>NC_138176.1:99092136-100294636 GCF_964165515.1 Mesoplodon bidens | reverse complement strand
TGACATAAATAATGGAAAACAGAACAGTTTTTCAGGATGTAGAAAGTAGGACTCATTTCTTTCTATCATTTTAAATTGAAATATAGTTCATGAACAATATTATGTTAGTTTCAGGTGCACTGCATAGTGATCTGATATTTGCATACATTATGAGATCATCACCACAATAAGTCTAGTAATCATCTGTCCCCACAAAAATGTATTACAATATTATTGACCACGTTAGCTATGCTAAAGATTTATTCACCATGGCTTATTTATGTTATAACTGAAGGGTTGTACCTCTTAATCCTCTTCATCTTTTTCATCCCCCCGTATCCCTTCCCTCTGGCAACCACCCGTTTGTTCTCTGTATCTGATTCTGTTTTCTTTTTGTTTTATCTTTTGGTTCTGTTTTTTACTTTCCACATATAAATGAAATCATACAGTATTTGTCTCTCTCTGACTTACTTCACTTAGCTTAATATCCTCTAGATGCATGCATGTTATGACAAATAGCAAGATTTCCCTTTTTGTGACTAATATTCCACTGTGTATATATGTAGGTGTGTATATGATATATATATATGGTACATCTTCTTTATCCATTCATCTGTCAGTGGACACATAGGTTGCTTCTGTATCTTGGCTATTGTAAATATTGCTGCAATGAACGTGGGGTGAATATATCTCTTTGAATTTGTGTTTTTTCTTAAGGTAAATGTTCAGAAGTGAAATTGCTGGATCACATAGCAGTTCTATTTTTAATTTTTTGAAGAAGCTCCATATTGTTTTCCATAGTGGTTGCATTAATTTACAATCCCACCAACAGTGCACTAGGGTTCCTTTTTCTCCACATCCTTGCCAATATTAGTTGGTTCTTGACTTTTTTTTTTTTTTTTGCGGTATGCAGGCCTCTCACTGTTGTGGCCTCTCCCGTTGCAGAGCACAGGCTCCGGACACGCAGGCCCAGTGGCCATGGCTCATGGGCCCAGCTGCTCCGCGGCATATGGGATCTTCCCAGACTGGGGCACAAACCCGTGTCCCCTTCATTGGCAGGCGGACTCTCAACCACTGCACCACCAGGGAAGCCCTCATTGTGGTTTTGATTTGCATTTCCCTGATGATTAATGATGTAGATCATCTTTTCATGTGTCTGTTGACCATCTGTGTGCCTTCTTTGGAAAAATGTCTACTCAGTTCCTCTGCCCATTTTTTCATGGAGTTGCTTGGTTGTTTTTTGATATTGAGGTGTATGAATTTTGTGTGTATTTTGGATATTAACCCCTTGTCAGACACATTATTTGCAAATATCTTCTCTCATTCAGTAGGCTGCCTTTTTTTTTAATTGATAGTTTCCTTCATTGTTAATAATCTTTTTAGTTGGACATAATCACATTTGTTTATTTTTGGTTTTGTTTCTCTTGCCTGAGGAGACAGATCCAAGAAAGTGTTGCTAAAACAGATGTCAAAGAAGGTACTGCCTATGTTTTCTTCTAGGAGTTTTGTGGTTTCAGGTCTTACATTTAAGTCTTTAATCTATTTATGAGTTTACTTTTTTACAGTGTGGGAAAGTAGTCCAGTTTGATTCTCTTGCATGTAGCTGCCCAGTTTTCCAAACACCCTTTATTAAAGAGGCTGTCTTTTCCCTATTGTATAATCTTGCCTCCTTTGTTATAGATTAATTGACCATATAAGCGTGCATTTATTTCTGGGCTCTCTGCTTTGTTCCATTGATCTATGTGTCTGTTTTTGTTCCAGTACCATACTATTTTGATTATTGTGGCTTTGTAGCATATTTTGAAATAAGGAAGTGTGAAACCTCCAGCTTTGTTCTTTTTTCTCAAGATTGCTTTGACTATTTGATGTCTTTTGTGGTTTCATATAGATTTTTAGAATTATTTGCCCTAGTTCTGTGAAAAATGCCATTGGTATTTTGATAGGGATTGCACTGAATCTGTAGATTGCCTGGGATAGTATGGTCATTTTAACAATACATTTTAACAATACAATTCTTCCAATCTAAGAGCATGGTATATTTTTCCATTTGTTTGTGTCTTCAATTTATTTCATCCATGTCTTATTGTTTTCAGAGTACAAGCCTTCATGTCTTTGGTTAGATTTATCCCTAGGCATTTTATTCTTTTTGATACAAGTGTAAGTGAGATTGTTTTCTTAATTTTTCTTTCTGATAGTTTGTAATTAGTGTATAGAAATGCAACAGATTTCTTTATGTTAATTTTGTATCCTGTAACTTTAATGAATTCAGTTATTAGTTTAATAGCAGCCTTAGAATGTTTTATGTACAATATCATGTCGTTTGTGAACACTGGCAGTTTTTACTTCTTTTTCAATTTAGGTTCCGTTTATTTCTTTCTCTTGTCTGATTGCTGTAGCTAGGACTTCTAATACTATGTTAAATAAAAATGGTGAGAATGGGCATCCTTATTGTTTCTGATCTTAAAGGAAATGCTTTTATCTTTTCATTGTTTACTGTGATATAGGCTGTGGGTTAGAACTCATTTCTATAAAGAGAGTGTTGCCTTTATCTCTTTTGGTGGGGGTGGGGTCTTTGCAGCAGTCCTTGTTAGAACAAAATGTAGACAGTGGAAAAGATAATTCTCTAATTCTTATCTTGTGTTTTCATTGAGTTCTCTTACTGTTGATGCTTATAACTAATTATACATCAGGAATCATAGATTCTTCTTTAATATCCCTGTTGTATATGTTCCTCTATCACAATCTTCTTATTCTAGTAATCACATATTTTGATAATTTGGGAAGGCGGGGTGCATGCACTACTAGCATAGAATTCCAAATTTTGTGTGTTTAACTTTGGACATATTTTAGAAGGAGAGAGTCTGTACATTGGTTTCATCTTCTTAATAGTGTTTGGACCCAAATAGATAAAGAGACACTTCACTATATTCCTCATGTTCAGAATATACCATCTTATCCTCAGAATAGTCTTAAACCAACACTTTTTACATCTAACACTCTTATTCTAAAATAATAATTTTCATTCAAGTCACTTAGCATAATTATTAAATTTCTCCATAGCTAGGAATTTCTCTTTACAGCCTGACATAACCCTAACAACACAAAAATATCATCATTTCAAACTTGCTTTCATATGTTGTTAGAGTCTGAGAAGCCAAATTCTTTCATTTATAAATATTCACAATACATTATTTTATCTTTGTGGACTTGTATGTTCAGTTCTTTCTCCCGGTTTAGGGAGTTTTCAGATATTATTTCTTTAAATAACATCTCTTCCCCCTTCTTCTTCTTTTCTCCTTCTGACATAACCATTATTATGTTGGGTCTCCTAATGGAGCCTGATAGCTCTCACATGGTTTCTTGACTTTTTAAAAATCTTAGTTCTGTCTCCTCTTCCAGCTGAATTATTTCTAGATTTCTATCTTTCAGATTGTTTATTCTCTCTTCTAGCTAATCTTTCTATTTCCTGTGCTTTCTAACACATTCTTCATCTCGTTTATTGAGTTTTTCAGCTCCAGAATTTCTGTTTGATTCTTTTCAATAATTTCAGTCTCTTTGGTAAAGCACTCCTTCTGTTCATTAATTTTATTCCCCAGTTCATTGAATTGTCTTTCTGAATTTTCTTGTAACTCATTGAATTTATTAATAACAGCTATTTTTAATTCTCTATCAGGTAGATCACACTCTTCTGTGAATTTGAGTTTACTTGCTGGAGAGTTGTCATTTTATTTTTGTAATACCGTATTACCACAGTTTTTCATGTTATATGATGATATGTGCCTATGCTGGCACATTTGAAGTAGTGAACATCTTTCTTCTTTAGGTAAAGCTTTGTTTACTTTGATTCTAACAGTCCAACGGATTGGCAATTAGAGGCCTTTCTATTGTTTCCCAGCAGATGACACTATAGCACACATTTTTTTTTCCCATAGATCCTTGTGGCTGTATTTGGAAGCTTTCAAAAGAAAAAGAAAGAAAAAAAAAAAAGGGCTGGGAACAAAGTGGGGTGAAGTATGTGCTTGGACCTTAGGGCTTTGGGTGTATGACAAGCCTATAGGGAAGATCCTCAAGTGAGGGAATTCCAGAGGTTCTGGATGGTCCTCTTGCTAAATTCTGGGGCAGATAGCAGGTAACAGTGTTCTTTTTTGTCTGCTTCCTTCCCTTTCCTTTCCCTCCCCCCAGTTACACATGTCTCTCCTCTGAGGGCTGGGTACTGCTGAATTGCAACAGGACCCTTCAGCTGCAGCTCACAGAGCCAGATAGACTTCCACTCGCCACTTTTTACCTTAGATCCCCTCTGCCAAAGGGGGTGCCAGTGCTGCGGTCACCAGTGCTGTTGCTCCTGGGCTCACCTGTGCTGTTGCTCCTGGGCTCACCAGTGCTGTTGCCACTGCTGGACCTTGAGTGAAGGCACTGCTGCCACTGCTCCCCTGGTTCTGCAACCTCCACAATGTCCAATCCCCCCACCATTAGTTATACAGATATATGTATCTCTACAGTGTTCTGGTGTGCTGTGCAGAGGAACCGTTGGCTTACGGATGTCCTACTAGTTGTAAATTGAAAGGGAGGGACAAAGGAAATGATGCTGACCCCATATTGTTTTGAATAATAGAATAGAGATATTTACTCCAACCCCTTCAATTGCCTTAATACTTAAAAGTCATATTAAGTCTCTCCTCATTAGTGATGCACATCAATCTGATTTTATCTTCTACTAAAATTCCATACACACCATGTTTTGTCTTGGGGGGGAAATAAAACCATATTTGATTACTTAATGAATCTTAATAACGTTTTTATAAAGAGAGTAGAGTGAATATAGAAGCAAGAAAAATATCAATAGAATAATAGAAGAAAAATTTCCAGAAATACATAAAAATAGGTATTTTCCAAATGGAAAAGCCCTACTAAATGTGAAATAGCATGGAAAAGTAAAAGACAAAGTATTACACACATCCTTATGAAATTTAATTGTTATACTCTACATTTCTCTCTTTAAAAAGTATTATAAAATAAAAAATGGTCAAAATGGAAGGAAAATTGCCTCCTGAGGAAAAAAATGTAGATTATTTATAAATGAATGGAAATTGAACATCCTCCAGATATCTTAACATTAATAGCAAAGGAGAAATCACATTTAGTCAAAGCTTTCAAAATCTGGGGACAGGGGATTATTTTGAAATCTGAATCTTATTTACAGGTAAATGATATCTATTGTGAGGGTATAATAAAGAAATTTTCAATTATAGAAAGACTCACAAATTTATCTCTCAAGAACCTTTACTGAATAACCCCAACAGCAGCAACAGCAGCAGCAGAAGTAAAAAAGGTATTTCTTAATTGGTACTTAACAGGTGATGATTATAGTATGTTATTTAAAATGTTACTAGATGAAATGTCTCTATAGCTTTCTCCTTTGTTTTAAGTAAAATCCTGGTAACCATGATTTTTCTTTTAAAAATAAATAGAATAACTTTATATGTTCTAGAAAACCATAAAATGTGGGAAATAGGGCACTGAATACGTGTTATTTATGGATACATGAATGTAACAAAATGGTATCATACCATTTTATATAGAAAATTATGCATTTTGCTTTCTTTTCACAAGAGATTACATTTTTAACAAACATCTCCTATAAGTAAACATAGGTCTATACTATTTCTTTTTTTTACACGTCCATCAAAATACATATTTATCTATAGACAGATACATAAGACTTTTTGGGTGAGAATATTTAAGTTCCACTCTCAGTAAATTTCAGTTATACAATACATTATTATCAACTGTAGTCACCATGTTTTCATTTGATCCTCAGATCTTTTTTATCTTACAGCTGAAAGTTTGTACCCTTTACTATCCTCTCCTTATTTCCCCATCCCAGGCAGGTAACTACTTTTCTACTTTCTGTTTCTATGAGTTTGACTTTTATCAATTGATTGATTGATTCCAGATATAAGTGATATCATGCAATATTTGTCTTTCTCTGTCTGGGTTATTTCACGTAGCATAATGCCCTCAAAGTCCATCCAATTTCTTATAAATGGCAGGATTTCCTTCTTTCTCATGGCTGAATAATATTTCAGTGTATTTATATACACATTTTCTTTATCTATTCATCCACTGACAAACAGTTAAATTGTTTCCATATTTTGGGTATTGTGAATACTACTGCAATGGAACATGTGAATGCAGATAAAGCTTCAACATCCTGTTTTCTTTTCCTTTGGGTATGTACCCAGAAATGAGATAGCTGGATCATATAATAGTTCTACTTTTAATGTTTTGAGGGACCTCCATATTGTTTCCCATAGAAGCTGCATCTAATTTACATTCCCATCAATAGTGCACAGAGATTCCCTTTTCTCTATATCCTCACCAACAGTTGTTGTCTCTTGATATTCTAACAGGTGTGAGGTGATATCTCATTGTGTGTGGGTTTTTTTAAAATAAATTTGTTTATTTATTTATGTATTTTTGGCTGCATTGGGTCTTTGATGCTGCACACGGGCTTCCTCTAGTTGCGGCAAGCAGGAGCTACTCTTTGTTGTGGTTCGTGGGCTTCTTGTTGCGGTGGCTTCTCTTTTTGCAGAGCACGGACTCTAGGTGCATGGGCTTCAGTAGTTGTGGCACATGGGCTCAGTAGTTGTGGCTTGCGGGCTCAGTTGCTCCACAGCATGTGGGATCTTCCCATACCAGGGCTCAAACGTGTGTCCCCTGCATTGGCAGGTGGATTCATAACCACTGTGCCACCAGGGAAGTCCTCTCATTGTGGTTTTGATTTGCATTTCCCTGGTTATTAGTGATGTTGAACATCTTTTCATGTGTCTGTTGACCATCTCTGTCTTCTTTGGAAAAAATATCTATCTAGATCCTCTGCCCATTTTTTACTCAAATTATTTGTTCTTTTGCTATTGAGTTGCTTAAGTTTTTTAATGTATTTTTATATATTTTAATTAGTCCCTTTTTGAATATATGATTTGCAAGTATTTTCTCCTGTTCACAGGGTTGCCTTTTCATTTTGCTGATGGTTCCTTTGCTGTACAGAAGCTCTTTAGTTTGACATAGTCCCACTTGTTTATTTTTGTTTTTGTTGACTTTGTTTTGGGAGTCAGATCCAAAAATTCCATACCAAGCAGCTTACCACCTGTGTTTTCTTCTAGGAGCTTTATGGTTTCAAGTTTTAAATTTAAGTCTTTAATATTTTGTAGTTGATTTCTGTTTATGGTGGAAGTCAGGGATCCAGTTTTACGCTTTTTCATGTGGCTGCCCAATTTTTCCCAACACCATTTATTGAAGAGTCTATCCTTTCCCTATTGTATATTCTTGTCTCCTTTGTCATAAATTAATTGTCCATATATTATGCCTGGGATTATTTCTGATGTATATTCTGTTCCATTAATCTATATGTCTATTTTATGTCAATACCATACTGTTTTGATTATATAACTTTGTATTATATTTTGAAATCAGGACGTGTGATGCCACCAGCTTTGTTTTTCTCTCTCAAGGTTGCTTGGGCTATTTGGAGTCTTTAGTACTTCCATACAAATTTTAGGATTTTTTGTTTTGTTTCTGTGAAAAATTGGAGTTTTGATAGGGGTTGCATTGAATCTGTATATTGCTTTGGATAATATGGATATTTTAACAATATTAATTCTTCCAGTCCATGAGCATGTAATATCTTCCATTTATTTGTGTCTTCCTCAGTATCTTTTATTAAAGGGTGTGTGCGTGTGTGTGTGTGTGTGTGCATGCTCATGTTTCTTTTTGAAACAGAGGGTTAGAGAACCCTCATGATAAAGTAGGATATGTGAGAAGGATTTTGAAAACCCTATTGAAATAACATAGTGTGTAACATATCTCATCTCCATAAGGAACAAGTATTTGGGGTGTTTATTGTTACTGTTTTTGAATTAGTAAGACCTAATATTAATCATTGTTTTATGATTATACAAAAATATTAATATTGGTGGCATCTTTGTACAGGATACATATGGAAATATATATGGAAATAAATATATTTATGGAAATTCTTTGTACTTATTTGCAACCTTTTTTGTAAGTCTAAAACTTTCAAACTGTAAAGGTAAAAACTAACTATAGTATATGTACATATGTATGAAATATATCCCTTATTTACCTTATCTTCAATAACATTCTGTATAATTCTAAAATATTCACAAACTTAACTCTGTAATTATTTATGTATCATTCAATGGCAGGAAACTGGGTGCATTAAAAGGAGGTAATTGCAAAGGGTTTGGTGATGAATGTTAACTAGACTTATTGTGGTGATCATTTTGCAATATATACAAATATCAAAACATTGTATTGTACATCTGAGACTAATGTAATGTTATATGTCAAATTATTCCTCAATAAAAGCAAGGAGGAAAGCAAGAAAGGAAAGAAAGGGGAAAAGGAAAAGGAAAGAGTTTGGGGAAAAGTTTATTGCAAAAGTATGGACAGGTTTTTTTCACAAACCAACAAGGGTTGTTGAATCACCCCAGCAAAGCTACCAGTAGTGTCTAATGACCTTAACAACCTGGGCCAGAAAGAGCAAGATTGGGTAAAGCAGTTTCCAAATGTGATCTTCAGTGTAGCCATATATACATACTACCAACCTAAAGCCTGGTGGGGTGGGAGCTGGGGAGGGGGTGGATGCACTGTCAGTTTTGGGTCCATAGTGTCCTGGCAATGCACCTTATTTGTCAAACCAAATGAGAAGTCAGAGGATGAGATAAGACAGTTTATGGGCAGATAAATATCTGCCTCCTGGGTAGAGAGCAGGGTGGAGAAAGATGCAAAGTGGTTGGAAAGGGACAAGAGAAGAGTGTTCAGCATGCCTGGAAAAATCTGAAAGCACTCTGTCTTTCTTTGTCTATAGTATTTGTAATCACAGATTTAAAATGAACTAAGTTTTATATAACATCAAGAAATCCAGTATTAAGTGTTAAGAAATAAAATAACAACCATCTCTCTGCATCTTAATGTGTTGATGATATCTTCTTTTTAAAAAAAATTATTGGAGTATAGTTGCTTTACAGTGTTGTGTTAGTTTCTACTCTATAGCTTCTTTTGATTCCCATTTAAATCCATGGCATTTGAAATGTGTTTGCATTAATAGAACATAATTGCAGACTTTTCATGAAATTGTTTGTCTTTTGAAAAACTGTGCAGTAATCTTGGGTGGATGACTTATTGTTGTTCCTGAAAACAATTTGGGAATTCCTAAAAGACCATTCTCAGTCAGAATCAACAGCATCAAGTGAATTTACTCATGATTTTCCTTGCTGTCTACTTTTAAGTGCCACATTTCACTTAGCAAAAACAATAATATTTTTAAAATAGTAAAGAAAACTCAAATATTTTAATATCATTTCCTTCTTTTATATTTTTAGCTATCAATTAATTTTATATAACCTGAAACATAGGTGTTCTTTGGTTTATGAAAAAGAAATATTTCTGCTGTATAAATTTTCTTTTTAAAATCTGCATTGTATTTTAAAGACATTGGACTAGCTACAAATGGAAAAGACAGTATGGCCAATTATTTAATGGAATGAAAAATTATTTTCAGTTTTCTATCTACAGTTCTTCCTCTAGTTATATATAACTATATTATATGTAGTAATAGCTTATATATACACAGACATTTCTAAATTACTTTTTGCTGGTTAATATTATTTGTCAACTTGGCTGGGCCATGGAGTACTCAGATATCTGTTGAAATGCTTTTCTGGGTGTTTCTATGAGGATGTTTTTGGTTGAGGTTAACATTTAAATTGGTAGATTGAGTAAAGCAGATTGTCCTCCCTAATGTGGGTGAGCCTCATCCAATCACTTGAAGCCCAGAATAGAGCAAAAAGACTGAACTCATCCGAATAGAATTCTTCCTGTCCAACTACCTTTAAGCTACATCATTGGCTTTTTTGCTGCCTTCCCACTGAAACTGAAGCATCAGCTCTTCCTGGGTCTTGAGCCTACCAGTCTTTGGACTGGAACTACACCATTGACTCTCCTAGCTCTCAGTTGGCTGGTTCACCCTGCAGATCTTGGGACTTGTCAGCTTCTATCAAATGTCAGCCAATTCTTTATTTTATATATATATATGGGGGATAGAGAAGACAGAGAGAGAGAGAAACCAGAACCAATAGGATGTACAAGCATAGATTTGTTTCTCTGGAGAAGCCTGACTAATACACACTGCATTTTATAATATGACCAGCCTGTAACTTAATGATCTATAAGGAATTATGCAGGGAGTCATAGGTATTGGAAGACTGGCTCAAGAAAGAAGTGAGGGAAATATTATTTGATCTTTGATTTCAGGTAATCTGCATGAATTCTGGAAGTTTGAGATATCAGCCATGGCTTATTGTGGAGGAGCAGGAAAAACATATGCTCTGGATAGAATTTGAAAAGTTTGATATAAGAGTTTACATCTCAATTCTAAAAGCAAGCTCACAAGGTTCATTGCTCAGTTTACTTCTAGAACATCCAATCATAAGCTTCACATTAGTGGTTTCACAATATGAAAAACTAAGGATCTATTTAACATCAATTTTGGCCAAACTTTGGAAGGAATTGAAAGGGATTTACAAAGAAAGAAAATTTGGGTCAATTGTTATATCCATTGCAGGAAGAGGTCTCCAGGGTGTCTGAAATAGTTCAGTATCATATGGAAAAAGTTGGTGTGCTTATGCCTAGAAATGTACATCAACAATATTTTATAATACCAAGCCCAGGGAGAATGGCAGCAGTGGATGTTGTGTCCCAAAAGGGATTCCAGCAGGACCCTGTATGGAATAATTTGCTGTTGGGACTGTAAAAGGCTGGTGCAGGGGCAAGGAACAAGGCAGAGTTGTGACCTTCAAGAGATGCACTAGGGACATGAGGGAACAGTAACTATTCATATTCTAAAGGGGTAAAAGAGTAAGAAATGAGAGTGAAGCAGGGGGTGCAAGGAAGTGGTGAGAGCTGGGATCCTGCTTAGCAGAAATGATCTTTCCTCAAACTTAAACTGAGGGCAGTGAAGGGAGTAGGCCAATTTTTCTAGCTTGGGGTGTTATACTAACTTGTTTTTTTTATTCCCTGGGCTTTGTGTGACTCAGTGAGATTTCTATACATGCAAATACCAGGAAGGGTATCTTTCCCCCTTTTTTTTGAGACATGAAGCTTAAAAAACTGTACATTTTTAATTCATTATATTTATATGTAGGAAACTCAGGTGGATACACAGTGGATTATAATACTGAGTTTCATGATTCTCCAAAGTGAGGAGATGGTGTCAACACTTCTCAAGTATATATAAGGGAATAGTTATGATCGTGACAAAATGTTTCAAGCCCTAGTGGTCACCCATGCACTTTCTGGTTCACTTTATTTCTTATTTGCTGCTTCTGGCCTTGCTACTTGCCATCAACGTGTTGACATCCTGTTCTTAAATAAATAACCCATCTACCTAGAATAGGTAGAACTTAGTCTTTCCTGTTTACTGGTTTTAGTAATTGAAGATTTGTAAATTGATTTTTCCAGAAAGTTTTGCTTTCTAACATGATTGTGTTTTTAGGTTGATAATAATATCTTTATCATACTGGTTTTCTTTGGAATTCTGCAAGTACAAGAGATATCTTTTAACGTTTACTTGAGTCACTTTGCTTGCAGTCTTGGGTGAAAAATTTTTAATAAATGATTTCTTATAATATAGATATAAGACTATATTATGCTTACTGTGCAGTATTATTTTATTTCTCTTTCCCACTCATCTTACTAATTCAGAATTTTTTAAAACAATTCTCTGCCTGCTATGACATAAATCCTCCCTAAGTGCTGTGCAAAATGTGGCTTGGTGGTGCAGTTGGAGGGAGAGGCAGGTAGTTGTTATAAACAACAACAAGAACAACAAAAACACTTAGGAAATGACATACAATTGCTTATTTTTAATTTAGCCTCCAACATCTTCTGCTTATAAATAAAACATCAATACCAAAACATGTAAGAGGATATAATCTCACATTTTTTAAAAAGAATAAATTTAAATTATATAATTATTCTATATCTTCCTCTTAATTCAACACAAAATACATTTGTGTTGTTCCGAGCATTAACCACCCACCTCAAGACTAATCTGCTAAATTTAGAGAGAAATGGCTCAGTGGACTTTTATGGAGCCAACTTACTGTCAAACCTAGTCTATCGCTTTAGTGCATGTCATGATTCTATATACTATACATACGGTAGTATAAGATTGCTATCTGTAGCTTGTTCAATAGAATGAGAATATAAGGTTGCTAGGAAAATATTTTCAGAGTTATATTTTAGAATAGGATATGGTTAAACATGCATTAATTTTTTTAGTATTTAAGATTTAGAAAAAATAAATTGCACCTTAAATTGTATTAAGCTTTTTTTCTGTGATTATGTAGTTATAATATGTCACGTAGTTGATGTTCACTAAGTAATATCTCATACTCTCTTCTCTGAACCTGTGTTTTTTAACTAATTTATTAGCAAGATTCCATCATCACTAATCAAATGTAAATTCAATACATCTTGTTCATAGGTTTCATTAAGAGTACACTGTTCAAACTAGATTAATCTGAAAAAATATTATTTCAAACAGCATGCCATGAAAGGAATCAGTCTCCATAAATATCTCTTTGAACTGTATATTCTCATTGGCCAAAGGAACTTCTTAATTTTAGCAAATTAAGTTTTTAGTTTAATACCCTTCATAAATTAAGTAATAAATTGCTTTTACAATGCATTGGGTTACAAGCCTTGTTTCTACTCAAGAGGATTTTAATTGTGTTGCAAGTTAGAAGTTCTAGATGTATTGTGAGTCAATGAAATCTATACATGTGATTATAATAATGTAATTTCTTCTAGGAGCCAGATGACTCCTTATATAAGATAATGAGCAATTACTGCTTGCTAATAGTCACTTGTTATGTATTATTATTAGAATGTCTGCAATCAAAATGGAATATGTAAAATATTTCCAGCCTTCAAAAGTATCAATTTAGAGCAATGTATAATCTTTCTACTACACAAATGCACCCCTGAAATTTCAAAAAAAAAATTGGTATATGCTTGCTGTCAGGAACAATATAGTTACTAGGTTAATGCGTATTGTTGAAATAGATGCTGGATATGCCTCTCAGATTCCTCCAGCTTCCAGGAGTTTTGATTGCTGAAGGTTCAAAACTGAGGCCACCTCCAGAAATCGCCTTTCCCCAATATTATATCCCTGTCCTGGGAAGAGCCTTCTTCTAATAACTGATCAGTTTGTACAAAGCCCCAGCCCCCTTATCTCAAGTCATGATATGTTTGAAGAATTATCTCAATTTTAGATTTTCCTAAGAGATAAACTGAGGCCCTTGTTGCAACCATATCTCAGTTCAACCCCTGCCCTCCTGCTAATTCTCTTGTAAGATTGATAAACAATGTTGATAATATTATGTTAATAATATTAACATATTATTAACATATTCTACACTTGGTAATACTACTCCTACCCATTTACTGATTACAATGGAAAAAGGCCATCTTTGAGTGGGACCCAGATATGGAATGGCTGTACAGCAGATTCAAGCTGCGGTGCAAGTGGTCCTGTTGCTGGGTCATCCAAACAAGTAGATACTAAGGAATTAGAGATGTTTGTGGTAGAAAAACATTTTTATACAACAGAGATTTATACACCATTCACAGGTGGTGCTCGTACATGCTCAGCCATGAGAAAAATACTGACCATGGGACACAGGTGACCATGCAGCCATACCAGCCTTCCTGAGCTGGGTCCTGTGAAACCCAACAACAAATCACATGGTTCCTAGATCCAACAGCTGTCTGTCTATTCCAAAAGTGAAGGAGTACGTTTGGAATTGGGCAGGATCAGATTAGGAGTATAAGTAATTTGCATTAAATGGCTCAGACTTCCAGTTTCTCCACCACTGTTGCACTAGCTCCTGAACTTAGCTCAGCCCTCTGAGTAGTATTCAAGGGCTTACGAAGTGTTTGAGCCACCAAAAAGGTATTCTGCATTACATTACATTATAACAAGGGACTCAAAGAGTGTAGGGTATGCAGCAATAGAAAAATGGAGGCACGGGTGAAGAGCTGGGCTGGAGGTGACACCCTGTTTAGATGAAATACCATTAGGAACAGTATACACATTAAATCTATGTCATTATTTGGTGTCTATGCTCATTAAATAGAGTAAATAATCTTTAGAAACAAGAGATAAATGTAGTAGTGGCTCTGTTTACCATCACTACCAGTGACTGACTTTAGGAATGTGTGCTTCCCATCCCCAGAGCTCTAGTCCCTTCAGATCTGGAAGTTTAGGTTCCCCATGAAGCTACACTTCAACCAGGGTCCACAGTCAGAGTCCTATTAAACTTTAAGCTATGGCTGCCATGTCACATCAGTATCCTAATGCTAAAGACCAGCCGGGAAGAAAGGAGTCACTATCCTGGCAAAGGTAATTGATTTGATCATTGGAAGGAGGCAAAGGAAGTTGCTGTTAAATGATCGTTTGAAGAAAAAATATTTGACGCCCAAGTGATCCATTGGGTCATATGTTGGAACGTTCCACAATTTAAAAAAAATAGCTTTAGTGAGATATAATTGAGATATAATAACCATAGAATTCACCTATTCAAGCTGTGTGATTCAGTGGTTTCGGTGTAGAGTACATTATTATTTTTGATTGTAATTTTATATGTGTATATATTTGGTCATCCAGCCATTTTAGATCAAATTCAGTGTCACTCATAGTGTTGTGCAACCCCCACCACTCTGTTCCAGAAGCTTCTGTGTTACCCCCCACCAATTCTGTTAAGCCGTTATGCAGTAATTTCCACTCCTACCTTCCCTCATACCCACTCTCCCCATCTAATCTACTTCCTATCTCTATGAATTTGCCTGAATATTTCATATAATTGGAATCACGCAATGTTTGTCCTTTTTTGTCTGGTTTATTTCAGTTAGCGTCATGTTTTCAAGTTTCATCCATGTTGTAGCATCCCTTTTGATGGCTTAGTAATATTCAACAAAATGTGGTATATACATTTTGTATATTCATTAATCAGGATACTTGGGTTATTTTCACCTTTTGGCTATTGTGAATAATGCTGCAGTGAATACTCACATTCAAATATCCGTTTGAATCCCTGCTTTCATTTTTTTTTCAATGTCTACAAAAAGAGTGTGTTATATGGAAATTCTACGTTTAGCTTGTTGAGGTTATTACCCCACCAGGTAATATCTCTTAACCAGTGGAAATGGTAGTTGAAGGTAAAGGGCCTCTAGAAAGAGTGATAGAGGGGGAACACTACGAATGTTGTTTATGGCCCTAAGACCAGCCAAAGTCAGAGGAGAAAGACTTGTGTTAGTCTCAATAGCATATTTTTTACTCCAGGAAAAGAGACCTGGAGGATCTATTTCCAGATGGAGTAAACTTATCACAGGAAACAAGTGGATCTAAGTGGTGCAGGGGGTGGTCTGTAGTGGAGGTTATGGTATAGTACTACTGAAATCCCCATTCAGGATGGGGGCATTTGTTACTCCAGATGCTGGGGCTGATAGCTGCTGATGTCTCATGTAAACTTCCCTCCCCAGGAATTGCCCTCAGTGTAAGGAAGCTGCCTCATACACCCTTACATTGCCTCAGTGGGAAGAAACTTATATCCAATGCAGTTAAAACAGGGCTACAATGCCCCACTTTGGGGCATTTCTGAAGGGCCTCAGCAGCTTGAGAGCTCTTCTTGATATCAGCTCAGGCCTCTGTTGCAACTGTATCATAGCTTAATTTCTTTTTCTGCCTAGTTCCATTTTTCTTTTAATTTCTACAGATATTATTCCTGAAAATACTTCCCAATACATTCTCATTTCATTGCCTGTTTCCCAGGTAACCTGATCAAAAAATATTGGTTTAGAAAAACTGACAATAGAATAGCAATAACTAAAGACTAAAACAGGTTGTTGGCTCAGTTATATCCATGGCTCACTAGTCCTCATTTGCAGTGGAAGTTCAGGTTTCTTGGCATTTAAAATGTTTATTATTTTCAGAGTGATGCTTTTTTAAAAAATTCTGATAGTGCAAAGAATTCATTAACATTTGCATGTATGGAATAAAATGGATAGTGAAAATTGTAAACAAAATCAAAGCAAAGCAATAACTGAAGAAAAATAATAGTAATGTATATATACAGAATATGTAAGAATAAAACGTATGACAATAATAGTACAGAGGATAGGATAGAAGTAACTGAGAATATGTGCTTATAAAGTGCTTAAACTACACATGAATTGGTATGATATTGTTTGAAGGCAGACTGATTAAATAAGAAAATAAATTTTAAGGGCTTCCCTGGTGGCGCAGTGGTTGAGAGTCTGCCTGCTGATGCAGGGGACATGGGTTCGTGCCCCGGTCCGGGAGGATCCCACATGCCGCGGAGTGGCTGGGCCCGTGAGCCATGGCCGCTGAGCCTGTGCGTCCGGAGCCTGTGCTCCGCAACGGGAGAGGCCACAACAGTGAGAGGCCCACGTACTGCAAAAAAATAAATAAATAAATACATAAAATACGTTTTAAGCCTGGGGCAACCACTAAAAAATTAAAACAGGCATAATAGTAGGTCAATAATGTAGATAAAATGTAATTATGTAAAATCAATCTAGAGAAGGCATAAATAGAGGGGGGAAATACCTGGATACCATTGGAAAAATGGAAAACAGCTGGGAATATAATAGATTTTAATCTAATTATACTAATAATCACATTAAATATAGGTAGTTACAAGACACTAAATAACAAGTATTGATAGATTGAATAAGCAAAGAAAGAACCAATTATAAGCTATCTATATGAAACCCACTTTAAATATCTGGGCATAGGGATGTTAAAAGAAAAAGCAAGGTATACTAATACCTTATAGACTAGATTCAGAAGAAATGTTACCAGGAATAAAGAGGGACATTACATAATGATAAAACTATCAATTCTCCAAGAGGACATGACGGTTTTATATGTGCATGTATCTAATAACAGAGCTATAAATAATATAAAGCAAAAACTGATAGAACTGAAATAGAAAAATCCACAATGATAGCTGGAGATTACAATACTTCTCTATCTGTAGTTGATAGAACTAGATGCCAGAAAATCAGCAAGGATTTAAAAGAATTGAATAACATCACTGAATGAAACAATTGACATTTATGGACCACTTGCCTAATATCAGCAGAATGTACATTATTTTCAAGTACCTATGGAACTGGACCAAGGCAGAGCATATTGTTGGCTATATAACAAGCCATGCAAACAAAAAGAATAGAAGCAATAAAAGGTAATTTTATGACCATAATAGAATTAATCTTATAATTAATAACAGGGTTATTTGGAAATTCTCAGATATTTGGAAATTAACCAGTACACTTCTAAATACCTTATGCATTAAAGAACAAGTTTGAAGGGGTTTTAAAGAAACAAAATTTGAGCTAGTTGAAAATGAAAATAGAACATATCAAATATTTGTGTAATCCAACTTAATGCTTAGAGTGGAATTTATATCATTAAATTTTTATTTTAAACAAAAGTATAAAACAGTAATTTAAAATTTTACCAGTAAATACATAAATAAGCAAATGAAATTCAAAGCAAGCAGAAGAAACCATAAAGAATTAAGCAAAGATCAATGATATAGAAACCAAAGAAGCAATTATACTCCAATAAAGATGTTAAAAAATAAAAAAAAGAAACCAAAGAAAATAGACAAACTCAATGTAACAAAAAGCTGCTTCTCTGAAATGAGTCATAAAACCAAATGAATTTTACGGATGAGAAAATTAAGATTTGGAGAGGTTAATTCATTTACTGAAAGCCATATAGAAGCAGAGAGAGAGTCCAAATCTAAATCTTTCTTAATCTACAATCTCCTCGCCACTACTTTGAGAGGTCACATAATTTGTCTTGGTTCATTTAAATAAAACAAGACTCTAAGATTCTTCATTTAAATAAGAAATCTGACTGTGTTTTTATTTGTTTCCTCCATGTATAGAACAGGTAGCTATTTCAATCCCATCTGACCAAAGAAGCATGGCAAAGATACATGACTTTGAGAAATCAAAGGTGCCAATTTAAATGTTATTAGTATGACAAAATGTTATTAATTACAACAGTCCGTTAATGTTATTAATTAATAAGTCTGTGGTTCAGAGTTTAGTTACACAGGACTGAATAACATTCTCTAAAGCTTTGGTGTCATACAGACTTACTTAATAGAAAATTACATGTAAGGACACTTTATTTTTCTATAACTCTGAGTATTAAATGTTTTTCTTTCATCTGTGAGGGAATGGAAAACATTTGATCCCTCTAATTTTGCTTCAACTTCTTCCATGCACAGTTAGAAGAGCTTGCAGTTTCAGATCCTTAATCACAAAGACAGAGAGCTTTCAATGTCTCTGTTTGCAATTTCTCAAAGTTCAAACTTTATGTACTTAGTCATCATTAATTGTTTGTTTATATCTATAACTGCAGCCTAGCTTTACAAAATGCTAGAATTTGTGTTTTGCTAAGTTACTCTACAAAATGATGATTACAACTGCATTTTATGCCAGTGAGAGACTCTCTTAAGAGTGCTGTCTGATATATCCTGTGATAAAATTTGTGTGGCGTGTGTTAAAAGCCGTAACGGCTTTTAGTGGAAAGAGCAGATTCATGACTGAATCTAGCCTCAAAAAGAATCTTTCTGTTTATATCTTCATGAACTTTATAATACTAGCTAAACATTCCCTGACTTGAGGCTCATATTTTTATTTTCTATTTTATGCCTAATATAGGATAAGTTACTGTATCTTTTAGGTGGTTTCCGTAGAAAGGGTTAAGAAAACTAAAACTGGCTTTAAAAGGGAACTTACTTGTTCACATTAGTAAGAACACAGAAATAGAACTAGCTTCAGGTGGAATTTGAATGTGAAATCTTAATATCATCAGATCTTTGTCTTTTTCCATTATTTCTCTCTACTTATCTACTCTAAGATGGTTTTATTTGTAGCTCAACATAATAGTTGCCAGTAATGATATGGCTATATCACCCAGGCCTCAGATCGGGAACAATAAAAACAAGAGTATGTATTTTTAGTCAGTTCCCCCATATGTCTAATTATTAATATTAATTAAACCAGTTTAGGTCATAAGCTTATCCCAGAACCAGTGGGTGTGGCCAGGAATTATATTGTTTGGCTTTGTCTGGGTTCCATTTCCCCTACTACACTCAGTGTTATCTGAGTCACATGAGATGAGAGTGATGAAAGGTTTTCTGTTTGTTTGTTTGTTTCCTAAAGGAAATTGGGAAGTCCCAAAGGAAGAGAAAGGAGGCACAAATAATAACCATACACTGTAACTACGTATATGAAAAAGATAGCAGGATGATTTGGGAGAATTGTTTTCCTTTCCCCATTTACCATTGGCAGCACAGCTTCCTGCGTGAAGCAACCCTCACAGCGGCGTATTTCAGATGGCACACCACTTAGCACTGCTGTACTGACTACTCTGGGAGGCAGTTATAACGGGAGCAGTTCTTGGAGCTACTCTACTCCTGTGTTTGCTAACAGGAATTCAGAGAAGCCTTGCTTGCCCGATGGGAAGACAAATGTCTTAAGAATTAAGAGGAACTTTATATTGATGTTTTAGAGACGACTGCAGTTTTCTAGCTTAGAGAGGTTAAAAAGGGAGAGCTGCTACTCAGTGCTAGCTGAAAGAGCATTTGGATTATGACATGCTGTGCTCGAACTGCAGGAAGAGTGAAGGGTTTGCCAAGAAAATGGGCTGGCCGTTGGGCATCTCAACCCAAATTCAACATTTCTGTTCAGAAACCAGTGTCTTAAATCAATAACTCTGCCAATCTGTATCTGCAATTTCCCCAACTACTGCAATTTCCCCAACTACTTATGTTGTTATCTTCCAACACCCACATGGGCAATGCTGAATTTAATGTGACCTGTGACATGGATATTTTTTCTATTCTTACTTATCCTCCTTAAAAAATTATAATTGCTCCCTCAGGGAATCATTCAGGATGTTCTTCAGCAATTCACCCCTAAAAATGATAGGCTATTTTTCAAGCTCAAGTATAACACAATAAAATGCAATATAATGTATAGTCAAAAAGACCTGCTGAGGATTGAAATAGGTTGTTTAATGGAAAACTGTGACCCTAGATTTCAATCTCTCCTTGCTTTACTATCTTCAGAAACTCAAATTTCTATGAAACTTTCCTAAATGCACATTTTTTCCTATTTTACCCTCATTTTACAAGTTAACAAAATCTAATTAATTATAACAAAGACTTCTGAGACCACTGACTTTATGATTTTTGTTACTTTAATTGTATGTATATGTTTACTTGGTCATTGTCAGTGTGTATACACCAAACAGTTCCCTTTCTAGTGTTGATGAAGCAGCTGAAATGTCATCACTGAATTTTTAATACTTTGTTCTTTTAATATTCCAACTTTTCAACAGCAAATATAAACATTTTGGAAATAGCTGAAAAGCTGAGTTGTCAGATCTATACAACTCTCCCATGTCAATGTGTTAGATCCTATTACTAATATATGGTTAAAGTGGATGAGGCAATGCCCCAAGAGAAAGAAGAAGAAAATCAAAAGTGCGAAATGAGTTCAATATACGTATGGAAATTCTCTCATTTATAAATCGTACATCTCTTCCTATATTAGGCAGTGAAAGATGTTTATGTTTTAGTACTGTCCAACTGTTGTTTGAGATTCTAATATAATTTCTGCAAACCTGCCAGATTACATATCTTGGAAACCAAATTAAATTCCCTAATATCTGAAACTACCATTTTGTTGCAAGGTAGGGATGGAATGGGGTGGAGATTGTGATATGAGGTTGAATAATTAAAGTTTTTCTTTACCCATGATCCTAGGATTTGAAAATAAAATAATTTAGTGACTTGGGAATGTAGGTGATGAAGTGCAAATATGTCATTTGCCAAAATATGTATTAGATAATTTAATATAAAAAAATAAGTAACAGGCAGGTATCACAGCCCCAAAACTCAAATTTAGAAAAATTATCAGTTTTTTCACTCTCTTAAAAGGCAATTCAGCACAACTCCAAAGCTCCTTTTCCCCAAGGTATTGGAAACTCTATAACATTAGGGGTGTTAACCCCTTCTCTCCTTTCTGAAAGTCATACAAAATCCAAGAGAACCCATAAAATTGGAAAGGCCTCTAACAGTCAGGTTTAGAGTCAATGACAGTGTCTTAAACTATTAATAGATGATGCAAGAAAAAGAAGTTCAACTCTTGCACAAGCCAACACACACCACAGCTTGAAGGACTGGGAGAGCACTGCCCTTGTTATCTTGAGTAGAATTTAGAATATATTTTGCTACAGAAATGATTATATTATAATACCATGATAGCTCATTTAATATGGAACCTTCCTAATGTATGAAATAATATCAGCCTTGTTTTATTTCCATATAATATGCAAATCTCAGAGTTGGACTAAATTACATAAGCATATGTTCTTCCAAATAAATTAAAATTTTGTATCAATATGCATTAATTGAGTCTGAAGGACACAAATATGTTTAACAAATTGATATTGGGATATAAACTCAATCAATATATTTTATTGCTATTTAGTTTTGAATACCTAGGATTATGCAGGGTGTGATAATTATATACATATATCCTCCCTTTGGTTTATCACAAATTATAATAAACAGGGGTTTAATATTAGTATGGAATTGCTCCATTATATTTGTTGTTAATATGTGCATACTTAATACCATAACATTTATTTTAGGGTTAAAATCATCACATTACTTATTGATAGGAGAATTATTTATCCCTAAATCTTTTTTTTTTTTTAAAAAGTCAGTCTAATCTAGCACTTTGTTTTTAGTTTCCTCTCAAGGGAATCTTTTACGTATTAGACTTTTTTGTTATTTATTTGCTATAAGAAATTATCACTTTGAAGAAAAGCCTTAATGTTCAAAATGATCTCTATTAAAAGTAAATATCATTATTGTTTATTTGAAATCGTAGAAAAATAACAATTATTCCAAATTGAATCCAGTGATAGTTAAGTGACTAGTCATCTCTTCTTTCCACAGAAAGCATATTTATTGAATCTTAAAGCATTCAGAACAAAAGAAAGTCGTGCCTGAGCACATCTTGGCAGCGAAGTATGCAGTTTACTTAAACGTTAAGGATATTTTAGTATCGGGTCTCATCAGTGATTTCATGGTACCATTAGAGATGCCTGTCTGCAGGGCCACTGTCACCATGCCCAACAAAACAGAAAAATAGAAAATGTCATGCATTTCTACTGTTTGTCTAATTCTTTTCTTATGTCTACTTTTGTTTCTTTTCCTGGATTTCCCAGTAATTATATTTTTTGAGTCCCTAGTCATCTGTCCTCTTGTCACTTTTGCCTCTATATTTTTTCCTTAAAAATCTGAAATTTTAAAATATTTTCCCCTCAAATATTTGATTTTCAATTGTATGCTCACTGCTTGCTTGCTTCACATTTCAGTTATCTTTACAATATCATTTAAAACGTGCATTAAGTTTTTTCTTAATGTTTTTCATTTCTAGACAACCTGCCCAAGTATTATTGAACATTCAGGCTTTTAGCAGTCTTATTCTGTTAAATGCATAATGGAGGAAATAATCTCCTACAGAAAATGTTGCATATATGGCTAAGTTTTTCCTTGTGAACAACCTAAAGTTTTAATATATATTATAAAATTTCCTGTATGAAATTTGAGTCAATTTACAGCTTACTTAACATAGCATAAAACTTATATAATTTGTGTGCTTGGAAATTTGTTGGGCAAAACAAAAGTGGTATTTTATTGTTTCAACTTGCATTCCTGTAAATACTACTGGTTTGAGTAGTTTTCCTAATATTTTATATGCACAGGATAGCCAAGAACATCTGCAGTCATATGAGAGAGGGTAAAAGCAGGGTCCGGGTACTCAACTGTACAGTTATGAATTATACTTACGCCAAGGCTAATTCTGAGTTCATTTCTGCTCCACGGATTTCCTAACTTATTAAAAATATTTTACTCAAATGAATACGACATTGTGTTCTACCAAAATTTGTATCTACCCCAACATTGTGGTTTTGCTTGCCCATTTCAAGTTATCCACCTGCAGCCATATATTCATATTTTCCGTGTCCCCAGTCATGTTGATGAAACATAATATATCCTATTTATTTTATATTCTTAAATAGAACAAAACCTAAAGGTTTTGCAATGGGTCATATCAATTTCCAGTTCTTTTGTTATTAAGGTACCAACTTAGCATGGACTCTGCTATATAAAACATAGAAGGCCCAGCAGATCAGGGCCCTGTGTCACCTAGCCAGACCCATGTGGACACGAGAGGATTCCTCCCTCCACTCCACGGCTCAGCTGAAGCTCTGTGCTTTGGGGGATCAGCCTTCCCCAGTGGCTACCAGCCTTCCCCAGTGGCTGGAGAACATAATTCTGAAATTCAGAGACTTACTGCCCACTCCATGGGACAAAATTGACAACTGAGAGCCAGGAGACGGCAAGGAGCTGGCAGTTAAATACTTCTCACTTTCTGTGAAAACTGTTCTGAGTTGTAGTGACCCCTCACAGTGCTGGGCTGTGCATTCTCAGAGAGCAGTCTCTAACTCAGTAGTGCACTACCTAGAAGTTTCTTCCCCTTCTTTCTTAACTCACTACCCCTCCTCTCTCATCTTTTGTGGCTTTGAGTACATACTCCCAATAGATTGTAAGGTTTACAGAATCTGTTTTTAAGGTTCCTCAGGCTATGATACTTGGTCACAACCTAATTACTCCTTTGCATATCCCTCAATTCTTTTTTTTTTTTCATCAGCGTGCTATATTTGCAAAATTACAATTCTGGTTAGATCCAACTCTGTCTACCCCAAACCTAAACTTGTGCTATTAAAGATAGGTGAAAAAATACATGAAACAAATTTAATTTTTAATTTAAAATTTTAATTTAATTTTAAATGTATGTCTGTGTACCTAATTAGGGATCACAAATCTTGTCTTTGCATCTGTTATGACTTGTGACTAGGAAGGTCCGATTAAAGTCAGTCCCCTCATATATATACTAAATCTCATTCTTCCTCATTTACTTACTTACACACATTGCTCCAGCAAACTTCTCTTTATTCCCTACATCATCATTATTTTTTTTCATAACTCTTTTGGATGTTTCCTATCAGTATGAAAATATTTTTATGTCCCATCTTAAAAAATGGACACAAGGGGCTTCCCTGGTGGCGCAGTGGTTGAGAGTCCGCCTGCCGATGCAGGGGACACGGGTTCGTGCCCCGGTCTGGGAAGATCCCACATGCCGCGGAGCGGCTAGGCCCGTGAGCCATGGCCGCTGAGCCTGCGCGTCCGGAGCCTGTGCTCCGCAACGGGAGAGGCCACAACAGTGAGAGGCCCGCGTACCGCAAAAAAAAAAAAAAAAAAAAAAAAAAAAATGGACACAAAACACTTCTTTGACCCTTTTTACTCTCTAGATGTGATCTTGTTTCTTCTCTTTCAATATAATATTTGTCTCTAACTCCTCTTCTTCTAGTCCCTCTTTAATGCATTCCAGTCAGATTTATCCTCTATTATCCAACTGAAACTATTCTTGACTAGATCAGGAATAACCTTAAAAGTTGCTAAATCTAATAAACTTTCACATGTCATCATCATTCTTGACTTAAAGAGCAGCAGTCGCTTATTTCCTCCTCCTTGACATACTGGGGTTTTTCTTGTTTCTGTTTTTGTTTTTTTAAACTTGGCTTTCAGGACGTCAAACTTTCTTTGTTTTCATTCTGTCACACTGATTGCTTCAGCTTAATTTCTTGTGAGTGTTTCTTTTCTTCACTGTGGCTAACATTGCAATCATAAGTTAATGCTATAAGTCCCCAAACCTCAATCATTGACTCTTTTTTCTTTTAAAGTGCACTTATTTCCTTGACTATTTTATCTAGAGTCATTAGTTACAATAAATTCTGTATGATGATGAATCTGCTATTTCTAACTCCAGCCTAAAGTCCCTATTTGTTGATGTAACTTTCTTATTATCTTCTCCTGTTGGTCATGTGATAGACATCTCTAACTCAATATGACCAAAACTTAACTCTTGTTTTTCATCTTTAAACCAGCTTCATCCATATCCTTTTCTATAACCATTAATGACAACTCCATAATTTCAGCTGATTAGTTCAGAAAATTTGCAGTTATTCTCTATTCTGTTTTTCTTTTCACAACACATATGAAGTGAGCTAAATACAGTTGATTCTTGTTTTCACTGTAATATGTTCCATAAAACTGCTAAAAACATTTAATTATCAAATAGTGAACCATTGCTCCTAGGGGAAGTACAGAGTTAAGCTCCTGTAAGCCTCTGGTCACAACATTTTTGCCCACTGATCAATAAATTACCTTGTTTTATGTGTGTTTCTGTTTAAAGATATCTTATTTAATATATATTGATTAACTAACATTTAACTCAGCCCAACGGCACAGAAACTCATACCTGAGCAGCGTTTATCTAACACTCCTATTTTCTCCAAAAAGTACGTCTTAGCCTTCTTGCACTAAGGAACTCTAGATAGCCTTCAGCACTACACTTGGGGGCCATTTTAACAGCAAAATTACCAAAAAGAAGCACAAACATGTGAAAACTGTGGCACTAAATAGATGGTGAAGACAAGACATGTTTATAGAATGATCATTGAAACAAGAAAGCAGAACATTGCCTTGCTTGACCTCAGCTGGAAACCTGCACACTGTGCAACTCTGAGTTAATACAACTCTGCACTCAAACACAAATGATTGCAAAAGCATCCCCAGCATTGATTTGAATGTTGCAAACAAGTTTTAGTGAGCAGGCAAATTTGTAAATATGGAATCTATGAATAGTGAGGATATACCGTATTTTGAAATGGTACTTTCCAAAAAGAACTAGAATGTGAGCATTTATTACCAGTCCAAATTATAATAGTCTTCCACCTATATTATTCAGATAGACTCCTTTACTATTCTCTGTGCTTCTGCCCTTGTTTCTTTACTGTCTACCTTCAATATAGCCCCATACATAATGTGTTACTAAAGAAGAAAGGAAGGAAGAGAGAAAGAGAAGAAGGAAGGGAGGGAAGAAGGGGGAAGAAAGGAAGGAAGAAAAAAGAAAGAAAGAGAAAGAAAGGAAAGAAAGGAAGGAAGGAAGAAAGAAAAAAGAAAAGAAAGAAAGAAGAGAGGGAGAGAGAAAAAGAAAGAAAGGAAGAAAGAAAAGAAAGAAGAAAGAAAGAAAACGAAAGAAAGAAAGAAAGACTGTTAGTTATTATGGTAGGGCACTTTAGATTATGAGTCACTCCAATTTAAGACATGCTGGAATTTTAGGAAAAAAATGTGTTTCTTATAGCTGATGAAATCCTGTATATTCCGTTTACTTTATATACTTAAATACAACAAAATCTAAAGGATATACAGTGGGTTCATGTTTCTATCAAGGTACCAATGTAATCCACTCATTCATCATGACCTAAGAAAGCATGTCTTTTCCCATGACATTACCATATGATGCCTACATCTTGTTTCAATGTTTTAAGTACCAGTGAAGTGTCTGCCTTTTCTTATGTTTTTACCAGAGTGTAGAATGTAAGTATTTGTCAGTTGTTTCTATGGAAATACTTTTTTTCTCATCAGTATTTTTTGAAACAACGCTGTATGTGGCCGTATCTTACTCTTGTTCTTTATCTATCTGACTTCAGGATTCTGCATCTCTTTTTGTCTATATTCTCTTTACAGAAAGAATTGTAGGTACATATAAAATGTTATCTTTTAAAAAATATTTGAGAAAATTACTCTCTACTTAAATAGAATTTGGTAATCTTTATCACCAAAACAAAAATTCTGTTTAATACCTGTTTGGCAGCAGTAACTTCTGGATTACATGCTGTCAAAAAGTTCTTGGCCAAGTATTATATGTACTGTACCATTCGTCCTTACTCCTAAGGCTGAGTTAAGTCAGAACTCATGTATGTAATTCACATGTAATCATTTAGTGAAACAAGTTAAATTTCATTTTTAGTGCCAGTTTATGTCAAATATTATTTGCAATTACATCCCATAATCTCTCTGAGGTTTTAACTGTGATTAACTCCCAATTTCCATTTTTAATGAAGGCAAATTAGTCTCTAGAGGTTGACATGTAAAGCCCCAATAAATGGGTTCCAACTGAATGCAAGAGGCAGAGGGCAAATTTTAGTAGCAATAAATCAATTGATAGAAATACAACTCCAAGTCAATTAAAGTCAAATAATAACCTACTTAAATTTGCATAGAGGTTAATAGGCTTCTTGTCTAGAAATTATCTCTTTCAGATAAAAAGACTGATTTTATATGACAGAAGCTGAATCTAACCTGCCCGAACTTATTTGCTCTTTCTCTTGTCTTCTCCTTCCCTTCCTCCCTCCCTTCCTTCCTTTCTGACTTGTCTCCTTCCTTCTTTCCTTCCTCTTCCTTTTTTAAAAAAAATTTTTATGTATGCATAGTGGTTAAACACACATGCTCTAGAGCCAGAGAGCTTTGGTTGCATTCTGGTATAAATATTTACTATTTGGTCTTGGACAAATTGTGGATTTTCCTGTTCCTCAGTTTCCTAATATGCTATTTGATGGTGATAACTTTCTCAAGAGTTTGTTAAGATTTTCAGCATTAATGCAAATAAAGAGCAAAGCAAAAGACTTTGCATGTAGTAACTGCCCAGTTAATGGTATCTAAAACATTTTACCATGGCAGATAGTATCTGATATTTTTATACATTTTATCACTTGCATGTAAGTTATTATTTTAAATGATATAATAATTTTATGCATTAAGTGGTTCATGTTGCTTTAATTTACTCAGTCTTTTGTTTAATTTTTCGTAATTTTGTACATTATAAAATCCCCTTTACAACAAAGTGATGCTGCAAATATTAAATAAGTCAAAGTAATAAAAATTTCATAGTTTTATTGACCCATTACATGTGATAATAACAATAAGTATTAAGTACTTACCATATGACAGAAACTATGTTATGTGCTTTAAATGGATTTTCTAATTAAATCCTCACAACAATATGATGAGATCAATATTAAACACACTTCTTGAGGATATATAGGTGTTCTGCAAACTTTTTTTCTAAATAATTTTATGTGCTTTCTTATCTTTAAATATGTATACAATATTTTTTTAAAAATACCATCTCCACTTCAAATTTTCCTTAGCATACTCATTGCATTATGTACATATAAATTCAAAAATAAATTTCTCAATTTTACTTAGCTCACAGATGTTCTTTCCAAATACAGTTTTGTGTAGTATTCAGCAAACAGGCAAAAGAATAATTGTCAATGGTTCCTAAATAGCTAGATTGTACTTAGTGTGCTCTTTCTATGTGTTAGGCACTGTGTTAAAGTTTTACCCATACATTCCTCTCTATTCCTGCCACAATTCTGTGAAATGTCTTGTTGTTTCCATTTTATCTAAAGGAAAGAAGTTGAAAGAATTTGAGTAATGTTCCCAAAAGATGTACAGCTCGAAATAGTCCCAGGTCTATTTGATTTCAAAATCCATGATGTTAAGCATGATATACACCACCAGTCTCAGCCTGAGTTCCCCAGAAACCAGCACCTAAGACAAAATTATGTACTACCAATTGATTAGGAAGCATAAGAAAGTATTCGAGGTTGTGTATAACTGGGCAGCAGGCAGTTCTTGTGGCATCTAATACATCAGAGGCAATAGGGAAGCCCCAAGATGCAAATCAGCAATCAAGATGACAGACATGAAGCAGGGAGCTAATGTCAGTGAAACCTATCAAACCATACAGGGCTGCTGCATTGGAGGCTGGAGTGACATCAGTGTCCAATGGCTCAAGGTGGTGTGTACAGGGTGTCTGATAGACCCACTTTTATTTCACTGCTGGAACTTATAGTCTAAGAATTTCAATTTTTAATTTGGATGAAACTTAATTGTGTGACACGTAGGTTTAATAGTGACCAACATAAATTGTAAGCATGAAACCAATAGGCTTACATAGCAAGAAAAAAGACTAAAGCTTCCAACATTCATAACTGGCAATGAAGAAGTGCTTTACATAATACAGGTATTCTGAATAGAGCAGAGAATTTTACTTGAATCTTCTGTTGAAAACCATAGTGTTATTTCAAAAAGTATCAACATTAAATTATAAAATATTTGTAATTCACCCTTGCCCTGTGTTCTAAGAAAAATGGGATCTAAGGAAGATATCATTGTTTCCTGGGTAATAGTGGCAATATAGGCTACCTAATTCAATTGACAATTTTTCAGTTGGTAACTAAGGAAAACCAAAAATCTAAAAAAGAGAGGGTATTTGTCTTTTCCTGATACTATTGGTTCCTATTTCTTTTTTTTTTCCTTTTTCTTTTCTTTTTTTTTTTTAACAAATATGGTAGAAAGTAGGGAACTACAATCAAACAAAGTTTAAATAGTGGACTCAGACATTTTATTTCTGAATTTTCTTCCAGTTAACAATATAATGAGAAAAAATAAATTGCCTATGAATCTAGGAAACATAAATATATCATGAGCTCTCACTCTATGGTTAGCCACTAGGGAATCTGCAAAATTTGTAGTTACAATATAATATGCATCTTTTAGAATTATTACTTGGGGATGTTATTTATCAGCTATTTTATGATTATGCTTTAGTAATCAGATATCTCATTAATTATTTGTACACAAATGATTGATTCTTTTTGTGTGAAAAAAAGTTTGCTTTCCAAATTAGTGACATCAGAATTTTTGTCTTAAACTGTGCTGAACTTTTTTGGCAATGAAGTATATCTTTTATATTTTATTATTACAATCCACAAGTGTCACTTTGTATTTGCCAATATTACACTCATGAAATTTCTGAGTAACATTAAAATGTAGTTCTGGAAGCTATTGTCTAACACCCTGTGAACTAAATTACTAAATAATAGGTTGGTTAATTAAATATTAATGATAAAGGTAGAAACTCAAAGCAGTAATATGAATTTAAATATATGATCTAAAAGGTTAGTAAAATAGACATCTTCTAAGTTTTGTCCCTGCAAATAATTTATGTTGTTGATTATTCATTGTAAGTTTCAGGTCTGATTATATTTTATTCAAAAATTCCTAACACTCTGCATTGTTATTTGCTTTATTATATCTATCTATCTATCTATCTATCTATATATATATATCTATATATATATCTTAGAGTAGTTATTAACATTTTAGAGTGGAAGAATCTGGGGCTCAAAAAGTTGAAGTAACATTTACAAGGTTATGCATTTAATAAATGGTAGGGCTAGGGTCCTCTGACTCCAAACACACCGTTAACTTCACTGTACATCACGAGCTAAGATTACACTGTGCTTATGTGGCAGCTTTCTCTAGAACAAGTTGCTTTATTCTCCTTGAGGTTATATGTTTTCAGCAAGTAAAACATATAAATCCAGAGATACAACAATCATAACAAAAACCCAGTTTGTGCTAGGCCCTTACAGGACTTTGGCGTAAAACACATACACACACATAAACACACACACACACACACACACACACTTCAAATAAAAACAGCCCTAGCTCTGAGAAAGCTTACAATATTGTAGAAGAAACAACAAGTACACTAGAAATTTGTACAACATGCACACAGGCTTATGAGAATGCAGAATGCTAGGAGACCATTCAAAGAAGACCTACGTGGATTGGGTGGATTAAGGAAGGCATGTGGAAAGAGATAACATGCAGATTAGGAGCAAGTAAGAAGTTGCTGAGCCAGTAGAAAAGAAGAGGGGGGAGTCGAGTGTTGAAAACAACAACAACAACAAAAAATGTCAGTAGCAATGAGAATGCTTTACAGCAAACTAAAAGTATCTATAGAAAGTATATATATATATATATATATATATATATATATATATATATATATATATATATATATATCTCCATATAGAAATTTGAATTGTGTAGTATAAAAATTACATTTTCTCTCTCTCTAGATTCCGACCTCATTTTACCTAAAGACTCAGATAAAAATATAATGTGACCTGTATGTATAACTGAATCACTTTGCTGTATACCAGAAACTAACACAACATTGTAAATCAACTATACTTCAAAAAAAATTTTTTTAATAAAAATAAAGCTATAAGATCTCTGAAAAAAATATAATATGACCTATAGAACTTAAAATAATGTGGTTTTTAGTTTCAAATGTCTTAATGAGGAAAAGTAGATTTTGCTTCTATGTTCTTTTAAGAACAAATAAAGTAGAATTAGAAATTTTAAAAAAAAGAACATGTGTTCTAGGGCAATGGAAGAAGCAATATAGACTCATCTTCAGGTAAGAGAGAGCAAAATTTTTTTTTAAATTTTTATTGGAGTATAGTTGATTTACAATGTTGTGTTGGTTTCAGGTGTACAGTGAAGTGAGTTGGTTATATATCACTCTTTTTTAGATTCTGTTCCCATATAGGCCATTACAGAGTATTGAGTAGAGTTCCCTGTGCTATACAGTAGGTCCTTATTAGTTATCTGTTTTATATATAGTAGTGTGTCTATGTCGATTTGCAACAATATGGATGGACCTAGAGATTGTCATACTGAGTGAATGAGTAAGTCAGACAAAGACAAATATCGTATATAGCTTACATGTGGAAACTAAAAAAAAGGGTACAAATGAACTTATTTACAAAACAGAAATAGAGTCACAGATGTAGAAAACAAACTTATGGTTACCAGGGGGTAAAGGGGGAAGGGATAAATTGAGAGCAAAATCTTTTAAGCAGAGAAGTGACCTATCAGAAATGCACTTCACTAAGACAGAGGAACTGAGGATAGACTGTTGATAGTTCAGAGGAGTGTAATGGTGCAAAGCACTCATGGGGTAGGAGTAGCATAAAAGTTAGGCTCTCATCTGGGCCTAAGATGTAGATCTCATTAGCTAATTGTAATAAAAAACACATATATTACACTGTTTTACATATATTAATTCATATTATTTATTCCTTATTACAACCCTGGGATTAGGCACTTTTTATACACTTTCTCTTGTGAGAAAACTGACCCACAGAGTTTAAGTAACTCGCAGAGGTACCTCCAGTTTATGAGGGAGACACAGAAATTCTAACTCAGGAGGCTGGCTCCAGAATCTGTGCTCTCAACTCCTATGCCACTCTTCTTCTCTGGATGATTGGTGGTTTGGGGGTAGTTGTACCACACTGGGCAAATCACACAACTTCTTGTGTATCAGTTGCCTTGAAATACAAGTGCATATGACAATAATTATTTACCTGACCATTGCGTATTTTAAGATTGGGGGAAAATGTCTTATAATCAAAATTAGATTTTACTAATAAAGAGATAGTTTACTGATGTTTTGCTTTTTAGTCATTTAAAAAATATCTCAAGTACTCACTGCTTGTACTTGTATCTATCACAAGTACTCAAGCCCTACTCATTCTAAGAAGCTTTCTCTCTTTGCTACCAAATATCACTCCCTTCAAAGGAGTCCATAGTAGCACTCATCTGAAACTCAGTTGTAAACCTTTATCAAATTTACTTTTTACAGGCAACTTTTTATTTATAAAGCTTAATTGTAATTCCCTTGAAAGCTTAAAATCTAACTTTTGTTATTGAGAGGTTTTAATGTAGAGATCTAATATGTATTTGTTAGAAAAATTCTAAACAATTCATTTTACTAATAGTATAATTTATTGTAAAGACAAGAGAAATTACTGGAGGTTCACCAGTCAACACATTGGTCACTTAAGGAAATTCTTTCTGTCAATGATATGCTAGTAGTTGAAAAATGTTGCTGACAGCTATTATTCTAGCAGTATCTTTGATTATCCAGCATCTGTATATGAATGTGTATATGTATGTATTTATGAATCTAAATTACATATCTATGTCTGTGGCAACAAGTAAGTAATAATGGTGGACTAAGAAGATACTTCCTGTCTAAATCACACACACACACTCACAAGATATTTCAGGTAGAGACTAAATAATTAACAGTACTATATAACAAGAAAGTTTTCATAATTTCTTTAAGTAGAACTCAGCCCAATTTGAGTTGACAAAGAAAAACACAGCCTAAAACATGAAAGAAACGATGTATAGTGTATATTTTTTTAAGAATCTTAAAATTCAGAGCTTATGGATAAAGAGTGTGGAGGTGTGGAATTTGGTCTGGTGATAAGGAATCTTTTCCGAGCAACAGGACTAAAAGATTTTTCCCATCCCTCCTTGACACAGACCAGAGGCAGCTGCAGCAGCCTCTGCCCACAGTTAATGTTCTGGGACCCATGATGTAGAAAGCCCTCCATGTGGCTACTACTCCCTGCCGCCCTCAGCGCTGTCTTAAGTTCCAAGCAAACTAAGCCAGTGATGTTTATCACATCAAGGGCTTAACAAACTTCTCCTTGAAGTGAAAGATCCTGGGTTATAAATAAGCTAATATGCTAAATAAATATTTGTTGTATTGAATTGATTCCAGAAAGAAAAAAATAAAAGCTGTATCATAATTTAGTATCATTTCATTTCAGACAAAAATGCAGTAGGTTAACATTTTACATTGTCTTGCTATCACAAACAATTTAAAAAATACCAAGTAAGTAAGTAATTCTGATTTTGCAGATGATTATTTCTAAGTCTTAAAATAAGTAATAAACCTTTAAAATTATTTATCAGTGTTCCCAGATTTTTAAACTTTATTGAGACTCAGTAGTTGAACATAAAATTTCTAAAGCTTTAAGTTATCTAAAATTTATAGACCATATTTACCCCTAATGAATATTACTAAAATGTATATCATTCTATGATAAACTTCCTTGATTCATTTTAATAAAGAAATATATCATGAATGACAGAATCAAAACTCTCCATGTATTTTATTGGACATGTCTCTTGGTATTATGCTTGCTTATATTAATATTTATTAAATAATAATTTAAGTTGCCAGAAAAATGGCAAATGCTTAAGTTACATGAATTTAACTTAGTTAATAATTAAATCATTTAACCAGTTACATCACTGGTTTATACATGCACAGAACATGCCTACCATGTTTATCACACAAATTATGTATTTTAGAAAAAGTATTTCTTTAGAATAAATTGATGAAAATTAGATGGGCTATGTAAAATGTTTATATTACTGCACTCTTTATGAAAAAGTTGGTTTATTACTTTTCCTCACCATGAATTTATACAACATAAATAATAGACTCATTGCAATGAACAAAGAATTTTTCACACATTCTATAGAGAATATTTCCCAGTAATTTTACTCATCAGATATCTGATCAAACCTAGCAAGAGTATAATCAGTCAGAATCTTGAATCAATTACACATGGCAACTTTGCTGTTCTCCCAGAGCATGCATAAAAGTACCATTTAACATTGATAACATTTGAAGTCTTTGGAAAAGCAGCTGCTTGTAAAGGTAAAAAAAAAAAAAAAATTGCTTTTAGTATTTTTTTAGTAATTTGTGTACAATTAAATTCATGTAACTTAAGCATTTGCCATTTTTCTGGCAACTTAAATTATTATTTAATAAATATTAATATAAGCAAGCATAATACCAAGAGACATGTCCAATAAAATACATGGAGATTTTTGATTCTGTCATTCATGATATATTTCTTTATTAAAATGAATCAAGGAAGTTTATCATAGAATGATATACATTTTAGTAATATTCATTAGGGGTAAATATGGTCTATAAATTTTAGATAAAGCTTTAGAAATTTTATGTTCAACTACTAAGTCTCAATAAAGTTTAAAAATCTGGGAACACTGATAAATAATTTTAAAAGTTTATTACTTATTTTAAGACTTAGAAATAATCATCTGCAAAATCAGAATTACTTACTTGGTAATTTTTAAATTATTTGTGATACCAAGACAATGTAAAATGTTAACCTACTGCATTTTTGTCTGAAACAAAATGATACTAAATTATACAGCTTTTACTTTTTTCTTTCTGGAATCAACTCAATTCAATACAACAAATATTTATTTAATATATTAGCTTATTTATAACCCAGGATCTTTCATTTCAAGGAGAAGTTTTTTAAGCCCTTGATGTGATAAACATACATGTGAGTCAGATATGATAAGACTGTGGATAATATCGTATTGTCAATCTCAGGTTGACCTGCATGCAAACACTTACACACCACACACATACACACACACAAAGCATCAGCACTAACAAATAGATACAAATATCCAACTACAAAAATAATTTTACGTCATTTATTCTGTAAGTTATTTTAAGGTAAACTTTTCCAGGGCCACAAATTAGGTATATATTATTTTCACATATTTTTATGTTTTTCAAATTTAAATCTTCTGCTGGAACATGGTTTAATGTCTAAATAAATTAATAAATACATGATGCATAGATAATATTATTATTTCTCATGAGATTTATTTAAGTCAGGACTCTGGTTTTGAGTGTGTTAGATATTTCCGTCCATCACTGAATGTCTTTACAGTGGCTCCAATGGAAAGCAGCTCAGAAAGTGGGGCTTCTTTTTTTTTTTTAAGTAATTCATAATATATTTCTAGTTTCACATTTTTAAAAAAGATGTTACCTGATGATAACAGGTGGTGATAAAATGTCTGCAATTTAAAATCAAAACTGAGAAGCTCTGAATATATATCTAGTTGTCATAATGATACATGTAAAATTTATTTTCTTATTTTGTATATACAGAAAGTGTTAATTACCAACACTGAATGACTGATAGATTTAGTCATATTTCTTTTACCAAATACTCTGGGCAGAAGGTTTTTAGCAAATACTTCATTTTGATATGGAAAGAACACAATCCGTTTCTGAATAGTTCTGAATGTATATCTCTAACTAGTCAACAGCTAGTTATGTCACTTTGTGAAGTGGCAATACTTAATAAATATTTTAAAATTTATACTGTCATCACTATCTTAAGAAATTTATGATATAAAGTTTAGATGAAACAGTGCTGGTTTATGCTTGTTGTCTTAGCATAATTAAGCAGTCACTCCCCTGCTAAAACCTTCCAATGGTTTATTGTTACAGAAAAAAATAACACTCAACTGTTCCCTGTATGATCTGCCCCCTGTCAACCACTCCAACTTCATCTACATCCACTCTTTTTTTTCTCATAGCACCTAGTACTACATGAATTACCTCTTTTTAAAAATGTTTAGTAATTTCTTCTCACAAAAAAAACTTCAAAAGAAGAATCTTATGTCATTCATCATGGTACCCCTAATGTGTAAATTATTGGAATGTAATAAGAATCCAAAGAACTGAAGATGTTGAAATCATTATTTAAGTTGCACAATACAATTGCCATGTTAATAACAGAGGAAGGATGTTAAACATACTTTAAAGACTTTCTGAGTTTTCTGTAACGTTTATAAACTTCCATAAATATGGATGTACAATACATATTTAACAGTAAAATGTAAGATTCTTACATGCATTGACTTTTATTGTTTCCTTTTGTATTTCTTGTCCTACCACTGTGTGTATGTGTGCACACGTGCATTTAGAGAGAGATAGACTGGTTGAAGATCAAATTTGAAAAATTTTTAAATGAAAACTATATATACATGATTTATAATAATTTTAGGCATGCAGATAAAAAGAGAAAACCATTCTACAATTTAAATATGCAATATTGTGTATTTTTACAAGGATTAAATACTTTGTATATATCTGTAATAGATATATGGATAAAAGTTTTCTGGAATCTGTTGCTTAGACATAATAATCTATATATCAATTCATAGTTTTTCAATAAAAAAATAGGAATTTTATCAAAAGTCATAAACTATTTTTGTCTTTGATCCAGTAATTCTAACAAATCATTCTTCAGTGATTGAAGATATATGAAAATATTTCACTCAAAGATACATATTTAAGTGTAATTTTAATAAGGATGAAAGAAGACAATCTCCAAATTTCCTAAAATAGCAGAAAGGTTAGATGTATTATAATACACCTAACAATGAAATATTACACATATATAATACAGAGATTTAGAAAACTCTTTAATGAAATGGGAAAATATTTATGAAATATATACTATATATGTTTATATTTTAATATTTATGTATATACATATTTATAGGTATCTAGAGAGAGAAATATGAGGCCAAGAAATAAATCTACCAAAAAGTCTATGAAATGCATGTTTTAACCACTCTAGAACATGGATGCATTTTACATTCAATGGGATTTTATAATCACTGCCAGCCAGTTGAAGTCATGACATAGATGTGTGAAAATCTTCCTTAGCACCTTCTGGTAAAATCACAAAACTGTCAGCATTAAAGCTGCTTAAGTTTCATGAAGTATGGCTTTGTGATTAGACAAATTATTTTCTTGTTCTTTCCTAGTTTTACCCATATTTGTCAATTTGTATAATTTTTAAAAGAAAAAATATTAATAAATCCTATAAAAAAGAACATAAACATATAAACACATAAACAAAACAGTAAATTGTATTTTGGAAAATCAAAAAGGCATAAAAGGAATTTCACTAAAATACTACCTTCTTTACTTCTTTACCTTCTTTAATTTTTGAGAAAATTAGTTTTATAGTATAAATAGGATTTTAAGTAAAAATACAAATAAAATTGGTTTTAGATTCAACTCCTGAATAACCCTTACTACCTATGACTTTGGTGAAACCACCACTACTCACTCTTACATTGTTTTGTTTTTTTCATTTTAAAAGAGAGAGATACCATATTAGCTTTGGGGAAGTTTGTAAACTAAATCACAGATGTGAAAGTTTTTCAAAATTCTAATTTATAGGTTCTCCAGGTTATTTATTTTGCTTTACATTTAAAATTAAAATTGAAGTCATTAAATTGAAAAAAAAAACTATTTTGGACAAATTCTCTTAAGTATGGAAACGTTCTAAACACCTATTTGAAAATGACTCCTGAATCATCCAGACTTTGAAAAGTCAGTTTTCTTCACAGATTTTTGTCGGATAACTTAAGGAACACAAAATTCACCCTTTTAAAATGTACACTTAAAATAGTTTTACTAAATTTATAGAGTTATGCAAGCATTACCATGATCTAATTTTAGAACATTTCCTTCACTACGACAATTTTCCTCCTGCTCCTGGAGGCAGTCAACCTCCACTCCCTCCCAAAGACCTTGGAAAGCACTTATCTGCTTTGTGTCTTTATAAATGCGCCTTTCCTTTACATTTCATATGAAAGAATCATGAAATATGTGGCTTCTTTCACTAGATAATATATTGAGCTTAATACGTGTTGTAGCATATATCAAATTTGTTCTTTTTATTCCTATTTCATTGTATGCATATACTGATTTTTTAAACTGAAGTATAGTTGATTTTCAATATTAATGTCAGGTGTACAACATAGTGATTCATTATTTATATAGATTATATTGCATTTAAAATTATAAAGTATTGAGACTTCCGGGTAAGATGGCGGAAGAGTAAGACGCGGAGATCACCTTCCTCCCCACGGATACACCAGAAATACAGCTACACGTGGAACAACTCCTACAGAACACCTACTGAATGCTGGCAGAAGACCCCAGACCTCCCAAAAGGCAAGAAACTCCCCACATACCTGGGTAGGGCAAAGCGGAGAGATTCCCGCACAGAGGATCGGTGCTGAGCGGCACTCACCAGCCCGAGAGGCTTGTCTGCTCGCCCACCAGGGCGGGCGGTGCTGGAAGCTGAGGCTCGGGCTACGGTCAGAGCGCAGGGAGAGGACTGGGGCTGGCGGCGAGAACTCAGCCTGAAGGGGGCTAATGTGCCACAGCTAGCCGGCAGGGAGTCCGGGAAAACTCTGGAGCTGCCGAAGAGGCAAGAGACTTTTTCTTCCCTCTTGGTTTCCTGGTGCGCGAGGAGAGGGGATTAAGAGCGCTGCTTAAAGGGGCTCCACAGATGGGCGCGAGTCACGACTGAAAGCGCGGAGCCCAGTGACGGGCGTGGGACGCTGGGGCTGCTGCTGCCGCCGCCAAGAAGCCTGTGTGCGAGCGCAGGTCACTGTCCACACCGCCCTTCCCGGAGCCTGTGCAGCCTGCCACTGCCGGGGTCCCGGGATCCAGGGGCGGCTTCCCTGGGAGAACGCACGGCGCGCCTCGGGCTGGTACAACGTCACGCCGACTTCTGCCACTGCAGGCTCGCCCCGCACTCCGTGCCCCTCCCTCCCGCCCGGCCTGAGTGAGCAAGAGACCCCGAAGCGGCTGCTCCTTTAACCCTGTCCTGTCTGAGCGAAGAACAGACGCCCTCCGGCGACCTACACGCAGAGGCGGGGCCAAATCCAAAGCTGAGACCCAGGAGCTGTGAGAACAAAGAGGAGAAAGGGAAACCTCTTCCAGCAGCCTCAGAAGCAGCGGATTAAAGCTCCACAATCAACTTGATGTGCCCTGCATCTGTGGAATACATGAATAGACAACAAATCATCCCAAATTGAGGAGCCAGGAGTCAGTGCTGTGCCTCTGAGGTGGGAGAGCCAACTTCAGGACACTGGTCCACAAGAGACCTCCCAGCTCCACATAATATCAAACGGCGAAAATCTTCCAGAGATCTCCATCTCAACACCAGCACCCAGCTTCCCTCAACGACCAGCAAGCTACAGTGCTGGACACCCTATGCCAAACAACTAGCAAGACAGGAACACAACGCCACCCATTAGCAGAGAGGCAGCCTAAAATCATAAAAAGTCCGCAGACACCCCAAAACACACCACCAGATGTGGACCTGTCCACCAGAAAGACAAGATCCAGCCTCATCCACCAGAACACAGGCACTAGTCCCCTCCACCAGGAAGCCTACACAACCCACTAAACCAACCTTAGCCACTGGGGACAGACACCAAAAACAATGGGAACTACGAACCTGCAGCCTGCAAAAAGGAGACCCCAAACACAGTAACATAAGCAAAATGAGAAGACAGAAAAACACACAGCAGGAGAAGGAGCAAGATAAAAACCCACCAGACCTAACAAATGAAGAGGTAATAGGCAGTCTACCTGAAAAAGAATTCAGAATAATGATGGTAAAGATGATCCAAGATTCTATTTACCAGATCCAAAATCTTGGAAATAGAATAGACAAAATGCAAGAAACAGTTAACAAGGATCTAGAAGAACTAAAGATGAATCAAGCATCGATTAAAAACACAATAAATGAAATAAAAAATACTCTAGATGGGATCAATAGCAGAATAACTGAGGCAGAAGAACGGATAAGTGAGGTGGAAGATAAAATAGTGGAAATAACTGCTGCAGAGCAAAATAAAGAAAAAAGAATGAAAAGAACAGAGGACAGTCTCAGAGACCTCTGGGACAACATTAAACACACCAACATTCGAATTATAGGGGTTCCAGAAGAAGAAGAGAAAAAGAAAGGGACTGAGAAAATATTTGAAGAGATTATAGTTGAAAACTTCCCTAATATGGGAAAGGAAATAGTTAATCAAGTCCAGGAGGCACAGAGAGTCCCATACAGAATAAATCCAAGGAGAAATACGCCAAGACACATACTAATGAAACTGTCAAAAATTAAACACAAAGAAATCATATTAAAAGCAGCAAGGCAAAAACAACAAATAACACACAAGGGAATCCCCATCAGGATAACAGCTGATCTCTCAGCAGAAACTCTACAAGCCAGAAGGGAGTGTCAGGACATAATTAAAGTGATGAAAGAGAAAAACCTGCAACCAAGATTACTCTACCCAGCAAGGATCTCATTCAGATTTGATGGAGAAATTAAAACGTTTACAGACAAGCAAAAGCTGAGAGAGTTCAGCACCACCAAACCAACTTTACAACAAATGCTAAAGGAACTTCTCTAGGCAAGAAACACGATGAAGGAAAAGACCTACAATAACGAACCCAAAACAATTAAGAAAATGGGAATAGGAACATACATATCGATAATTACCTTAAATGTAAATGGACTAAATGCTCCCACCAAAAGACACAGATTGGCTGAATGGATACAAAAACAAGACCCATATATATGCTGTCTACAAGAGACCCACTTCAAACCTAGAGACACATACAGACTGAAAGTAAGGGGATGGCAAAAGATATTCCATGCAAATGGAAACCAAAAGAAAGCTGGAGTAGCAATTCTCATATCAGAGAAAATAGACTTTAAAATAAAGACTACTAGAAGAGACAAAGAAGGACACTACATAATGATCAAGGGATAGATCCTAGAAGAAGATATAACAATTGTAAATATTTATGCACCGAACATAGGAGCACCTCAACACATAAGGCAAATACTAACAGCCATAAAAGGAGAAATCGACAGCAACACAATCATAGTAGGGGACTTTAACACCCCACTTTCACCAATGGACAGATCTTCCAAAATGAAAATAAATAAGGAAACACAAGCTTTAAATGATACATTAAACAAGATGGACTTAATTGATATTTATAGCACATTCCATCCAAAAACAACAGAATACACATTTTTCTCAAGTGCTCATGGAACATTCTCCAGGATAGATCATATCTTGGGTCACAAATCAAGCCTTGGTAAATTTAAGAAAATTGAAATTGTATCAAGTATCTTTTCCGACCACAATGCTATGAGACTAGATATCAATTACAGGAAAAGAGCTGTAAAAAATACAAACACATGGAGGCTAAACAATACACTACTTAATAACGAAGTGATCACTGAAGAAATCAAAGAGGAAATTAAAAAATACCTAGAAACAAGTGACAATGGAGACACGACGACCCAAAACCTATGGGATGCAGCAAAAGCAGTTCTAAGAGGGAAGTTTATAGCAATACAATCCCACCTTAAGAAACAGGAAACATCTCGAATAAACAACCTAACCTTGCACCTAAAGCAATTAGAGAAAGAAGAACAAAAACATTCCAAAGTTAGCAGAAGGAAAGAAATCATAAAAATCAGATCAGAAATAAATGAAGAAGAAATGAAGGAAATGATAGCAAAGATCAATAAAACTAAAAGCTGGTTCTTGGAGAAGATAAACAAAATTGATAAACCATTAGCCAGACTCATCAAGAAAAGAAGGGAGAAGACTCAAATCAATAGAATTAGAAATGAAAAAGGAGAAGTAACAACTGACACTGCAGAAATACAAAAGATCATTAGAGATTACTATAAGCAACTCTATGCCCATAAAATGGACAACCTGGAAGAAATGGACAAATTCTTAGAAATGCACAACCTGCCAAGACTGACTCAGGAAGAAATAGAAAATATGAATAGACCTATCACAAGCACTGAAATTGAAACTGTGATTAAAAATCTTCCATCAAACAAAAGCCCAGGACCAGATGGCTTCACAGGCGAATTCTATCAAACATTTAGAGAAGAGCTAACACCCACCATTCTCAAACTCTTCCAAACAAAATCAGAGGAAGGAACACTCCCAAACTCATTCTATGAGACCACCATCACCTTGATACCAAAACCAGGCAAGGATGTCACAAAGAAAGAAAACTACAGGCCAATATCACTGATGAACATAGATGCAAAAATCCTCAACAAAATACTAGCAAACAGAATCCAACAGCACATTAAAAGGATCATACACCATGATCAAGTGGGGTTTATTCCAGGAATGCAAGGATTCTTCAATATACACAAATCAATCAATGTGATACACCATATTAACAAGTTGAAGGAGAAAAACCATATGATCATCTCAATAGATGCAGAGAAAGCTTTCGACAAAATTCGACACCCATTTATGATAAAAACCCTGCAGAAAGTAGGCATAGAGGGAACTTTCCTCAACATAATAAAGGTCATATATGACAAACCCACAGCCAACATTGTCCTCAATGGTGAAAAACTGAAACCATTTCCACTAAGATCAGGAACAAGACAAGGCTGCCCACTCTCACCACTCTTATTCAACATAGTTTTGGAAGTTTTAGCCACAGCAATCAGAGAAGAAAAGGAAATAAAAGGAATCCAAATTGGAAAAGAAGAAGTAAAGCTGTCACTGTTTGCAGATGACATGATACTATACATAGAGAATCCTAAAGATGCTACCGAAAAACTACTAGAGCTAATCAATGAATTTGGTAAAGTAGCAGGATATAAAATTAATGTACAGAAATCTCTGGCATTCCTGTACACTAATGATGAAAAATCTGAAAATGAAATCAAGAAAACACTCCCATTTACCATTGCAACAAAAAGAATAAAATATCTAGGAATAAACCTACCTAAGGAGACAAAAGACCTGTATGCAGAAAATTATAAGACACTGATGAAAGAAATTAAAGATGATACAAATAGATGGAGAGATGTACCATGCTCCTGGATTGGAAGAATCAATATTGTGAAAATGACTTTACTACTCAAAGCAATCTACAGATTCAATGCAATCCCTATCAAACTACCACTGGCATTTTTCACAGAACTAGAACAAAAAATTTCAAAATTTGTTTGGAGAAACAAAAGACCCCGAATAGCCAAGGCAATCTTGAGAACGAAAAACGGAGCTGGAGGAATCAGGCTCCCTGACTTCAGACTATACTACAAAGCTACAGTAATCAAGACAGTGTGGTACTGGCATAAAAACAGAAAGATAGATCAATGGAACAGGATAGAAAGCTCAGAGATAAACCCACGCACATATGGTCAACTTACCTTTGATAAAGGAGGCAGGAATGTACAGTGGAGAAAGGACAGCCTCTTCAATAAGTGGTGCTGGGAAAACTGGACAGGGACATGTAAAAGTTTGAGATTAGATCATTCCCTAACACCATACACAAAAATAAGCTCAAAATGGATTAAAGACTTAAATGTAATGCCAGAAACTATCAAACTCTTAGAGGAAAACATAGGTAGAACACTCTATGACATAAATCACAGCAAGATCCTTTTGGACCCACCTCCTAGAGAAATGGAAATAAAAACAAAGATAAACAAATGGGACCTAATGAAACTTCAAAGGTTTTGCACAGCAAAGGAAACCATAAACAAGACCAAAAGACAACCCTCAGAATGGGAGAAAATATTTGCAAATGAAGCAACTGACAAAGGATTAATCTCCAAAATTTATAAACAGCTCATGCAGCTCAATAGCAAAAAAACAAACAACCCAATCCAAAAATGGGCAGAAGACTTAAATAGGCATTTCTCCAAAGAAGATATACAGACTCCCAACAAACACATGAAAGAATGCTCAACATCATTAATCATTAGAGAAATGCAAATCAGAACTATAATGAGATATCATCTCACACCAGTCAGAATGGCCATCATCAAGAAATCTAGAAACAATAAATGCTGGAGAGGGTGTGGAGAAAAGGGAGCACTCTTGCACTGCTGGTGGGAATGTGAATTGGTACAGCCACTATGGAGAAGAGTATGGAGGTTCCTTAAAAAACTACAAATAGAACTACCATATGACCCAGCAATCCCACTACTAGGCATATACCCTGAGAAAACCATAATTCCAAAAGAGACATGTACCAAAATGTTCATTGCAGCTCTATTCACAATAGCCCGGAGCTGGAAACAACCTAAGTGCCCATCATCGGATGAATGGATAAAGAAGATGTGGCACATATATACAGTGGAATATTACTCAGCCATAAAAAGAAACGAAACTGAGCTATTTGTAATGAGATGGATAGACCTAGAGTCTGTCATACAGAGTGAAGTAACTCAGAAAGAGAAAGACAAATACCGTATGCTAACACATATATACCGAATTAAAAAAAAAATTTCATGAAGAACCTAGGGGTAAAACGGGAATAAAGACACAGACCTACTTGATAATGGACTTGTGGATATGGCGAGGGGGAAGGGTAAGCTGTGACAAAGCGAAAGAGAGGCATGGACATATACACACTACCAAACGTAAGGTAGATAGATAGTGGGAAGCAGCCGCAGAGCACAGGGAGATCAGCTCGGTGCTTTGTGACCGCCTGGTGGGGTGGAATGGGGAGGGTGGGAGGGAGGGAGATGCATGAGGGAAGGGATGTGGGAACAGATGTATATGTATGACTGATTCACTTTGTTATAAAGCAGAAACTAATAAAAAATAATAATATTTACAAAAAAAAATTATAAAGTATTGGCTATATTCCCTGTACTGAATGATATATCCTTGTAGCTTATTCATTTTTTACATAGTACACTAAACTTCTTAATCCCTTACCCCTATCTTGCCCCTCCCACTTACCTCTCCCCACTGGTAACCACTAATTTGTTCTCTATATCATGAGTCTGCTTCTGTTTTGTTATCTTCATTCGTTTCTTTGTTTGAAGTCCATATATAAGTGATAACATACAGTGTTTGGTTTTCTCTATCTGATTATTTCACTAAGCATAATACCTTCCAGATCCATCCATGTTGTTGAAAATAACAATATTTCATTCTCTTTTATGGCTGAGTAATATTACATTGTGTGTGTGTGCGTGTGTGTGTGTGTGTGTGTGTGTAGATAGGTAGGGAGAGAGAGAGAGAAATAAAACACATCCTCTTTATCCATTTATCTGTTGATGGACACTTAGGTTGCTTTTGTGTCTTGGTTCTTGTAAATGATGCTGCTGTGAACATTGGGTGCATGTCTATTTTCAAATTAGTGTTTTTGTTTTCTTTGGATATACACCCAGGAGTGGAATTGCTGGATTGTATGGTAGTTCTATTTTTAATTTTTTTGAGAAACCTCCATAATATTTTCCATAGTGGCTCACCAGTTTATACTTCCACCAAGAGTGTACTAGAGTTCCCTTTTCTCCATATTCTCACCAACATTTTTTATTTGTAGACTTTTTGTTGATAGCCATTCTGACACATGTGAGGGGATATCTCATTGTGGTTTTTTTTTGAGTTTCTCTGATGATTAGTGATGTTGAACATCTCTTCATATGCCTGTTGGCCCTCTGTATATCTCGTTTGGAAAATATCTGTTTAGGTCTTCTGTTCATTTTTTGATTGCACTGTTTGTTTGTTTTTTATCTTGAGTTGTATGAGCTGTTTATATAATTTGAATATTAACACCTTATTGGTCATATCATTTGCAAATGTTTTCTCCCATTCAGTGTGTTGTATTTTCTTTTTGTTGATGGTTTCCTTTGCTGTGCCAAAGCTTTTGAGATTAATTAGGTCTCATTTGTTTGTTTTTGCTTCTGTTTCCTTTGCCTTAGGAGACAGATCCAAAAAAAATATTGCTACAATTTATGTCAGAGTGTATTCTGCCTATATTTTCTGCTAGTTTTATGATTTCTGGTCTTACATTTAGGTCTTTAGTTCATTTTTAATTTATTTTTGTGTATGTTGTGAGAAAATGGTCTAATCGTAGGCCTGTATTGATATAAACTTCCCTCTTATAACTGATTTTGCTGCATCCCACTGGTTTTGGAAAGTTGTGTTTGCATTTTAATTTGTCTTGAGGTATTTTCTGATTTCCTTTTTATTTTTTCATTGACCTATTGGTTTTTCAGTAGCATGTAGTTTAGTCTCCAGATGTTTGTGCATTTACCATTTTTCTTCCTGTGGTTGATTTGTAGTCTCATATCATTGTGGTCAGAAAAAAATGCTTGATATAATTTATATCTTTTTAAATTTGTTGAGATTTGTTTTGTGGCCTAGCATGTGATCTATCCTTGATAACATTCCATGAGCACTTGAAAAGAATGTATATTCTATTTTTGGATGGAATATCCTGTAGATTTCTGTGAAGTCCAAATGATCTAATTTGTCATTTAAGATGAGTGTTTCCTTATGGATTTTCTGTCTGGATGATCATACATTGATGTAATTAGGTTGTTAAATTTCCCTACTAGGTGTTATTTTAATAATCCAATCAATGTAATGGATTAGGGTAGGCATTCTCAATGGTCCATGGGCATTATGGATCTACAAGACAATTTAAGAGGTTCTATAAGGATAAAACTCATTTCCTAGTAATACTAAGATAAAATTTCAAACTTTCAATGTGTTAACATTTGCACTGATGGTTCAAAATCTATAATAGGTAATACCACAATCATTTTAGCATGAGTCATAGCAGGGGCACCAAACTCTATGTGTAGTTATTACTTTTTCCACTGCCTTATACCTCCAATGAAATTAAAAATAGATCTCTAGCACTGAATTATGCATGTTTATTATTTTATGAGACCAAATAGGGAGCATGCATAAAGCACTTATGCTGAGTACCAAATTACAGTGGTTGTCTCAAGGAAAAAAACAAGAATATTTTGAGTTCTTAGTTGAGCTAGCCATTTTTTCTTTTTTATGGAATATTTCTTTACTTAAAAATGAAATATGATTATTTAGACTTTGGTAATTGAAAGATAGTTTTAAGAAAATGAGTAAGTGAGGTTGACAGTTCAAGAAAAACAATTGACAGTGTTTATTACCAATAATAAATTTTGAGCTTTTGAGTGAAAATTAGAATTTGGAAATCTTGTACTTTCTACTGTGAGCTTGGCAACTCAAACCCTTAACTTTTTTGAAGCAATGTGTAGTGATATTAGTAAATGTGAATATTTCATATTTTATACCATGTCAAAATTTGGAATATTTGTATAACTCAGTGAACCAATATTTTCAAAATAAACAATGCATGATATTGTAAAACTATGCCTAGATAAATGATTAATTCAAAGTGCAAGACAGACTATTATAATGTAAAAGAGTACCAAAGTTTATTGGTATGGTTTCAGATCACATATTGTAAACAACTTTAAGGAACTTGTTAAATTTTGGTAAAAATCAAAGAAGGACATCCACAATTACCAGTCATTCTTAATTTTTCCAAGTACCTGTTAGTAGTTGATCAGATTTTTCTCCATATACTTGAACCAAAACAATATTTTGAATGCAGAAACACATATGAGAATCTACCTGACTTATATTAATACAGACATAAAAGAGATTTGCAAAAATATAAAACAATGCTGCCCTTCCACAACTTTGTTTTAGAAAATACAATTATTTTAATAAATTTCTGTTATTTATACTATGACAGTTATTCATAGTAATTAGATTTATTATTGTTATTAAATAATTTCAATAAATAAAAAAATTAAATTTGTTTTAATATTAATATGGGAGATAACGATAGACAAAACCTAAATAAACAAAAGGTTTTGTGGGTCCTCAATAAGTTTTAAGAGTGTTAAGGGGTCCTGAGAGCAAAAGTTTTGAGAACTGTTAAATTAGAGGGATGGTAGAAAGTCAAATTTTTGTCCTGTAATATATCTCATACCTCATTAAATTCACACATACCATGTTTAAATTAAATCCCATAAGCCATTACAAAATTTGCAGCTTTTAGTTGACATCAGTTTTCTGTTCCTTCATTTCAAATTGTTTAGAAACTAGAGATTTTTGAGTTCAAATTATTTAACATTCTATTTTATTATGATGATTGCTGTTTTATTCAGGGCTAATAATTGATTTATGGTATCTAGGAAAGAAAATATATATATACTTAATTTTAGTCTTCTTGAACTTAGGCAGTGCTATAGTACTATACCATTTGTTCTGCTAACATGGTAAACAGAATGGTGAGGGAAGTTATATCCCTTAGGTGTTTGCTAACAATGAGGAGGTAATGATAGAGGACAGCAGAGAGCATCAAATATTTACGTAGTGCCACTTGTTTTGCCCATTTGGGAAATCAGTGTTTTAACAATCATATTTATAATACCCCAGATCATGAGTCTACTGTGCTAAGAAAAAGAGAGTTTACAGAAGTGGAGACTGAAAACACCAAGTGTATAAAAATTCTTAAAAGTATACATCCTGGAGCTGTAAAGAGAGAGCAAACATACCACTAGCAGAAGCTAAGCCAGCAATGATTTTCTTGCTTTTCACCTCATACGCATTACATGTTCCTTACGATATTTGATATCCTTCCAACAATATTTTGTAAAGTAATAATATTGTGCTGTGTTATTTAGGTTGTTTGTAAAAATCTGGGCTGAAACATAAATATCCAAATTGTACAGAGATATAATTTTTTTTCAGAAAGTGAAAGTATTCTCTGTAATGAATATAATTTGAATTAATAATTATACATACATATCTTTTTTATTTTTAAGAAGTGAATTTCACCATTTGTTCTTTTCACTCAGGTTTTATAAATACTTTAAATGTAATTTTCAAATAAGGAATTTTAATTATTAAAATACTTAAATAAAATAATAAAGATGAGAGAGGGCATAAAAAAAGTACAACAATTTGGATTAATTTATAATTTTAAGGGTAATTATGTTGTCATTTTTTTAAGGTAGAAAACTGACATAAATACTGAAAAGCCAAAGAGAAAACTGACTATTTGATTTAGGTTAAGGCAAGTAAATTTCAATTTTATACAAATAGCCAATATATCATTGCCTAATTACTTATTCACCTTTTTATATTATGGATTATAATTATGTAGTAAAATTTTTCCCTTTTTACTGTATACTTCTCTGAGTTTTGTTAAATGCATATAGTCATGTAACTGCCACCATAACCAAAATTTAAAACAGTCCATCAATCCTACCCACTTCCACGCCAGTTCTTCCTTAACCCTTTATGTTCAGGATTTCGACACTCTCATCCCCTTTCAACCACTGATCTGCTTCCAGTTCCCATAGTTCTGCCTTGTCCAGAATGTCATATATATGGTATCATATAATCGAACCTGATCACATGCTCAGATCTTATAGTCTTTTGAGTTTGTTGTCTTTCATTTAGCATAATGAATTTGAGATTTATCCAGGTGGTTGTGTATATCAAGAGTAATTTCTTTTCATTACTGAGTAGTACTCAATTTTGTGGACTTACTATAATTTTGTTCATCTGTTCACCAGTTGAAGGAAACTTGGATTACCTCCAATGTGAGGGCATTTGCAAATAATGACACTGTAAACACTACTGCATAGGATTTTCCATGAACAAAAGTGTTCATTTAAGTTTGCTAAAACTTGTTAGTAAGACTGTTTGCTAATTTATGTTTAACGTTATGAAATCATCAAAATATTTTCCAAAGTAGTTGTACTCTTTTACATTCCCCCAAATATTGTAAGAGAATTCCAGTTGCTATGCATCTTTTCTAATTTAGGGCTATGTTTTATCTTATTTATTAACATTTTAATCATTCAAATATTTGTGTAGTATATCTTATTGATGCTTTCTTTTGTGCTGCCCTACTGATGAATGACATTGAACATCTTGTCATGTTATTTTTGCTAACCATAAATCTTGTTGGTTAAGTGTCTATTCAATTCTTTTGCCAAATTTTAATTGGATTTTGGTTTCTTATTCTTGAGTCTTAAAAGTTCTTTATGTATCCTCTGCTAGTCTGTGCCTTGGCTTTTCATTACTTTAATGGTGTTTGTCAAAGAGTATTTAAATGTAATAAAATCAAATTTATCACTTTTTTGGGAGATAATTCATTTGGTGTTGATTTTAATAAATGTTTTCATAAGCAAGAATAAAAATTTTCTTCTACATTTTTTCTAAACTATTTATAGTTTTATACTTTATATTTAGGTCCTTGATCCATCTTTGGTTATTTTTGTATAAAAATTTTAGAAGAAGATCTTTGTGACTTGGGTATGACAAAGATTTCTTCCACATAATGACCAAAGGAAAACATGATCTACAAGAGAAAAATTGATAAATTAGACTTTATAAAAATTAAAACATCCTTGTCTTTGGTAAACATGTTTGAGAAAAATAACCAAACAAAACACTGACTAGGAGAAAATATTTGTGTATCATATAAAGGACTTAGAATATGTAAAAAACTCTCAAAATAATGATTAGAAAACAAACAGGCCAATTAAAAAAAAAAGAGAAAAAAGGTGAACAATTTACCAAAGAAGATATACCAATGGCAAATAAGCCCATGAAAAGATTCTTAGTATTATTACCCATTAGTGTCATTCAAATTAAAAAAAATCATATACCACTCACACTTATTAGAATATTTAAAATTTAAAATGTCTAAAATTAAAATTGAACATAGCAAATGTTGGCAAGGATGTGAAATAACTGCCACTGTTATACACTGCTGGTAAGAATGTAAAATGGTGAATAAAAAAACCTTGAAAAACTGACTTTCTCAAAGAACTGAACATACACCACCATATGATCCACCCATCAACTCTTGCGCTTCCACCCAATAGAAAAAAAAGCTTGTGTCCATAAAGTAATTTGTACCTAAATATTCATGTCAGGTGTATATTTTTTATTGTTGTTGTTTTGTTTGTTTGTTTTTCCAGTACGCAGGCCTCTTACTGTTGTGGCCTCTCCCGTTGCATAGCACAGGCTCCGGACACGCAGGCTCAGTGGCCATGGCTCACGGGCCCAGCTGCTCCATGGCATGTGGGATCTTCCCGGACTGGGGCACGAACCCGTGTCCCCTGCATCGGCAGGCGGACTCTCAACCACTGTGCCACCAGGGAAGCCCCATGTCAGGTATATTTTTAATAACCAAATTGAAAAACAATCTAATTGTCCATCAACGTGTAAATATACATGTGTTATATCCATATAGACAAAAAGTATACATATTATGTAACTCCATTTATATAAATGTCTAGAAAATGCAAACTAATCTATAGTGACAGAAGGCAGATCACTAGTCTCCTGGTAATGGTGGTGCAGGACACAGGGTGGGCCAGTATGGAGGAATTAGAAAGGGGTATGTATAAATTTGGAGAGTGATAGATATGTTCATATCTCAATTGTGGTGATGGTTTCACAGATGTATACATATGTCAAAACTTATCAAATTATACAATTTTAGTGTAAGCAATTTATTGTTTGACAACTATACCTCAATAAATTTGTTTAAAGAGTGGAACATAATAAATGCATACTTATTGTTGCCCAACCACTTTTAGACAATTCTTATTATAATAAGCTAGAATCCTACTAAAAATAAGACAGTTAACATACTCATTTTCTCAATAACCTCATTTTCTCAATAACCAAAGTATTCAAAGTTTTTCAATGGCTTAAAACTTCCTACATCATTAGTTCTCAATATACTGACCCCTAGGAGAAGTTTTAGAAATTTATGAGGGTACCTTATAGTATCAATGATTGTGGTGACCACCTTGCCTTTAGTGGGATGCTACATGGTCTACAATGTTCAGGAAAGTCCCACAAAATAATTTTTCTCATATTTCCCACAATGTTTGTATTTTCTGCTAGGCATTCATCAAGATAAAAAATCTTGAACGTAAAACTCAACTCTATTTTCTGGATAATCACTAAGATTTTTTAGATAGTTTTAATATAAAATATACTTTTTAGGAATGTGAATCTCATGAAAATATAAGAAAGTTGCATTTTTGTTTTGTTTAGAATTTTTCCTTTTTTTTTTTTACCATTTCAAAAAAATCACATCACATAAAATAACCCTAGGCATCTGAGGTATCTCAGTTATCAACACAAAAGACTTGCATTGGTTCTGTATTTATAGCTGCTACATTCATACTTTACAAACAGTGACATCTTTCCTGCATCACTTCTTCTATAGTAGTCATACCTGAGCATTTACCCATTGAAATGGGTACTTTACCCATTGAAATAGTAATTTCACATCAATTTCTTTTTTCTAGTAATGTCACATGTCGCATATTGGGTTCTCAAGAAAAAAAAAGTCTTCAGTAGGAATTTAAGGTTTAAGCTGTTTATTCAGTAATATTCTTCAAATACAAACCTGTTGAAGAGAACGAAGCAGGACTGAGCAGAGAGAGAAGTAGATCTGTAGCAGTCTAAAAACAACCTAGCCCAATGCCCTCAGAAGTTCTGTGGTTAGAATATCCCCTCAGAGTTGGACCTAATTAGCCCAGGATATTCAGGCCTCTGTTAATCACTGATGTGGACTGCCTTGGTATTCCCTGTGTCTGAGAGCACTGCCTTAAATTTAATGGATTGTGCAGAATATCCAACCTCTGGCTCTCAGCATTTTGCCATTATGATGGTGAATCATTTTAAGACTAGAATATATCTACTTTGAATTAGCTATTTAAAGGAGAGTTTTAAAAAGACAGTAGGTTGTTTACTAGCATGTTTTCTCAGCTAGTATAAAATCCTGTGGGTTAAGTCCTCTTTGAGGTAGTGCTTTGCACAAAGAGTAAATAGTGTTATCTCTGTGCCTGCCTACTGGAGGGTGAAGCTATGCATTTCCAAACTTAGCTTAGCTTTAGGGGTATACTTTTGTCTCTGATTGGATGTGCAAGTTTTATTCTACAATGGAAATGTGCGGAGTTGGTCCCAACTCAACTCTTGGCAGCCATTGCCAGAAGATTGTGATGGGCTGGGAAGTCATATCTTTACTTTTGCTGAGATGGTCTGCCTCTAGGAACAGCTTAGCAAGAGGGATTTTATTCTTCATATTAGATGAAAGTCCTTGAATCAAAAACCCTAGAGGTTGGGCTTCCCTGGTGGCGCAGTGGTTGAGAGTCTGCCTGCCGATGCAGGGGACATGGGTTCGTGCCCCAGTCTGGGAGGATCCCACATGCCATGGAGCGGCTGGGCCCGTGAGCCATGGCCGCTGAGCCTGCGCGTCCGGAGCCTGTGCTCCGCAATGGCAGGGGCCGCAGCAGTGGGAGGACCCGCGTACGGCAAAAAAAAAAAAAAAAAAAAAAAAACCCTACAGGTTTGTGGAAACAAAGCAACAACAACAACCAAAAAACCCATATTGTTGCCAACTCTTCTATAAACTGTAGAATTAGTCATATATACCTATAATTCCATGAGATCTCGGAGGTATAGAAGACCCAATTTCTGGATCATTTTTAGTAATAGGACAATTTCTAGGGAATTTTATTATGCAGGGCTCCCACTTAATGTGAGATGCTTATTGATTACTTGGTGTAAAGAATTTAGTTAATTTTTTTTTGTCAGTTGCACCATATGCTACATTTAAATAAATCAACTTGTTTACAATTGATATCTGCACATCCAGTGGTTTCTTTCTTATTAGGTATTAAAATTTCACACCCAGGTTGTACAACCGTGGGTTCTCATCCTAGAATAGGCAGTAATTAGAAGGCATGAAATGCAATGCAAGAAGTTGTTTTGTTTTACTTTTTCTTTTGTCCTTTTTTACACTTTCTAGTGGAGGTGACCAATACAAAAATGTTATGAATATAACTAAATATTTGGATACCAACTAGCAGTTCACGATGTGTAAAGCTTTGCTCAACCTGTCAATGATACACTTTAAGAGAATTAAAATACCTCTGTGGAAGGATGTCAAATGTGTATGCCTTTCTTGAAGCAAGCATATTGATTGTTGTGTCTCGGATGTGTATAGAAAAGAAGGTATTAGCAATGTCAAAGGCTGCATTCAAATGCCAGTAAAGGCAGCAAAATTATTCTATTTCTATAGGTTTAGCAATGGTCATGTTCTTGTTAAAGCTTTGGTAGTTTATACTGCAGTGCCAAACAACAGTGCCTTCGAGAAAATGATGCATGGTACCAAACTACTATAAATCTTGTTTAAAAAAAAAAAGGTATTTTTTTCTTTCTGCAGACCTTAGTTCATTATATGTCTTTGGTAGCTGTAGGTAGTACAGACGTTCTTGGCCATGCATTTGTGTAACCATTCTAACAGTAGGGTTATAGTGGATGCATTCAATCAGTATATTTACATACCTGCATCTGCAGAATATCCATATAAATTACATAGGCTCTCTAAAAAAGAACAAGCATAGTCCAGGCAAATGATAACAATAAAAATAACAACCATTATTATACGCATGATTATAATCTTGTAAGGCTCAGTATGTAGTAAGCTCACAAAGGTATTTAGCCTCCACTTGGAAAGGCAGTGGAAAATTGAGTTTCAGCCCTAGTCCTTGTCTCTGTCCCTTGGCTCTGACCTTAAAAGGAAAGTAAGTTCTGCATTTTCACATTAGCTTATCAGCTTATATGTGTTTCTGTCTAGTGGGAGTAGCCAAGTCCATTCCTAACTTAACCTTGGCTTATCTGCACTTTTGTTTTTCACCATCATTGTAACTCTTATAGCTTTTAGCTGAGCTCATATAGGTAATGTATAAGTTCCTGTCAGGACTTGCAATATTCTGCACAGGGGTACATAGACATGAACCACTATTTTCATTTGGTATTAATGTAAAGTAAAGCTTATTGGAGAAACTCAGAGACAAGTGGAACACCAAAGCGCACATGATTCTCAGGCTCTAAGTATCCTACAGTAGGTTAGTTGGGGCTGGATGGAGTTGGAAAATCATGGAAAAAAGTGTCATGAAAGAGATTCCACTCTGTGATAATTTACATGTTTATGTAGGAAAATTGAAAGGGGGATAGGAAACACGTATTCAACCATGTAACAATTAGAGCTTCCTGGTCAAGGCGAAGACTTTTAGGACTCAGTTGCCATTATTGTCCAAGAGCATATGTTCTGTTGAGTTAGATTTTTATTAAGCCATCCATATTTGCTTCCTTTTATTAAAAATTATATTTATGAAATTATATACCTATTATAGTGATGCTTGTAAAGTATCAATAGCATGGAAATAAACTAACCGTCCATGGTAGAATTTCATTAAAAATTCTTTTTAATTAAGGTATATCTTAACAATGGACTATCTATCTCCACCTATCTATCTATATATTTACCACTTCTATATGAATTGATGTGACAAAAGTAAGACTCAGTGCCATCTATCTTTCTGTTTTTGTAACTAGAACTAATAGTTAGAAAAATTATTAGAGAGATATAGTTGTCTAGAAAATATCAAAGTACATCTGAAATATAGGTGGATTTGAAAAATAAAAGAGGAATGTGAATGTGGGAGAAATATTTACTTTTCATTGAATACATTTTTTGTGATAAGGATTTTTTAACCCGTTTAATGTGCTGGGTGTTTTTAAAAAATAAATTTATTTATTTATTTTTGGCTGCATTGGGTCTTCGTTGCTGCACGTGGGCTTTTCTCTAGATACGGAGAGCAGGGGTTATTCTTCGTTGTGGTGTGTGGGCTTCTCAGTGCAGTGGCTTCTCTTGTTGTGGAGCATGGGCTCTAGGCACGTGAACTTCAGTAGTTGGGGCACGTGGGCTCAGTAGTTGTGGCTCATGGGCTCTAGAGCGCAGGCTCAGTAGTCATGGCTCACAGGCTTAGTTGGTCCACAGCATGTGGGATCTTCCCGGGCCAGGGCTTGAACCCGTGTCCCCTGCATTAGCCGGTGGATTCTTAACCATTGTGCCACCAGGGAAGTTCTAATGTGCTGTTTTATCAAGAACCCTCCTACATTGTTGGTGGGAATGTAAATTGGTACAGCCACTATGGCGAACAGAATGGAGGTTCCTTGAAAACTAAAAATAGATCTACCATATGATCCAGCAATCCCATTCCTGGGTGTATATCCAGAGAAAACCATAGTTCAAAAAGATACACACACCCCAGTTTTCATTGCAACACTGCTTACAATAGCCAAGATGTAGAAGCAACCTAAATGTCCATTGACAGATAAATGGATAATCATACTAAGTGAAGTAAGTCAGCCACAGAAAGACAAATATCATATGATATCACTTATATGTGGAATCTATAACAAGATACAAATGAACTTATTTACAAAACAGAAACAAACTCACAGGCTTAGAAAACAAACTTATGATTACCAAAGGGGAAAGGTGGGGGGAGGGATAAATTAGGAGATTGATATTAACATATACACACTACTATATGTAAAATAGATAATCAATAAGTACCTACCGTATAGCACAGGGAACTCTAATCAATTCTCTGTAATAACCTATATAGGAAAAGAATCTGAAAAAGAATAGTTCTGTGTATATGTATAACCGAATCACTTTGCTGTACACCTGAAAGTAACATAACATTGTAAATCAACTATACTCCAATAGAAAATAAAAATTAAAAAATAGGGCCTCCCTGGTGGCGCAGTGGTTGAGAGTCCGCCTGCCGATGCAGGGGACACGGGTTCGTGCCCTGGTCTGGGAGGATCCCATATGCCGCGGAGCGGCTGGGCCCGTGGGCCGTGGCCGCTGAGCCTGCGCGTCCGGAGCCTGTGCTCCGCAGCGGGAGAGGCCACAACAGTGAGAGGCCCGCGTACCGCAAAAAAAAAAAAAAAAAAAAAAAAAAAAAAAAAAATAGAACAGTGCTCAGATCTTGATTTTTAATATCATTCTCTGATAAAAATAACTAAGTTTCCATGAAAAAATAGCTGATTCTAGGGTTGGGGCATGGAAAATCAAAGATGAACATGGAGCATCTTGTAGTGCAAGAAATAAGGAAGTATAAAATGATTTGGGTATTTTAAATGATGGTAGTATTTTAAAGGGACACAGGAGCCATGTTAAAGAGCCCCCAGTGCTAAAAGCTGGAACAATTTGAGCAATAAAATAACATAATATTGGATTATAACCCAAAGTATAAAGTAAATACCCATGAGTCCATACTGATACAAATAAATGATTAAATAAATAAATAAAATTGGGGAAGCACAAGCAAATCTGTGCAGAAGAGTTTCAAATAATTTATGTAGATATTCTCTATTCAAGGAGGTGCTACCTAACTCTCACTTCTTTAATTGTGGGCTGCACAAACTGACTTCCTTCCAAAAAGTGCAGTATGCAAATGGAGAATACATAGTAACTTTACAGTGTAGAAACATGACAAGCACTATGTCATCTAGATGATGAAGGTTAATAGCAGCAATGATAAGTGATATTGATAGCATGTACCTTTGATATGGTGAAATGAGGATGGTACTTTATTTTCCTCCCCCGAACTTCGTAAATCTTGTCTAACACTGATAAAAAATGGTCAGGCAAACCCAAACTGAAGGACAGCCTATAAAATACTTACCAGTACTTCTTAAAACTGTCAAGGTTATCAAAAAGTCTTAGTAAACGTCACAATCTAGAAGACTCTATGGAGACGTGATGACTAAATGTAATGTTGCATCTTGACTAGGATCCTAGAACAAATGACACATTATATAAAAGCTAAGGAAATCCGTATGAAATACAAAGTTAATTAATAGTGTGTCAATATTAGTTCATTAGTATGACAAACATACCATACTGATGTATGATGTTAAAAATAGGAAAGCTGAGTGTGGGGAATATAGGAAATCTGCACTAACTTTGTAACTTGGCTGTAGATCTCAAGCTATTCTAAAATAAAATTTTATTTTAAAAAAAGAACAAAAAATATAGGGATAATGTTAAAACTCTTCTTTAATTTCAAAATAGATTAAAACAATTGTGACCCCCCAATAAATAATTTTGTTTTACATTTATAAAAGTATATTATACATTTTCCTCTTAAATATTTTCAGTAAAAAATTAGTATATTCAAAGGATAAATCTTTCTCTGTTTAAATGTGTTTTTAAAATTTATTTATTATTATTATTTAGTTAGTTATTTTTTGGCTGTGTTGGGTCTTTGTTGCTGTGCACGGACTTTCTGTAGTTGTGGCGTGCAGGGGCTACCCTTCGTTGCGGTGTGCAGGCTTCTCACTGCAGTGGCTTCTCTTGTTGTAGAGCACGGCCCTAGAATGCATGGGCTCAGTAGTTGTGGCTTGCTGGCTCTAGATCACAGGCTCAGTAGTTGTGGCGCATGGGCTTAGTTGCTCCGTGGCATGTTGGATCTTCCTGGACCAGGGATCGAACCCATGTCCCCTTCATTGTCAGGCGGATTCTTAACCACTGCACCACCAGGGAAGTCCTAAATGTGTTTTTAATAAAATTTGCAGGATGATTTGTAAAATAAAGAAGACTGAATATTATTGAGATAACTTTTTGAAATTAAAATGGATTTGCTTATTTTTTCCTCAAGGCTTGATCAAAATATGTCATTTTATTCTTTAACAGAACATATTGTATTTAATTCAAAATACTTATTTTTTTTGCTATCGTGACTTACACAACTCAACATTTGATGCTGAATTTCCTGTGTAACAACCATATTGTAGAAAGAATACTGGCTCTCTTGAAATACAAACACTTCACAGCCTAGAGATTTAAAAGAAACTAAGCAATTAAAATTTTCAAGCATTCCAGAGTAAAAAGAGTTCAGAGATTTAGGGCATATTTTCATTCTATTGTGAGTAATTCTAAAGTATTCTTATATTTCCTTATACATTAAAAATCTTTCACTCTTAAAATTCAAACATTATTGAAAAGTATGTTCAATGATACATGTGTAAAATGACTTTATACCTCTCTGTGGGATAATTGAGTGAAAGTTGTCACACATGCACCCACACCAATGCATGTGAACATACACAATTTCTGACAACGTTATGCCTTAATCTAAATAACAACCTAATGCTAACTACAAGGTTTATATGAGTTTGTGTAATTTTTTAAGATATCCCTACTGGAGTTTGGGGGGCAATTATAAGTTTGTGGAACTACAGGAAGGCATCTATATTCTGTCTTAAATGCTATTGTAGACAGAGTAGGTGAATCCGTTTTCTTGAACTACATGTTAAGAAAACCTGAATAAGAGCACTTAAAAAATAGAGGGGGTTATTTTTATATCTTGAAGAAGTCCAGATGCAGGCAGTCCAGAGCTGAAGCAATAGCCCAGTGAAGTCATAAATATCTCAAGGCTATTCTGTATTTCTGGTTCGTCATTCTTAGTGTTGATTTTCATTCTCATGTCTGCAATATATTTCCTCCTTCTCCTGACCTAGCATATTCCAGGCAGAAATAAAAGTGAAGTGGGAAAACACTAAAGAGCCCACCTACACAAGCCAGTTCCCCTTTAAAAGGCTTTCAAAGAGCAACTGCTCCCACCTCACCCCACCCTACCCTTGTCACTGTCATTTATGTCAATGTTCAGGCCTATGTCACATAGATACTTCTAACTATAAAGGAAGTCAGGTGCTCACGTATTTTTACTGAAAACAAGAATTAAATCATCATTCTCACAGTAAAGAAAAGCAGCAGAGATCAGGATAGGCAACTACCAGTATCTGCCACAATAAGTATCTCTGAAAGAGAGCACTGTAGTTTAAGGTTTGCTTCCATGAAGTTTATTTTTTTTAGATATAATTGACATATAATATTATATTGGCTTCAGGTGTACAACATAATGATTAGATATTTGTATTCATTGCAAAATGATCACCACAATAAGTCTAGTTAACAAACATCACCATACATCATTATATTTTTTTTCCTTGTGATGAGAACTTTTAAGATGTAATCTCTTAGCAGCCTTCAAATATACAATACAGTATTATTAACTATAGTCACCATGCTATATATTACATCCCATGACTTATTTATTTTATAACTGGAAGTTTGTACTTTTTGACTGCCTTCACCCATTTTGCCCACCCCTAATCCTCTAAACTTTTAATGGCCCTCTATGTTGTTTAAATTTTCTGAGATTTGGTGTTAACATTTATAATTTCTGAGCCTATATTATAGAAATTAGGATATGCACTTTACATACTTTTTCTCATTTAATCCTTCCAAAAAACAACGTATGATTTAAGTATGCTTATCTCTATTTTAGTTAAGAACACTGAGATTAAGAGGTCAAATCTGATCTCTAAGTTAATTAGTACAGATCCAAAAGTTATACCTAAAATTGTCTGAGATGTAAGCTCACACTGAGTGTCTGGAGAGAATTGGGAAGATTCTTCTCAAGTTCTTTGAAACACATGATACCTATACTTGTTTCTAGCTTAGAAAAAAGTCCTAAGCAAAGGAAAAGCACATGTGGGAAGGCATGAACAAGAAGAGGCCACAGAGGCAACTGAGGAAGTCGACTGTGACTATAATGAGAAAGTGCATGTCTTTAAAGTTGTTAAAGCAGACATTTTTCTCTTATCCAGTTCAGTTGAACTTTGTAGACTTATACACTCATTAAAGTTAATTTTTTTAAAATCTAATTTCCAGTTTTCATAATGAAACCCTTTAGAAGCCAATCAATTATACAAAATATTTAGATTTAAAGAAACAGAACAGTTTAAATATCCTCAGACATTAGTGTTTTATGTGTTTACACAAAAGTCTAGATAAATTTGACTTGATACCAGAATTCATCAGACTTTACCTTTGTAAGTTGAAGACAGCTAAAATGTTAGAAAACTATGGACTTACTATCCAATTTGTTTTTATTAAAATATTGTAGGAAAACTCTTCAGGATATTGTTTTGTTCCTATTTCAATGAAGTTAAAATAAATGTGATAATACATTTCAAAAGAAATGAAAATTCTTTCAATGTCATTTTCTCAGTCTAACCTTTATGTCTTTTATTTGCAAGATATTCAAGCAGTAGGAGTCGAGCTACATTTTAGAAAGTAATAATAAGGTTTTTTATTTCCCTTTTTAAAGAAAAATTCCATCTGGTGGAAAGAAATAGCAGAATGAATTAAAGAAAAGTTCCTGAAAGCACAAGGACTGAAATCAGACTGTCTACCCTATTATTTGGCTAGTTCCTGAATAGACAGTAAGATAAGAGAGTAAGGACTGTGCCTTTGGCTAACAGGCCAATAGAGAAATCAGGTACCTTTACTTCCTTTTTGTTGTTTTCACATACACTAGCTTTTTTTTTTTTTTTTTTTACTTTTTTAAATTAATTTTTATTGGAGGCCAGTTGATTTACAATGTTTTGTTAGTTCCTGCTGTACAGCAAAGTGGATCAATTATACATATAGATAAATCCACTCTTTTTTAGATTCTATTCCCATATAGGTTATTAAAGAATACTGAATAGAGTTCCCTGTGCTATACAGCAGGTTATTAGTTATATGTTTTATATATAGCAGTGTGTATATGTCAATCCCAATCTCCTAGTTTATCCCTCCCTGCTTTCCCCCTTGGTAACCATAAGGTTTTTCTTCTACATCTGTGACTCTATTTCTGTTTTTTAAATAGGTTAACTTGTACCATTTTTAAAATATTCCACATATGTATAAGTGATATCATATGATATTTGTCTTTTGCTGTCTGACTTACTTCACTCAGTATGACAATCTCTATGTCCATCCATGTCGCTGAAAATGGCATTATTTCATTCCTTTTTATAGCTGAATAATATTCTATGTACCACATCTTCTTTATATATTCCTCTGTTGATGGACATTTAGTTTGCTTCCATGTCCTGGCTATTGTAAACAGAGCCTCAGGGAACGTTAGGGTGCCTGTATCCTTTCAAATTATGGTATTCTCCAGATATATGCCCAGGAGTGGGATTGCTGGATCATATGGTAGCTCTATTTTCAGTTGTTTAAGGAACCTCCATACTGTTCTCTATAGACCTTTTCTTTTTACTTTACAAAACTTGCAGAGAGCTGAAGTAATCAGTTACCTCTCCATTTTCACTTAGCTACTGATTTCTCAAACTGTACACACACTTATTTTCAAGATCAGTATTCTGAGTACAGATTTAATTGTATATCCTGACATTCCCCATTCCTGTTACATTCTAGAATAGTGAAAAATGGCAAACTAGACTTTTGTATTAAATAAACTTTGACATGCACAGTAATTTTCTTAGTAGAGACTGTCATTTCATTCCATACCTTTTCTATCAAGATGGTTAACACAATAAAGTGCTTAGATTTTCTTCCAGATCTTTTAAAAATTAGATACACACAACACATCCTTTGTGTTTTAACTAACCTGACTGCCATATAGCTTATCAATAAAAATAAAACTGGATATGTAACTTGTTTTTAAGTGTTTTAAACCAGCATATAATACAGAAACAAAAAGAGACCTTTACTCTCAATTGTACTGTCAGTCTTTTGAGAAAGGAGTAACTACTTAGTACCAAATTGTTCTAGCAGACTTAGATATTTAGCTCCAGAACCTGCTTACTTAAAGGAATGTAAAAATTGTATTTGGATTTCCCCTATCTAATTACTGAGACCATAAAATTTAGCAGTAGAGGATAGCCTTTTAACCAAACAAATATACTGAGGCTTATAAAATCTTCTAAATATTTTCATTTATTGGTTTCCAATATTGTATTTTCATATTTTAATAACGAATATAATCTTTGTTTTTTTTTTGCGGTACGCAGGCCTCGCACTGTTGTGACCTCTCCATTTGCGGAGCACAGGCTCCAGACGTGCAGGCTCAGCGGCCATGGCTCACGAGCCTAGCCGCTCCGCGACATGTGGGATCTTCCCGGACTGGGGCACAAACCCGTGTCCCCTGCATTGGCAGGCGGACTCTCAACCACTGCACCACCAGGGTAGCCCAAGAATATAATCTTAATTAGATTAGGGTTTAATCTCAATTACCTGCAGATTTTATATATTCTAGTAATTCTGACTTTATTTTAGTGTTATTTTCACTAAAGGTAGCATAAAGTCATGCTTGAATAGTCTTTGCTGTCCTCTGGAGTAACTCCTCCAATTTCAAATATGTTTTAGGCAAGTATAATAGGTGAAAATATCAATATATCTTTTGGATGATTCATATAGACAACAACAACAAAAAACATACCAAAAAAAAATCTTCGAAAATAAATGCTGACATTTTAGGACCAATTTCATTAATCCACAACAGCTTTGAGATAAAATCATGACTAAAAAACATGAGTTTTGCATAACTTTTTCACATTTAGTATAGGAGAAAAATTGTTCTGAATGATTTTTTGTCACCTATTTACCTTATGGTATTTAATTACTTAGCTTAATTTTTTCTTAGAATTTTAGGTAAATGCATAAAGTTTGTATAAAGTGTACAAAAATTAAATGTACAAGTTGATGAATTTATATAAATATATTCCCCTGTATCATCACTACTTACTTAAAGACATGGCACATCACCAGCGCCTGAAGCCTCCAAGTCAATCTGCAAAGGTAGCCACTATATTCATTTTTATCACAATGGATTCATTTTTTGTGCTTTTGAACTTCAAATAAATGCAGTCATACAGTGTATACTTTTTTGTGTGTCTGTATTCTCCAGCTTAGCATAATGCCTATGAGATTCATACACTTTAGAGCTTGAGACAATGTGTGTTTTTTATTCCTACTACTATACCACTATATGAATATAGCACAATTTATTTTTCCATTATACTCTTCATGGGCATTTAGGTTATTCCCAGTTTGATGCTACTGTGAATAAAAGTTCTATGTACATTCCTACCTATATCTTTTGTGGGACATAAATATTTGTTCCTGTAGGGTACATGCCTAGGAGTTGAATTGCTATTTCAAAATGGCTGAATATCAGTAATTGCATACTTTCAACCTAATACTATTGGATTTGTACTTTTTAAATGGTATCTTTTGACTCCCTCCTGTTACCTATACAGCAATGAACTTATTCTGTTTTCACTTATTTCTCCTCTTTTTCTCCTGTATTTTAGGTCTTTTATCTCTACTTTATCTGAACACATATAATGTATTCTTACCTCTTTACCTCCAACTTTCATGTTAGTCATAAGTCTACAATTGCATAGATATAAAATGCTCACCATCCATTCTTTTGCTGAAATTTCCTTACTCATGTCTGTGTTGGATGATGCTCATACTTTAGCAAATTCCTCAAAGAGAAATTATGTTCATATGAAATTTGCTCTTTTTCCTAGGGGTCTGTCTAAAGGACTTTTTCTCTCTCTCTCTCTTTTTTCTTTCAAGTTTAATTCTGTTCTTAGTCTAAAAAAAATCACTAGGGTATGTCTTGCAATTAACTATCGGAGGTCAATTTTCTCAGGTCAATTTTCTCAGTATGTAGATATGAATCTTCTTTTAATTCCAGATATTTTTCTTGGATCATAGTTATATTTATTATTCCCCTTTGTGTTTTTTTTTCCCCCTTTGGGATCTGCAATTCCATATGTACTTGATTTTTGCTTCTCTTCAATTTGAACTACTTTCTCTCTTGCCCTTTTAAACTCTCCCACTTTCATTATCTTAATTTTCTTACTGTATTTTTCAATGATCTTCATTAATTTGGGATTGAATTTATTCCTCCTTATAAATCTTATAATTTAGTCTTTATTGCTGATATAATTTTGCCTTTTTATTTATTTATGACCCTAAAATCAGTCACTATTCTATATCTTCCTGGGTTTTGCCCATTTATGTTCTTATTTTTGAAGTTCTTTTTGGTGCCCCCCTTAATATTTCTGAATGCTTGCTTAAGTATATTAAGTTGAGCTTGAAGTTTTCTGTTAGAGTTTTCTTCTGCCTTTTTTTAAAAGAAGAATTTACAACTGTTGAAATATTTTGGTGCTCACTTTCTGTTCTCTTTTTAATAGTTATTTGTCCAGTTTTAGATTTCTTTTTGTTGTTTCTGTTGGGAGCATCTGTTAGTGGTTAGAAGTAGCTCACAAAACTATGAGTTTAAGAGTACTCTCTTCAGTCAGTACAATAAAGTGTAATTTTGTTTTTCAACATGCAACTTCTGTCCTTTGGTGGTGTTGAGGGGAGCATTTGGTATGTCTTTCATCTTTATAATTTAGTTTTATTCCTTCAGGACCCCTTAATCTTCCCACTTTCTTCTTTGTATTCACTTCTGCATGTCCACATATTATTGCCCCTTTTCTATTTATTGATACTTCCTACTCAACCAGAAGTAATTGATATTTATGACTTCCACCTCAGTTATTATATGTGTTCAAATGTTTTCTCTTATCTCCTGCTGAGATCTATCAAGTCTCAGACTTGTTTTCAGTAGTTTAATTTTGCTGTTGTTATCGTCGGTTACTTTTTTATGTAGCAAAAGGAATTTTTCTTTCTGGGATGAATTTCTCTATGCTTCATCACCCTTGAGTCCTCTGCTCTCCTCTTCCCTTTTCTTTTTACATGCAGTTTCTTCAGATTCCATGCATTCTCAACTCGGTGCTCTGGTATGAGCCATCTACTGGAATATCATGTTTATTTCTCTACTTATGCATAAATTGAGGTTTGTAGTAATCCTCATCTACTGATATGTTGAACTATAAGTTATGTTTAGTTTTATTTACTTTCCTCATTGATGTCATGGTTTTATGAAGAATATGCAGAGAAACTCAGTAGAAAAAAATAATTATTTTAGAATGACCTAGAAGGCAAAGTCATAACATTTTTTATCAGAGCAGAATTCTCGTTCATTTTAGGAAGTTTAGAAAATATAAAACTCCATGAAAAGTGAAAGCAACTATAGAGATGATTGTTGTGGATATTTTGGTGCTTGTACAGTATTTTATGGAAAGATGCACAAATGTACATATATACATATTCAGATATATTATTCTTAACTTGGATCATGTCATATAATTTTTTGTATTTTTTCTCTTAATGGCCTACTTTTGCAATATTCCTGTGTTTTTGTAATTTTTTTTTTTTTTTTTGTGGTACACAGGCCTCTCACTGTTGTGGCCTCTCCCGTTGCAGAGCACAGGCTCCAGGCGCCCAGGCTCAGCGGCCATGGCTCATGGGCCCAGCCGCTCCACGGCATGTGGGATCCTCCTGGACGGGGGCACGAACCCGTGTCCCTTGCATTGGCAGGTGGACTCTCAACCACTGCGCCACCAGGGAAGCCCCTTGTAATTTTTTTTCCCTTTCTTTTTTTATTTTTATTATTTTTTTTGAGGTACGCGGGCCTCTCACTGCTGTGACTGTGTAATTTTTTAGAATGATTTTCATAGTATTGTATCAAGTATATCATAGACATATTACTTATCATAGATTGGTACACATCAATATATTTGTGTATACTATCTAAAAGTAATCTTAATGTTATTATAAAACAATACCACGGTATGTGACGAATTATATTCAAATTCAAAAGATAGTTTAATATTGCTTTTATTAGTTACCTATCTTGATCATTTCTAAGTTATAATTAATTAGGAATGATTTATTTTTCAAAAGATATTTTTAAATACTGTTTAAAAATCTAGGAAGAAATTCATAAAACCTCAACAATCAGCACTGGTGTAAAATTTCAAAATGGATAAACTCTGCTGAGTTGTTGGGTTCATTATTCCACCTGTTCAATCTATTTTTCAAACAATCTGTTTTAATACCTTACTAAGTATGTCTCATATCCCACCCACAGTAAAGACGTAGAAGATTGCTTAGTGTAAAAACGATTTTGTTACAACTTCATTAATTTAAACCCAGAGTATGACAACTAGCTCAGACCTGGTAAAATTAGTCTCCTTATTAAGTAGACAGCCACTAGTGTTTACTGATTACTCTGTTTCCTTTCACTGCTTGAAGAATTACTTTCTAATTTTCATATCATGCCTGCTACGAATCTTGTATTTTCTGCACTAAGCAATAATATCCAGGTCACCTTTCTGCTTTCTGCATTTCATCAAAGAGGTTGTTTTGAGAAGAGCTCTGACACTGGTACACTAGAAAATAGGATATAAAATTAAAGTTTTCCTTTTCCCACTTGAATCTGTGTCTAAGAGAGATCTTGGTGGGGTATATCTTGAATGACTAGGGTAGGATCTCTCTCAATTTTTAATACAAATGTCTCTGATATTAGTAATTTGTCTCTTCTCTCTTTTTTCTTGGTTAGCCTGGCAAAAGTTTGGATTTCCTCACATGTTATAGTTTGCTAGTTCCTGTCATAGTCCCTTGAGGAACAAAAGTTTAGAAATATGTTTTCGTGAAAACATTTTGAAATTATAAAATTTATTTTTTTTATTAATTTTATTGCAGTATAGTTGTTTTACAGTGTTGTGTTAGTTTCTGCTGTACAGCAAATTAAATCAGCTATACATATACATGTACCCTCTCTTTTTTGGATTTCCTTCCCATTTAGGTCACCACAGCATATTGAGTAGAGTTCCCTGTGCTATACAGTATGTTCTCATTAGTTATCTATTTTATACATAGTAGTGTGTCTATGTCAATCCCAATCTCCCATTTCATCCCTCCCTTCCCCCCTTGGTATCCATGTGTTTGTTCTCTACATCTGTGTCTCTATGAAATTATACAATTTAAATGAGGTTAAACATTAGAGTTTATTTATTTTTCTGCCCCTTACTCTCCCCCCACCATATTTCTTTTCCATTCTTTCATTTCCTATTTCTTTGTAGTTTTATTTATGCTTCCTCACCAAAGACACATTCACTCCATTTCCTAAGATATGACTGACACTGCTTGTGCTTAAGCTCCTGTAGACCCTCCATTGCATAGGGGCTAATAATTAGTCACCTTTCCAGAGGTTAGTTTCCTCACCACCTGTCAGATTTCTCTTCTTATGAAATAATAAAATATGTTCTGCTATTTTAATATCAACTCAAATATCATTGGAAGCAGCAACTTCAATAGCTTAAATACTTCTAATAGCCTAATCCAGGATTACCTTTTATGAGTTCAGCAAAAGAGAAACATGTACTTGTTGTGGAGTCTTATATTTATACACTGATAGTGGGAGTGGGTAGGGGATTATGGTTTCTTGCCTGTATAAGTGATTTAACAAAAAATTAAGGTACCCATCAGTATTCATGAGTCCTCTTAGGCCAGGGTAGTGTGGGCATTACACAGACAGTGGACCTTTCATTTAAAACACTCTCTGGCATTTTATAAATATATAGGTTTTATTAGGATTTCTCCTTCCCTACTCCTTCCCAGATTGGTATCTCTGTTAAGAGAAAAGCTTACCTGCCTCCACTGCTAAGAGAAGCTGTCTTTAGATCCATGGGTCTGTCCTCTTCCTGTCCTGTGGGTCTTTGGTAGTTTCTGTGGCAATACATCATATTAAATACTAGGTTCCCTGCCAACTTTCGCTAGCCAACTCTTGCTAGCACTGCAGTCTTTCTGTGACAAGTCACAGCCTCTACTGTACTTATGGCTCAGGTCATCCCATCCCACATCCTCCATTTAGGGTCACCTCACACTCTTACTGCAGTGAAGGTCCTTCACAAGAGCAGGTCCATGGACTCTTTCTGGGTCTCCCCCAGGGAGCACACAGGAAACGCTCTATTACCTAAGTTGTAGGAGCTTTGGGAAATTGTGGGCATAATCACTGGTGACATATTTGTCTGTTGGGCCTGTTCCAGATTAACATATAGACACTCTAAAAGGCAGTCTCCTCACAGAATCCCAAATAGGGATAGGGAAAACATTTATTGTTTTGTTTTGTTTGAGCCACAAATTGAGTGTTTTAAACAACAGAAATGCACTTTTTCTTTCTTTTTAAGGCTCATAAAGAGCTTTTCTTTTTCTTTATTTAATATTTATTTATTTGGCTGCGTCGGGTCTTTGTTGTGGCAGCGGGATCTTCCTTGTGGCATGTGGGATTTTCCATTGTGGTGCTCTTTGCAGTGTGTGGGCTCTTTGTTGCCGTGCGCATCCTTCTCTCTAGTTGTGACGTACAGGTTTTCTCTTCTCTAGTTGTGGTGCACAGTCTCCAGAGCACATGAGCTTTGTAGTTTGTGGCACACGGGCTCTCTCATTGAGGTGTGCGATCTCAGTAGTTGTGGTGCGGGCTTTGTTGCCCCACAGCATGTGGGATCTTAGTTCCCCAACCAGGGATTGAACCCCCGTCCCCTGTATTGGAAAGAGGATTCTTTACCGCTGGACCACCAGGGAAGTCCCCAGAAATGCACTTTCTCACAGTTATGGTGGCTGAAAGTCTACCAAGTGTCAGCAAGTTTGGTTTCTCTCTTCTTGGCTTGTAGATAGATGGTCGCTCTCTTGCTGCCTCTGGATGGTTGTAGATGGTTGTCCGTCTGTGTAAGTGCACCCTTTGTCTCTTTGTGTGTCCAAATGTCCTCTTCTTATAAGGTCACCAGTGAGACTGGGTCAAGGTCCACACTAATGATCTCATTTTAACTTAATTACCTCTTTAAAGACCACATCTTCAAGTACAATCACATTCTGAGGTTCTGGTTAGGACTTCAATATGTGAATTTTGAGGGAACACAATTCAGCCCATAACATCAATCTAATATCCATCTATGTATCCATTATCTATTATCTATCTATTTATCTTTAACTGCTCATTTCTCTTCTCCCTATCTCAATGGCAACATTTTGAAAAAGGACCCTGTGTTTTCCTTTCACCTCCCTCCATTCTTTTTCCTCTCTTTCTGTAAGAAACACTAGATTTTTTAAAAGTTGCCTTTTTCCCCTCTTGATTTCCTGTGCCATGCTTTCCTCTTTTCAGTCACCTGGGAACATGGAGGTAGGGGATTTAAAATATACACTGAATATTATTGTATTTACATATTTCCTCTTCTTGGTGGTAGAACATCAGATATAGATATAGTAAACAATCCTTATATTTATAAAATATTCTGATAAATAAATAGAAACTTTCTGAAATAATATATGAATAGTGGAGAACAAATATATTACCAATTTACAAAACATGGTGACTGCAGATATAAGTTGTAAGAAAAAAATGGTATTTTTAAACTTCTTTATGCTTTTAACATTTTTATGTATTTATTTATTTAAATTAATTTTGTTGGAGTATAGTTGCTTTATAATGTTGCATTAGTTTCTACTGTACAGCAAAGTCAATCAGCTACACGTATATATATATCCCCTCTTATTTTGGATTTCATTACACTTTTAACATTTTTAACTTCCCCCAAATTATTTATTTTGTAGTATGAAAAATCAGTATAGATTATATCAAATAACTCTTCAAATCTCAAAAGGAATTGCATTTTTCCCCTTGAGTAGATAAATGTTCATCTTAGTCTTCTAGTTATGGTTTCCTATAGCAGTCTGTATTTTTTCCCACATCTCAATGGTATCTTTAAACATAGTTTAAAGTTTCTCATATACTGTGAATTTCAGTTATTGAGTTTGTCTCAAACACTGAATTGTGTTCTGTGAGAATATGTACAAGGAGGATTAAAAATAACAAAGAAAATCTTAAATACATAAAGCTATCAGATCTAAATCTACCTCAGGATTTTTCATCTTTATTGCTAAGGTATTGTGCAAATGCCTCAAACTGAGTTTAGCTTACAAAGAAAAATATTCTCAACCTGTTAAGAATAAAATTAATTCAGCCCAAATGATAGCAGATTCATTTAAATAAGTATAATTTTGACTATAAGCTTAAAGAAAATAGAGTTTCAATAAGGATAAATTTTTGACTCCAGATTTATATTAACACAAACCAAAAAGACTACCCAATAAGACAGATTGAAGACACATGTTAGTTTTATACTGCAGTGACAATTTCTGTATAGAACAGTTTTAATATCATATTACCAAATATTCATGACACCTTAAATGTACCTAAATAACAAAAAATATAAAGTCATAAAACTTACTTATTATTTATCTATTTCTAAAGTATAGAGTTGTTATAACTGGGCAATGGGAAGCTAATGAGTTAATAACTGTTTGACAAAAGGTCACAAAGTTTTCAGCATCTTACAAATGATCAACAAAGAATAATTTGTATTAAGGTATTCCATATGAAACTCTTGTTGAGATAGAAAGATAGATAGATAGTTAATAGGTAGGTAAGTAGACAATAGAAAGGCAGGTAGGTAAACAGACAGATGGTTAAATAGATAAATGTGGAAGAAGAAAGTGAAACAATATATTCTTTCACAATGTTTTAGGAATTTAGTATTTAAATGTGTGAAAGGGATAGGAGGAAACAACCAGGTGCTGGTGATGTTTTTTTCTCATAATTAGACATTAGAACTGTTATCATTGAAAAGTTGAAGTATTAAAATGAGTGTGTAAGGACTATAATTGTTCATAATACCAATTACAGAGACCTTATTTCTCAAGTCTTTAGTTCTGCTGAGGATGCTTTTTCTCAAGTAATTGTTTTACAGTAATGTGACGGATAGATATCCATTTATAAATGACCATTTTCCTATGAATGTGTCATTCCTTTTTTCATTGAACAACCAATAGTTTCCTCAATGAAACAGAACTTCCTTATTAGTGAAATGGATAGGTTTGATATTTTCTCATGCAATATCTAACATACATTTTAAAAAAAGGTTAGGAAGGAATGTTCACCTTTGCTTTGGAGTGATAACATAGATTGTCACTGGCAAGCATATGCTCTCAGGGCTTCCTGAAATATTGATTGAAGTAATGGATTCTGTTGATGTGTCATTTTCCCAGAAGATACATTAGAGATTTGAAGAATGAAACTGACGAATCTCTACATGTTGTTCTGGAGGCTACTGATAGGACTTATGTCAAAAAGGAAGACAAACTTCAGAGTGGTCTAGAGGGCTTCCAAATAATTTTGTTAGAACAACGACTTTGGCAATCAAATGGCGTCTTCAGAAACCTGGGAAGTCTTTTGGTTACTGCCTCTTTCAAGCTAACACTAACAATTCACTCTTGCTTTTATCTCTTTCTTCCCATCTTTATATTATATGGTTCTACATGCCCAGCTTGAGGGTTATTTCTCCTCTTCGCCTCTTAAACAAACCTACTTTTCCTTCTCTCTTAAATATGTGATTAAAAATTTGGTGGTGTTGTTTTATTGAGACTTTATTTTTTAGATAGAATAAAATTTGTGTAATAGGTTCACAAGTTGAGGGGAAGGTACAGAGATTTCCCATATACCCCCGGCCTCCACACATGCACAGCCTCCCCCAGTTATCAACATCCCCCATCAGAGAGGTACATTTGTTAAAATTGGTGAACCTACATCGATACATCACAATTACCCAAAGTCCATAATTTATATTATGGTTCACTCTTGGTGCTGTAAATTCTATAGGTCTGGAGAAATGTATAATGACATGCATTCTTCATTATGATATCATACAGAGTGTTTTCACTGTCCTGAAATTCTGCTCCATCAATTCATTCCTCCCTCCCACACACCCACCTGCAACCCCTGATCTTTTTACTGTCTACATTGTTTTGCCTTTTCTGGAATATTATAGAGTTGGAATTATACAGTCCATAGCCTTTTAAGGTTGGCTTCTTTCACTTAGTAATATGCATTTAAGGTTCCTCCATGTCTTTTCATGGCTTGATAGTGCATTTTGTTTTAGCGCTGAATAGTATTCCATTGTCTGGATGTACCACAGTTTACTTACTTACTCGCCTAATGAAGGGCGTCTTCGTTACTTCAAACTTTTGACAATTATGAATAAAGCTACTATAAACATCCATGTGCAGGTTTTTTTGTTTGGACATAATAAGTTTTCAAATCTTTTGGGTAAAATACCAAGAAACATGATTGTTGAATCATAAAGTAAGAGTATGTTTACTTTTGTAAGAAACCATCAACAATGATCAGAGTTCATGGTGCTCCACATCATCACCAGCATTTGGGATTGTCAGTGTTTTGGATTTTGATTATTCTAATAGGTTTGTAGGGGCATCTCCTTGTTTTAATTTTCATTTCCCTGATGACATGATGTAGAGCATCTTTTGTGTGCTTATTTGCCATCTGTGTATCTTTTTTTGGTGAGGTATGCGAAGGTCTTTGGCCCATTTGTTAAATAAGGTTGTTTGTTTCTTGCTGTTGAGGTTTAAGAGTTCTTTGTATATTTTGGATAATAGTCTTTTATCAGATGTGGTTTTTGCAGATATTTTCTCCCAGTCTCTGTCTTCTCATTCTCTTGATATTGTCTTTCATAGAACAGAATTTTGTAAATTTAGTTAAGTCCAATTTGTAAGTTATTCCTTTCATGGATCATTCCTTTTGTGTTGTATCTAAAAAGTCTTTGCCATACCCAAGGTAATCTAGGTTTTCTCCTATGTTATCTTCTAGGAGTTTTATAGTTTTGTGTTTCACACCTACACCTCTGATCCATTTTGAGTTAATTTTTGTTGAAGAAACTGTCTTTCCTCCATAGTATTGCTTTAACTCCTTTGTCAAAAATCAGTTGACTATATTTATATGTCTCCTTCTAGGCTCTCTATTCTGTTCCACTGATCAATTTTCTATTCTTTCACTGATTCCATGCTTTCTTGATTACTGTAGTTGTATAGTAAGTCTTGAAGTCAAGCAGTGTCAGTCTTCCAACTTTGTTCTTCTTCAGTATTTTCTTGGCTATTTTAGTTCTTTTGACTCTCCATATAAGCCATAGAGTCAGTTTGTCCACATCCAAAAAATAACTTGCTAGTATCTTGACTAGGATTGCATTAAATTTGTAGACCAAGATAGGGAAAACCGACATCTTAACAAAATTGACAATTTTGTTTTCCTACACACGACCATGAACTATCTCTCCATTTATTTAGTTTTTCTTTCATTTTGTTCATCAGTGTTTTATAGTTTTCCTTATATAGATCTTGTATGCATTTTGTTATATCTATACCTAACTATTTCACTTTTTTAGTACTAATGTAAATGGTAGAGTGTTTTTAATTTCAAATTCTTCTTCTTCATTGCTGATATATAATTGTATAAAAGTAATTGATTTGTATATATTAATTTTGTATTCTCCACCCTTGCTATAATCACTTATTAGTTTTGTCAGTTCTTTCAGATTTTTGACACAGATGATCATGTCATCTACAAACAGATAATTATATCTCTTCCTTCCCAATCCATATACCTTTTACCTCCTTTTCTTGTTTTACTGCACTAGCTAGAACTTCTAGTACAGTACTGAAAAAGAGTGATGAGAGGAGACATCCTTGCCTTGTTCTGACCTTAATGGGAAAATTTCAAGTTTCTCACCATTCAGTTTGATGTTAGCTGTAGAATTTTTATAGATATTCTTTATCAAGTTAAGAATGTTTGGCTCTATTCCTGGTTTACTGAGAGTTTTTATCGTAAGTGGTGGCTGGATTTTATCAAATACATTTTCTGCATCTATTGATATCATGTGATTTTGCTTTTTTAGACTATTGATGGATTACATTAACTCATTTTTGAATGCTCAACCTGCCTTGCCTAACAGGAATAAATCCCACTTGGTTGTAGTGTATAATTCCTTTTGTACATTGTTGAATTCAACTTGCTAATATTTTGTTGAGGATTTTTGCATCTATGCTCATGAGAGATTTTGGCCTATAGTTTTCTTTTCTTGTAATGTCTTTGTTTGGTTTTAGTATTAAGGTGAAGCTGGCCACATAGAATGAGTTAGGAAGCATTTCCTCTGCCTCCATCCTCTGATAAACCTTGTAAATAACTGGTACAATTTATTCCTTAGAGATTTGGTATAATTCACCAGTGAACCTACCTGGGCCTGGTGCTTCCTGTTTTGGAAGGTTATTAATTGTCGATTCAATTTATTTAATAAGTATAGAGCTATTTAGATTGTCTATATCTCTTTTGTGTGATTTTTGGCAAATTATGTCTTTAAAGGATCTGACCCATTAAATCTAGGTTATCAAATTTGTGGGCATGGAATTGTTTATAGTATTCTTTCATTATCCTTTTAATGTCCATAGAGTCTGTAGTGATGCTACTTCTTTCATTTCTGATATTAGTAATTTGTGACTTGTCTTTTTTTCTCAACTAGGCTAAAGATTTTTCAATTTATTTTGTCTTTTCAAAGAAACAGCTTTTGGTTTTGTTGATCTAATCTATTTAGTTCTTGTTTTAAATTCCATTGATTTCTGCTCTAATTCTTACTATTTCTTTTCTTCTGCTTACTTTGGATTTTGTTTTCTATTCTCTTTATATGTTCTTCCTATGGAAACTTAGATTACTGATTTTAAATCTTTCTTCTTTTATAGTATATGCATTTAATGCTATAAAATCCCTCTAAGTACTGCTTTTGCTGCATCCAACAATTTTTCATAAGTTGTTTTTTAATTTTAATTTAGGAAAAAGTGATTTAAAATTTTTCTCCAGATTTCTTCTTTGACTCGTGTTATTAAGAAGTGTGTTGTTCAATCTCCACATATTTTGGGATTTTCCAATTATCTTTCTATTTTTGACTTCCAGTTAAATTTCATTGTTATCTGAGAATAGACATTATATGATTTCTCTTCTTTTAAAATTTTAAGGTGTGTTTAGACCAGGAATATGGTCCATATTGGGGAATGTTCCATGTTCAAAAAGAATGTGTATGCTGCTGTTGTTGGAAAATTTAGTCTATAAATGTCAATTATATTCAGTTGATTGATGGTGATGTTTTGTTCAACTATGTCCTTACTGCTATTCTGCTGGCTCAGTCTGTTCATTTCTGATAGAGGGATTTGAAGTCTTCAACCATGATAGTGGATTCATCTATTTCTCCTTGTAGTTCTATCAGTTTTTGCCTCTCATAGTTTGATGCTATGTTGTTAGACATATACATGTTAAGGATTGTAATGCCTTCTTGGAAAATTAACCCCTTTATCAGTACATAATGCCCTTCTTTATCCTTAATAATTTTCTTTCTTTGAAATCTGCTCCATCTGAAATTAATGTAGCTACTTCTGCTTTCTTTGATTAGTATTACTATGATATATTTTTCTCCAGCCATTTACTTCAAATCTATATGTGTCTTTATATTTAAAATGAGTTTCTTGTAGACATCAGATAATTGGGTCTTATTTTGTCGTTCACTCTGACAATCTTTTTTCTTTTAATTGGTATATTTGGACCATTGATGTTCACAGTGATCATTTATATATCTGGACTCATATCTACCATCTTTATTACTGCTTTCTATTTAATGCTCTCCTTCTTTGTTCCTATTTTTGCCTCTCACTTTTTGTATGCCTTTGGTGGTTTCAAATGAGCATTTTATATGATTCCATTTTTCCTCCTTTCTTAGCATATAGGTTATACTTCTACTTTTTACCATTTTTATGCTTGCCATAAATGTGGCAATAGGCATTTACATATATAATTTAAGTCCCTTTTTGAATGACAGTATACCACTTCATGGGTAGTGTGAGTACCTAATAATAACATAATAATCCTAATTATTTCTTTTCATTCTTTGTATCATTGCTGTCATTCTTTTCACTTATATATAAGCATACATAAGCATATATATATTTGAAATATATATATAAGCATACATAATCAAATACATTGTTGGTATTATTTTTTGAACAAATATCTGTTAGGTCAACTAAGAATTTAAAAAAAGTTTTATTATATTTTTACTTATTCCTTTTATGCTCTTCCTCTTCCTTTCTTTATGTAGATCTGAATTTCTGATCTTTATTATTTTCCTTGTCTTAAAAGAACTTTTTCCCCCAATACTTCTCCAGTTTAAGAGAACTGGAGTTTGTTAACTCCAGTTAACAAATATGGTATTTATATATCTCAATATTTACTGTAAGTTTTAAGTGATGTTTAAATTCTGAATTATCTTTCCATAAAGATAGAGGCACAATTGGTTTGTATTTTATAGGAAAACATTTATCTTTAGATCACAAACATGAATGAGTATTTTTTGCCAATATTACAAAGATGATTCCAAACCCTAGCTAATCTCTTTCTCAAATTGCAACCCCTTGTTTAATCTTTAATTAAAATAGAGACCAAAAACAATTGCTTAAACATATCACTGTGTGAGATTATGGTGATTAAGAAATCCCTGAAAGGGCAGTAAACCATGATTATTGGAAAGCTCAGAACACTAGCAAGGTTTAATTTCAAAGGTTTCACAGAAGGCCACAAATTGTGTTTTCCTAAGAGAAGTAGTAACTATATATGTCATTCAGTAATGTACTGAAATGGCCTTGTCTAGGGTGTGTTGCACAGAAACTCCAAGTCACTTTTTCCTGGTCTATTATCTATCATAGCATGGCCCTTCACTCCACCTGCATAGACAGCCACTAAGCCATACTGGCCTGCTTCCTTCCATAATTTTTTGGCAGCCAATGGCTCCATACAGGTGTCCCAAGGACAGTGACTCACCCTAGTTGTTAAACTTCTTCAAAGTAGGCAACCCAACTTTTTTTTAATCCATGTAGTTTTGTACAAACTAATCAGAATCTATGGCTTTACCATTAGCTAAAATCTGACCTGAGAAAGCGTCATGAAATTCCAAAGCATCAATACCATTCATTGTTAATCCTGCCTTTTCTAGCACTTTTAGAGTAGCATATGTTGGTTCGAGTAAAAGTTGATCTTTCGAATCCTGAGACAAATGCACAAAATCCCTCAAATATGCCTTCGGGTTATAACCCAAGGCCTGAGCCTTTTCCTCAGCATTGCAGATGCACCATCAGTCAGGAAAGAAGAATTTGCAGCTGTCACTGTGCCATAGGGCTTGATGAATGCAGGTTTTATTTTGGCCATCTGCTTCAATTAGGACAAATGCCACTATCTTTGGTAACTGTATCTTTTCCTGGTACTTTGAAGATGTACAACATCAGATGGGAGTCCTTCATCCTGTGCCTTCTTGGCCAGACTGTGCAAGTGCAGTGCGTACTCACCCTGTTCCAGTTGAGAAACAGCAAGGCAGAGGCAAGGCAGTCTTCAGAGTGAAACATGGTCGTGCTCAGATGATAGGAAATTCAATCTGAATTTAGATATTAAAGATAGTCACTGACCTAGAGTCTTGGACTTATTGAGATCAAGCATGTGTTTCCTCAAATTACAAATAGGGACATAGGACATTAAACACCACCTGCCATGACCACAACATACTGGCCAGAAGTAATCAAGCCAACACCTGTGTTCCTGGTTTGGTTACCAAAAATGCAAGCCATGGTGACAGCATATACAGGAGATGTGTCAGAGAGGTCATCTCCAAGGGCAGCCTCTCTAGCCACATTGCTTGTTTTCACTTCATGTATAACTATGCCATAGATGATATAATCAGCAACTTCCTTTGGGACACTGGTCTGTTGCAACACATCTGAAAGTACTCCTCTAGCCAAATTACATGTCATCAGGTCTTTATATGAAGTTCCTGGCAGCAGAAATCGAGTGTGAACGTCATCTACCACCACCACATTCCTTTTATAGGGTTTAGCCAAGGTCTTCTTTAATTTGGTCTGGGCAGCTGGAGCAGCTGGTAGCTAGTAGGAACAGCTCAGAGGACTCAAGAAAATCTGAGGGCCCATTTTGCTGAACTTGGAAGATTTTTTTCAAGTGTAAGTCAAGATGGAAGTCATCCTGAAATGGTCCCACCTTAGTTCTCATATGCTTGGGCTCCCATTGTGGGCAGGGCTTGGCCCTAAGTTTCAGAGGTCAGAGGGACTTAGAAGTGGATCCAGCCTAGAAAGAACCATCGTGCAGGCCATCAGGCTCCAGAGACCTAACTGTCTGCCAGTCACCTGACTAGACAACCAGGCATATGACCCCTCCTTGATGGGCCTTCTTCCTTTCAATGGAGGAAGAGTTCTTTCTGCCCCTTTAGCCAAAGTGAAGGGCAGTGTTAAGGGACCTGCAGGAAGTTAGCATAGGGGTGGGGTGAGGTTAGTCAGGAAGTATCTTGGGGGCTTGGCTAGCACCAGGCTGCAGAAAATAAAGTCCTCTGCTCCCCTACCCCAACTTTAAGCACTTTCTACTCTTCACCTCAGAATGGTGGCCTCCCTGGTGACTGGCAGCTTCACTGTCTCCAGCATGCTCTGTGCTCAGGTGAGTCTGGCTAGGATGTTCCCGAGCCCAGGCAGAACTCTCCTGCAGGGGCTGGGGCAGCCTCTGAGCCTCATCTCCTCTGCCAAAAAACTTTTAAAAACATCATTTGCAAGACATGTCTCCTGGCAACAAATTCCCTCAAGTTTTATTTATCTGAGAAAGTCTATTTCTCCTTCACTTTTTTTTTTCTCTCCTTCACTTTTGAAGGATAATTTCACAGGTTACAGACTTCTAGGTTGGTGGAGTATTTTTTCTCTCAACAATTTTTTGTTTGTTTTATTTTTGTTTTTGTTTTGCATTTAAAACTGGCCTTTAATTCACTGGGTATTAAGAGTCAGGCAGAAATGAAACAATGGTACAAATCATTGGTACAAATCAATGGTACAAATCAAAACAGTGGTACAACAATGGTATAAATCTTCTCTAAGTCTTCAAATTCCTTGTGCTCAGCTTTTGTTGTTGTTGTTGTTACAAAAATAAGAGGAATTGCAAAATTAACTTCTGCTTTAATATTTCCAATGCCATATTTATCCTCTTGGAGGTTCGTGCTCTCTATCAGATAGAGGTAAATTGTCTTTTCCACCTTTCCAAAGCAGAAATGAATTTTATAGTTTTGTATAGAGATTCAAAATATTGCCTTTTCCCACCCCATCCTTGCTCTTTTTCTTCTTCTCCCTGACTTGAGATGACAAAGGAATGTGTATCTCAGAAGCGGAAGTTTGCCCCTCCCTGTAACTAGTCCTTAGCACCTCCTCCCCAGCCTCTCCTCCTTCCATCAAATGTCTGAGTCAGCCAACCCCTTCCCCTGGTGCCTGGGGTGGATGTGAGAGAAAGGGCAGGGAGAAGAGGACAGAAGGTGACGAAGAGGGTTAGAAATAGTTTTACCCCAGCTACCATCAGTGGGACTAAAGATCCAAGAATTTACATGATATATGTAGAAATCTCTCAACATTTTAAATATTTCACTCTACTTTCTTCTTGCTTGCAGGGTTTCTGAGGAGAAGTTGAAGGCAGTTTTTATCTTTGTTCCTCTGTGGGTATCCCCGCCCCGCCCCCCTTGCTTCTTTCAGGATTTTTTTCTTTCCCTTTAGTTTTCTGTAGTTTGAAAAAGATATGCCTAGCTTAAGGGTTTATTGGCCATTTATCCTGCTTGGTTTTCTCTGATATTCCTGGATCTGTGGTTTGGTGTCTGACATTAATTTGGGGAAATTCTCAGTCATTATTGTTTTTTTCTGTTCCTTTCTCTCTTTCTTAGGATTTAGTTAACTAGTTTCCCCAGAGGGCAGGCCTTCTTGAAAACAGAGTCCTCTGGAGTATTTAAAAATGGTTCATTTTCCCCTGCCCCTGCCAGAAGCCCAAGGGGATTTTTCTCTAAATATTTGCTCTGAGAACCTGGTCGAGTTCCTTGTAGTAAATTTTATGATGTTGGGATCTGTGGCTGGGTTCCCCTTTTTTAGCTCTTTTAACTCTCAGGCTTATCCACACTGAGCCTCCAGCAATTCTTCAATTACAGCCCAATTTTCCTACCTGCCTTTCCCCCTTCACCCTTTCTGGGGGTGGTTTCTGCTTGGGATCTCTGCTCAGGTCAGCCAGCACTCCCTGTCTGTCTTCAGTCTTGGGGGCAGTGGTCTGCCCTGTTTCCTCCCTCCCCTCTCTTAGGGACCCAAGAAGAGTTGTTGACTTTTTCAATCTCTTCAGCTTTTTACTTGTTGTTAGAACAGTGTGTTGACTTTTAAGATCCTTGTACCAGAACTGGAAACTGGACCCAAAGCATGTCATTTTAACATATAATTGCTTGACCATGATTTAATGCCTGTCTAGTAAGATCTACATCCCTCCCTCGTTAGAGATATTGTGGCCCCACACCAATATTTCCGAAGCCAGGAGTCTAAAGTCATTCTGAACACTTGGTCCTCCTATTTCTTCACAAGGGGGCATAAAGGACTAGAAAAAATTGGTACAGGCATACCTTGGAGATATGTGGGTCTGGTTCCAGACCACTGCAATAAAGCAAATATCACAATAAAAGGAGTCACTTGAATTTGTTCGTTTCCCAGTGTATATAAAAGTTATATTTTATTATTATAGTCCATTAAGTGTGTAATAGCATTATGTTTTAAAAAACAATATACACACCTTAATTTAAAAATACTTTATTGCTAAAAAATGCTAACCATCATCTGATAACACAGGGTTGCCACAAGCCTTCAACTTATAAAAAACACAATATCTGTGAAGTGCAATAAAGTGAAGGGCAATAAAACAGGATATGACTGTATTTATCTTCTTTCTCTGCATCCAGTTGTGAAATAATGACCTTTTACTCTTTTCTCCATATTTTTTGTCTGCCTAAAAACTGAGTGCATAGGTATCTCTTGTTTCCAGAAACTCTCTGGTAAATAGCTTAACATAGTGTTGGAGGGGAGAGTGAGGGGTGGGGTGTTGAGAGAGTCGCAGAGCAGGAGATTAAGTTATTCTTGTGTTATAAATCCTTATACGTGATCCCCAGCTCTCAGGCCCCAGCTACTCCTAAAGTTACAGATCAGATGAATAACAATCCTTTTTACCCCTTCTTTCTTTATCTTTCCTAAGAGCCTAGAGGTAGACTTTTTAAATATTAAAAAGTTTGAACTGCTTCTCTACTGGGGTCAAGACAAAGGAGAGAAGAGAGAAATTCTGAGCATAATTGTGAAGTCAAAGCTAATGATTTTGTGATTTTGCAAAGGTTGAAACCTACATTATCTACGTAACAATGCCTAAGAATGCTGTCACCAGGCCTCCTCTATCCTGGTCCACTTCCCACTTGTCCCAAAATGTACCAAAAGCTGGTTAGTATTAGGTACCAATTACTGAAGAAATATTTTTTTGTTAAAGAATAGATAAATAATTTAGTTTGTCTACTTATAAAAATGTCATATTGGTGGTGAGTTAATGTCACTATATGAGAACAGTCATTCAACTTCAGTGTTGTAGAATATATTCTTTATTGCTTTGTGAAAGTTTAATTTTTAACACAATTTTATTTGCATATTTTTATCTCTTTTCCTCGTAGATTAAACACTAGTGTTCTGCCTTATTGATTTGCAAAAAGTAGTGCTAGCCCACAGCTCTGCACAATCACCAGTGTCCGATGTCCAGTATTTTATTGGACTTCAGGTATCATTTTATGCATTTATCACCCTCTGCTTCTATTCAGCAAGATGCCATGACAACATTTGTAGAGCATACAGAGACCTAAAGAACCCTATGTGGTATTTTTCACTCTGATTGATTTGGGGTATAGAACTGCTCTCAAACGGATAAAAAGCAAGAAAGTAATTTTGCTTTACCAGATAGCTTTCACTGAAAGTGATCATTGTATTTCCTTATAGGAAAAGAAAGGAGGTCCAGGGGATTTTTCAGTGATGTCTATTCACTTAATCCCTTACCAGGTAAGCTTGTAAAAAGTCAAAGAACTGATTCTTCCCACTCCCAGTACACACATTTTATTTAAATACATCAATAAGCCACTCAACCAGAAAAAAACAATGTGAACTTAAATGTAAAAAGGTATATACATATATATTATGTTTGTCCACATGCATATCATTATTTTAGAAAATAGGAATCATCTTGTGCATTTAAGTTTCTACATTATAATTTTTATTCAACTAAATATTATGCACATTTTCATATTTCTCATTAAAATCCCTACTACAATACAGCTTTTGATATAGAGTTGTATTACTTTTATTAGACTAGTCTTCTATTGTTGAACATTTATGCTATTTCTAAATTTTCATAATCACAACAAAGTTTCAGTGAATATTCTTTCATATAAATGTATTACTAATGTTTTAGACTAAAGGTATAGATGAGAGATTTCTATGAATGAGCCAGTTTATAATTTTTGACACAATCACCAATCTTGCTGTTAATATTATGTTAAGTTTAGCACAGTTGTCATATTTTTATCAATTTAAATTTTACATACTCATTATCTTTTCCCAGTTTCAATGGGAAAACTCATTGTTATTTTATAACTTTAAAGTTCTTCTTATAGTCTGCCAGATATGGGGCAAATAGTCTCCCTTGTATTACTTTTGCTTTTTAATACTTATGTTAATTTTTAATTCACATTGGAAACTTCACATGTTGATTTCTATCAACTACTTTTTGATGGTATATTTTCATTTATATCCAATTTTGAAAGCCCCTTTCTGTCTCAAGACCAAATACCTGCATATTATAATTTATATTTCCTGTTGTTTAATTTAGCATTTGTTTCTTTAATTTTTAATTTTTAAAATTTTATTTTTTAGTTTTTAAAATTTTTTATTTATTTTTAAAAAAATAATTTTTATTGGGGTATAGTTGCTTTACAATGTTGTGTTAGTTTCTACTGTACAGCAAAGTGGATAAACTATATGTATACATATACTCCCTCTTTTTTGGATTTCCTTCCTGTTTAGGTCACGACAGAGCACTGAGTAGAGTTCCCTGAGCTATACACTGGGTTCTCATTAGTTAACTACTTTATACATAGTATCAATACTATATATATGTCAATCCCAATCTCTCAATTCATCCCACTCCCCCACCTTTACCCCTTGGTGTCCATACATTTTGTTCTCTACGTCTGTGTCTCTATTTCTGTATTTCAGATAAGATCATCAATACCATTTTTCTAGATTCCACATATATGCATTAATATGTGATATTTGTTTTTCTCTTTCGGACTTGCTTCACTCTGTATGACAGACTCTAGGTCCATCTATGTCTCTACAAATGACCCAATTTCGTTCCTTTTTATAGCTGAGTAATATTCCATTGTATATATGTACCACATCTTATTTACATTCCTCTGTTGATGGACATTTCTGTTGCTTCCATGACCTGGCTATTGTAAAGAGTGCTGCAATGAACACTGGGGTGCATGTACCTTTTTGAATTATGGTTTTTACAGGGTATATGCCCAGTAGTGGGATTTCTGGGTCATATGGTAATTCTATTTTTAGTTTTTTAAGGAACCTCCATACTATTCTCCATAGTGGCTGTACCAATTTACATTCCCATCAACAGTGCAAGAGGGTTCCCTTTTCTCCACACCCTCTGCAGCATTTATTGTTTGTAGATTTTTTAATGATGGCCATTCTGACTGGTGTGAGGTGATATCTCATTGTAGTTTTGATGTGCATTTCTCTAATAATTAGTGATGTTGAGCGTCTTTTCATGTGTTTGTTATCCCTCTGTATGTCTTCTTTGGAGAAATATCTATTTAGGTCTTCCACCCAGTTTTTGATTGGGTTGTTTGTTTTTTTGGTATTGAACTGCATGAGCTGTTTGTGTATTTTGGAGATTAATCCTTTGTCAGTTGCTTCATTTGCAAATATTTTCTCCCATTCTGAGGGAAGTTTTTTCATCGTGTTATGGTTTCCTTTGCTGTGCAAAAGCTTTTAAGTTGAATTAGATTCCATTTGTTCATTTTTATTACTCTAGGAGGTGGGTCAAAAAAGATCCTGCTGTGATTTATGTCAAAGTGTGTTCTGCCTGTGTTTTCCTCTAAAAGTTTTATAGTATCTGGCCTTACATTCAGGTCTTTAATCCATTTTGAGTTTATTTTTGTGTATGATGTTAGGGAGTATTCTAATTTCATTCTTTTACATGTAGCTGTCCAGTTTTCCCAGCACCACTTATTGAAGAGGCTGTCTTTTCTCCATTGTATATTCTTGCCTCATTTTAAATTTTTGCTCCTTTAATATATTTGAAATGTACCCTGGTGTATGATGTAGGGTAGAGCTCAAAATTTGAATAATCTGCATACTTTTTGAAAGTTCATTTTTCTGTTTATTTTTTTCTGATAGTTTAAAGGCCTGCTTTGTTAATTTCTATTTATAAATATATGTTTACTTGACTTTTATCAAATTAATATTTTTAAATTACTGTATAAATCTCCATTGAATTTTTAATGGAATATCATTAAATATTTACATTTTTAAGCTTATAGGGGTTTTTGGATGTCATCAAACTCAGTAAAATTTATGTAAAATTTTTCCAGCTTTTTTTGTTTTTCAAAGTTATCTATATTTTAAAATCCAGAATGGAATCTTAAATTTCCATTTATTTTAATATGCTATATTATTTTCCACTTATTTTGATACAAAATGTTATTTTTCTTTATTTACAAGTATTTCCACTAATTATGTGAAGTCACTTTTTGTTATTCATCCATGTTTTCCTGTAATAAAGTCAATCGCATTTTTTAAAATTCATGATGGGATTTAATTTATTATTTTATTAAGAGTTCTGCCTCACATAGGGGTGGGTAGTGGAAGATGCAAACTATTGGGTGTAAGAGAGGCTCAAGGATGTACTGTACAACACGGAGAATATAGCCAATATTTTGTAATAACTGTAAATAGAAAGTAACTTTTAAAAATTGTATAAAAATTTAAAAAGTAATTTAAAAAAGAGTTATGCCTCAATATTGATAAATTTGCTTAGGCTATAGATTTCATATTGTTATTTTTTGCAGGTTTGGTAGCAATTGTGAACATAATATGGGAAGCTTTTCATCTTTTCTAAGTTGTGCTTATGTAACAGCAGTCAAATGTTTCTTCGGATGTTAAAGTATTATGTTGTTAAAATTGGCTGTAATCATCACTTTTAATTATAGTAATATTTCTGAAAACTCTCTAATTTTATTATTATTGGTTTAGTTATTTTTGAGTTTTCCTTGAGACAATATAAATTGTTGATATATATTTTATACAAAACAATCTACTCCTTTCATCATTTGTTACTATAGAATTACATGTACAATTTATTTATAGTTAAATATATGGTTCTACACAGTGTCGGCAGGCACAACACATCCACAAGTAGTAATACTACTCCAACCCTTATAAAAGGTGATGAGGAAGGCAGCCAACTTTGAGTGGAGCCTCAAGCAGGAAAGTGTTGTTTTCTTTATTATGCCACCTAGAGATCTGTGTATTTTCCTGACCATTTCAAGCAAACAGATATTGATTTTTTAAATGAATTCTACAGTTCATATCTTAATTTTTATTAATGCTGCTCTCATTTTTTATTACTTTCTTTTGTCCCACTATCATTAAGTTCATTAATTAGTTTTCTAGGTTATTGATTTTAATTGATTTTTTTCATTTTTATATAGTAATACAAAATTTGCTGTTAATATTCCTCTGCTTACAAAGTATGTTATATGCCATATATTTTGAAACATGGTGTTCATATTAATATTTTCAAAATAATCCTCTTCTTCTTTGACCTGAGTGTTTCAAAAAAGTGTTTTTGTGTTTTGTTGATTTAAATATCCAAACAAAATTCTTCCTAAATTGATCTATAGATTTAGCGTGATCTCAAATAAAAATAGGAGCATTTTATTTTAGTAGAAAGCAGCTGATTTTACAATGCTTGGTGTTCCAATGGCAGCTTCTAAGATGTGTGAGTTCAGATAAAAGCAGATACAAACATAGGTTTAGACTTACAAGAGAAGTATTGGAGAGAAGTGCTTTTAAAGATTAAAGAGGAACAAGCAATTGAGGCTGGAGAGAGCCTTTAGTCTGTGATGCAGGTCTGACATTTGTGAAGGAGAGTGAGGTAATTAAAATTAGCGAAGAAGAAACTCAGATTGTAACATAGTTTTATGAATATTTTGGCCAAAATAAGGGAGTCCTCAAGCCAAAGTCACAGTCACCTATTGGAAGAATTCCACATCTTGCAGGAATGGGCCTGCATTGTTCCCATTGCCATGCTCAGTCACCACTCACTGGAATTAGGCCAGGGAAAGTGAGGCCTCTGTGAGAAAGTGATTATAACTCCCAAAAGGTGGCTGCTGGGGCTTTTCACAGGCACTACAACCCAAGCCTTTTGTTGCACAGATCTACTTCTCTATGCAGATTTATGCAGTAGCTCCCTGGTTTCTATGACCTCTCTTCTTGAAACAAACATAGAAGAGCAAGTCTAATGCAACAAACTATAGCCTCTTTCACTGCATTTGATCTCTGGGTCACGAACTGGTATTTATCCTATTTCTCCTAAACTATCTTTCCAAAATTCTCATCCTCATCACTTTGGTAGATCTTGGTAGATTTCCTGGTGCTGGGACCCAAACATTCATTTTTTATGTGTTTGGACTCACGTTAATGATGCCCTTTTAAAACCAAGGTTGTTATCTTTGTCCATTTACTGTTATAATGGGTACAGGAAGTACTGGAGTGGATCACCTGGGTTCCTTGCATGTTTCTTCCTGCCATCATTGTACTAAGGCAGTCATGATGGTGATTTCTCTTTTAATTTTTGGTCCTTGGACACAAAATGCTCAGAGATCTTGGCAATATTCTGTTGTAAGAGTGTGTTCTTTTGGGGGGCTAGGACCTCCAATCTTTTGAGGTCCACAGTTGTGGGAACAAGGAAGCACAAAATTCCTCAATGGGTAATTGGGAATGATGGCTAGCAGGGTCTTCTCTGCTTCCACCCCCTGGTTTCCTTACCCATGCATCAATGTCTTTTAAGATAAAGCACCATATAAATGTCACCCCAAAATTCATATGTTGAATCCCTGTCACCCAGTACTTCAGAATGTGACTGTATTTGGATATGGATTTAAAGAGATAATGAAGGTAAAATTAGATTATAAGGTGGGCCCTAATCTAATGTGACTGTTATCTTTATCGGAAGAGGAGATTAAGACACAGAGATTAAGTACACAAAGGAAAGACCATGTGAGAACATACTGAGAAGGTAACCATCTGCAGGTCAAGGAGAGAGGTCTCAAAAGAAACCAAACCAGCTGACATCTTGAACTTAGACTTTTAGCTTCCAACACTGTGGAACAATAAATTTCTGTTGTTTAAGCCACTCAGTCTGTGGTATTTTGTTATGGCAGCCCTAGCAAATAATACAAATGGTGATACTAATCTCTGCCGTTATCCTTGTTCATTCCATATTTTATATGATTTATTTTTTTGACTAGGGAGGGCTGTTTCAGTGGTTTCTATTTGGTTTTCCATAGATAGATAGCTCTTAATCCACAGATCAGGGAACCAGTCTGAGGTTTAAGCAAATTGCCAAGTATATCAATTTCAACTATACATTCAGTGACTGGAGAAATAACTTTTGGGTGGATCCATGGACCCATAGTTCCAATATGAGCAAAGATTCCATTTGTTACTTTACCCCATAAGCTCCCACTTTACCAGTTGGCCTAGTATGATGTTTTGGAGCTCGAAGTATCAATGTCAACTCAGAACCTATGCACAATAATCTGAAATGTCTCAGTATTATGCTTTCTCTTGAGTATAGTCACCTGAGTAAAAGATCATAGATTACTTCGAGGAAAGGACTAGTTGTTAGAGTTTATATTTGCCACATTACTATGGGTGACTGCCTCCCAGAGACACATACTTCTCTTTAGTTCATGGTTTCTGGATCTAAAACCTGAAAACTTAATGAGGAACCATAGCTTTTTATTGAGATGGCTACCCTTAGTCTACTGCTCCTACATTCTTTTCCTCTTTCTGGTTATACATGCTTAGTAGATTCTTGTTGGCTGTATGCTTGTTGCTCCTAGGGACTTCATCTGTGCTCTATCAACCATTTCCACAACTCCCTGTGGGCAAGTTTGCTTGTCTTTATCGTGATTGTGGCCTGCTGGTTTCTAGTGTTAAAACTTTTACTACCCAGGCTTCTATTACTTTGATGACCTTGTCATTCTTATGAATATTAACAATTCCATCCCTGTGAATTCCTGTCTTCCTGTCATCTTGGTCTTCACAGGAATTCCACCACTGAACTTCTTAGTGGTTCTGGTGAATTTTGCATTTGGGCCTCCTGTGGAACATAGTTCTCTAGTGGTTTATCTGGACTTACATAGCATTTCCCCTTGAGCATTCCCACTTCCTTCAGGCTCTTTATTCTTTCAATTGCACTCACTTGGGACATCTTTTTCTCTAGATTTCTAAGGGCCACTCTAATAAAGAGTTTTCTCTATCCACTGATGTACTTGTCAGATGTCCCCAAAAAGGTGACCTCAAATCAGTGAATTCTTGCTTAATGCAGTCTTACATTTGCCCCCTCTTGATACAGCATTCTCAAACTCCAGTCCCATTGGTACTTCCCAAGTTCCTATGGGAGCATGCTAGCTAATTCTTGTAGCTCTTTTGGTGAATAATGTCTTTCCTCCATTATGAGGCCCAGCATGTCCTGTGCAGTGTTGTGGTGGGATTTAACACTAGCTATTTTCTTGGCAATCAGAGGAGGTGGGGAACCTTCTTTGGAATACCTGTTAATAGGGAGATGCCTCTGCAGTAGCTACCAACACTGGATGTGCTCTAGCTTTTACTTAGAGCTTACTTTTTTACCTCTAGAAGATCTGAAGGCTCAGAGGGATTCTTCAGAACAGAACATCCCTACCGATTTCCCCATTTCATGTTTCAGGATCCCAGAAATTCCCAACCATGGCCTTGATATTAGCACGACATACCTGGTTTGGCTGAACATTTAAATTTCATATATAAATGTCTCTGGAACTCCATGGCTCTATCAGTTCCTCAGGTCTTTCTGTCTGCTGTGTCTGCTTTCATTGCAGGAGATAAGAGGCCTCATATTTAGCGAATAACCTTTTGTTAATGTTCCTCAACAGGCATCAATTCAGCATAAGAGTAACCAGTCAATTCCACTGTCCTTTCAGTCACAGATACCCCCGTATCTTTCAAAATGCTTCAAAAATTGCACCTGAAGGAGCATTTCTCTACATTAACAGGTTTTCTCAGGTCACCCTGGGACACGTTAACTCCAGTAATTTGCCCACCACTTTTTACTAGGGACTCTCAGTGACCACATACTAGTCAGAATGACATCTTCTTGCCTGCCTGGTGGTGAATGACCCAGTCCCAAATCCCTATCCTGTTGCCTGTTTTTGTAGACAAATCTTGGATCTTCTGAGAAACAGAAACAAAGATGAGATTACACATGCAACAGATGTGTATTTGGAAATGACAATCAAGGACAACTATCAGGAAATCAAAGGAGGCAAGGAGAGCCTTCGGATACCATGTAGGTTTTACATCAGTGAAGAAGAGAGAGAGGGAATGGGACCAGGTAGTCTGCAACAGAGTTCCAAATCAGGTTCAGCCAGGATGAAGGAGAGTTCTTGATCCAAAATCTCTAGTTGGAGGAGTCTCATGTCTCACAGGAACAGAACTGCATTAGGACCACCTCTCTGCCCAGTCATTGATGGGGAGAAATATTTGGAAAGGATGACCATAATATGATAGTGGTGATGAATCTGGAAAAGCAGCAACTGGGCCATCAATCAGTTATATTCTCTGTGGCATAGTCTCATGGCTTCCACAGATGCTGTCTCGTGTTCAGTGGAAAATTATTTAGAGTATCCCCCATTTTCCCAGAGGCTTTAATTCTCTCCAATTAAAGACATTTTGTACAGGCTCTGCTAGGCTTTTCTCTACATACTTCCTGCTTTCTTTTGAAAAAAAGTTCGAGGTTCCTCTTTGTGGTCTTTTTAAACCTTATTTAATAGGGTAAAATTCCTAGGGGTTTGGGGTAAGAAGTGGCAGCCTTTTTTGATTTTCACATTTATACAGGCATAGAGGTTTTTCTTTCTTTTTTTTTTTTTCCTTTTCTTTGATCATTTAATTCTGGTTTTGGAAAGGAAGTTAGAGAACCTGTTCATGTATTTATCTTACTCAGAAATTCCCCTGATTTCCTGTTGAATCCACCAACTTATTCACTCTATGTGTCTAACTGGACAGTGGATCTTGTCCCTGCCCAAATCCTTGTAAATGCAAATGAATGAAATCTCTGAACTGAGGAGCTAATTTGTTTTAGGTAAGGTATCTGCTTGTCAGTAATAAAGTAGTTGAATAGATAGATGAACAAATATAGTCAAAATGAACATTGGTTTGCAGAAAGATAACATAAGAGCATGGATTCTACTAAACCCAGTAGAGGTATCTTTTCACAGTTAAGCTTTTCTGAAAGATTACTTGTGCATATGTGAGTTAAAACATTAATTTGGGAGTTATCTTGTCTTTTAAAAAAGTTACTATGAGCAAATTAAATTAAATTAAATTAAATTAAATTCTTATTACTCATCTTTCAAAAAGTGCATTTTATATACCTGCATTAGAATGACCCCAAAGAAGAGCACAGAGAAGAAGTCATTTTATCCTGAAGCCACTGGAATTGAAATAGTCACAAAAAGTTTGAATTTTTAAAAAAAGTGTACATGCATGTTCTTGCAATGATATTTAGCTTAAATCATTTTAATATGCAGTCTCTGGCAAATATTTTTAAATAGAACCAAGGTTTTTTTATTGAAAATGTATCTTTGATTGGTGTTCTCTTCATATTTGTAATTCAGTGTGATTTCAGTGTTTGTAAGGTTTTGTTTTTTTTTAATTAATTGAGGTAAGAAATTAAATAGAAGAAATAAAACAAAACCAAAAATTAAAAAAATCAAGTCATAATTAAATATGAATACAGATTTAAAAAAAAATTTTATCATTTCCTCCAATATTTTAGAGTTGTAATAACCACAAGCTAAGTTAACAGCATTTTAAAACTAATTTCTTTGTACTGAGTTTTTCCAAAGCATTAGACATAGTTTTTATGTAAACACACACACACACACACACACACGCACGCACACAGAATTTCTTTGGCACACAGATATTAGCAAATCGTGTAATGCTTAACTAAATCACCTAGTACCTTTCACAGTTTTATCTGGCATGAGAGAGTTGAGAATAACCTCAGTGGACTCTTGGTAGGCACTCAACTCATGGTGACTACAAGTGCCAAGGAACTCTTCATAAGTAACCTAGTAGTCATCAGTGTTCCAAAGGCATGCTTATTAGTAAACATATTGCAGACAGAAAAGAGGAAATAGGTTGGAATCCAGCAAACTGCTTAATTAGAAGGTGATCATGGAAGCTTCTACTATACATGCAATTTCCACATTTTCAGGGTTTTATTTTTGTGGTTTATTTGTAAATAAAATGACAATGTGCTACATCAACATACTCTGCAAGGAAAAATGTATAGCAGTGTCTGGAAGCACTTAAAAAATAAGCTATTCATTTCCAAATATTTGACAGTAAAATTTGCTAGGCACCATAAACTATAAAATTGTATTTAATGAGTTTGTAATTATTCTCAATGACAGAAAAAATGAAGAAACATAGATGAAAGTAAGCAATACTTTTAGAGGGACTATCCCATAATTATTCATATACTGTTAGTAACTGATATAGAAATTTAAGGTATCTCATTAATTAATGAAAATGATTATTGGCCTAGAAGAAAAAAATTAAGAATCAACGTAAAACGTTATGCAAGGGAGTACTTGAATTTTACCTATGCCATTTTAAAATTGGTTTTATATTTGTTAAGAACACTGTTCTGTTTGTCACTTACATCTTCCTGTGTTTAGTCTCAGCTACTTCTGTGGTCAAAAAGCTCTATTATCATAACTCCAGTTGAGAGTTCTCAATATTACAGCTTTTAAAAAATCTGAATAACTAGAAAATAGAATATCTTATAGGTAGAAATCATTTTTGGTCCTCTCTGGATAGTCTGACCTACATAATCTAATTTTTGATTTCAAGGTTTTATTACAGGGGGATTTTCCCCTGTGGACTTCCTGAAATAATCTAAATAAACAAGAAGTTCAATTTTTCAAGCATGGAAAACCAAGTTTTCTGTATATTTCTTGTATCTAACATATGCTCATAAATTCCTTAAGAACTGTTTCATTGACATTTGAACTTTAAATTCTTTCTAAATATCATTTATATTCACTAAATTTATCTGTATAAGTATTTCAGCTTCCACAAGTACTTGTGATCATAATTCTGCTTAGCACACCCATGTGGGACAACATACATATATTAATAAATAAAACTTTAAGTTCAAGCTTTTTGTGTGTTCATATACTCATCAAAATAATCTTTCAAATATACCAATGCTTCAGTGTTAATGAACAATATAACTCTAAAATGAACAGAAAAATACTGGTGAATAAACTTCATTATCCATTTTTGTCACAACTTTGTTGCCTTTATGGCTGCTATTTAACCCTGAAATGAGGATGCTAAATGCATTGAGCATGAGAAAAACTATTAAAATTATTCCGTGTGATATTAGAGTGCTCTTTTTTGGACCTGTGCTACTGGCTGCGCTTGAAAATTTCCAAGTTTTAGAACAGCTGCTCAGATTTTATTACTAATGTATTGGAGATGCTTAACAAGTGCACCTCACTTTCCTATTGTACTGTCTTTCTTGTGGACTAACAAGCCATTAACATTGGGAATGGAGAGCTGTGGTCCTCTTATGAAATTATGTCCAAACTAGGTTTTCAAACAACCCTAAAAGCATCCTCTTGTTTTTAAAGAATATTAGTTTGTTTTTTTCTTCCTTTCTTCCTTCCTTCCTTTCTTCCTCTCTCCCTCCTTCCCTCCCTTCCTCCCTCCCTCCCTTTCTGTCTGTGTCTCTCTCTTTCTCTCTTCTTTCCTTCTTCACTCCCTCCCTTTCCTCCTCTCTCTCCCTCCTTTCTTTTTTCTTTCTCTTCCTTCCTTCCATCCATCCTTCCTTCCTTCCTTCCTTCCTTCCTTTCTTTCCTTTCTTTCTTTCTTCTTTCTTTCTCTTTCTTTCTTTCTTTCCTTAATATCTTACTGAAAACCTCTTTTCTAAAGAGTACAAAAACTTAATACCTGCGACTTATATATAGGAGGTAGTAAAAATTTAACCTTTAAAAACTATGGCTCTGAATATGGTATTTTATGACTTTTAAGTGCTGCATGTTATTGAGTTGACTGCTTTAACATAGAGAGGCAAGAAACCCAATAGAGAAAGTATTTGGAATTGTGTCCTCTGTAAAAGACATTCATGAGCTTCTTTCTTAACAGGATATTTTATGAGCAAAATAAATAATTCTTCTTTACAATGCAGCAGGTTAGTCATTTAACTTAGATATGAAAAGCTGATTATACAGGCTTTCCTAAGTTCAAGTACACAGACTATTTTGTTAAGAGACTAAGTGGCCACAAAGTACATTACACAGGGAATAAACCTCTTTAGCCATATAGCTGAGAACAAAGGATAAGTATCACCCAATGCCTAAAATATGTGTTTTCATGTTGTTCTCCCTAAGTACAACCCTTACAGTCAGCCATTGTGAACCTGCTCTCTATAGCATGCTTTAGAGACCCCCATTTTGCCTTTCACTGGCCATCACCCTTTCCAAAGTGAGTAAATTGTAGGGACCAAGGAGACATGCTTACCTGGAGCCTGTTGTTTCCCCCCCTCCTTCACCATGGAACTTACACCCTGGAATTATTTTTAGCTCCTCCATAGTCCTTTCCCCCAACACTACACAGAGCTGATTTTACTGCTACTGTGCTCATCTCTAGGCCCTAATGGTGGACCTGGACTTCTGTCATTGTCTAAAGGGTTGTGGATGGAGCTTGGAAGTGAAGGCTAAGATACATCTTTTAGTGAGGGAAGGTGCAGGAACTGGGGGGAAGAGAAGAGGACACACTGGGTGTCTACATTTTTACTCTTGACTTGGTCCTGCAAGTGTAGTCATTAGGGGCGGGCTTAATCACCCTTACTAAGTCTATGAACGTCTTGAAACACCAAAAAAAAAAAAAAAATCCTAATTATCTTCATATCACAAAGCCTAGCATTTTTTCTTTTATTCTTTAGTAGACTTTTTCCAACCTGAAATAGCAAACTTCTCATCCGTGGGCAAGATCTGACCTGTAGAATTTTTATCTTGGGTCAGCACAGTATTTAAATTTTATTTTGAATAAATATTTAATATTTGGGAAATTGTATACAATAATCAGTCTTCACAGAAAAAAAAATCTGAAAAAAACTAGTCCCAGCCATGTTGCCAAATACTATCTGCAAAGACCAGTTTCTTCCTCACCCTCACCCTTAACAGTAAGTTAAACAAAATGAGAAGACAGAGAAACATGCAGCAGATGAAGGAGCAAGGTAAAAACCCACCAGACCAAACAAATAAAGAGGAAATGGGCAGTCTACTGAAAAAGAATTCAGAGTAATGATAGTAAAGAGGATCCAAAATCTTGGAAATGTAATGGAGAAAATACAAGAAATGTTTAACAAGGACCTAGACGAACTAAAGTGCAAACAAACAATGACAGAACAACCCAATAAATGAAATTAAAAATTCTCTAGAAGGAATCAGTAGCAAAATAACTGAGGCAGAAGAACGGATAAGTGACCTGTAAGATAAAACAGTGGAAATAACTACCACAGAGCAGAATAAAGAAAAAAGAATGAAAAGAATTAAGCACAATCTCAGAGACCTCTGGGACAACATTAAATGCACCAGCATTCGAATTATAGGGGTCCCAGAAGAAGAAGAGAAAAATAAAAGGGACTGAGGAAATATTTGAAGAGATTATAGTTGAAAACTTCCCTAATATGGGAAAGGAAATAGTCAATCAAGTCCAAGAAGGGCAGAGAGTCCCATACAGGATAAATCCAAGGAGAAACATGGGAAGACACATATTAATCAAACCATCAAAAATTAAATAAAAAGAAAAAAATTTAAAAGCCACAAGGGAAAAGCAACAATTAACATACAAGGAAATCCCCATAAGGTTAATAGCTGATATTTCAGCAGAAACTCTGCAAGCCAGAAGGGAGTGGAGGACATGTTTAAAGTGATGAAAGGGAAGAACCTACAACCAAGATTACTCTACTCAGCAATGATCTATTTCAGATTCAATGGAGAAATTAAAACATTTACAGACAAACAAAAGCTAAGAGAATTAAGCACCACCAAACCAGCTATACAACAAATGCTAAAGGAACTTCTTTAGGCAGGAAACACAAGAGAAGGAAAAGACTTACAATAGCAAACCCAAAACAATTAAGAAGATGGTAATAGGAACATACATATTGATAACTACCTTAAATGTAAATGGATTATATGCTCCCACCAAAAGACACAGACTGGCTGAATGGATACAAAAACAAGACCTATATATATGCTGGCTAAAAGAGACCCACTTTAGACCTATGGACACATACAGACTGAAAGTGAAGGGATGGAAAAAGATATTCCATGCAAATGGAAATCAAAAGAAAGATGGAGTAGCAATTCTCATATCAGACAAAATATGCTTTAAAATAAAGACTATTACAAGAAACAAAGGGCACTACATAATGATCAAGGGATCAATCCAAGAAGAAGACATAACAACTGTAAATATTTATGCACCCAACATAGGAGCACCTCAATACATAAGGCAAATGCTAACAGCCATAGAAAGGGACATTGACAGTAACACAATCATAAGTGGGTACTTTAACATCCCAGTTTCACCAATGGACAGATCATCCAAAATGAAAATAAATAAGGAAACACAAGCTTTAAATGATACATTAAACAAGATGGACTTAATTGATATTTATAGGACATTCCATCAAAAAACAAGAGGTTACACTTTCTTCTCAAGTGCTCATGGAACATTCTCCAGGATAGATCATATCTTGGGTCTCGAGTCAAGCCTTGGTAAATTTAAGAAAACTGAAATCATATCAAGTATATTTTCCAACCACAGTGCTATGAGACTAGATATTAATTACAGGAAAAAATCTGTAAAGAATACAAACACATGGAGGCTAAACAATACACTACTAAATAACCAAGATACAACTGAAGAAATCAAAGAGGAAATCAACAAATAGCTAGAAACAAATGAGAATGAAAACACAACAACCCAAAACCTAAAACCTATTAGATGCAGCAAAAGAAGTTCAAAGAGGGAAGTTTATAGCAATACAATCCTACCTCAAGAAACAAGAAAAATCTCAAATAAAAACCTAACCTTACACCTAAAGCAATTAGAGAAAGAAGAACAAAAGAACCCCAAAGTTAGCAGAAGGAAAGAAAGCATAAAGGTCAGATCAGAAATAAATGAAAAGTAAATGAAGGAAACAATGCAAAGATCAATAAAACTAAAAGCTGGTTCTTTGAGAAGATAAACAACATTGATAAACCATTAGCAGGACTAATCAAGAAAAAAGGGAGAAGACTCAAATCAATAGAATTAGTAATGAAAAAGGAGAAGTACCAACTGACACTGCAGAAATCCAAAGGACCATGAGCCATTACTACAAGCAACTATATGCCAATAAAATGGACAACCTGGAAAAATGGACAAATTCTTAGAAAAGCACAACCTTCCAAGACTGAACCAGGAAGAAATAGAAAATATAAACAGACCAATCACAAGCACTGAAATTGAGACTGTGATTAATCTTCCAACAAACAAAAGCCCAGGACCAGATGGCTTCACAGGCAAATTCTAACAAACATTTAGAGAACAGCTAACACCTATCCTTCTCAAACTCTTCCAAAATATAGGAGAAGGAGGAACACTCCCAAACTCATTCTACGAGGCCACCATCACCCTGATACCAAAACCAGACAAAGATGTCACAAAGAAAGGAAACTACAGGCCAATATCACTGATGAACATAGATTCAAAAATCCTCAACAGAATACTAGCAAACAGAATCCAACAGCACATTAAAAGGATCATACACCATGATCACTTGGGGTTTATCCCAGGAATGCAAGGATTCTTCAGTATATGCAAATCAATCAATGTGATAAACCATATTAACAAACTGAGGGAGAAAAACCATATGATCATCTCAATAGATGCAGAAAACGCTTTTGACAAAATTCAACACCCATTTATGATAAAAACCCTTCAGAGAGTAGGCATAGAGGGAACATAGCTCAACATAATAAAGGCCATATATGACAAACCTACAGTCAACATCATTCTTAATGGTGAAAAACTGAAACCATTTCCACTAAGATCAGGAACAAGACAAGGTTGCCCACTCTCACCACTATTATTCAACATAGTTCTGGAATTTTTAGCCACAGCAATCAGAGAAGAAAAAGAACTAAAAGGAATCCAAATCAGAAAAGAAGAAGTAAAGCTGTCAGTGTTTGAGGATGACATGATACTATACATAGAGGATCCTAAAGATGCTACCAGAAAACTGCTAGAGCTAATCGATGAATTTGGTAAAGTAGCAGGATACAAAATTAAGGCACAGAAATCTCTTGCATTCCTATACACTAATGATGAAAAATCTGAAAGAGAAATTAATGAATCACTCCTGTTTACCATTGCAACAAGAATAAAATACATAGGAATAAACCTACATAAGGAGACAAGAGACCTGTATGCAGAAAACTATAAGATACTGATAAAAGAAATTAAAGATGATACGAACAGATGGAAAGATATGCCCTGCTCTTGGATTGGAAGAATCAACATTGTGAAAATGACTATACTACCCAAAGCAATCTACAGATTCAGTGCAATCCCTATCAAACTACCACTGGTATTTTTCACAGAGCTAGAACAAAAAATTTCACAATTTGTATGGAAACACAATAGACCCAGAATAGCCAAAGCAATCTTCAGAATGAAAAATGGAGCAGGAGGATTCAGGCTCCCTGACTTCAGACTATACTACAAAGCTACAGTAATCAAGACAGTATGGTACTGACACAAAAACAGAAATATAGATCAAAGGAACAGTATAGAAAACCGAGAGATAAACCCACGCACATATGTCACCTTATCTTTGATAAAGGAGACAAGAATATACAATAGAGAAAAGACAGCCTCTTCAGTAAGTGGTGCTGGGAAAAGTGGACAGCTACATGTAAAAGAAAGCACACTCCCTAATACCGTACAACAAAATAAGCTCAAAGTGGATTATAGACCTAAATGTGAGGCCAGATACTTTAAAACTCTTAAAGGAAAACACAGGCAGAACAGTCTATGACATAAATCACAGCAAGATCCTTTTTGACCCACCTTCTACAGAAATGAAAATAAAAACAAAAATTAAAAAATGGGACCTAATGAAACTTGTAAGCTTTTTCACAGCCAAGGAAACCATAAACAAGATGAAAAGGCAACCCTCAGAATGGGAGAAAATATTTGCAAATGAAGCAACTGACAAAGGATTAATCTCCAAAATATATAAGCAGCTCATGTAGCTCAATATCAAAAAAACAAATAACCCAATCAAAAAATGGGCAGAAGACCTAAATAGACATTTCTCTAAAGAAGATATGCAGATTGCCAACAAACACATGAAGGAATGCTGAACATCACTAATCATTGGATAAATGCAAATCGAAACTACAATGAGGTATCACCTCACACTGGCCAGAATGGCCATCGTCAAAATATCTGCAAAGAGTAAATGCTGGAGAAGGTGTAGAGAAAAGGGAACCCTCTTGCACTGTTGGTGGAAATATAAATTGATACAGCCACTATGGAGAACAATATGGAGGTTCCTCAAAAAACTAAAAATAGAACTACCGTATGACCCAGTAATGCCACTACTGAGAATATACCCTGAGAAAACCATAATTCAAAGAGTCATGTACCACAGTGTTCATTGCAGTTCTATTTACAATAGCCAGTGTCCATAGACACTGTGTCCATAGACAGATGAATGGATAAAGAAGATGTGGTGCATATATGCAATGGAATATTACTCAGCCATAAAAAGAAATGAAATTGAGTTATTTGTAGTGCAGTGGATGGACCTAGGGTCTGTCATACAGAGTGAAGTAAGTTAGAAAGAGAAAAACAAATACCGTATGCTAACACATATATATGGAATCCAAAAAAAAAAAAAAAGGTTCTGAGTAATCTTGGGGCAGGACAGGAATAAAGACACAGACATAAGAATGGACTTAAGGACATGGGGAGGGGGAAGGGTAAGCTGGGATGAAGTCAGAGAGTGGCATGGACATATATATACTACCAAATGTAAAATAGATAGTTAGTGGGAAGCAGCTGCATAGCACAGGGAGATCAGCTCGGTGCTTTTTGTCCACCTAGAGGGGTGTGATAGGGAAGGTAGGAGGGAGACACAGAGGGAAGAGATATGGGGATATATGTATATGTATAGCTGATTCACTTTGTTATACAGCAGAAACTAACACATCATTGTAAAGCAATTATACTCCAGTAAAGATGTTAAAAGAAAAAGTCCGTATTTGAGATTCCTAATCAGATAGTTTTTGAAAGAGAAACATGAAAATGTCTACTTTGTATCTGAAACCAACTCTCTCTAATTTGAATTTCATAGTTCTCTAAAGGGCTGTTAGAACTTTGTGCCTCGAAAAGGCATGAAGTCATAAATACATTTTTCCTTTTCAAAATATCACTTTACCCCATTGGACTAAAAACATTTATTGTTAATATTTTTCTTTTCAGTACCTAATGCTAGGTAATTTATGACAGAACCAAATGCTAGGTACTTTATTATGTATGGATTTATATTTCATATTTCAGTTATCATGGTAACTGAATATGTTAATGTGATGGCCTTTATTACAAATGAAACAGTCTACCTTTATATGACATCTCTTCTTTGAAGAAGTATTTTTCTATAAAATATGTAATAGTTCATCAATGATGGCATTTGTATTATAGTTGTGGCTACCAAATAGGGAAGGAAGAAATACATAGGGAAGATATTTCAAAATAAACAATAGTCATTTTTTTCTGTGTTTGATAAGAAGATAAAATCAAAGAGGATGGCTAAATTTTTACAACTGAAATTCCAACCACTTGTCCATCATGAACTTCTCCAAATTCCCTTCCCAATGCCATCAGATTAGTCTTCCAAATATACTACTAATTTTGGAAAGAAAACATTATATTCTAGTTGAATTACTCAATACAAGCAGAGAAGATAGGCTAAATACAATTAAGGGCCTATATCTAAACCTTAAATATTTATTCATTTATTTATTTATGGCTGCCGTGGGTCCTCGTTGCTGCCCGTGAGCTTTGTCTACTGTGGAGAGCGGGGGTTACTCTTTGGCAGTGCGTGGGCTTCTCACTGTGGTGGCTTCTCTTGTTGCAGAGCACGGGCTCTAGGCATGCGGGCTTCAGTAGTTATGGCATGCAAGCTCAGTAGTTCTGGCTTGCGGGCTCTAGAGGGCAGGCTCAGTAGTTGTGGCGCACGGGCTTAGTTGCTCCTTGGCATGTGGGATCTTCCCAGACCAGGGATCGAATCCGTGTCCCCTGCATTGGCAGGCAGATTCTTAACCACTGCACCACAAGGGAAGTCCCTAAACCTTAATTTTATGCAAATATTTTAGAGAACCTCAGCTATGCATCCTAAATGGTCGGGTTCCAAAATATTAGATTTGAAAACTCTTCATTGGTTATATTTAGTAATATTTCATGCAGCTCTCTTCTGTACTCCAGGTAGAAAATTTACCTAATGTGGAGAATCCTAAAAATCTTAAGACCCCACCACATTATGTATGTATTTCCCTTGTCTGTCCAACTCTAGCATTATCCTCCTTCCTGGACAGCTGTGGAATATACCTGTGTTCACAGCACATTTTCTTGGTTGCGAGCTTCATTCTGAATTGAAACCACAGTCTGCAGTGAGTCTCCCAAAGACATGGGGGTTTTATTGATCTGGTTTTCCTTCATGTTATCTTTCAATTCTTGATGACTTGACTTTCAGTGAATCAGTTAAAAGCTTACTTCTGAGGCATGAGAATTCAGTGACAGCTTTCACTGTTGTACCCTTTATGAAGAGATTTGGCTGCATGTAAGATACAGTTTAGTTGTCAGTCCTTAAGCACACAGCTGACATCTTAAAATGATCCATAATCTGTTACAGGATTACTCGTGTGAGAGCTCCTACATGGAGTGTACCACCTGCTGGGATGTCAATGTCAATGTTTTACTCTGTACATAGGTAACAGTAAGTGGTCTTGTGATTTAAGGGACAAGGTCTAGGAGTGACACTTTTAGAGAGCAAAGCTATTATAAAAAGTTGGGCTAAAACAAATGGCATAACTATCTGCAGAGGTACCTTTTTCAAAGAGAGTGTTTATAAATACGTTGCTTAGAAAACTTGGTGAAACACCTAATATAATCAATTGTAGATCAAATTTGGAATTTAGAGGAAGATGCAATCTAATTACAGTTTGTGGGTTTGAATAAAGATGTACGAATATACTGTTACAAATGTATAGTGGGATAAGCAAAACTTATTTTTAGGTTCTTCCTAGGAATAACTCTGGGAGATGTAAAGTATTTTCAGAGTTTCCAATGGCTAGCTCTTTAAACCAACATAGTAATATTCTGAATTAGTTCATGTAGTAGAAGAATTGGAATTAATGTATAGCTTAGAAAATATTGGATGTATACTACAGGCAATGCACAATCTTTGGTATTCTTTTATTATGGGAGTAACTAGGGCTGCTACTAAATCTACTAGATGGCTAAGCCTTCAGAAAAATAATTTTTGAAGGTCCTTTTCTATATAAACAATTAGATTTAAAAACTTTCACAAAAATTCATAGGACCATGTGAGCTATAGTGACCTGTCAATGAAGATTTAGAACAATGGGTAGAGAAGAGGTCTTTATATATTTGTTTATCACTCAGCCAGTATAGATGAAGAGTTTTCTTAGTGACCATGCACCATCTTTTCTCTGTTGTCAATTGTGCCATAATTGGTTAATTTTGTATCTCTCACCAAGACATAAAGGCAAGAATGCTGTTACCACTCACGATGCAGTGCTTCTTCAGGAGCTAATTGTATTTAGACGATATAGATTTGCTTGGTTCAGAAGGTCCTTAATACTATGTATTTAATGTTACTTATATCATTACTCATTTGTATCTCCTCAAAAGATATGTTCAAGTCCTAACCCCTGATACTCCTAACCCCTGGCAAATGTGGCCTTATTTGTAAATAAGGTTTTTGCAGATATAATCAAGTTAAAATGAGTCATACTGGATTAAGGTGAGCCCTAATCCAGTGACTTGTTTCCTTGTAAGAAGAGGGAAATTTGGTCACAGACACAGAAGACACAAAGCAGAAGACCATATGGAGAGGGAGGTAGAGATTGGAGTGATATGTCTACAAACTAAGGAATGCAAAGGATTCCCAGCAACCACCAGAAGCTAGGAGAGAGGCATGGAACTACTTTTCCCTCAAAGCCTTCAGAAGGAATCAACCCTATTAAGACCTCATTTTGAAGTTTTGGCCTCCAGAAATGTGAAAGAAGAAACTCATATTGTTTTAAGCCACTCAGTTTATGGTAATTTGTTATGGCAGCCCTAGGAAGCTAATACTCTGGTGAATGCCTCATCATCTAACATGTTACACATGAAATACTGGCTTTCTGAGACTCTCTCAAAGATTGCTACTTTGATTCTTTGATGATGACTACAAATATAAGTCTTTCCCATAGTGTGCAGGAAACTGTGAGCAATAACTCATTTTTTGGTTATGTTAAATTTACTTAGAATTTTATAGCATAGATGTAGAGCAGCATATCTTCAAACGATGTCTTCTCTTGAACTCTTTAGGTCATAATCTTTGCATTCCTCTGTGATCCTTTGCATATTGATGGCACTCCTGCCTTATTTTAGTCAGAAAGATAGGCAAAGGGCCTGTGGGTGGAATGTGAAGAGAAGTCCAAATTGCAAAAGGAATGTCAGTTTCTCTTTGGGCATGTCTCAAGACTAATTCAGGAGAGCACAACATCACGACTTTGGAGGCAACAAAGGACATCAGTGGAAAGAACTGTTTGGTACTGCAGAGCAATAATCTCAAACTCCCTTGCAGGAGATACACATAGTCTCCCCTGGGGGACTAAAAACCATCTGCAAGAGATATAACGTGAATACTCTGACTGCCAACAATAGAAGTTGCAGAGGATAAAAGATGTTTTTTATCCACAGGTGCTGTAAACTAAAGGTAGCCCATATCTTTGGCCAACAGATGGGCAAGAGCCTTAGCCCTCCAAGGTCTAAGGAAGGTACTGAAAGGAATATTGTAGGAAATGATATGTTTGTTGTGAATATTACCTACAGCATCCATATTCCCTCTTCCTCGTCCTAACAGATAACTTGAAGCTCAAGTGTCTAAGGGAAGGTTGTACTCTCAGCTCTAGGGTTACAACTTTTTGGCCTAAGAATAAAGCAACCCCAAGAAATTGGGTCTGTCATGAAATACAATATAATTCTACCTATATGTATGAAAGTACTCTCTTGCCAAATGTAAACAAGGCCCTGGTTGTTACTCGCAACCATCCTAGAACCTTGAAGAAAAACTACTTAATGAAAAAGTTGACAATTTGGGAAGCAAAAAAGAAAGATACAAAGAACTTGGCTTTTAAATAATGAAGTTGGACTTATGAGTGAATCCATATGAAGCCAGCACTAGCTCTCATTTCCCTCTCCCTATTTATTCTGAGTAGGATTTGGGTAGTACAGGTTTATCCTAATTGATAATATCATGAAGTGGAGTTGGAGAAGGGTAAAGTTAGGGGCAAGGAGACCAGTTAAAAGACTATTGCTATTATTTGGATTAAGGGTTTGGACTGCATGATGCAAATTATGGTGTTGGAGAAATTAAATTAAACCTAATATGTTATAAAAACTTGAGCCTTAAAATGATCCATAATCTGTTACAGGATTACTCACCCTAGTCCTCCTACCTGGACTGTACAGCCTATTGGGGTGTCGGTGTCAATACTGTCCTCTGTATATAGGTATCTAATGATAAGCAGTTTTGTGTTTTAAGGGACAAGGTCTAGGAAATGGCATTTTCAGAGAACAAAACTATTATGCTGAACAAATGGTATAACCATCTACCAATAAAAACAATTTAATTTATTGTGTCATCACTGTGTTAGACACTTCTGTCATTTTGTCTTAATTCTTAATGTCTCAGCAGGAATTATTCTCATTTTACAGATGAGGAATCTGAGACAAGCTGAGTTTAAGCAAGTTGCAAAAATAATGTGCCTAATAACTTAAAACACTCAAATTTAATCCCAAATCTGTTTGGCTTCTAAAAACTGTGGCCTTTCCATCATATTGAGTATAATATTTTGTGTTTACATTGTCATATTTTTTATCACCAGTTTCATAATATGCAACACACGTATACTGAGTACCAGTTGATGAAAGGGCATAAACTTAATTATTATCTATCTATTCTTTGATGCTTCTACTCTGAAACAAATCCTACTAAGTTGTAAAAGAGCCAATGCAAACATCCAGTGCCTTCAAAATCAAACTGAAAATTCCAATACCATCTATTAAAATACAGATTTTCTAAATTACACAGAAATTAGGAGCTGAAGTAATTGAGCTCCAGATTATCTAAAAAATTTCCCTAAATTTATAAAATTTATCAGTGTTTTGGAAGGTTTTAGTAAAATGCTTCTTGTGTGTGTGTGTTTGTGTATGTGTGTGTATAACGGAGAAACAGTGAGATAGAGACAGAGACAGAGATTGACCTAACCAAAGAGTTAGGTGCACTCCATGCACCCTCAGCTTCTCCAGATTCAGAAAGAGTTGTTTGCTCTTCTCTCTGTGAACTGTCTTCATATGGTACATATATTTTTGTAGAAATACAACCCCTCCAGTGAGCACCCTGTTTTCTCCTCTTTATCTAGAGCAAGGGCTTGCAAACTTTTTTGTAAAGAGCCAGATATTAAATATTTTTGGTTTTATGGACCAGATGTTCTCTGTCACGACTATCCAGCTCTGCCATTGTAATGTGAAAGCAGCCATATATAATATGAATGGAGTGGCTGTGTTCTAATGAAACTTTATTTACAAAAACAGGTGGCTGGTGAAGTTGGCCCATCGGTCATAGTTTGCTAACCCATGATTTAGGGCATCACTATGTTATTTGTCTCCTTTTACCAGTTCTGAATTATCTTGAAATAAAATTTCAGTATAAAAAATCAGGAAATCAAATTATCCTGAAATAAAATATTTGGGAATAAATTTTTCTGAAATATATATATATTCTTCTATTTACTAATTTTTCAAACTGAATTTCAAACCCTCACTATCTATCCTTAGCATATTTCTTCTATCCCTTGTCTCTACAAACATTCGCCCCAATCTGATATTGATTACCTCCTCAACCAGTCACTACCCCACAATGACATAATGTTCATTTCATTCCTCTACCTCCTTTTTTCTACAGTTTGTACTTCATCAAATGCCCACGCAGATTTTACCTACCCAAATGCTGCTCATATTTCAAAATTCATTGTGTAGAGGCTAGAATGAGCACGAATTTTTGTTGTTTGCCTGAGTATTCTAATTCTTGATGATATTTATCTAATTTAACTAATAACTTATGGCTCTGTGACAGATTATTCCCTGTGTGTGTGGATATGACTGTGTGTGTGTGTATTTTACTGCTGCTTTAGGATCTGGGGATTCAGGAATGATGAAAATGTCCAAAAGTCCTGCCTGTGTGGAATCTACCTTCTAGTAGACAAGATGGTCATTTGAGTAGCTGTTTCCAAATGATATTTTGCTTGTATTAAGCAATATTGTGTGTTATATCTTTCCTTCTCATTAAGATTATAGTATAAATGAAGACAGAAGACTGTTCTCTGTTTTGTATATATCTCACACAATAACTAGTGGAGTGTTTTTATTGCCAAAACTCAAAATAGTAAATTAAATTAAAAAGTGAAGTTTTTGTTTTAAATTACATATATTTAAATTTTTTAGGTATTATAATTTGCCACATTTTCCAACGTTTTTGTTTGTAAGAGCACCATGGAGTTTACAACTGCAGGTTACTTCTTAAGTTTCTCCAAAAGAGTAAGCCACATTTTGACCCTGACATAAGGGACCAATGATGCAGGGCAGGATGCTTAGGAGAGACAAGACACTTGGGCTGATTGAAAAGAGACTGCAGCTCTCTTTTTTAACTTTTTTATTGTCTGATAAGAAAAAAAAAAGCCTTTTCTCCATAAAACTATTGTTAATTCGGGGAGAAAAAGAAGAAAGAGAAAGGTGAAGAATGATATTAAGAAAGCATTTTTCTTGATTTCTTGCTTCCATGCATGTGACAAAAATATTCAAGGAAAAAATATGCGAGCATCGGCCTAATCTGGGCCACTTTTAAAAGGATTCAATACTTTTTCTTTAAACCTCAATTATTCAGTTGAGAGATTAAATTTTCAATTTCTAAATCAAGTGACAAGATGTGTCAGAATTATATATAGGTCAGAAAGGGCACAATTCTAAGTCATCTGAATTGAATATTGTTACGAAGATGTATTTCTTACCTTATCCTACAATTACTTTCGCGTAAGTATACTGCCTAATTTGCCTCTAATGGAAGGATGATGGCAGAGGCCCAATATTTAATGAAGACCTGTCTCCTATAAACTAATGGTTGAATTTGACACCTTGTTGCTATATCCTAACAGGGATGAGATTTTATAAGGGTTTTGGCAGGGATCCAGTCATCACAGCTGTTTTTGTAGGATCACTGCTTTGAGAAAACTTTTTCCCATCTCTAAATACCCTATTTTCAAATGTAATTTTTCTGTGAGAACTTCTTTTATCATTTTTTACACATAAACCCTTCCCCTCTGGGAATACTTTTAACATTGGCTACTAACTGCTGTTCACAACTGTTACTCATCTGTGATATCATTGTAAAGTAAATCACCAGCAACTATCCAAATGTCAGAGGGAGGGCAGTATTTAGCTGTTACAAGGTTAAGGTAGAGAAGCTTCTAGGTGAAAGAAACAACACATATCATTAGTATAACATAAAATTATTAAATTGGTATAAGCATATTAAATTTATGTCTATAGCATTTTATTCTTTTTATTCTAATAGATAAGATGCAGGTATTGGGAGATACTCAGATTCAGATTCCCAATTCCAGATATTGGGAAGATTCAGAAACACTACACATAGAATGGATTCTAAGGTCCTGGAGTGAAGGCATGAACAAAATGGGTTTCTTTTGGAGTGGTACTTAAGGGCATTAGAATAAATCTTTGCTCTAAGTTTGACATTATACAACTAGCTTACATATGGCTTTTCATTGGGATAAACATAGTTTTACAATAAATTAAATATACTTATGTAATTATTGTGATTGGTATTTATAAGATTGTGATTATGTAAACTCTAAACTACAGGAAAAACATGGGCTTTGAAAAGTACATGATTAAATTTTGTATTCTGAGCCTGCTAAGTCCACCTCTGTATGATAGGCCAAAGTGCTCATAACCAGAATATGACAGAATTGCATATATGACATTATCACCAAAATTGCTCATTTGATCCATTTTGTCTCCTTTTGCCTTGGACTACACTAATTTTGAGTCCTGATTAACTCTGTCTCTTCTTTTGCTTAGGCAGTCTTACTTGGCATGTCAATTGTCTTCCTTGCAATCTTTCAACTTTCCACTTTGTTCCCTCAAATTTGAATGGTGTCTAATTTAACTAGTCCTGGATATCCACTGGCTGTTAAGCTGAGAACAAATACCACTTGACACAGAAACACCACCATCAGCTATCACAGCAGTCTATGTCACCGCCCAACACGTGTGTGGGTTTGAGATGTAATGTTGTTTAATCATAAAGAGGTCTAACATTAACACATAATTAATAGTCAACTTAGAGGGTGCATATTTTTTTAAGTTTAATTTTATTTTTTTCTGCTTTATAACAAATTTAATCAGTTATACATATACATATGTTCCCATATCCCCTCCCTTTTGCGTCTCCCTCCCACCCTCCCTATCCCACCCCTCCAGGTGGTCACAAAGCACCGAGCTGATCTCCCTGTGCTCTGGGGCTGCTTCCCACTAGCTATCTACCTTACGTTTGGTAGTGTATATATGTCCATGCCTCTCTTTCGCTTTGTCACAGCCCACCCTTCCCGCTCCCCATATCCTCAAGTCCATTCTCTAGTAGGTCTGTGTCTTTATTCCTGTCTTACCCCTATGTTCTTCATGACATTTTTTTTCTTAAATTCCATATATATGTGTCAGCATACAGTATTTGTATTTCTCTTTCTGACTTACTTCACTCTGTATGACAGACTCTAGGTCCATCCACCTCATTACAAATAGCTCAATTTCATTTCTTTTTATGGCTGAGTAATATTCCATTGTATATATGTGCCACATCTTCTTTATCCATTCATCTGATGATGCACACTTAGGTTGTTTCCATCTCCGGGCTATTGTAAATAGGGCTGCTATGAACATTTTGGTACATGACTCTTTTTGAATTATGGTTTTCTCAGGGTATATGCCCAGTAGTGGGATTGCTGGGTCATATGGTAGTTCTATTTGTAGTTTTTTAAGGAACCCCATACCGTCCTCCATAGTGGCTGTACCAATTCACATTCTCACCAGCAGTGCAAGAGTGTTCCTTTTTTCCCACACCCTCTCCAGCATTTATTGTTTCTAGATTTTTTGATGATGGCCATTCTGACTGGTGTGAGATGATATCTCATTGTAGTTTTGATTTGCATTTCTCTAATGAGTAAAGATGTTGAGCATCCTTTCATGTGTTTGTTGGCAGTCTGTATATCTTCTTTGGAGAAGTGTCTATTTAGGTCTTCTGCCCATTTTTGGATTGGGGTGTTTGTTTTTTTGTTATTGAGCTGCATGAGCTGCTTATAAATTTTGGAGATTAATCCTTTGTCAGTTGCTTCATTTGCAAATATTTTCTACCATTCTGAGGGTTGTCTTTTGGTCTTCTTCATGGTTTCCTTTGCTGTGTAAAAGCTTTTAAGTTTCATTAGGTCCCATGTGTTTATTTTTGTCTTTATTTCCATTTCTCTAGGAGGTGGGTCAAAAAGGATCTTGCTGTGATTTATGTCATAGAGTGTTCTGCCTATGTTTTCCTCTAAGAGTTTGTTAGTGTCTGGCCTTACATTTAGGTCTTTAATCCATTTTGAGCTTATTTTTGTGTATGGTGTTAGGGAATGATCTAATCTCATACTTTTACATGTCCCTGTCCAGTTTCCCAGCACCACTTATTGAAGAGACTGTCCTTTCTCCACTGTACAGTCCTGCCTCCCTTATCAAAGATAAGGTGACCATATGTGTGTGGGTTTATCTCTGAGTTTTCTATCCTGTTCCATTGATCTATCTTTCTGTTTTTGTGCCAGTACCACACTGTCTTGATTACTGTAGCTTTGTAGTATAGTCTGAAGTCAGGGAGCATGATTCCTCCAGCTCCATTTTTCGTTCTCAAGATTGCTTTGGCTATTCGGGGTCTTTTGTGTTTCCATACAAATTGTGAAATTTTTTGTTCTAGTTCTGTGAAAAATGCCAGTGGTAGTTTGATAGGGATTGCATTGAATCTGTAGATTGCTTTGGGTAGTAGAGTCATTTTCACAATGTTGATTCTTCCAATCCAAGAACATGGTACATCTCTCCATCTATTTGTATCATCTTTAATTTCTTTCATCAGTGTCTTATAATGTTCTGCATACAGGTCTTTTGTCTCCTTAGGTAGGTTTATTCCTAGATATTTTATTCTTTTTGTTGCAATGGTAAATGGGAGTGTTTCCTTGATTTCACTTTCAGATTTTTCATCATTAGTGTACAGGAATGCCAGAAATTTCTGTGCATTAATTTTGTATCCTGCAACTTTACCAACTTCATTGATTAGCTCTAGTAGTTTTCTGGTAGCATCTTTAGGATTCTCTATGTATAGTATCATGTCATCTGCAAACAGTGACAGCTTTACTTCTTCTTTTCCAATTTGGATTCCTTTTATTTCCTTTTCTTCTCTGATTTCTGTGGCTAAAACTTCCAAAACTATGTTGAATAAGAGTGCTGAGAGTGGGCAACCTTGTCTTGTTCCTGATCTTAGTGGAAATGGTTTCAGTTTTTCACCATTGAGGATGATGCTGGCTGTGGGTTTGTCATATATGGCCTTTATTATGTTGAGCTACGTTCCCTCTATGCCTACTCTCTGAAGGGTTTTTATCATAAATGGGTGTTGAATTTTGTCGAAAGCTTTCTCTGCATCTATTGAGATGATCATATGGTTTTTCTCCTTCAATTTGTTAATATTATGTATCACGTTGATTGATTTGCATATATTGAAGAATCCTTGCATTCCTGGAATAAACCCCACTTGATCATGGTGTATGATCCTTTTAATGTGCTGTTGGATTCTGTTTGCTAGTATTTTGTTGAGGATTTTTGCATCTATGTTCATCAGTGATATTGGCCTGTAGTTTTCTTTCTTTGTGACATCCTTGTCTGGTTTTGGTATCAAGGTGATGATGGCCTCGTAGAATGAGTTTGGGAGTATTCCTCCCTCTGCTATATTTTGGAAGAGTTTGAGAAGGATAGGTGTTAGCTCTTCTCTAAATGCTTGATAGAATTTGCCTGTGAAGCCATCTGGTCCTGGGCTTTTGTTTGTTGGAAGATTTTTTATCACAGTCTCAATTTCAGTGCTTGTGATTGGTCTGTTCATATTTTCTATTTCTTCCTGATTCAGTCTTGGCAGGTTGTGCATTTCTAAGAATTTGTCCATTTCTTCCAGGTTGTCAATTTTATTTGCATAAAGTTGCTTGTAGTAATCTCTCATGATCTTGTGTATTTCTGCAGTGTCAGTTGTTACTTCTCCTTTTTCATTTCTAATTCTATTGATTTGAGTCTTCTCCCTTTTTTTCTTGATGAATCTGGCTAATGGTTTATCAATTTTGTTTATCTTCTCAAAGAACCAGCTTTTAGTTTTATTGATCTTTGCTATCATTTCCTTCATTTCTTTTTCATTTATTTCTGATGTGATCTTTATGATTTCTTTCCTTCTGCTAACTTTGGGATGCTTTTGTTCTTCTTTCTCTAATTGCTTTAGGTGCAAGGTTAGGTTGTTTATTCGAGATGTTTCCTGTTTCTTAAGGTAGGATTGTATTGCTATAAACTTCCCTCTTAGAACTGCTTTTGCTGCATCCCATAGGTTTTGGGTCGTCGTGTCTCCATAGTCATTTGTTTCTAGGTATTTTTTAATTTCCTCTTTGATTTCTTCAGTGATCACTTCGTTATTATGTAGTGTATTGTTAACCTCCATGTGTTTGTATTTTTTACAGATCTTTTCCTGTAATTGATATCTAGTCTCATAGCATTGTGGTCGGAAAAGATACTTGATACAATTTCAATTTTCTTAAATTTACCAAGGCTTGATTTGTGACCCAAGATATGATCTATCCTGGAGAATGTTCCATGAGCACTTGAGAAAAATGTGTATTCTGTTGTTTTTGGATGGAATGTTCTATAAATATCAATTAAGTCCATCTTGTTTAATATATCATTTAAAGCTTGTGTTTCCTTATTTATTTTCATTTTGGATGATCTGTCCATTGGTGAAAGTGGGGTGTTAAAGTCTCCTACTATGATTGTGTTACTGTCGATTTCCCCTTTTATGGCTGTTAGTATTTGCCTTATGTATTGAGGTGCTCCTATGTTGGGTGCATAAATATTTACAATTGTTATATCTTCTTCTTGGATCGATCCCTTGATCATTATGTAGTGTCCTTCTTTGTCTCTTGTAATAGTCTTTATTTTAAAGTCTATTTTGTCTGATATGAGAATTGCTATTCCATCTTTCTTTTGATTTCAATTTGCATGGAATATCTTTTTCCATCCCCTTACTTTCAGTCTGTATGTGTCTCTAGGTCTGATGTGGGTCTCTTGTAGACAGCATATATATGGGTCTTGTTTTTGTATCCATTCAGCCACTCTGTGTCTTTTGGTGGGAGCATTTAATCCATTTACATTTAAGGTAATTATTCATATGTATGTCCCTATTCCCATTTTCTTAATTGTTTTGGGTTCGTTATTGTAAGTCTTTTCCTCCTCTTGTGTTTCTTGCCTAGAGAAGTTCCTTTAGCATTTGTTGTAAAGCTGGTTTGGTGGTGCTGAACTCTCTCAGCTTTTGCTTGTCTGTAAACGTTTTAATTTCTCCATCAAATCTGAATGAGATCCTTACTGGGTAGAGTAATCTTGGTTGCAGGTTTTTCTCCTTCATCACTTTAATTATGTCCTGCCACTCCCTTCTGGCTTGTAGAGTTTCTGCTGAGAGATCAGCTGTTAACCTGATGGGGATTCCCTTGTGTGTTATTTGTTGTTTTTCCCTTGCTGCTTTTAATATGATTTCTTTGTGTTTAATTTTTGACAGTTTGATTAATATGTGTCTTGGCGTATTTCTCCTTGGATTTATTCTGTATGGGACTCTCTGTGCCTCCTGGACTTGATTAACTATTTCCTTTCCCATATTAGGGAAGTTTTCAACTATAATCCCTTCAAATATTTTCTCAGTCCCTTTCTTTTTCTCTTCTTCTTCTGGAACCCCTATAATTCGAATGTTGGTGCATTTAATGTTGTCCCAGTGGTCTCTGAGACTGTCCTCTGTTCTTTTCATTCTTTTTTCTTTATTTTGCTCTGCATCAGTTATTTCCACTATTTTATCTTCCACCTCACTTATCCATTCTTCTGCCTCAGTTATTCTGCTATTGATCCCATCTAGAGTATTTTTCGTTTCATTTATTGTGCTTTTAATCGATGCTTGATTCATCTTTAGTTCTTCTAGGTCCTTGTTAACTGTTTCTTGCATTTTGTCTATTCTATTTCCAAGATTTTGGATCTTGGAAATAGAATCTTGGATCATCTTTACCATCATTATTCTGAATTCTTTTTCAGGTAGACTGCCTATTACCTCTTCATTTGTTAGGTCTGGTGGGTTTTTATCTTGCTCCTTCTCCTGTGTGTTTTTCTGTCTTCTCATTTTGCTTATGTTACTGTGTTTGGGGTCTCCTTTTTGCCGGCTGCAGGTTCGTAGTTCCCGTTGTTTTTGGTGTCTGTCCCCAGTGGCTAAAGTTGGTTTAGTGGGTTGTGTAGGCTTCCTGGTGGAGGGGACTAGTGCCTGTGTTCTGGTGGATGAGGCTGGATCTTGTCTTTCTGGTGGGCAGATCCACGTCTGGTGGTGTGTTTTGGGGTGTCTGCGGACTTTTTATGATTTTAGGCAGCCTCTCTGCTAATGGATGGTGGTGTGTTCCTGTCTTGCTAGTTGTTTGGCACAGGGTGTCCAGCACTGTAGCTTGTTTGTCATTGAGTGAAGCTGAGTGTTGGTGTTGAGATGGAGATCTCTGGAAGATTTTCGCCGTTTGATATTATGTGGAGCTGGGAGGTCTCTTGTGGACCAGTGTCCTGAAGTTGGCTCTCCCACCTCAGAGGCACAGCACTGACTCCTGGCTCCTCAATTTGGGATGATTTGTTGTCTATTCATGTATTCCACAGATGCAGGGTACATCAAGTTGATTGTGGAGCTTTAATCCGCTGCTTCTGAGGCTGCTGGGAGAGATTTTCCCTTTCTCTTCTTTGTTCTCACAGCTCCTGGGTCTCAGCTTTGGATTTGGCCCCGCCTCTGCGTGTAGGTCGCCGGAGGGCATCTGTTCTTCGCTCAGACAGGACAGGGTTAAAGGAGCAGCCACTTCGGGGACTGTGGCTCACTCAGGCCGGGGGGGAGGGAGGGGCACGGGGTGCGGGGCGAGCCTGCAGCCGCAGAGGCCGGCGTGACGTTGCACCAGCCCGAGGCGCGCCGTGCGTTCTCCCGGGGAAGCTTTCCCTGGATCCCGGCACCCCGGCAATGACAGGCTGCAAAGGCTCCCGGAAGGGCGGCGTGGACAGTGACCTGCGCTCGCACACAGGCCTCTTGGCAGCGGCAGCAGCAGCCCCAGCGTCCCATGCCCGTCTTTGGGGTCCGCGCTTTTAGCCCGGCTCGCGCCCGTCTCTGGAGCTCCTTTAAGCAGCGCTCTTAATCCCCTCTCCTCGCGCACCAGGAAACCAAGAGGGAAGAAAAATTCTCTTGCCTCTTCGGCTGCTCCAGAGTTTCCCCGGACTCCCTCCCGGCTAGCTGTGGCTCATTAGCCCCCTTCAGGCTGAGTTCTCGCCGCCAGCCCCAGTCCTCTCCCTGTGCTCTGACCGAAGCCCGAGCCTCAGCTTCCAGCGCCGCCCGCCGCAGCAGGCGAGCCTACAAGCCTCTCAGGCTGGTGAGTGCCGGTCGGCACCGATCCTCTGTGCGGGAATCTCTCCACTTTGCCCTACCCAGGTACGTGGGGAGTTTCTTTCCTTTTGGGAGGTCTGAGGTCTTCTGCCAGCGTTCAGTAGGTGTTTTGTAGTTGTTCCACGTGTAGCTGTATTTCTGTTGTATCTGTCGGGTGCATATTTTTTTAAAGTATGCTTTAAATGGCAGTATCACTCTATCTTGGCTTCCCTGTAATATTCCCTTTTCTGCTGATTCAGTTTATATACTTAGTTACACAAACAGGCATCCCAACTTTGATCCCTTTTATAGCTGGGTATCTATAAACAAGTGTATATCTAGGAATGTTAAAGAATACCTTCATTCCCTTATTGATAATATTAAAGACTAAACATAAAGGATTTTGAACAGGGCTGGCTTCATAGGTGTGAGATCCATTTGCTTACACAGGGCTGCACACTCAGAAGTATCCACACTTCGTATAATGCTCTGCCTCTTTGTCTTGAAATCCTTAAGAATTTTTGAACGATTTTACTTTTCACTAGGCTTGACAAATTACGTAGCCAGGTTGCTTTTGAAATTTGGCAAAGACAATAGTAAATCTGGTCATAGGTGATATCAGATATTAAGGAGGTAAGAACTCTCAGGATATAGGAGAAGCTTTAATTCAGTAAGTATTAAGTGTGTACTATTTGGCAGGCACTGTTGTTCTACGTACTGAGGATATGTTGGTCCAGCAAACAGATAAAAACCTTGCATTACAGAGCTTATGTACTAGGGAGGAGAGACATAGTAAGTAAATAAAAAGACTACTACTACATTGTATGCCAGATGATAAGAATTGTGGAGGAAATTAAAGTATTATAAGAGGAATGAAAAGAGAGACAGACAGACAGACAGAAACTACCCACCATGACAGGACTGGGATAGGATTTAGCATCAATCTCCCTCTCTACTAAAATTATCTCTGCCTTATGACAAACTCTCCTCTCTGACCCTTTAACGTGAAAGGGGGTCATTAGTCTGTCATTTAGGTGGGAAAAAAGAATTGGTGCAAAGTTTCTCTGAGAAGTTATTGAAATCAAATTTGTCGTTGATTAAAATCTGTCTCTGGCTCAGAACAAATTCTTTCTTGTGGCAAATGGTGGAGGTGGATGTGTCTATGACGAATGCATTGCCTTTAATTCTGCCAGCTAAATTTTTTCCAGCCTAAGTTAAGCACAATCAGAGATGTGATGGGTCTGGGTATTTGTAAAAGGAACATGACACCTTTGCAAATATATTTGAAGATTTATAAGAGCATGTGAGGGTCATGTAGCCAAGATGATCAATTTTCCAAGCCATTTGTTACTTAAAAAATAATAAATACCAGAAAATTAATCTTATGGTATTACATATTCTACCTTGGAGGACATTTGGTCCTGTCCAAACACCCGTTGAGACATTTAGTCCATGATTCATTTAACAATACATTTAACTTCATTAATTTTTTTTTTTTTTCTGGTACGCGGGCCTCTCACTGTTGTGGCTTCTCCCGTTGCCGAACACAGGCTCCAGACACGCAGCATCAGCAGCCATGGCTCACAGGCCTAGCTGCTCCACGGCATGTGGGATCTTCCTGGACCGGGGCACAAACCCGTGTCCTCTGCATCGGCAGGCAGACTCTCAACCACTGTGCCACCAGGGAAGCCCCCATTAAAATTTTTTTACATTATTTTTATTGTAGTTCATGATGAATTTTGGATTTCACATTTATTCTTGTTCTTCTTCATCACGAAGTTCCACAGGGTTACTCTTAAGTTAATGAGCAATTGCTCTCAAGTATGGATCAACCTGATTATTGATTTTATATTTGTTATATGCTAACAATCTCTGTAATATGAATTTGATTTTGTTAGTATCATCATGAGATCGATGGCCTTTTTTTGAGTGTGACCACCAAGAATCTGGATGATAACTTATTCATGGCTTTTCTGTTCATCTTTTAATTAAACAAATCTCCAAACTGAAGGATTATGCACTAGCATCAGCCTTTGAAATGTGCTGTGCCTGCCTTCTGCTGCATTGTTCATTCTGTGGTGCTGGTCAGTAGTGATATACAAACAGTCCAAGTTTCTGGTGGAAATCTTCGTGCTTCTGCTCTTCTTCTGCCTCTGCCATGCCTTCCAGGGACATACACTCTCTCAACATAATCCCTTTGGTCATCTAAATTTTTTTTTTTTGCAATCTCCACAGTGTACTGAAACGTTTCATTTACATCTTCCAAAGGTACGTCAAAACGACATGGATGCACACTTACAGGTGTTACTTGTCATATACTCTTGTGTTAGACCCAGTGAAGATATTTTTGCCACGTGATTGTAAGAAGTGAAACAAGCATTCTTTTTACTTGCACATTTGGTAGGAGTAGTTGAATCACACACATATTTGTAATCTTGGAATCTATTATGCACAATAAAGGGTTATCGTTGAAATTTTTTCCCATGCAAATGCAAGTACTTTCTCTCATATGTGTGTGTGTGTGTGTGTGTGTATATGTGTATATATATACATATATATACATACACACACACACACACACACACACATATATATATATATATCTGTAAGTGTCTTCTCACCTTTCCATTATTAGTGCAAAATCAATAGCATAGTATAACCCAATACTACACCGTAGTGCGCAGTAAATAACTGAGTGAACAGCATTGGTGCTGTCTTGAACCTGCCATTACTGAATAATGTGGTACTGGCACTTTATGTCAAAAACTGTCATAAGTTGTGTACATAAGAATTCTTTCATCATCTTGAGCACCGGAGTCATCCATAAGAAATGGTTCTCTATGTCTGATCACTTTATACTCCTCTGGGATTTCAATTCTATGCAATGAAGTTGGGTTTGGAGGTCAATGTCTACTTTGAATTCTATTTAGGTCCCTCTTTAATGACTTCTTCATCTTAAATACCATGAAAATCACAGAGAGTTCTTTGAAGTACCTGCAATGGCATTGCATTTGGTTTTTCTTCTGTGTATCCTTTCAACCTATTCGGGGTTTTCCTTACTTCCCCTTCAACACCAACGTTATGCTGATGCTTTCCTGTCGCATCTCGAATGATTGGAGTGTTATCATAATCCTGACTAGTTATACATCTGGCATTGCAGGTTGTTTTCTCTTCACAGTGCTGGTACCTTTTACCTCTATTTTTGTTAAAGGAGTGGAAATGGTAACCAAACCATTATAATATAGCACATTTTTTCTTTTGTGAGCATACTTTTTCTGTCATATTCATATTCATATTCATATTGCTAAGCAACAAAAGAAGGGTTTTTTTTTTTTCTTTTGCAGCCATCTGACCAGTGGTTGCTGCTTTACTGGTAGGAGAAACCTTACTAATGTCTAACAGATTGGACACACTGTTTGGCCAGGCTGGATCAGCCAGTAGAGAGACACCAGCTGAGGACGTGGTGGTTCACACTGATTAGCAGGTAAGCGTGAGAGTCACACCCACTGAAACCTCTCTATGCTTCGTGAGGTCTACCTCAATTGTACTTCTAGAGGACATCAGTTCAAGGGAAGCACCACCCATTAACCCTGAGCAGTGGGATAGTTGGTTGGGGGTTAATTAGATGCCTGATATCACTCCCATGGTGGATATTACACTGACAAGTGAGATGCTCTGTAAAATGTTTACATCAACTCGTTTGCCAATGTTTCACATAGTGACTTGACCAAGCTCCTCCTTTCAAACTCCACCTTTATTGAATGACCAGACACACCCAACCAAATGCCCAGTGATACACTAATGCACCATTGCCTCACAAGGTCCCATCCCTGACTTGTTATCTTCTATGCATTTCTCTCACTGTAAGGCTGTTCCTTGGTACCCATGGTTAATATAACTCCCACTCTTCTGCAGATTTGAACCCCCACCCATCTACCTAACCGCATGTGCCACTACCAGCTAGGCTACTGAGGCAAGAAGGGTTATTACTGGCAATATAACCACAACATAGTTATTGGACCAATAAAATATGATAATAGTTTTATGTATTAATCTCGTAAACCAAAGTATAAATAAATGATATGGGCATTTAGGAACCCAGGGACATTTTCTAAGCATGCATGTTTTTGACAGGACCAAGTATCAATGGACATTTGTCACAGACTAAATATGCTTATGGATGTTTAGATAGGACCAAATTTCAAGGACCTTTTGGCATGGGCCAAATATCTCAATGGACTTTTAGAACAGGACCAAATGTCTGCTAGTCCATATTCTATGATTCAATGTTATCTCTCTTAGTTTTATATGTTATTTTTACTTGGGCAGATGTAATATGTATGTGCTAACTTAATGTACATATCATAAAATTGGTCCATGATGGAAGAATACAGTTGTCAGTTACCACACTCTATCCATAATATGTTCTAATTATCATAGCATCTTTACCATATTGACCTAAAATCCCTTTAAATGTAAAACAAATGGAATTTGTCACCTTCTCACAATCCATGCAAATACTATATCACCACCATGCTTTAAGAGCTCATCATATAGACCCAGGAAACCAAATTAACTTTGATACGTTTACATAGTAAGTCAATAGGTCAGCTGATAAATGTGTGGCTCTTCAAAAGATTGAACTACTTTATTTATATCAAAAACTTGTGTATATCCAACCTTAGCACTCTTAAAATTTACAGGCAGAATTAAATTTAATAGAACTATATATATATATCACCAATCACTGGCTGAATTTTGTAAATTTAAAAATCTGTTCATATTAACAGCAGTGTCATCAAAAGTAGTCATCATTATTTAAATAGTGACAGTCTTCACCAAACACTTGCTTTTGGCTGCACATTCTGCCACTACCATAGTGTATTAAACAGACACAATCATTCTGTGTACTACCATGTTCTTTTAATGTGGATTATATACCCTCATCTGTGCATTTAATTTTCTATGTTTTTCCTAGGTCATATTCCATTTGTTTTTTTGCCTTGTATTAAAAATGTAATTTTTATTTTAAAATCTCTACCACTCTTTAAATATTTTAACATCTTTTCAATAGGATTTGAAGCAAAGTAATTCAATTTGCATTTTTATTTATTCTAGATAAGTTATGCTCCTGTTAGACAAGTAGATTCCAAGATGTGCTTTTCCTACCATCTGTTCCAGCAACTGGGGGGGAAATGTTTAATGGCTAATGATGTACATGTGTTAGGATCTCTTTAAGATACTCTGTCATTTTGATGAGCTCAGTGTTGCTGACGTAATCATCTAGAAGTTGAAATTTAATTTTAAAATTTAAGAGTTAGTGGCAAAATCTGCAAAAGCTGGAAGAAATATTTTGGGGTTGAATTGAATTGCACACATTATTCCAAATTATCTTGGTCTACTTTTTAAAAAATTTTCCTTTGATTCCAGTTGTATAATCTAGTAGATTAAATTGGGATTATTTTCTTGGAAAGGTAGTTATATTAATGCATTTGTAGATCATGTATCATGTTCAGAGTGTCTGAGTAACTTCTGTAAGTCTGTAACACTTCATGTGGTGGAAATCAGAGCATATTGCATATGTTGTTTACATTGCAGCCCTCAAGAATCTTAACCACCTAAACTAATAAAAACGTTGGATAGTTTATTATTACCATTAGGAATGTAGAATAATTTTTCATTAAAAATTAGAGCATTTAGTTAAAAAATGAATATTTCAAGGTAAATTTAAAAAATTATGTTTCAAATTCATATTATTAGTAACACCAGTTTAAAGCTATCAATATGAAAGTTAAAATAATGTTAATATTTTTTCTTTGTTTTTAATCTATACGTTTAAAAATTTTAAACTACATTGGCAAACAAAAACCTAACAAGGTGGGGGCAAATTATAAAATATTTGCAACATATAATATATAAAATAATTGAAAATGTAACTTTTCCTTTCCAGGTATTCCATAACTTAGGCATAAATAACCTACCTATTTCACTCATATTTGAATGAACAGTTAGGAACAGGGTCCAAGGTGGAAACCCTTAAGTGTAACTGGCTTTCCCCATAGCTCTCATTGTAAACATGGCTCTCCTACGATAAGGAGAGCCAGGGCTGCTGGCTGGGACTCTGACCCCCAAAAATGTGACTGTAGCTTTCCATCAAAACACAGAGACTTTTCAGAACAGGGTTATGATAAATTGGGAACCTGCTCTTTCTCAAACTGCTTTAGTATTCTATAAACGCACATTGAAAAATTCATCAGTCTTCCTCAAAGCAAACAAATCATAATAACAGCAACAATAAAAACTTTAGAGTCACTGATAACAAATCTGAGTGTTTCTGTGCAGTCTATACCAAGTGCCTACTCAATGCCAAGCCCTATCTTGGGGGTAGGGATATAACGATGATGCAACAGACATGACTTCCTCTCTCCCCACCAAACTCATCACAGAGTGGAGATAAATATTTTTGGCAGAGAGAACATATTTAAAGATTTAGATGAGAAAAACATGGGACCATCAAGGGGACCAAAATAAATAAATTCAGTGATAGTTACTAAAATGTAGAGGGTGAAGGATACTAGTTTAAGAGGCGAGGCTGGAGAAAGAGGGGACTAGACCGTGATGCACTTGAAAGTCAGGTTTAGGAGTATTGACTTTCTCCTAAAAGGAAATGGAAGGCATTGAGAAGTTGAAAACGGAGAAAGTGCCACGATCAGATAAATGTTTCCCATGTTAGGCAACTGGGTAGACATCAGTACTAATTACTTAAAAAGGGATCACTGGAGAGGAGGCAGGTTTGGGAGATGATGAGGTTAGGTGTTCAAATATTGAGTATGATGTGTCTGGAAAGCACTCAAGTGTATGCGTGCAATTGGCAGTGGAACATATATCTTCAGCAAACAAGAGAGTGGTGTGATTTGAGATATGGCTTTATAGCTTTATAGAGGTAAAAGGAGGGATCAAAAGAAACAAATGCTGCCAAAAGGTGACTTATATGCAAATGAAAAAAGAAAAATTCTACATCTTCAGTGAATTTAGGGTGACAAGTTAAATGATTTTGGATCCCAGATTCAGGGGATTTATGAGGGCAGAAAACTAATAGCAATCACTTATGGATGAAAAGGAGACAATGAGTTTAATAGGTTATTTCAAGAAATGTAGCTTTGTCATGGAACAGATAAGGCAGCTGTACAATGATTAGGTTAATGAAGGACTTCTTTAAGAGAAAAAGTTTTAATATTTGAATAATGATGGAAAAAAGCCAGGAGCAAGGGGATCTCTGTTTCTCTTTCTCTTCTTCTTTGTCTCAGTGCAACAGTCTTGAGGATATCTGTAAGGACTGTGTAGGTTTTGTAGACATATGTGTTAGAAAAAAAGTTGAAATTCCGTTCTGATCCAGGTGATCTGGACAAAAGAGAAATCCTGACTATTGCAAATGGTATTTTTGAGAAGCAGGATCCTAATTTCAGAATACCTTGGGAAGAAGTAAAGAACTAACTGTACCTTGAGATTCTTAATGACAAGACAACATGACCTCTGGCAAGTATTTGCCTCTTACTTTCTGGAATACTCCTTCATGTATTGTTTATATTGTCCCTGATCTCTCAGTCTCTGCTAGAGCAGTGCAGTAAAGTCATCCCTATTAATCAGTCCTTGCCAGTTCTCCAAGAAATAAAGCCTGTAGATCTCAGAAATGATTCTCCTGCCAAGGCTGAGGGCAGAAACAGAGAACATGAAAGGAAGAGGATCAGGGAAGTAATATCTTACTGTAATTCTAAGGCAGAAATTGGACTTAGTAAATTTCCTAATCTGACTATATACCCTTTAACTACCCACCCACCCATGCCCTGCCAAAAAAAAACACCATAGCTTGGAAAATGTTAAAAAAAAAATTAAGTTTGAAGCAAATCCATATAAAGAGTAAATGCCTTTTTTTCAAGAAGGATCAAAAAGTCTCTTAGTTCATTCTTTTCCCAAGGAAATTCACTGGGTTTCTGATTTATTTAAATAAGAAGGGTTGGCATAAATAAATATATGTAACTAGTTTGATTCAAAGCATCAAGAATTCTATAACAACACCAAAAAGCCTTAGTCTATAACCTATTAAAAATGCCTTGGAAATGTAAATTAAAGATGACAACATGGAACAGTACTGTTTGGTACAACTGGTTTTAACTATAGAACAATGCAAGGCCATATGAAATTTAAGAACTTTATGAAAAATAGTAAAATTTTGCTAAGGAAAGGCATTTTGAGTTTATATCCTAATAGGGTTTGACAAACATTTTATTATAAAGAAGCAGATAGTAAATAGTTTAGACTTTGCAAATCATTGGTCTGTTGTAACTACTCAATTCTGTCATGGTAGTTTAAAAGCAGACATACATAAAAGAATGGGGTGGATGTGTTCCAATAAAACTTTATTTACAAAACAGGCTGAAGACTGGATTTGACCCAACAGCCATAGATTGTGACTCCTATCCTAGATGATAAAAAATATATAGATGATGAATATTCTACCCGAATAAAATTTATATATAGCAGTATTTTGCATGTTTTCTTTCTGGGAACTTCAGCTATCATAAAATCATTGTGAGACAAATGATAAAGGAGATTTCATAAGCACATTTTCCTTCTTTTCTATTCAGGCATATTTTGCTACTTTCTTGAGATATTTCTTCTTTTACACATAAGGGTTAGGGTTTACATTTTACTGGAGGAAAGCCAGACAAAATTATTAGATACTGTTTTGTTTTTGTTTTTATTTTTTCATTTTCCAATTGCAGTAAACAAGTTTCAGTTAGATTGGAAACTAGATGAGAGTTTTCTCTTGATCACAGACTTTTAGAAATCTGGTTATTCAGTGAATCATTCAAGAAAAAATGATTAATTATTATTGTGTGCTAATAACCATAGTAGGTACTGAGGATTCATATCAAGTAAGACAGAATCCTCATTATCAAATACTCAGAGACAAATAAATTCTTCTAACATGACATGAGAAGAGCTACAATAAAGTAATCTATAAGATGTTATAGGAACTCTAAAGGAGTTCATTCAAACTAACAAGGAGATGGTAGGATATTAATTTTCAGGTAATCGCTTAGAAAGCACAGTGTCTTAATTATCAGAATAAAGTGTTTCACTAAATCAGTGTGCTAATGTAATTATTTTCCAGTAATTTCTCCAAATACCATTGGCCATAATATCAAGAAGTCCAGTATTTTCTCCATGAGTTTTCAAAGACCATGGCAAAAAGTTATAGTCTACAATGTCCAACATCCACATATAAATGAAAAGATTACATTAGTAAGATCAGCCCACTATATCCATTACTTCTGCCTGTGGATATGTTGCATCATAGTTCAACTATTTGGAAATGCATAATGCTGGTCCTTTATTTTTTGAATTGTTTTGTGAATCTCTTGTTTGTATAGCTACATACCCCACTAGGTTACTCCAAAGAGGATAATCTCACTCTGTCGTTGCTTAGGTCAGAAAAGTATGATCAGAAAAGTACTTGCATTCCCAAAGATATGGCTCTTAGTATAGTACTTGGATACTTCAGTGCAAAAATGTGGAAAGATTCCAGAGGGACAGGTTCAAGATAGATTCTGGAGTTTATCACTTTAGAGGCCAAGAATTGCTGAGCTTTTCCTACTCCCCAGATATTTGGCAGCTTTTCCTTTTAGACTTTTATAAAACAAATGGTTTGATTATATTGCCCTTTCCTGAATATAAAAATATTCACCTAAATTTTTCATTCTTATGTAAACTACCTATTGTTTTTTCATAGTGTCTTGTTCTATTTCTCTTTTTTAAAAAAGATACCCTCAGTGAAGTAGCACTGTCTTTGCTGAAGACAAAGCAACCAAAACTTAAAGAAATAAATCCACATATGCACAAGTAATCTTAGATATGCCATTCAGCTATATGAATATCTAGCATTGACTAGACCAAAAAAACGCCATAAGTATATGATCTCTGACTCATAAGTCTTCATCATCAGACTCCAGAATGCTGCAACGACTACCTCCCCCCAACTCTGAAATCCCAGCTACTTTTTGCTGTAGCCTAACACTGATGCTTACTACCTCTGAAGTCATAGTCCTCATGATAGAGATGCGACAAGTAGACTTCCAACTTTGTGGTGCAGAAATGATTAATTTACTAAAATGCTATGGTGGATATCTGTTACAACTAAAACGCTGGAGTCAAAGCCCAAGGCCCACTGTTTAGTTAAGACATCTTCTTCATGTGCAGAGAGCTCCCTGCTCCCCTGTCCCCATACTTAACTCCCCAGCCCAACAGAGTCCAAGCAGGGGTCTAATGTTAGAGATAATATGATGCAATTAATATTACACTTTATCTCTTCTTTGACTATCTCTTTCTCAAAGGGAATACAGTTTGAAGGCTGTAAAGAGAGACATGTCTTAGTTTAGAGGCCTAATGATCTTTGACACATGTCCGTGAGATAAAATATGGGTATTGTATCTTAGGGAACCAAAAAAGCAAGTGCTTGATAAATGTGTCCTGGCTGTACCAACTTTGCTGATGGTGATCAAAGGAACATGGTGGAAAGGGCAACAAAGTCTTTCACTCTCCTTCCATATTATTAGAAAACTGCAGCACAGGCTACCTGTAGGAGATGGTACAAGCTGCAAGATTATCTGTAATGCTGGGCCAAAACCTCAAAATTTGGATGATCTAGCTCAGGGCAAGGCCTTTAAGCAATGAAGAAGCTTCTCAAGGGATTTGATTGTGAATTCATTCTCCCCCATTGATTCAGTACTCTTCTTCGTAGAGTTAATTCTACTTCCACTTGAAATCCCCAAGTAAGATTGATAATTAGACTTTATAGGTGGCCTCTAAATGAAGTATAAACTGATTACCCAGAATACTGATAGAGAGCTGATAAATAGGTAGATGCAGTGGTTAATAGTGTATTATCATTAGATAATTATGCATGAACTTGGATGTCTCCTTTGTCCGCAAGACCTAGATATCATCATCCTACATGAGAATATCTGGCTTTTGTTTCGACCTCAGATAACCAGTTCAGTAGTCTTCAAGCAAGTATCTTCTTTAAAAGCAGCTTAAATGAGTAAGGATCCTTATGATGTTATGATATTTCATCCCCAAGTGAAAGAAGTAACACATAGCAGGTTGAAACTGAAGAAAGTAGAAGGAAGGAATGATGAAATCAGCACAGAACTGCAGTATGAATTCATATAGGCATATCTAAAACATGAAGTGGTACTATTCAATTAAACTTTGGTTTGATGTTTTCATCATCAACCACATATGGAGTATCTACTATGACTTCAGCGCTGTATAACAGCAGAAGATGTAGTGATAAATATTTCTTTCTTGCTTTGGAGAAGCTTGCATCCAAGAAAGGGGGAAAACCCCAGAGGAGACTGTGATACTTGCTGCCACAGTGTAAGCACAGGAAGTTACAGGACTGCAGGAAAGAACACCTTCTCCCAGGAAGAGCTGGCTAAAGGATGGAAGACCTTAGCCCCTTACCAATTAGACAGGACATGCCTCCTCCATTACAACGAGAGAGGAAATATGGAAAGAATGGCCAGGAATGTTATGTTTGCAAAAGTCTACTGAAAGAAATGGGAAACCAAGAAAATAGATGTTCTTTTCTAACATATGTGGCCAAAGATGATCAAATTAGAGTAAACTTAGGTCTTTTGTTATTTGGTGGTAGGACGGAATGGTTTCTATTACTTTTTATGTAAAAAAAAAAAATGTGCCCACAGGAACTGTGGGAAGCCTTCAAGCTACCATGAGGAAAGCTAGCCTGAAGACGAAGCTGACAGTGGAATAGAGCTAGAGCCCCAGTAAACATGACTGCCTGAGTACTGCCTTAACTCTGAACATGTCAATGCATTCTCTTTATTATGACAATTGAGGTGTTTTTTTTTCTTTTAAACCAGAGGGTATGACAGTGCTTTTTGACGGATATTTGGAGTGATAGAAAATAAATGTCTTGAAAGATGTTTTAAATGTCCTTAAATTTTTTTATGTCAAAATATGTCATATATTTGTATCAGATTACAAACTGGTATTATATACATTAATAAACTCAGGATATATGATTGCAGGCTAGTATTCTCAGGACGCATAGTTAGTGAGACTTACTAATTTGTTTCACTTCTTATATCTCTGTGTTCTCTTTTCCTCACATTGAAATATTGCCTGTATTGGTCACTGGCAGAGGCAATCTGCCTAACTAGATGGGCCAGAAATCTAATCCGGTGTGACAAATGAAAGAGACACATAATTGGCTATGTAATTCTAGGGTGGAACTGTTATCAATTTTAAGCAATTGATGCTCTGAGAACAACATTATATACAACACAAGTGATTACAATTACGGTGGGGAATCACTGAATGTTTTTCTAATCATTTAGTGGGTTTTAAAAATTAATGGAAACTTTCGGTAACTGGTAGTTTACTCACATATGGTGATGATCTGAGTTTAGCTTCTTTGATGCAAAATGTTTGTAACCATAAAGCTATTTCCATCTCATTGTGGAAAGCATCCATCTCTCAGCATAATATAACTGTTGTTTTCTTTGAGTATAAAAGCATTTAACTTTAAATCATGTCAGATTCTCTTGCCAGAAACACCTGCCAGGCCGGGGCACTTGTTTTGTTGACTTCAGCTTCTATTGTCTCTACTCACCTCGTGTCTAGGGAGACTTCCAAAACCACCAATATTATTCTTTCAATTTCTATTGCTCATACACTTTTATACTTATCCTAATTTACCAGAAAACTGAACCCTTTCTGGTTTAGGGGAAACTGAAATTACATAGCTGAGAGTTGAGAGAAACTCTAACTAGGCCATATACAGAGTTACATACTAATCACTTCCTGGCTTGCATCTTAGGGAACTGATGAAATTTAGCCCAAACTTGGAAATGTCATTCTTTGTGAGAGATTGTGCTATACTATTGCTTATTTCTGTTCTTGCATTCCTCCAGTATATCTCCAGAGATTTGGCTCAGTGTCCATTTCACTTATTTTAGTAGGTTCTGTATGATTTGGCAGACAGAAAGACACAAATGAGACAGTTCTCCATGTGCCCACGTTCACCATGTGCTTACAGTTAAACTACACTCTTCAGCATAGATTGATTTGCAGAAAACAACTTTTGACACAATATTCTGGATAACTCTGAAGCCGCAACATTTAAAATATCCAGGAGACATTAATTCTTTATTATGTCCCCAAATATAAAATAATATTACAGCAGGACATAATCAGTTTCCATGGCTATGTAGGATTCTTAATGTAAAAGTGATCAGATAATTTGAAACACCCTAACAGAATGAGAAGTCTAATAATAATAACAATAAGGTATATTAACTTACATTCAGTTTTTGGTAGGCACTGTGTTAAGTGCATCACATACATTAAATTCTGATCCTTTCAACACACCCTGCCCTGCTTGAGATTACTATCCACTTGTCAAGGGTGAAGAGTTTGAAACTCATGTAAGTCACTTGCCAAAGGCCGGGTACCTGGTAAAAGAAAGGGCCAGGACTCAAATTCAATTTTGTTTCCCTTTAAAATGTATGCCTTTTAAATTATAGCACGAAGCTCAGCTTCAGAGTAGTAGTCTGTTAAAACTTTTCTGTCACAAAATATATAATGGGCAAGAAGTAGACACACTGTGGAAAATACATTGTCGTGTTTTAAAAAGGAATGGTTGGGATATAAGGACCCAAAAGAAGGTAATATAGATGTTCTATATGTGTATTAAACTAACAGCAGAGATCTTAGTTCAGGGTTGTCAAGCAAACACACTACCCAACAATTAACCAAACTTTTTTCTTCAAGTAATAAACTAGAACCACACTATTTGTCACATGTAAGATTGTTTAATTTTTTCTTTTCTGATTTTTTTTAAACAGACAAAATGTTAGAGCCATTAAAAAGCATTTTCTATTGTCCAGTGATTGCAACTATTATAATAATATTGACTCTACGTAATAAAAAGAAAATTCCAAATGGCTCAAGGTTATCTCTGGGGATTAATTTGAAAGTATTTAACTGGTAGATGTAATCTGGACAGAAACTTAGTATGGATATCAAAGGGCTTCACAATAAAGTTAGCTCACCATTCTTATATACAAAGCCTAATCAGCCTTACAAGTTAAAGAAGACTTTTGTCACAAACAAAGCTTATTTTGACAAGGCCAAATTAAGTTCGAAGTAGGTCTTGATACACAGAAAGACTGCTCAGTCCCCAGTGAGTCTAGTGATAATTAACATCTGACTTAACCACTGGGAATGACTTGGAATGTTTTAATTGGTCCACCTTACTTGCCTGCAGGCTTTTCTGTTTTGGGGATGATGTATGCCTCTTCTTGCTTTCAGTTAAATCTCAGCGTGTCTCAGATTTCTGAAGTCATCTTTATCATTTGAGGCCTTAAGGAAAAAATGAATTGTAATTCAGCTTTTATCTTACTTCATGGAGAACAATAGTGTTTCCGTAATAGTAAAGTGAGAGCTGATTAAGAAAGCAGGAATCAATCACAAAATAAAGGAAAAGAAGTAGGAATGAATGAATCTTTAGGTGTCCACTAGTACACGACTTAGTTCTTTCATGTAAAATATATCAGATGAATATATATTTTAATTTAAAAGATTGATAAAGGATTGTTCGCAAGATCACTGGGGAGACAAATTGAGATACACTGAAACAGTACAAAGCCATACATTTGCTAAAATGTATCAATATTTGGCACTCCTATAATGAAATAAGACATAAAAATTACTGAATGTTAACTGTATCGCTTATACATTTTTATTGTTGCATACTTTGAGTGAAACCCATGGGAGGGTGGTTATGAAAAACAAGGATAACTATTAAGAGTGCAGATCTAATTGAAGGCATTATCAAATGTGGTAAGACTTGCATCTGGACCACCATGGCAATGGAAATAAATATGCAGGTGGTTGAAACCAGTCTGCCTGTCAGTGAACAATTAAGGCACATTATCTCAGCTGTCAAAATTTTTTCCACTTATATTGAGGATTCATCTTTGCTAAGTGGTAGACAGACAAATAAATCTGTTTATCTTTTAAGACTGTATTTTTATAAATTTAGAAAGGTAAACTGTTATGCTCTGGAAAGTTTTTGTACTAGTTTGGTCACTCTCTTATTATAAATCATACTGTCCTAATTTCAGATTATATGTATTATTATATTATGTACATTATAGTATAATATATTAATATATTATTAATTAAATATATATATTCAATAATAACTGCCTTATTTAACATGTATGTACATGTACATTTTTTCATGTAAATGCCTTTCACATAAACACTAAATTATTATTATGAAGAAGATAACTTTTTAAATTAATTTTTGTTGGAGTATAGTTACTTTTGAAGAAGATAGCTCTTAATTTGTTTTTGAGCTATGTAGTTGTAGACATGTTCAGAAAAGAAAAATTTAAAAATCTTTTGGATGCAGAGAAAAATGGGCAACAACATATTTTCTTTCCTTTTTTTTTGTTACTTTCAGTGTACACACACGCTCACACACTAATAGAATAGGAATTCCAGTATTTCTACTATGTAGAGATAGAAATGCCAGAATGAGTAGAAAGTGGAGTCCTGCTGTCACTGAGAGTACTTGAATCTCTAATTCTGAATGAGTTATCTGAGGGTTGCTGGTAAACATAAAGGAGAATTCTTGTCAATCTGGTACTTACTTGGATGTACTTATTGTATTTGTAATCTCTGGAGAAAAACCCTCTCAAACAGTGGGCCGATAACATTTATAATTAAGATACTGTGCCTGAAGCTTTGCTTTTATTTAAACTGGACAGAACTATTCTTTTAAGATTCATATGAATACATGACATTAACATGAAACATATGCAACAAAATCTATGTAAGGTGAATATATATGAAGTTGAGGTTTAGGAAAAGTTTTGTCTTAAATTCCTATCATCCCTCGGTAACTGGTTCCATTTTTATGTGGAAAGAAATCATTCTTTGTTGTATCACATTTACGAGTATGGTGAAGTGCAGTGACAGTCCATCAAAATTTTATTTTGATATAATAAGAATCAAACTTGTGATATGAAATATGTGAGAACATGTTCCCAAATTGCCCACAACCCAGATTCATCTTCAGATAATCAAATGGCTATGAAACAGGTAAAAGAATAGCATTGGAAATCAGATAAAAAACCTTTTATATACATATCAAAAGTATAAAGACATTTCTGCCAGCAAAGTACAGGTAAAAATAGATGAATGAAAGGAAAAATTGTGCACATGACCTGTCACAAATCACTTGTAAATTGATAGTGGAATTCATAATTTGAAGGGGTAAGGACTAGATTTTGTCAGGGAAATCAGCAGCCTTTCCAGCAATATTTCTCTGATGCTCATAAGGCCATGTTGAATGGAGATCCTGATGTGCTCATTACTCCAGGCTGCAGCATATGACAAAAGCAAAGTATTAGTCACAGACAAAGTGAATGTGCACTGACCTTGCTGCTGTTCAGCTACTGCATCCATGCCAGGTGATAAGCAGTTGGCTCCAGCTAGAGTCCAGATGCTTCCACAACAAAGGAAAACTACCCATCCTCTGCTTTTTGTCTTCTCTCAATATCTTGCCTATTGTCAGTTCTCTCTAAAAACCAAATTGACGCAAGAGGGAAGAGATATAGGAACATATGTATATGTATAACTGATTCACTTTGTTATAAAGCAGAAAGTAACACAACATTGTAAAGCAATTATACTCCAATAAAGATGTAAAAAAACAAAAAAAAAAACCAAATTGGCTGCAGGAAATCTAGATGTTCTCCTTTATGGTAACTTGAAAGAAGAGATGAATGTTTCCTACAATCTCTGGCAGAGCCTATCTCAGTTCACAGTATGAAAGTTAATTTCTCTTCTTGTTAAACATGGAACAAAGAGAAAAATTATCTGACACAAGAAAAAAATGTTGCAGTTCAAAAGAAAGAGTGCAGTATGAAGAAACAACATGTCTCCCTGTGACAAAGAATTATAAAGTCAAGAAAATATATAGAAAATTTTAATTTTGTTTATTTGTATTTGAATTTATTAAACTTAATATTACTTCTAAAACAACTCACTGTGTTCCAGGTGCTCTAAAGGGTATTACAAATAACAAATAACATTTTATCACTATGATAAATTTTGTTATAATCCCCTTTTCACAGATTTCATTCTTAAGAAAAAAATCAAGAGCATATGTTATACAGGAAAATAGAGGTGGAAGACACAAAGAGAGAAGAATCTGAGATCAGAAAAGGATCATGGCTCCTGGGATAATATGTAGCACATAGTAGGAGCTCAACAAATATTTGTTGATTGGAATTTTGTTGACTTTGGAAGAGGATTTCTGATTTTAAAAATATATCAGATTGAGTTATTCAGATAGAAAGAAAAATCAGCACCAAAATAATAAAGAAGCTCAAAAAGTTCCCATATAATTAAAAATAAATGATAGAGGTAAAAATGAAAATAAAGAGAGAAATAAGCATGGGTGAAATATTAACAATTCTTAATAATATTATAAACAGAATGCCAGGATGAAAAATGGAGGAGAAGCAGTGCTAAAGAATTAAGATTTTTTTAAAAAGTTGAAGAAAATTTCTGTTTTAATATAAGCATTCACTATATACTAGGTTAAATTGGTAATGGCGATGATGATAACTGACATTAAACTACATCAGGCATACCTCTGAGATATTTCAGGTTTGGTTCCAGACTACTGCAAAATCTCAATAAAGTGAATCACATGAATTCGTTGGTTTCCTAGTGCATACAAAAGTTATGTTTATACCAAACTGTAGTCTATTAAGTGTGCAATAGCATTATGTCTTAAAAAATGTACACACCATAATTAAAAAATACTTTATTGCTAAAAAATGCTGGCCATCATCTGACAATGCAGGGCTGCCACAACCTTCAATTTGCAAAGCACACAATATCTGTGAAGCACAATGAAGTGAAGAGCAATAAAACAAGGTATGCCTGTAACAATAATGATTAACTTTCAAAGTGCTCTATGTCTATAAACTCACTTAATGTTCACAACTTATTAACCCTAGTAAAGCTTTTTAAAGGAGCACTGTTATCAGCACTTTGCAGAAGCAGAAATTGAAGTGCAGGATGAAAGTTAGAGCCTGGATTCAAACCCACAGAGCTTTTCCCTGAGCCCTTCATTCTAATCACCTCTCTACCAAATTATACTGATGAAAAGAGACCCACATCTTCGTAAAGTAACTGCACCTCAAGAATAACAACAACAAACGCTACACTTATTGAGGCAGAAATATAAAAAACAAACAATACAAAAAAGAAAAACAACTTGGTGCCTAATAAGATAGACATGAGAATTGTCAGACAAAAATAAGTGCCAAAGACAATGAATCAATTTCCATAGAGTTTTGAGTAAAACAAATTGTGATTCAAATTTCATAGCTAGCCATGGACAATCTCAAAAAATTTACTTCTTGGAATAAAGAGTAATTCAAAGACATATTTGGAGCCAACAGTGAGGTAAATCAAGATAAGTTATTCAGTAATATGGAACTTTGGTAAAGAAAAGATGAACCAATTGTTAATACAATATAAAAACTGTTAATAGATTCATAAATTACAATGTATATATCAATATAACATTAGACACAGATGTTACATTATTAATTCAATCATTTATTCCATAATATTTACTGAGAGACAACTAGGTGCTTGGTCCTAGTGATTCAACAATGAATAAAACAGATATATCCTTGTCTTATGTAACTTACTTTTAATGAAGAGGGTGTGGTCACAATGAAAAAATCAGGTGTGATGAATGCTATGAAGTAAAGCAGAGAAAGAGAATAAAGAGTGAGGACAATAAGGAAAGGCCTTTGCGTTAAGGAGACTCTTGAATGGAAGAAATTAAGGGAGTGAGGCTTGCAGCCGTCTGAAGAATGAACATCCCAGGAGGAAGGGATAGTAAGTACAAAGGACCTGGGGTTGAAGAGTGCCTCGCTGGTTTCAGGGAAAAGAGTGAAGTGAGTGAAAGAAGCGAGTTAGGTTGTAAGATCAGATAAAGAACCAGATTTTTAGGCGAGGAGCTGGCAAACTATAAACCTGTAGGTCCAATTCTGTCCACTGCCTTTTTTTTGTAACAAAAGTTTTTTTTTTTTTTGAACACAGACACATCCATTCATTTGTTCATATTGTCTATGGCTATTTTCATCCTACAATAGCAGAGTTGAGTAGTTGCATTTTATGCTTATTGCCCACAAAGCTGGAAATATTTACTGACCTTTACAGAAAATTTTGCTGGAGCCTGGTTTATGCCATTGTTAAGTTCTGGACTTTAATATGAGTGAGTAGAGAAGCCATGGAAGGTTTCTGAGCAGAAAACTGATATTATCTGACTTATAAAAGAAACATTATTGACACCATTTAGCAAATGGACTTTACTGAGGCAAGAGAGGGAGAAAGGGAGTAGCTGGTAGTTGGTAGGTTGTTTCCATAATCTAGGAGAAGCTATTCATGACTATGTTGTACACCTGAAACTTAGGTAATATTGTAAATCAACTATACCTCAATTTAAAAAAAAGAGAGAAGACTAACAGGGATGAGGTTAAAATAAGCACAGCAATTGGGATCAATATACAATATTTGGGAAAAATCTAAATGTGTTTGCCTCAGATATTTACTAGATGATTTTCAGCTACTCTGTTGGTACAACAGTGCTGTGTGCCAAGCACTCTTCTAAATGTTGGGAATAGTGTGGTAACGGAAACACACCAACTCCCTGCCCTCCTGAAGTCCTGATGTGGACGGTTGACACCTAAGCAACAAGTTCCTGATTAAATGCTAGTAAGGGTCTCCTGCGCTCTCCAATATGAAATTACTGGCTTGGTGCCTTGTGCTAGCAAATAATATTGCTAATTCTTCTACAGAGCATTTGTCATTCTTGATTAAGATTATCTATAGCAACATTTGTCTTTGCGCGCATTCTAGGTACTTCAAAACCCCTAGTCTCAGATGAAAACAAGAAGAAAATCTTGAGCATATTCTAAGCTCCTTATGGAAATGGGTTAGCCTACTGCCTGGATTTGGAATCATATTAGGAACTTAACATTTCACAACAGAATGTCAATTCAGCTGCCTGAGTGTCTGAAATGTAAAGCATATGGATCGTTTTATCAACAACACAAAATATTGGCATTTCAGACACGCATAAAAATGTCAATCATAAATTAACTGTTATGCCAAAAACTTGCTTGAGACATCTGATATTTGAAAGATAGGATCTAAAAGATATATGAAGCATCCATTTCTCTAGTCAGGCAATCAAGAAACTAAAGCTCAAGTTTTCATTTAGTTCCAAATTACATGACTTGAAGGAACATAGAATTTGCTCTTTCCCTCACGCCATTATGCCTGTGCTTTCAGAGAATAAAATTTGATGGTTTAATGACTGTGTTCATTTATTCACAAATATTTATAAATTTATTTCCAACCATTATGCCAAATATAATTATAAAGCACATATTAATAATAAACTTGCTTTTTTTATAACAAAAAAGTGTTAGAGTCAAGAACCTTAGCTCTGTACTTAATCTAAACATGAGTTTAAACCTCTCCTATCTTACTAATAAGCTATATCCTGTGAGGTGAATTTTATTGACTTTCAAAACATCAATGTTCTTATTTGTGAAATAGGGATTAAAAACATGTGCCTGTTTCATAGAGCTCTCACAACAATTTAAAAATATATTATAAATGCTTAGCACTGTATGTGATGCCTAGTAAGTAGCTATTATGATCATGATCATTAAATTCTGATTATCATTAAGAATACTTTTTGTAATTTTTATTTTGGGATAATTGTAGGTTAAGATTTAGTTTTAATAAATAAGTCAGAGAAATTCCATATGAACTTTACTCTGTTTCTCCCAGTCTCAACATCTTTCAGTAACAAGAAATAGACATTGATACATCACTGACCTTAGCTGATACATCACTGACCTTATTCAGACTTCTCAAGTTTTATATATACTCATTTATGTATGTTTAGTTCTATGTAATTTTATCATAGATTTGTATGAACTAGACCATGGTCAGGATAATGGCATCGTAGGGATTCCTCTTGCTACCCTTTTAAAGTGAAAGCTCTCCCCCACCCTCTTCCTCTCCCTAATACCCGGTAACCACTTATCTGTTCTCTATCTTTATAATTCTGTCATTTCAAGGATATTATATATCAATCCTAATCTCCCAGTTCGTCCCACCCTCCCTTTCCCCCTACCATGTGTAAAATAGATAACTAGTGGGAACCTGCTGTATAGCACAGGGAGCTCAGCTCGGTGCTCTGTGATGACCTAGATGGGTGAGATGGTGGATGGTAGGGGGAGGGAGGTCCAAGAGGGAGGGGATATATGTATACATATAGCTGATTCACTTTGTTATACAGCAGAAACTAACACAACATTGTAAAGCAACTATACTCCAGTTTTAAAAAAAGAATGTTACATAAATGATACATAACCTTTTGAGTTTTTTTCATCACTCAGCATAATTCTTTTAAGATTCATCTAAATTTTCACATGTATGGGTAGTCTGTTCCTTTTTAAGACTGAGTAGTAGTCCATGGAATAGATGAAATGTAGCACTATGTTTAACTCTTCATCCATTTAAATAATTTAGTTGTTTCCAGATTTGGACTATTAAAAATAAAGATGCAATGAACATTTGTCTACAGGTTTTGATTGAACATAAATTTTCATTTCTCTGGAATAAATGTCCAAAAGTGAAACTGCTTGGTCATATGGTAAGCAAATGTTTAGTTTTTTAAGTAACTGTCATACTTTTTCCATAATAGATGTCCAGTTTTACATTCACACCAGCAATGTATCAGGGATCTAATTCCTGGACATCCTTGATTGCATATGAAGTAATCACTATACATTTTTTTAGCCATTCTTATTGGTGTGTAGTAAATATTGTTGTTTTAATTTGTATTTTCCTTATGACTAACAATACTGAATATATTTTCATGTGCTTATCTGATACCTGTATACCCTCTTCAGTTAAATAACTGTTTTGTCTTCTGCTTATTTTCTAATTGGATCACTTGTTTCTTCACTGCTAACTAGAGGGCTCTTTATATATTCTAGATATAATTCTTTTCTTGAATATGTTACTTGCAAGTATTTTTTTCTCAGTTTGTAGCTCGATTTTTATCCTCTTTACAGAATCTTTTGCAGAGAAACTTTTTTTTTTTTAATTTTGATGAGGTCCAATTTATCAATTTTTCCTTTTGTGGATTGTGCTTGTGGTAACAAGTCTAAGAACTTGCTAGCTAGCCTTAGGTCCCAAAGAATTTCTTTTACATATTTTTCTAAAAGTTCTACAGTTTTAGTGTTGCATGTACGTTGATAATACATTTTGAGTTAATTTTTGTGTTACAATGTGATATTTAGTTTGAGATTCTTTTTTGTCTTTTTTTTTTTGCCTATATAAATGTCCAATTGCTTCAACACTGAAAATATACTTTACTTTGTCCATTGAATTGCTTTTGCATTTTTGTTGGTCTCAGGCACATATCTGTGGGTCGATATCTCAGTTCTCTATTCTGTTTCACTGATCTATGGGACTCTCCTCCACCAATACCCCACTGTCATCATTATAGTCACTAAATAAGTCCTAACACCAGACAGAGTGATTCCTCACACTTTATTCCCACTTATCGAAGCCTTTTTTAAAAAAATAAATTTATTTATTTATTTCTGGCTGTGTTGGGTCTTCGTTGCTGCAAGCGGGCTTTCTCTAGTGGTGGAGAGCAGGGGCTACTCTTCCTCTCGGTGCACGGGCTTCTCATTGCAGTGGCTTCTCTTGTTGCGGAGCCCTGGCTCTAGGCACGTGGGCTTCAGTAATCATGGCTTGTGGGTTCTAGAGTGCAGGCTCAGTAGTTGTGGCCACGGGCTTAGTTGCTCCACGGCACGTGGGATCTTCCCAGACCAGGGCTTGAACCCATGTCCTCTGCCTTGGCAGGCGGATTTTTAACCACTGCGCCACCAGGGAAGTCTTCAAAACTTATTTTTTAACTCTTCTAGGTCTTGTGTCTGCCCATATGAATTTTGAAATAAGCTTGCCTAGGCTGTAAAATCACTTACTTTAAAGCATTTTGATAGAAATTGCATTACAGTGCTGGGTTAATTTGGAGAAAATTAACATCTTTATCATGTTGAGTCTTCAAACTGCAAATGTAGTTTGTCTCTACATTTATTTATCTAGGTCTTCTTTGATTTCTTTGATCAGAATTTTGTAACTTTCAAGATACAAATTCTGGGGCTATTTTATTAGCTTTGTATCTGTTTCCTTTTTTGTTAAAGCAATTGTAAGTGGGTTTTTTTGTTTGTTTGGTTTTTGGTTTTATGGGTTTTTTTAACAATCAATATTGTTAAAATGTCCATACAAACCAAAGCAATCCACAGATTCATTGCAATCCCTATCAAATTACCAATGGCACTTTTTCACAGAACTGGAACGAAAGTTTTTTGATTTGTATGGAAACACAAAAGACCCTGAATAGCCAAAGCAACCTTGAGAAGGAAAAATGAAGTTGGAGGAATCAGGCTCCCTGACTTCAGATAATACTACAAATCTGGTCATCCAAACAGTATGGTACTGGCACAGACATAGACAAATAGATCAATAGAACAGGTTAGAAAGCTCAGAAATAAACCTACTCACTTATGGTCAATTATTCTATGACAAAGGAGGTAAAGAATGTACATTGTAGAAAAGATGGTCTCTTCATTAAGTCATGCTGGGAAAACTGGACAACTACATGTAAAAGAATGAAATTAGAACATTCTCTAACACCATATACAAAAATAAACTCTTAATTAATTAAAGAGCTAAATGTAAGATCAAACACTATAAAACTCCTAGAGGAAAACATAGGCAGAACACTTTTGACATAAATCGCAGCAATATTTTTTTGGATCTGTCTCCTAGAGTAATGGAAATAAAAACAAAAATGGGACCTAATTAGGCTTAAAAGCTTTTGCACAACAAAGGAAACCATAAAGAAAACAAAAAAAAAAAACAACCTATGGAATCAGAGAAAATATTTGCAAATGATGTGACCTACAAGGTGTTGATCTCCAAAATATACAAACAGGTCATACAGCTCAACATCAAGAAACAAACAGTCCAATCAAAAAATGGGCAAAAGATCTAGATAGACATTTCTCCAATGAAGACATACAAATGGCTAACAGGCACATGAAAAAATGCCCAACATCACTAATTATTAGAGAAATGCAAATCAAAACTACAATGAGGTACCACCCCACACTGGTCAGAATGGCCATCATGAAAAAGTCTACAAGTAATAAGTGCTGGAGAGGGTGTGGAGAAAAGGGAACCCTCCTACAGTGTTGGTGGGAATGAAAATTGGTGCAGCCACTATGGAGAACAGTATGGAGGTTCCTTTAAAAAGTAAAAATAGAGTTACCGTATCATCCAGAAATCTCACTTCTGTGCATATATCCAGCATTGGTTTTGTTTGTTTTGCTTGTTTTTTAATTTCGGTTTCCACATGTCTTTTGTAATATATAGAAATGTGATTTATATATTGATCTTATATCCTGCAACCTTACTGAACTCACTGCTTAGTTCTAAGAGTACTTCATAAAATATGGACAGTTTTACTTCTTCCTTAAAATTAATATACCTTTTATTTCCTTTTCTTGCCTTAAAGTACTTTCAACAGTATGTTGAATAAAAATGGTAGAAGTTAATATCCTTGCCTTTTTCCTGGATTTGTTGGGAAAGTATTCAGTCTTTTACCATTAAGTAGGATATTCTCTGTAGATTTTTTGTGGATGCTATTTTGTTTTTTAGATTTCTATTTTTTATTGAAGTATAGTTAATTTACAATGTTGTGTTAGTTTCAAGTGTACAACAAAGTGATTCATATATATATATGTATATACGTACATATATATATTCTTTTTCAGATTCTTTTCCATTATAGGTTATTACAAGATATTGAGTAAAGTTCCCTGTGCTATACAGTAGGCCCTTGTTGTTTACCTATCTTATATATAGTAGTGTATATATATTAATCCCAAACTCCTGATTTATCTCCCCCGCCCCGACTTGCTATCCCCTTTGGTAACCATAAGTTCCATTTATGTGGATGCTTTTGAATCAAGTGGAGGGAGTATATTGGTTTGCTGGGGCTGCCACAGCAAAGTACCACAAACTGGGTGCTTTAAACCACAGAAATTTATTTCCTTACAGTTCTGGAGACTAGAGGTCCAAGACCAAGATGGTGGTAGGGTTTCTTTCTTCTGAGGCCTCTCTCCTTGACTTGTAGATGGCTGTCTTCTCCCTTTGTCTTCACATGGTCTCTCCTCTGTGTGTGTCTGTGTCCTAATCTCCTTTTCTTGTAAGGACACCAGTTATGTTGGATTAAGGCCCACCCCAATGACCTCATTTAACCTTAATTATCTCTTCAAAGACCCTATCTCCAAATAATCACATTTAGAGGTACTAGGGTTAGGATTTCAACATATGAATTTGAAGGGTTGGGAGAGAGACACAATTTAGCCCATACCAGGAAGTTCCTGTCTATTCCTTGTTTGCTATAAGTTTTCATCATAAATGAGTGTTGAATTTTGTCAAATCTTCTTTTCTGGATCCACTACATATGTTGTGGATTGCAACGAATTATGTTTTAATGTTGAACCAGCCTTGCATACCTGGAATAAATCCACTTTGGTCATAGCATATAATTCTTTTCATACATTGCTAGATTCAACTTGCTAATACTTTATTGAGAATTTTTACACCTAAGTTCATGAGAGATATTGGTCTGCAATTTTCTTTTTTTGTATTCTGTCTACTTTTGATTTCAAGGTAAGAGTAGACTCATAGACTTCAGTGGAACATATTCCCCCATCTTCTGTTTTCTAGAAGACATTGCATAAAATTGTGTTAATTATTTGATAGAATTCTCCAGTGAAATCATCTAGGCTGAAGATTTCTTTTTTGGGAAATTTTAAATTAAAAAATTTCTTCATTGGTTTTAGGACTATTCAGATTTTCTATGTTAACTTTTTGAGTTTAGTAAGTTGTCAGCTTGGGACCCTTTCTTCTAAATTGTATATTTTATGAGTGTAAAATTACTGACAGTAATTCTTCATTATCCTTTTGATACTGGCAGGAACTGTAATGGATATTCCTGATTTTTTCCCTAATATTAATATAAAATATAAAAAATATATTATATTAATATATAATATAAAAATAATATTTTTCCCTAATTTCAGTCTTTTCTCTTTTTATCTGTGTCCATTTTCCTGAGCTTTTTCAATTTCATTGATTTTTTTTTAAAGAACCAGCTTTTATCTTCATTGATTTTTCTATTGTTTCCTCTTAAAAATTGAAACTTTTATTGATTTTTGCCTTAATCTCTATTATTTCCTTCCTTTGGCTTGCTTCATGTTTATTTTACCCTAAAATTTTTTTTTTCCTGAAGGGAGAATATAGGTCATTGATTTGAGACCTTTCCTTGTTTCTAATATAAGCATTTAGTGCTATAAACTTCCCTCTTAGCACTGTGTTAGTTGAATTACACATATTTTGATATCTTATATTTTCATTTTCATTCATTTCTACATGTATTTTTAAAACTTTCTTTTGACACTTTCCGTTGGACCTGTAGGTTAATTAGAAGTGTGTTGTTCATTGTCATATGTTTGGAGATTTCCTCTTGTCCTTCAGTTATTGATTTCTACTTTGATTCCATTATAGTCAGAGAACATAATCTGCATAATTTTAGTCTCAGGTTTGTTGAGGTTTGTTTTATGGCCCATGATATGGTCTATCTTGGTGAATATTTTTTGAAAAAAATGTGTATTCTGCTGGTGTTGGCTGGAATGTTCTGTGTGTCAGATCCTGGTGGTTGTGTATAATCCATTTTTTCTATATCCTTTATGATTTTCTGTTCAGTAGTTCTATCAGTTACCAAGAAGGGGATGGTGGAGTCCCTGACTGTGATTGTGGGTTTGTCTATTTCTTTTATCAAGTTTATCTGTTTTGCTGTGTATTTTTAGGCTCTGTTGTCTGGTGCATACACAATTTAATATCGTTAGATCTTTATGATTGATTGATCCTTTTATCATTATAAAAATGCATTTTAATGGTAATTATTAATCTTGTTGTCTTGTATATGTTTTAAGGGATCTTAGGGAATGTAATCTACATAAATTAATAATTAAATAGGGGAGGTTTAAACCCCAGTGCACTAGTTAAGACAGGTTATTTAACTTTAGCCAAAGTAACTGGAAGTACATTTTTTGGTGTAGCATAAGACACCAAAAAAGAGACTCTTATTCCTTGTGCAAAGAATTTTATATAGTAAATATCTAGCTTGTTCATTCATAAATTAATAAAATTAGTCTTGTGTGTGTGTTGGTGCATATGTGTACATATATTGAGCAGCTATTGAATAAGAAAGATCTGCTTACTATGCATATAGAAAATGATAGGCACACTTGCAGTGTGATTGTGATATTACCTAACAAATTCTTCTAACTAAGCTATCAGTAAACTCCTTGGCTATAAATGGCAAGAGATAAGCAAAAGATAAAACAACTCTGGTTATAATCTGAGCCTTTCATCTTTTTTTTTCCCTGAAATTTTATTTTATTGAGTTACAATTAACATACAGCACTGTATAAGTTTAAGGTATACAGCATAATGATTTGACTTACATATATTGTGGAATGATTAACACAATGAGCTTAGTTAACATCCACCATATCATCTAGATCCAAAAAAAAAAAATGAGGTCTTTTTTTCTTCTGATGAGAACTCTCAGAATCTACTCTCTTAACAACTTTCATATATACCACACTGAGCCTCTCATCTTTATGTTTCATTATGATATTAAGTAATCAACTAATACCTGTAATAATTATGTTGTCAGTTATTATAAAATTTACTTCAAGCCTCACATTTTCTTTTTTTTCCACTAATGCATGCAAACAAACACACAAATAAACTAGTATGAGTAAAATGGTAGGGACTAAGCATCTTGCCTCTAGATTTAATGTTTTAATGGCATGTGTCACAGTGATAGAAAAAGAAGTTTGTTACATTTTATAAGATGAAACTAGTTGCTGTAAGAAAAAAGTAATGACTCTATCTAAAACCATGTATTAGTTTTGGACAGTCATTGATTTTAGGTGGAATCTTTTACAAATTCTGTGTTTTATGTTTGTTTTTTATTTCAGTCTTAAAAACCAATCTGTTTAATTTATTCTACAGATTACCAATTACATCTTCACAAACCTGAAAATGCAGAAGGTGATTTGTATTGGTGATTATGGTGATCACATAGAAGTCCTCAGGGCCACTTCAGTTTATCTTGATTTATTACAGAAACAAATAAATGGCTGAATGGTATAGAATCAGATCAGCATCAGGACCAACATTGTCCTATTCACTTGTAACCACGAATTGAGTGTGTATCTGTGTGTGCCTGTACCACCATCTTCATAGTTTAAAAACTTTGTTTTAAAGTAGTGAGACTTTTCAGCACAACAATCCTCCATCCTCCTCTTAGACCTCTTCCCTTCAGTGATTCTGTATGGTGCCTTGTACATTCTATGGAATACTTTCCATGGAATGATCTGAAACCATGCTACCTTATATTTGACTTTTGGTGTGTCAGTCAGTAGATAACCTGTATACTTGAGATATTCAATAAATACTTGGTACTATGGAAGTTTAAGTTTTATATCTATACCTATATTTGTATTGATATCTATATCAGACTCAGAGTGGGAGACTTGTGTGGTGATATCTGAAAGGGGAAGAAATCCAGTTCTTATTTTCAGAATCTTTTTGTATCTAGGACTGATTTCCAAGAACACTGTGGCTTAGGTCAAAACCACTTGAGCTGTAGAAGCTGAAAAATAAAATTAATCTGTGTCTCATACTTCTTATAGAGTTTAAAATGCCATATTAAAAGTTTTTGACAATTAGAATAAAACATAAAATGACAGTATGATTTGTGGGACTCTACAGCACCAGCTGCCCATAAACAGTCTCTAATAATCAGCAGGAAGGGAATGAATCTTGACCTTGGTTAGTTAACTCAACATCAGAAACTACATTTCAAATTTCCTTTGAACACCCATTGTCGACTCAGTAAATTTTGGTCACTGCCTAACAGGTTCTGTATGAGATGAGAAGGTAAATAAGTTTGTATTAGCTATCTCTTGTCATACAAGAAATGACTCCCCAAAATTAGTGGCTTAAAACGATGAACATTGGTTATTTCACAGTTTTTGCGAGTAAGGCATCAGGGTGTAACTTATCTGGGTACTCTACTTCAAGGTCTCCCAGAATACTCCAGTCATGGTGTAGGCTGGGGCTGTGGTCACATCTGAAGATGTGACTGGGAGAGGACTTGCTCCAAGCTTATGCATGTGCATACTGACAGGATTCAATTCTTCACCAGCTGTTGGTTGACTGTCCTCCCTAATTCTTTATCATGAAGGCCTCTTTATAGCATGGATGAAAACATGGGAGACAGCTGGATTCCCTGTGAGTGAGTGAGCAAGAGAGGGCATCCAAGGCTGATCCCTCTTTTTATAACCCAATCTTGGAAATACTGTCCCATCACTTTTGTTTCATTCTATTCAAATCACTAGGTTTAGGTCACACTCAAGGGGAGAGGGTTATAATAGGGCATGATAAAAAAGAGGGAGGGGTTATTGGGAGTCACATTAGAGGCTACCTACCACAAGCATTGTTGTCAATGCTGATGTAAACAAATTATTTTCTTTAAAACTCCATTTGATTTTTTTCTCTCATACTTGTAATTAAAGAAAATACATGTAAATGAATAGGAGAACAGACACACCCTGAAGATAATCCTGTTTTGTCAATATAGGTACCTGTGGGGTAGGGTGGGAAACTAACCATATGAAACAAGAAGATCAATCAATTTAAATGCTACAGATGTACACTGTTTCACATTCAGAATAGCCATTTCAATTAAATATTTTTAAATGTCAGCAGATTCCATGAGCATTTAAGATTATTTAAAATTCAACAAAAAAAATCAATCTTGGAATTCCTGACTTTTTAATAATTTTGATAGCATTGATTTTTCCAGTATTGGGGTGAAAGATATCCAGTTTCCATGTTTTGTCTTTATACCAAATTGTTGCACAAAGTGAAGTCAACATCAGACCAAAAAAAGATAAAATGGTTTTGCATAAAATGATAGGGGATTATTTCATTAGTAAAGAACCACATTTACACACTTCAGAAAATCAAGGTGGTGTTAATTTGTTTTTAATTTTTATTTTGTTGTTGTTTGCTGTTAGTTCTTAGATAAAGCATAACATTTTTCCTCTGAAAGGGCCCCTGTTTTTAGTTTAGTTAATTAGAATGCCAATTTATTTTTTTAACAAAATAATTTGTTCATAGAGTCCACTAAGGTAGAATATAACCATAATTACAAATATCAGGTGATTGTAATACCTTCTTTCTTTATATGACTTCAGATTTTGGAATCCAAAATTACATTGTATTGATTGTTTTTGGTAAATCTCTTATTGTGTGCAATATTGAACCACTGAATCCCTTCCCTGCTGTGCAATTAAATGTGTAACCATTGTCTCATAATGAATATGCTGCCTAACAATGGACTCCTTTATAAACACAACAATAACATTTTGAATTTCATCATTATGAAAGATAAGAAAAGTAGAATTTAATTCCCAGGGTTTTAAACGTTAATACAATACTAGCTAAAATATTTACATTTTCAGTGCCAGTTTAATTAAGCATATTCATTGTCTTGAATCAAAACATAATTTGCACTGGGTTTAAATATTTCAGCATTATGTTTGTACAGAGTTTGAACACTGTCACGGAGGTCCTGAGAGTTAATTTTAAACACCAGCAAATGAGTCATTTTAAGCTAACCCAAGCTTAAAATGCATTGCAACACAGCTTTACATTTCCTGACAAATTGAATTCCAGCCAGGTGTCACTCTTTAGAATCCCCAAGGTTTATTTCTGCCCTTTTTGCTCTGGCATATGCTTTTGACATACCCAGAAAATTGTGTGATAGAAACCTGTGGAGTGGTAATACCCTCTACAGCAGGGGTCAGCTGTAAAGAACTATTAATGAGACCTCCCATAAGCAAAGCATTCTGAACAGTGACTGTGGTGGAGGAAACAAAAAGAGATATGATCTGCTATTATATATTGCATACAGTGCAAGATTCTCTTATAACCCATTCTTAAGAATGTTTTTCCAAAAAGTGAAAACAAGCTGATTTTTCTGTCCATCTCTCCCATGGGAAAGTTATTTGACCTTTTTAAAATTTTTATTTTTCCTTTCAATTTGAGAAGTATCCAATATTTTCTTTTATTGATGTTTCACAATGGGTATGTCATCTACTGTCTATCTTCATTAAAAATACATGTCACTCTTTGAAGACATGTACTAGAGCACTTGAACTGAAATCAATTAATATTTAAATAACTTGCAATCAACTGTTCCTAGTGGATCCCACCCTGTAGGTTTATCTGGAGTGAGAATAATGAAGAACAGGAAAGGGAATAACTACCTACAATAAGTAAAAACGATCACGTAAAAATAAAGTTGGATGTTCAGCCCATAAATTCTTCTTAAAATGAAATCTGCTGGAAATGCAATATTATGTTTCAAGAGAAGCACTGAGGTCATATTACTTACATTAATCCACAAGAAATAAACAGGATATGCTGGTACATGAGGCAGGAACTAAGGCTATGACTAGATGACCTGGATAACCTTTAGTGTTTATCTATTAGCTAATTTGTTTAGATGTGATATTTGATGATTATTTCTCATTTGTATCTTTGTTGACATTTAATGTTATGTTTATTTATGTTATAGGTAACCACCCTCCAAATAATGCATTCATTAATATACAAAACTTTAGAATTAAGCTAAGCTCAAACCCAACAAGTGAGAAAGTAGAAAACTTTCCAAAACATCTAGCATGTTGCAATATGCTTCAAATTTCTTGACTCTGACATAATTTTTCTCAAGTTTGTTGGGTGTAAATAACGCACACATAGATTTTTTAAACTCAGCATACCATATACAAAGATATAATTCCTTATTACATTAAATTTAAAACTTCCAGGGCTTCCTCTATCCTTTTAAAAACAAGAAGGGCTGACAATCTTTACTCCTTGAGTTATAGACCTGAAGATGAAGCAGTGAAAGCCTCCAAAGGGGAAAACCTCCCTAGGTTAACACAGCTTCTCTGATAACTGTTCTAAAGATATATATATAAAATAGAATGTTATTCAGCCACGAGAAAGAAGGAAATATGGACATTTGAGACAATATGGATGCATCTTGGGGAAATTTTGCTAAGTGAAATAAGCCAGACAGAGAAAGGCAAATACTGCATGGTATTATATGTGGAATCTTAAAAAAATAATAAAATAAAATAAGAGTCATATTCATAGAATCACAGGGTAGAAAAGTAGTTTCCAGGGGCTGGCAGGGAGGAGGAAGGAAAACAGGAAGAGGCTGGTAAAAGGGTAATACAAACTTTCAGCTATAAGATGAGTAAGGTCTAAAGATCTAATGTAAAACATGGTGACTATAGTTGATAACACTGTACTATATAATTGAAATTTGCTAAGACTGTAGAACTTAAATGTTATCAAAAATAAAAACATAAATAGGTAGTGATATGTTAATGAATTAAATAGTGGGAATTATTTCACAATGTATACATGTATCAAATCACCATGACACCACAAACATCTTACAATTTCACGTCAAATTTAACTCAATAAGCTGTAAAAAGCTTTATATTATATGATTTCCACATTATTTATAATAAAAGTTAAAATAAGTTGTGCACCCAAAATTAATGGTATATTATGGTTGAAATAAAATATTTATAGAGGCTAATACAATGAAAAATGCTTATGTTAGATCAGATTAAATTCAACAGTTAGTATGAACATTAAAAAAATAGTTGTTTTCTTAAAGCAACAGTAAATATTGAAGACATTTACTTTCCACTTATTATAAAGTTGAAAAAAATGTTATGTGGCTAATACACATTTTGTTTTCTGAATTGTGACCAAGAAGGGTTATTTTCAAAAGAATCTTTACCACCATATATCAGGGACAATTTAGATGTAGGTAGCATAAAAGATAATAACCCTAAAGTGTGATATTCATATTTCCTTTAACCCTCACAGTGTCATTATGAATGAAAAGTTATTTTTAATTCTAGGTTTAAAAGGATGTTTAAGTTATTATAAGAAGTAGTGCATGGATTTAAATCAATGTTGTGTATAAAGATAGAAGTTCAGTGGATTTGGTTATTCAGTGTTTTAGAATACGGACATACACAAAAAGAAATTTAAGATCATAGACAAGAGATAACGAGAAAGATGGAGAAAGAGAAAATGACAAAGAAGAGAGGGAAAAATTTGTGTGTGTATATATACATATATATACACATTATAACATAAAACATAAAAAACATCTAAAAAAAGAAATAATGTGGTTCTTATCAAAGGTTTAAGTACCATTTGGAGCATGAAACATATTGGGGGAAAATATGGGAGTTTGTTAAAGGAAAATTAAATTTTAAGCAAGTTTTCAAAAAAATCTTTCTGATGAGGCAATCTATTTGATTAAGGATTCAGGGGTAGGAACATTAAAGCTAGGTAGTTCAAAGCACTCAGACTATCTCAGAGTGGCTTTGCTCTGAGAGCAAGCACAGAATTTATTTGATGCACCCTTTCCTTCTCCAGTGTCTACAATTTGCGTTCTAAATGAAAGACAGGAAACATACACATTAAGATCTTTTTTTGGAACAAAGTGTGGAATACAAATTATGCTAGCTTAAAATTGTTTAAGTGCTTGATTTCTATTTTCCCCTCAATTTTTATGTTTTCTGTTGCCTTATGAGAATGAAGAATTTCTATCAATTAAAAAGAGAAGTGCTTGTTTTGGATGTGACGAATTTCAAAAGAATAAGATATCAAAGGACTGCATTATCACATAATCAGGGGGTGGGGATAGCACCTTCAATACAGCACCAACTGCTTTGCCTTTTCTTACAAAAAAAAGTTTCGGATGAACAAATGGCTACTTTCTCAGCAGCTCTGTTAGATGCTTAGGTGCTAATGTTTCTAAATGAAAGGGGTAGAAGTGCCACAGCTCTTTTAGGGACATTAGTGCTCAAAGAAGCTAGTGTATTATTAGCTTTTACAAGACTCACTTTTAATATAGCTAGTCATTAACCAAGACTTACTTTGGGGTTTTCCTTTTTTAAAAGCACTTTTATTTTGGCTTCTAAAACTAAATGCTTTGTTTCTGGGAGTCCCAGAAAATATATTTTTTGTTACTGTAAAAGAATAGAATACTGGAACTCCGAGCAGTGTATCAGTGATATTTTCCCCCTATAGAAAAGCCGTGAGAAATGTGTTGCACTGTCATAAGACCACCTGAAAAATAGCAGTATTGTTTGGTTTATAATAAATAACAGAGATCTAAATAGAATTTTACCCGTGTATTGTTTTAAATTAATGCCCAAGTATTTTTATAATCCTCATTTTAGAATGTGAGGACTCTATTATGATCTGGGGTAGGTATTTATTACTTTTTCTTTTGTTTTGTTTTTAATTTGTTTTTAATAAGGAATTGCAAAATCTTGTAGGTGCTGATCGTTTGACCAGTAGGTGGAAGCATAGCTCTTTGGTTGCCCAGAAGAAATGTTCTCTAAAGTAGTCAAAAGAACTCTTCTTTCGGTGATTTAAAAAAAAAACAAACAAAAAAACCTTTTTCTGTATGCTGCATATGCTCCTTTTATTTTCACACCATATTCATGCATGGGTATATAATATTTAGGTATTAGTTTTACAGAAGGTTAGCAATCTGCCTTATCAGATAGATTCTGTGATACATAGGCTGTATTTACAATATAATTTTGATTTTTAAATCAGAACATTTTAGACCATAAAAGGACACTTCTAAACTCACTACTTCACCCTTATCATTTTACATATTAAAAAAAATAGAGTCCCAGAAAGATAGAGTGATGTGTCCAAGATCAACCACAGGTAGTTTCAGAAATCAATTCATCCTCCTCTCTCAATAGAAACTTATCTGCAACAAATTTTCTTTTGCACAAGTGTTGAAATCTGAACTACAGAGTATAGACAACTACTCATATTTTATTTTGTTCATATTTTAAAGGAAAATCTCTCTCTCTCTCTCTCTTATTTAGTAAGTTTAGATTACACTGTATAGAAAGACCATTGATAAGCGGCAGTATTTTTTTCCTGACCACTGACATTCTTAATCCAATAACAACATCAGATTAGGTGACTAGACAATGCCAGCTGATATGACAGTTTTAAATGATGAGATGTTATCTTATTAACCACTTGTCTGCGATCTTTCAGAATTTTTATAGTTGTTCTTCAGAAGGTATTTATCTCTCTTAGTTTAAAGGCAAAGTTGTTACTGTGGGAAAGGACCCTAACAAACTGCTCCTCCCTTACCTCTTAGGACTGGCGCTGCTTCTTTTATGCTCGTTTCACTACAGCACACAGACTCCAGGCTGTTCCTAGAGGCTGCCAAACATATTCCAGGCCAGACCCAAGCTTTTGCATTCAGTAAAGCACTCTGGCTTCAAATATCGTCAAGGATTGCTTGCTTATCTTCTTTAGGTTTTGGCACAAATATTACCATTGCAGGGAAAGTACATGATTATCTTAAATAAAATTACAACTGCCTCCTTGTCATTTTTCCAATCCATATTCTCTGCTTTATTTAGTAGTTCTTTTGGCTACCATAAATTTGAAAACACTTCTTCCCAGCAACCAAAGAACTATACTATTATCCACATAGGCAAACAATATATTTTATTTATTTATTTATTAGTTTATTGTCATTTATCCCACTAGACTCTAAGCCTCAGTGTGCTCCAGACTTTGGCTATCTTGTTTTCTTCTGTATCTCCAAAACCTAGAATAGTCCCTGGCAAATAGTAATAACTCAACAAATTGAATGTTGGATTTTTTTCTTTTACAAAAAATAAAGCTCCTGGGGTCCTTGGAAGGAAGCTGTAAACAAGAGGATGCTACTTTTTAAGGTCTAATTAATATACAGCTTATTTTCTAAATTATTTGTAATTCATACAAAATATTACACGTCTTGTTTTGGCAAGTTCCTACATCTTTGCTAATAATTGATGACTATTGCAAGGAAAAATAAATGAAAACATTAATAACATATTATGCTTTCCAGATATTTGGTGAATTTCTTTTTTTCCTTCTTATTCTATTTTTACTTCCTCTTCTCTTTTTAAAATTATTATATAATAAAATACATGAGGTCAAACTAATGAAGACATCTTGGAATTTTAATAATCTCAAGTTTAGATACAGAAAAATAAAATATGGGGTTTATTTTTAATCTTGAGTCATAATATTGACCTTGACAAATGTGTTAATGTGCTACCCAGCCTGAGGTGAGCAACTCTGCAAGTTTTGTGTGCACACACTTATTTGACTAGAATGCTCCTTGGTTGTAAGAAGGTTTATTTTCGTGACTGATCACATACCACTGGTACCTTGTGGCTTTGTGACTGTAAACCACCTAATCTAGGCTACAAATCAGTGGCAAGTGATGTCAGAAGAAATAATGCTAATGATGTGTGTGGCATTTTTCCTGTTAAGTGAATATTGATCCAGGGTTCTCACATTCAGTTTGTAGGGAGAATTTTATTACATGAAACACTGTCTTATGGAAAACAAAGATACCAGATCCTTTGCTTTGGGGTTATTCCAAACCCTCATATGTGTAAAATGCTATAATCTATAGTGAGAAAAATATATTAAGCAAGCTTAATCACTTCACATTAAACTCACATACTCCTATTCATTTAAGTTCAATGATATGAATTTTTTATTATGAAAGAATGAAACCTTTTGTTCACACAAACTACCTATGAACACATTAATTGCTCCAATAATAGGCTTGTTTATGACGTTACCACCAACAAAGAACTAATAAAAAGGAACTCTCATTGTCACAAAAATAAAATTGAATAAAGTAAAATGTATATTTCCTCATTTAAATCATGAGCAATTGATATTGCTCACTATGAACTATTTTTCTTAAAAAGAGTGACATGAAAGAGTGGATCATGAGATGAAGGCAGTTTTACATCCATATGCATACATGGCCAGTTCCTTCAGAAAATAGTATGGGAAATGAGAAGTGAAGAGTTATCAAAATGTCTAAAATCACTCTATCTTGCCTTGAATACTTTATATAGGAATGCAATTAGTCACTAGCCAGTGTCCAGAAATGTGGAAGAAATATGATGAAAAAATGGTAATGATACCAAAAATTTCCATTTTTATCTAAAATTTGAAGAATAAAATGAATTCACAAAGAATACGTTTGCATTACAGAGGCATACACTTTTTGGAGTGGTATTTACTATGTGAATGATCATATGGCATACTGTCACTTCAAATGTTTTAGAGAAAAGGTCTGGATAAATTAACCAGATGAGGTGGAAAATTAGCCAATAAGCCACCTGTAGTTTTGTTTGTACAACAATAGCATACACATATAGTTGATGTCTCTGATTTTAGACATCACAATCTGTAACACCTCTAAACATAAAATGAATATCCGTAGTAGCCTCCTTTGGTTCCAGCTATGCAAATTAACAGTGTTCCCTGGGCACAGTGCTTAAATGGCACTAGGACTCTGCATGACAGCAATCATGCAGAGAACACACTAAGGTTTTTGGAAGATTTAAAATATGGCCCCTAGCATGAATATTACCAACTTTCCTCATGGAATAAAAAGAATGTTTTTTTCTTAGATTAGGAACTTTAAAACAAAGTCAATTGTGACTCTTCCATATTAAAATTATTATTAGACATTATAGCCCTGAACAAATGTAGATATGAAATTTATTGAAGAAATGAATATTTTCATATTATGTTTCAAAGCATATTCTACCATGGTGCTGTATTATATTCCATTCAGACCAATGTAGCATTCATCTCTTTTATACTAATGATTTCTTTGTTTCTGTCTTCTCCCAGTGGGTAGTGAGCTCTTGGGCAATGAAACTGGTTTTTTGCCATTTGGGGAGTTCAAGTAGCTAATATAGTGGCTGACATGAGGTATTATTCAAGAAATGTTTATTACATGGACCATAAATATTCTGCAAATTTTTTTCCCTTTTAAAACTTTTTGAGATGTATAAAAAGTTAACAAGTGAAATACTATAACCATTCACAAGTTATTTTAATTTAGATGATAGTTATAAACTTTTGTAGAAAAAAATTCATTTATTTAGTCTTTGTTTGCTTTTCTTATTTCTCCCCTCTTTGTTTTAAATGACAATATATAAGAAAACGAAACCATTTTCTTCAAGGCATACCATTTTAGGGGTTTCTTTACAGTGATTTTGATACACATTTATGAGAAAAATGTGAAAATATTAGAAACTATCTCAGTACATTTTGATAAAGTGATTTATAGTTGCTAGTTTTACTTCCTTTTTTATTCTTTCTGACCAGTAAGCAAAGACTTTTGAAATTAGGTTATATTCTTTCTGATATGTGTCATATTTGAATCCAGATACATGTATACTTTTATTTTACTTGCCAAAAATAACACCAAGATAAAAATGATTTGTTTTCTCCATTTTTTTTTTCTAAAGTCAAGACCCTTTGTCATCATCTTTCCATGTAATATTCAGAACACAAAAGTCTGAGTGTAGAAATGATCACATTTCTTTGTTAATATTTATATTAGTATTTAGTTTAAAAAAGACCCTTTTTAAAGAAAAGTAAGTGAAGAAACAGTCTTAAAAAAAGAAGGTCTTGAGAAAATTAAAAAGAGAACAGAATCTATGCTTGTATCATTAAATTACTTTTGTGTTATATTTTTAAATGCCATTAAAATGAAGGAGAAAGTCAAACTTATTTCTTGTTAATATTGTTTTAAAGCATCTTCTCTTTCTAAATCAATTTTGGTGTGAGTATATATGTACTTGTAGGCCTTACAGAACACTGTCTCACAGATTGGTATTTGCATGTTTTAAGAATCTATCCTGGGCTTCTTTAATTACCTAGGTATAGCCAGAACTAGCCTTCAAGGCATGGTGTTCTTCATTCTGCTCCCTTTGGCCTCCAGTACTGGACTGCAATTTTCTGTGCATTCATCAGGCGTAGGCACCTATCTTTTCAAATATACTAAGTAGACAATTTTTAACATCACATGTTATAAAGTTAATACAAAGGGTTTGGTAAGAAAATAATTAAAACATACTATGCAGTAAAATTTTATATTTTTTAAATTTAAATTTAAAGATGAATAAAACTACAAGGTATATACATAGAAAATCACTTTTGTGATATTAACTTACAATTCTTCCTCTCTAGTTGTTAGTGTGACTCTTAGTGGATATGGTTTGACACAGAATCATTGTGGTCTCCTTCAGCCCCTCCACTGCTTTCATCTTCTGTTAATCCTTTCTTGTCTCCTCATACCAACCTATATCTTCCTTAAGTCTATCCGTTGTCATTGAGAGGGAAGATATTTAAAAACAGAATCATTCATTTTATTTTTAAATACTTTCCTCCTAATGTTCTGAATTTTACTGCAGAAATCCAAGAAATTCTAGAAATTAAGAAGGTATTTTGTAGATCATAGTAGCATCTTCCTGTTAGAAATTTTGAGTTGTGTGTGTCTTGAAGGTTTTTTGGGTATATAGTACGTAGGCAAAAACATTAGTTTTTAAATCACTGTTGTTATCATTATCCTCATCTCATCTAGATTGACTTGTTTTGATAATAAAGATACTGATTGAGAAAAAGTTCATGAAAGGTCATGAAACTAGGAGTGTTTATAGCATAGTTATCCAAGACCTACCAATAAGATAAGAACTATTCAAGGATAAAAAAAACTCTTTCAGGTCTTCTTAGACAAAATTGAGACTGTGGAATATTAACAAAACTACTCTGGGACTAAAATATTTAATGTATTATTCGGGCAAAGAAAAATTGGCAATGCTTCATGTACTTTGCTTCCTTAAAATACAGGTGCTTCAAATAAAAGAGTATTTGGGCCACGTCTTCTCAGTGTACAGCGTAGTAGCTGATTTTTATTTCTTTTTTCCCCCTGTATTTTTAAAAAGATATCTTTACTTAGCCATTTCTTCTTTTTATTTGGCGTTGCATGGGTGATTGATTGATGGTTGGTGACATCATATAAATCACAAACTGGAGCAAAATGAAATGGGAGGAATCTTATCCTCATTACTTGACCTTTACTTTAATGCAACCCTTATCGGACTGCCACTTAGTTTGGGGAATATACTGAGAAATGCAGTGCCTGCCCTCAAATTATATTAAAAAAAAAAACAACAACACTCTGTTAGCACACTTAATGTTTCCTATAAGTAACGGTTATTTGTACACTGTTGTTTCTCTTTATGGTCATATAAAAGAATTATCCTTGTTTGTGAGCTTCTCCATCTGTAACAATGATTTTTACATTACTAGTGTGTAAATGGAGGAATATAGTTTGACTCGTTGTTTGTTAAAATAGTAGGAAATGCCTAGAAAACAGTCAATATGATATAGAAATGATTTTCCAGTTGGCCCAGTGCTAAAAAGCACAGATGCTTTACCTTTCACAAATGCTTTGCCTTCCACATGTAAAAATGCAGTTGAAATTCGATTCATTCACTTTCAAATAATTAAAATGTACTGATTCATTGCAATGCATTAGAAAAAGAAAAGTCATCATTGGGTAAATTTTATAGGTAGCAGATTATTAAAGTATTTAATAAATATAAATATATTTAATTTATTTATCGTAACAGTTGCTGCCATACTCACACTTTAAAAAAATTGAATCCAAGGTAAATCATATGCTCTCTGTCTAGAAGAATTAAGGTAATTGTGAATAAAATATTTGTCCAATATTATTTTATACAAATAAGTAATACTTCAGGTAGTTGCTGAAAAATAATTATTTTTTCAGAATTATTATGAATAGTTTATTTTCAAAGAGATAAAGATAGAATTTTTTATTTAAAATTGAAGAATTCAAAATTTCTCTTATAGCCATTAAGTGGAACCAGACTTGTTTTTTCGGTTTAGATAATATTAAATTTCAGAAAAGACATGAGGCAGATGTTTCCAGGCTTTGGACCACAGTCAGTGAATGACTGTGATTTTGAGGAAAGAAGAACAAACAAGGCAAGCCCCACTTGCACTCAGGCTTTCTGGCTCAGGAGACCTTCTCTCTTACAGTGCAGTAAGTTGAAGTCCAACCAGAGTACAATAGCCTCACTGAGCTGAGGGAGAATATTGGAGTTTAGGGCAACTGAAGTGGTTGAAATTAGTAGGGCAGGTACTAGAGAGAAGAGAATGCAGAGAGGGAGGTCTCAGAAATCTAGAGAGTGTTCCCCATGTTTCCATGATTGAGGGACAATTTGTACATGTGCAGAGGGACTACTAGAAGGTTAGTAGAGAGTCACTGCTGCAGGGGACCAAGAGCTGACAGAAATACCAGATATTGTGAAGTGCTGAAAGACAGAGTTCTAGCCCAGTCAGGTACAGAGTCCTCCCCAAACTCCTTATACATTCAGTTGAGACTGTAGAATCTTCAAGCCTTGGGAGAAAAAAAATATGCCTTTGAATATGAACCACATCCTGGGACTAAGGAAAAAACTAAAATAACTATTCTAACAAAGAATAAAAGCAAGCCTGGGAGTCTGGAAGTAATGTGTCAGTAATTAGCTCCCTAATAGAACAAACAAACCTATATACCTTTAAAGGTGTTGCAGTCTCACTGAAACATACCATACATAGCATCCAACATATTAAGAAAAAAATGACTGGATTTAAAGGGAGCAGTAATTTATAAACCACAATTAAAAAATTAACAAGCATGCAAAGAAGCAAGAAAATAACCAAAAACCAGGAGAAAAATCAATCAATAGTAACAGAAAAAAATCGTGACTAAGATGATAGAATTAACATAGAGATGTTAAAATAGCTTTGATAATTTCATTGCATATGTTAAAGACTACATGATGAATAAAGAAATAGCATATGTAAAAAAAAATCACTCAAACCACTAGAGATTTAAAAAAAACATGCAAAATGAAATGAAAAATACACCAAATTTGATTAAGAGCAGACTGGACACTTCACAAGGTAAGATGAGTGAAGATGCAAAGAGAAAAAAAGACTATGAACAGAATTTCACATTTTCTGTGGGGCATTATCAGTAAATCCAACATTTATGTAATTCAAGTACCAGAAGTTGGAGAGGCAGGAAAAATTTAAATAAAGGCAGTTTTTTTTCAAATTTGATGGCAACTACATGCTCACAGATCCAAGAAGCTCAACAAACTTCAAGCAGAAATATCAGGAAAGAAACTGCACAAGGAATATCATAATCAAATTGATGAAAATGTGTGATAAAGAAAAATCATCAGGCAGAAATAAGAACTATGACTTACAAAGGAATAAAAATGAGAGTGACAGCAGGTTTTTCATCAGAAACCACACAAACTAAAATATAGTAGAAGGTTTTTTTTGGTTTTTTTTGTTTTGCGGTATGTGGGCCTCTCACTGTTGTGGCCTCTCCCGTTGCAGAGCACAGGCTCTGGACGTGCAGGCTCAGCGGCCATGGCTCACGGTCCCAGCAGCTCCACGGCATGTGGGATCTTCCCAGACTGGGGCACGAACCTGTGTCCCCTGCATTGGCAGGCGTACTCTCATCCACTGCGCCACCAGGGAAGCCTGAAGTTTATTTTTAAAGTAGCAAAAACAAAAAAACAAGAAACTGTTGACCTATATTTCTATACCCCCCCAAAAATGTACTTTTCAAAAATAAAAGTATTGATTTCTAGCTTAAGAGCATGAGGAGTTTTGCTGACCTGGTCTCCAGTGAAATTGATGGAAATTATTTGTAAAAACAGCCATTTAAAGCTTCTGGAAATAGTACTAAGGGCAAACAGAAAATGAAGAAACATCTATTCAAGAAAATGTATAAAAATTCAGTAGGAAAGGCAAGAGTCTGTGATATTTGAGCCAAGATCACTCCCTCCCTTCTCTCTCCCAGCTCAGCAAGAAAGAGACTCCAGATGGCTGCAGCCAAGAAGCAGGACTCCCCTCTCTTCCCAGCTCCCATCAGCGGGCTTTCTTCCCAGGAGAGGCATGACTTCAGTGTTTCTCATCCTGCCCTTAAACACTTGTTGCTGAGGCTAAATCACATGTAAGTGCAGTGTAGACGAGGGGACTTCCTTCATCTGTGCAACTGCCACTTGTGGAATGGAGGCTCTACTTTGAGTGTGGCATGTTGAGCACACTGGGGCTCCCATAGCTCTTCCTCCAGTTTGTGAAGTAGTGGATTTACATCAGAGAGGCAAGCTGAGAAAATTGTGGACTGTTGCCTGCCCCTCCACTGAGTCAACTCCAACAGCAAAAGTTTTACTCAAAGAGAAGCTTTCCATTGTCCCATCCCCAGCTGTTTCAGAGATTTTTGCCTTTGGGTAAAAAGCAGGATGTAAAACAGGTAGATCCTAATCTCTTCTCAAAGAAACTGGCTTCTTTTGCAAGAGTATGGGGAAGTTTAAACCTAAGGGCACTCTCAAAAGCAGTTGAGGTTCTTTTTTTGTTTTTTGTTTTAAGTACATTGCTCTTATTTTTAATGTTTTTATTTCATTTCATTTTTTTACTTTTGGCTGCATTGGTTCTTCGTTGCTGCATGCAGGCTTTCTCTAGTTGCGGTGAGTGGGGGCTACTCTTTGTTGCAGTGTGTGGGCTTCTCATTGCAATTGCTTCTCTTGTTGTGGAGCACGGGCTCTAGGCATGTGGGCTTCAGTAGTTGCGGCATGTGGGCTCAGTAGTTGTGGCTTGCAAGCTCTAGAGCACAGGCTCAGTAGTTGTGGCGCATGGGTTTAGTTGCTCCATGGCATGTGGGGTCTTCCCGGACAAGGGCTCAAACCCGTGTCCCCTGCATTGGCAGGCAGATTCTTAACCACTGTGCCACCAGGGAAGCCCAGAAGTTGAAGTTTTAATGAAAAACAATTGGGAGGAGATTGGTGACTTCAATGAAGATACAGCTTATACTGTGGGCCTGCTAGTTTGCAGGAGGAAACTCTGGAATAAGACAGCTAGGAGGAGCACTTGAAACAAATATCAATGCTGATTTCAGAAACTATCCCCTCAAAGGAGACAAATTTGACTGGATTCGTTTGAAGAGTAATTTTGCCCCAGGGCCTTACTGGAAATAATAGAAAAATTGTCCAGAGTGGCAATTAGTGGAGTTTCACAGGTAAGTGGGTTATGGGAGAGAGTGGAAGAGAGTCCTACCAGTGACACTGTCATGCCATGGTGACTGGGGGTATAATGAACACTGTGACTCTTTGAGGAAATATCAGGGGCATAACACCGTTGGGGTAGGGGAAAGACTTCAGTAAAATAATCCAGCCAGTCACTAAACAAACAAGTGAATTGTAATAATAAATCCAGGAGTAGGGACAGTAGCAGGGAGTACCCAGAGTTCCTACAATATATTATCTAAAATGTCCACTTTCTAATAACAAAATATGAGACAGGCCAAGAAATAGGGAAGTATGACCCATAACTGGGAAGAAAAGCATGAGAAAGGAACTGCGTATAAGAGCAACTAGATGTCACATTTAACAGAAAAAGACTGCAAAGTAATTATTAAATGCATATTTACAGAAGTAAAGGAAAGTAAGATTGAAGAAGTGAAGGAAGGTAGGATGACAATGTTGCAACAGGTAGAGAATCTCAGTAAATACATAGAAATCATAAAAGAGAATTTAAGTTCTAGAGTTGAAAAGTTCAATGATTGAAATAAAAATTTACCAAAGGGACTCAACAGTATATTTAAACTGGCAAAATAAATAATTAGCAAACTTGAAGTTAAATTGATTGAGATTCTACACCAAAAAATAGAGAAGAAAAAAAATAAAGAAAAATGAACAGAGGCTCAAAGAAGAATAAAGGAGCAACATATGTGTAATGGGAGTGTCAGGAGAGGAGAAAGAAAAAATATTCAAAGAAATAATGATTGAAAACTTCTCAAGTTTTTTGAAAAATAATAACCTATACAACCAGGAAAGCTCAACAAACTCCAAGTAGGATCAAAATAGATTTGCAAAGACCCATCATAGAAAAATTGCTGATAATAAAAGACAAGGAGAAAATCTTGAAAGCAGAAAGAGAAATAATTGCATTTCATTTACAAGAGAATTCCAGTAAGATTAACAACTGATTTCTCAGCAGAAATACCTGAGGCCAGAAGGCAGGGAGATAATAGATTTAAAGTTCACACACATGCACAAAACACCTGTCAATCAAGGATCCTATATCCAGCAAATCTATCATTTAAAAATTAAGGTGAGGGACATCCCTGGTGGCCCAGTGGGTAAGACTCCATGCTCCCAATGCAGGGGGCCTGGGTTCAATCCCTTGTCAGGGAACTAGATCCCACATGCATGCTGCAACTAAGAGTCCACATGCCACAACAAAAAGATCCCACATGCCGCACCGAAGATCCTGCATGCCACAACTAAGACCTGGCACTGCCAAAAAGAAAAAATAAAAATAAAAAAATAAAAATTAAAGTAAAATAAAGACTCTCCCAGATAAACAAAAACTGAGAGAATTTGTAGCTAGCAGAACAATACTAAAGTGCTTTGGGTTAAAAACAAGTGACGCCAGACAGTAATATGAATTCACATGAACAAACGCAGAGCACCTAAAGGTAACTAAATAAATATAAAGGAAATTTTAAGGCATATTTTCCCCTTTTTTCTATTAACTTTTTAAAACCAATTAAAAGTTCAAAGTAGATTTATTAACAAAGAATATTTCAAAAGATAAAATATGAATACATTTTTGAGTTGTTGAAAGGAAAACTCAATCTTAGATGTGTAAGAATCTAATTGCTTCAAAACATATAAAAGACAATGACATAACTCCAAAAGAAACACAAAAATCCATAAATGCAGTTGTGGATTTTAATTATTGAAGTCCTCCTACTAACTGAAAGAAAGAGGAGATAGATAATCAGTAAGTGTATAGAAAATTTGAGCAATACTACCAACCAAAATCAAGCAAATTGACCACTCTACAAGAGCAAAACACACATTCTTTCAAGTATGTGCTGGACGTTCACCAAAGTACACTATATGCAGTGCAATAAAAAAAATCTTAATAAATAAAGAGTAGTGAAAGAAAAGTGGTACAGATGAACCTGTTTGCAAGGCAGAAATAGAGGCACAGACGTAGAGAACAAATGTATGGACACCAAGTGGGGAAAGGGGGGTGGGATGAATTGAGAGATTGGGATTGACATAATACACTAGCTAATATGTGTAAAATAAATAACTAATGAGAACCTGTTGTATAAGCACAGGGAACTCTACTTCACTTTGCTAAACAGTAGAAACTAACACAACATTGTAAAACAACTATACCCCAATTTTTTAAAAAAAAAAGTGAAATTATACAAAGTATGAATTCTGGCTACAACAGAATTATATTGAAAATCAGTAACAGAAACAGAACTGGAAAATCACCAAATATGTGTAAATTAAGTAAAATACTTCTAAGTAATCCATGGCCAATGAAGATACACAAGGAAAATTAGAAAGTATCTTTAACTAAATTAAAATGAAAACATACAATATCAAATTAGCAGGTTATACCTAAAAGAGTTCTTAAAGGGAAGACTATGATATTAAAATGTTTATGTTAAAATCCTCAAATCAATTATCTTAGCTTCTACCTTAAGAAACTAGAAAAGGTGAACCAAAGTGTACCTTTCATATGTATAAAGAATAAAATAAGACATATAAGAGTAGAAATCAGTGAAATAGAAAACAGAAAAATGAAATGAAGGACTTGTTTTTTATTATTAATAAAATTAATAAACCTCTAGCTTATCTGAATAATAAAAAGAAAATGCAAGGAGGAGCTTCAAGATGGCAGAGGAGTAAGACATGGAGACCACCTTCCTCCCCACAGATACATCAGAAATACATCTACACGTGGAACAGCTCCTTCAGAACACCCAGTGAATGCTGGCAGAAGACCGCAGACCTCCCAAAAGGCAAGAAAGTCCCACGTACCTGGGTAGGGCAAAAGAAAAAAGAATAAACAGAGGCAAAAGGATAGGGACGGGACCTGCACCAGTGGGAGGGAGCCGTGAAGGAGAAAAGGTTTCCACACACTAGAAGCCCCTTCGTGGGTGGAGACTGCAGGTGGCGGGGGGCAGGAAGCTTCAGGCCGTGGAGGAGAGCGCAGCAACAGGGGTGAGAGGGTCAAAGCGGAGAGATTCTCGCACAGAGTATTGGTGCTGACAAGCACTCACCAGCCCGAGAGGCTTGTCTGCTCACCCGCCAGGGCGGGCGGGGCTAGGAGCTGAGGCTCGGGCTTCGGTCGGATCCCAGGGAGAAGACTGGGGTTGGCGGTGTGAACACAGCCTGAAGGGAGCTAGTGCGCCACGGCTGGCCGGGAGGGAGTACAGGAAAACGTCTGGAGCTGCTGAAGAGGCAAGAGACTTTTTCTTGCCTCTTTGTTTCCTGGTGCGCGAGGAGAGGGGATTAAGAGCGCTGCTTAAAGGAGCTCCAGAGACGGGCATGAGCCGCGGCTATCAGCATGGACCCCAGAGACAGGCATGAGACGCTAAGGCCACTGCTGCCGCCACCAAGAAGCCTGTGTGCGAGCACAGGTCACTATCCACACCTCCCCTCCTGGGAGCCTGTGCAGCCCGCCACTGCCAGGGTCCTGTGATCCAGGGACAACTTCCCCGGGAGAATACACAGCATTCCTCAGGTTGGTGCAACGTCACGCTGGGCTCTGCTGCCACATGCCCACATTTTGTGCCCCTCCCTCCCCCCGGCCTGAGTGAGCCAGAGCCCCCGAATCAGCTGCTCCTTTAACCCTACCCGTTTGAGCGAAGAACAGACGCCCTCAGGAGACCTACACACAGAGGCAGGGCCAAATCCAAAGCTGAAGCCCAGGAGCTGTGCAAACAAAGAAGAGAAAGGGAAATTTCTCCCAGCAGCCTCAGGAGAAGTGTATTAAATCTCCACAGTCAACTTGATGTACCCTGCATCTGTGGAAAACCTGAATAGATAACGAATCATCCCAAAATTGAGGAGGTGAACTTTGGGAGCAACGATATATATATATTTTTTTCTCTTTTTCTCTTTTTGTTAGTGTGTATGTGTATGCTTCTGTGTGTGATTTTGTCTGTATAGCTTTGCTTTTACCATTTGTCCTAGGTTCTGTCTGTCCATTTTTTTTTTTTTTTTGTATAGTTTTTAGCACTTGTTATCATTGGTGGATTTGTGTTTTGGTTTGGTTGCTCTCTTCTTTCTTTGTTTTTTTATTACTTAAAAATTTTTTAATAATTTTTTATTTTATCTTATTTTATTTTATCTTCTTCTTTCTTTCTTTCTTTTTTTTTTCCTCCCTTTAATTCTGAGCCACGTGGATGACAGGCTTTTGCTGCTCCAGCCAGGCATCAGGGCTGTGCCTCTGAGGTGGCAGAGCCAAGTTCCGGACACTTGTCCACAAGAGACCTCCCAGCTCCACGTAATATCAAATGGCGAAAATCTCCCAGAGATCTCCATCTCCACACCAAGACTCAGCTCCACTCAACGATCAGCAAGATACAGTGCTGGACACCCTATGCCAAACAACTAGCAAGACAGGACCACAACACCACCCATTAGCAGAGAGGCTGCCTAAAATCATAATAAGGCCACAAACACGCCAACACACACCACCAGACGTGGACCTGCCCACCAGAAAGACAAGAACCAGCCTCATGCACCAGATCACAGGCACTAGTCCCCTCCACCAGGAAGCCTACACAACTCACTGAACCAACCTTAGCCACTGGGGACAGACAACAAAAACAATGGGAACTACGAACCTGCAGCCTGTGAAAAGGAAACCCCAAACACAGTAAGAGAAGCAAAATGAGAAGACAGAAAAACACACAGCAGATGAAGGAGCAAGATAAAAACCCACCAGACCTAACAAATGAAGAGGAAATAGGCAGTCTACCTGAAAAAGAATTCAAAATAATGATAGTAAAGATGATCCAAAATCTTGGAAATAGAATGGAGAAAATACAAGAAACGTTTAACAAGGACCTAGAAGAACTAAAGAGCAAACGAACAGTGATGAACAACACAATAAATGAAGTTAAAAATTCTCTAGAAGGGATCAATAGCAGAATAACGGAGGCAGAAGAACAGATAAGTGACCTGGAAGATAAAGTAGTGGAAATAACTACTGCAGAGCAGAATAAAGAAAAAAGAATGAAAAGAATTGAGTACAGTCTCAGAGACCTCTGGGACAACATGAAATGCACCAATATTCGAATTATAGGGGTCCCAGAAGAAGAAGAGAAAAAGAAAGGGACTGAGAAAATTTTGAAGAGATTATAGTTGAAAACTTCCCTAATATGGGGAAGGAAATAGTTAATCGAGTCCAGGAACCACGGACAGTCCCATACAGGATAAATCCAAGGAGAAACACACCAAGACACATATTAATCAAACTATCAAAAAATAAATACAAAGATAAAGTATTAAAAGCAGCAAGGGAAAAACAACAAATCCAGTAATTTATGTAAAAGAAATAAAATTTGTGTAAAATTTGTAAACAATGTAATTCACAATATAAAGAGACTAAACTATAAAAATTATATGATTATCCCAATAGGTGCAGTAAAAACATTTGAAAAAATTAAATATATTGGGGCTTCCCTGGTGGCGCAGTGGTTGGGAGTCCGCCTGCCGATGCAGGGGACATGAGTTCGTGCCCCGGTCTGGGAGGATCCCACATGCCGCGGAGCGGCTGGGCCCGTGAGCCATGGCCGCTGAGCCTGTGCGTCCGGAGCCTGTGCTCCGCGAGGGGAGAGGCCACAACAGTGAGAGGCCCGTGTACCACACACCTACAAAAAAAAAATTCAATATATTCATAATAAAACTCTCAGCCAACTAGAAATACAAAGGAACTTCCTCAAACTGATAAAGTGTACCTATGAAAACTTACAGCTAACATGATGCTTAATGTTGAAAGACTAAATGCTTTCCCTCTAGAATCAGGAAAAGAACAGGTATTTTTCACTTAAAACTGTCTAATAAAATGTTCTCAAGATCTTGATATTTTGTTACACCTTATCTATCAATTATTAACATTTTCATTATTATACAATGAAAGGAACACAAAACTAGTTTAACTAGTTAAATGGGTTGTCTAACTGACCTTAGTTAAGTATTTTGGGTCAGTTTAGGAAAGACATTAAGGAAAAGAAAGAATTTTGTTCCAGGGACTGAGCTTGATGTTAATATACATTACATATTCAAGTTTTTCTCAGGCTTTTATTTCTATACATTTTGTTCAAATTTTTATATTCTAGTACTGCACAGTTTTTTGAAGATTTGTGAGTGTTTATGTTCAATGTTATATGTAATTCTATACCACATTCCATTTAGAAATCCAAACATACAGAATAGAGAGAGAACAAGAAAAAAAAAAAGCCCAGAAGCCAAAAATATGAACCGAAAGTAATCTAATTTTTTAGATTATACAGGTGAAGATAAAGATATAATTGGACCAGAAAGTTCCAACTCGACAATGAGAATTTGAGGAATGAGAATTAGGCTCCTGGAAGAGATGGGTGTTCAGAAATGGTATGAATGATAGGGTGGCAGATTAGGTGGTGTTTCACCCAGATTCCCTCTTCAGTCTCCAGGCACCCATCCTCCAGCTGCCAAGCATTTAATCTTGATTGCTAATTGTTCACAGCTCTATTCCTCTCTTAGTCACAGGAAAATGCTTCACTCAAGGCTGTTCACCTTTCCAGGAGTGACCAGAGATTGGCTGATGTGGGGATACAAAGGCCTAGTCCTTTGCCTAAATTTGGAACTACCTTGAAGGGTGATCCCAGCTGCAGAGCTCCATGTAGGATTAGCTGGGATCTTGGTTGCACAGCGTTACAATAGTCCTTCTGTCTAGTCCTGCTTTTCTCACTTCCAGACAGGTCTGTCTCCCAAGACTACTCCCCAGTAATCATTCTGCACGGAAGTCCCTGTTTTAGAATCTGTTTCCACAGGACCCAAAGTAAAACGAATGACCATTGAATTGATACCTGTGGGAGAGTGGCTTTTCAGGTACATGGTGCTATTTTGAAAGGGCTAACTTTTCAGTGAATTGAGTAGAAGACATGAGAGAGTGTGACTGAGGCGTGTGAAATGAACAGGATCACCAGGAAAACAGTGGAACTGCTGAATTTAAATAATAAATACTTGTATGGAAGATATTTCTCAGATATTCACTTTAAATTACTAAATAGGAAGTAAAGTCAGCTTGCAAAAATCATTTCTTTAAAAAGAAAGTGGAACAAAATCATTTTACAATTTGACACCTAGTTCCTGTGACTGCCAAGTACATCCTGGCAGTATTGGTACTGAAGCCAGGGCAAGTTTAAAGAGTGCCAATGGGAAGCGCTGGTGCCAAGCTAATGCTGAAAATTGCTTAAACTGAACACTAATGCCAGTTTACTTTTGCATTATAATAAGGTAAAGAAAAAGCTAAAATTCAGCTTTTACATGGTAAACATTTTTGGTGTCCACATCTGGTTATTTCTGAACTTGTCATCCATCTCTCCTCACTTATCCCTCCTCCCGTATATCTTCTGGGAATGATTCCAGCCACCTAGTTTCTGAAACAAGAAATCTGAGAGCCAATTTTGAATCTTACTCACATAATCCTTACATGCATTCCCTACATCATACCCAAGCTGGCTGCTACCTCTTTATTAATGTTTGAATTCATTCTTCTCTCTCTCCCAGTCCATTGTTGCTTTTATGATTCTGACCATTATTTGCTAGATTATTTCACAGCTTTCTTACAGCTAGTATCTTCCAAACCAAGCTCCAAATTATTCCCAGAATGAATACTCTAAATGCAAATTTAATCATGCTGTCCTTCTATAACATGTTAAATGTCCTCTATCTTTAAGACACATCTCAGGCTACTTAGCACATCACAGAAGGCTCCAGTCCTGTCTATACATTACCCTTCTAGACATTTATCTTCTCATCAAATCTTATGGCCCAACCACATTATACTACTTTCAATTTCCTCAAATTTGGGCCTACTCATATGATAACTCCTCTTCCCACTACTTTGGATGTCAAAAAGTATTGTCCTTAAGAATGTGGTTTGGAAAAAATTATAATTAGCTGACTTTTTAAAAACTAGAATTTGAATAGCTTTAGTGGGAACATGTACTCTCCAGTTGACTTTGGGACCCCCGTGACTTTCATGATACCGAGGCAAGTTGCTTAGATTTATCAGTATTTGTCTTGCAAGACTGTTCCTCTGAGTACCGTCTGAAACTTCCCTGACTGTATTAGTTTTATTTAAGTTTCCCTCCTGTTAAGGGCTCCTATAAGTACCTTAAAAATTTTTTTTTACTATAGCATTTTCAGTAATCTTCTCATATTACCTACATTTTTCATATTACCTTCATTTCCTTCATTTTCCTTACTGACATTTTAAGCATAAGAATATGATATATCTGATGAACTAAAATTTTGATAATTCCATCCAATTTTTTCTTTGTATTTTCATATCAAGCCCATCTATATGGCATCTTATTTTAAGTTATTAAATGGCTGTTAAGTATAGAACAAACAAATCTATATCATCAGTTCTCCATTAGGGGTGAGCTTGTCTTCCAGGGAACATTTTCAATGCCTGGAGACATTTTTGGTTGCTACAATGAGGGGTGGAGGAAACTACTGGCATCTGGTGGATAGAGGCCAGGGGCACTGCTAAATATCCTATAATATACAGTACAGACCCTCACAACAAAAAATTAACCATCGCAGTATGTCAAGAGTGCTGAGGTTGAGAAACCCTGATTAATAAGGAAACAAATGTCTCTTAGGCTCAGGAGTCAAACTATTCCAGTCCAGATCCTGCCTCCACGTGGGGAAGTGTCTGGTATGATGTTGGCCAGTTTACCTGTTCCTTAGTTTTCTTTTAAAAATGGAGGTAATAACCATGCATCACAGGGTTATCATCAGAATTAAATTAAATGCTTAAAACAGTACGTGTATAGGTAACAATTAAAATTTTTAATTATTATTCTTGTCATATATTATAAACATAGTTTTACTGCTTGTGAATGTATGTGACTTTTCAGTCACAAAATTGTTAAGTCAAAGCAATTTTGCTAGAATCCATTTATCTTGTTGCAATATTCACTTATATATCACTGTGATTTCCTTTTGTTTTAATTAAATACCACCTAAGTTAGTCACATGTTTTGTTTTCTTTTTCTCTTCTCTCCAGTCATGCCATCATTAGGTCTAAATTGTTAGTGTTTTAGTTATATAACAAGGGAAAATTGTACCAAACAAATAGATCTAGTGTTTGCACAAGGCAAAAATGACATATAATTTGATCCAGGCTAATAACTGGAGATAGTTGACTTAAGTCTGATGAGTGTCATGAGATTGCTGAGCTTTTTAACAGTAACAGCATTCTAAATTCCCAAGCAAAGGAACCATTTACACTTGTTGGTCACAAAGTCTAAAATATCAGTGTATACCCAGTATATTTTCAATATTATAATTTCTGTCTTGTTTTTGCAGTAGTATTAAAAATCTTATAATTTACTGGCAAATTCTTACATTTTCTGATGTGAACAAATAAACGGTTACAAAGCAAATAATTTTGCATTCACACAGGTAGTTAATATAATATAAACTTAAAGTTGAATCTATCCTTGCTGCAAATAATGGACTATATGAAATTTTCTAGCTTCCTACCTATTTGTAAGCTTTTTGATAAATTATTTATTGTCCATTGAGGCACTGGATATTAAAAAGAAAAAATGTTTTGGAACTCTTTTCATAATAAAAATGCAATTAATCACATTTAGGGAATTTCCGGGGAAACATACGTATTTTTCTTAATAGTCAATAACACAGAAACAGTCGGAACCATCACTTACTGTTCAGTGAAGTTTATTAAGGACTGTGTGGGAAAAATGTGGATCATTCCTCAACCTAAATACTGTGTTTTGATTTATAGAAGCTTCACCGCACTTGGAAAAAACAAAATGAAAAAACTCAATGTTTTCTAAAAGTGCTATAATATATCAGACCAAAATATCGGTTTGCAGTACTTTAGATTGACACATAAAAATTTCACAAGACTAGTATATTCATAAGGCTATCTAGTATGTAATAGACATGGCTAGATACCTGATATAATAGATTTTTCATCTTTAATGCTGATTTTACAAAACTATAAAACTTTGTAGACATATAAGACAAAGACAGAAATAACATTTGAGATAAGAACAAGAAAAAAGAAGCACCTTAATAGAATCAGGGTTTTGTTTTATTTTGTTGTTGTTTTGGCTTTTTGTTTGTTTGCTTTATTTTTGGGGTCCAGACCTCAATATATTAACACATGCTATTTCCCCAAATCACATTACAATTAAATGAAAGAATCACTTGTTCTGAGGAAAGCTAGTTGCCATGTCGTGGGGACCCTCAAGCAGCCCAATGAGAGGTCCATGTAGCAAGGAACCGAGGCTTCTTGTGAGCAGCCCTTGAGATACTGGTGTTTCCTGCCAACAGCCATGGAAGTAAATCATCTTAAAAGCAGATTCTGCAGCCCAGTCAAGCTGACTGCAGTACTGGCCAACATCCAGACCACAACCTCATGAGGTACACTAAGGCAAAACCACTCAGTTAAGCTACTTCTGAATTTTTGACCCACATAAACCAAGAGATGACCAAAGTTTGCTGTTTCAACTTGCTAAAACTTGAACTAATTTGTTACATGGCAAAAGTGACACAATGCAAGAATAAAAGAGAAGAAAACATCATAGCAGATGGAATCTGGTAAAAAATTGAAATCTGGAAGGCAAATGGACAAGTGATATAAGACAGAATGTAGGTAGGATTGAAAACAGGTGGATGGGTAATTGAAAGTCAATAAAAGGAGAACTTAGATTCCAAAATGTCCTCTCCCTCTCCTAACTCAAAACAAAATGGGACAAAACAAAAGCCATCTCTTGCCATTTTGTCAGAAGATAGATGGCTTACTCTATGGAGGGATGGTAAATTCTGGTACATAAGGCACAGCTGTGGAAAGGAGTACCAGATTTAATAAGGTTGATTAAATGGAAGTCCACTTGGTGATTAGCAGGAAACCAGCCAAAGTTTCCTGCTAACTTCCCAGAATTTTAAAAATTAGAGTTATAACTCCCACCCCCCAAGAGACAAGACTGAAGTAGTCCTTCCTTTAAACTAATCAGCACCAGAGAAAGCATGATCTCAGTGGAGTGTACAGTTCCACAGTAAAATGGCCTGGATTATTGACTCGCTATGATACTGTGGTCCACATTGTGGTAGACAGAATTCTAAGATGACTCCGGATGACCGACAGACTCAAATAATCCCCTCCTTTGAGCATGGGAGGGACCTGTGAATAGGATGGGTTATCACTCCAGTTATAAGGTCACCTTATTTGATAAAAGTGGAAGGATTTTGCAGATGTAATTAGGTGTCTAACCAGTTGACTCTGAGTTAATAAAAAGGGAGATTTTTGGGGTGGGCCTGACCTAAACAGATGAGCCTTTAGAAGAGACTTAAAACAAAAGCAGACATATCCCCTTGGGCCTTGAAGTGAAAAACTTCCATGTTATGGAGAGTGCCATGTTTCTAAGAACCTGAATGAAGACTTTAGGATCTGAAAACAATCCCTGACCAGCAAGCAGCAAGGAGAACATGGGCCTCAGTCCTGTAACTGTGAGAATTTCTACAGTTGAATTCTGCCACTCATCTGAATGAGCTTGAAAATAGCTCATTTGAGCCTCTGGCTGAGAATGCAGCTTGGCCAACTCTTTCATTTCAGCCTTGTGAAATCCTGAGCAGAAAATTCCTCTGAAACATGCCCAGACTTCTCACCTACAGAACTGTGAGATTAAAATGGAGTTTTATTAAGCCACTAAACTTGTGATAATTTGGTGTGTGACAGTAAGAAACAAAAACTAAAATACACACCATTAGACAAGTTCTGCCAATTTAAACAGAACTTCCATTTAGCATTTTGCTTCTTTTTAACATGAATAGGTAACCAAACATAATTAGACTGTGAGGAAAGGCATTAATTACAGACAATGAATTTTTTTCAGAATTGAAGAACTTGAGTTTTCACATTAATAGGACCACTGAGTATACAGCAATAATGAAAAAGACTCAAAATAAAACTACATTATAAAATTTCAGAACATCGTGGATAAAGATATGATCAAGCTGAACTGCATTAGATTGACAATAATATATGGAAGCTAGAAGATAAGAGTGTAATACCTTCGTTTACTAAGAAAAAGGGTTATCACTCTCCCCTGAGTTCTATGCCAAGGCAAAATAAAGATGTCGTATTATGATACAACAAAGATGTTTTTGGTGGGCATGCATCTTCTCAAAGTATTACCTCCCATACCTTTTATGGAAACTACTGGAGGCTGTGTTCCCTAAAAGCCTAGAGAGTACAGCAAGAAAAAAAGAAGACCTCCATTCCAGAAAGCAGAAGATCCAGAGTTAGTTCTAACAGAAGGATGATAGTGAAAGGAAATCCCAGGGAGAGTTGTGTAGTAGGCATGGAGAACAGCAGTGCCACCCACATGGAGGTGGGTGCAGAAGGAGCAGGGCTTTAGGATAGAGGTCACCTTGAAAATAATGAAGTGATAGATATTTTGATGGGTTTGAACATGCAGAAAATGCCACTCAGAGACTTTTTAGAATCCAGTGGACTGCTTCAGAAGAAGAAACAATTTTATTAGAAAACAATACAAATTCCAAAATGGGGCAACTATTTATTTCAGAAAAGTTAGAATTTTTTTTAAGGGTGCTTACTGATGTATAATACTTGGCTTAGCATTGAATGATAAGTGTAGTTGCATAGTAGTATATACTGAGTATTTAAACAAATTTTGTGGTATGGGCTTAGTGTAAGAGTGGGAAGAAAGAGAACAATGGAAAGGGCTTTTATTGTTAGAGATATAAATCTTACACACTATAATAAAAAACAATATATACTTTATAAAAATTGTATATCTAGATATAGCAGTATAGGTATACATGTTATGTATACAAAGGTAAATATAAGCGGACATAGCTAAAAAAGAAAAAAGAAGCCAAAGCAATGGGATTGGGGAGTACTAGGAAATGTGGGAAAAAGACCACTTCATTACCAGGCTTATTGGTTCTATTTGATTTTTTTTTTTTTAACTGAGTGTATGTTCTACTTTTTAAAATAAAATTCATTAAAAGGATCATAGTAAACTAATTAAAATGTAAATGTGGGGGGAAAATGTGGGAAAATATTTCCAGCTAATGTTACAGTCAACAAGATGATATTTATTATTCAAATAATTTACTCATTACTGAGAAAAAATATAACATGCTGTCATGGTTGAGAGTGATTTGGAGACAGACTCCATTTTTTAATCTCAGCTCCTTTGATACTAACTCTTATTCCGGGCTAGACACATAATTTCCTCATCTCTAAAGAATAATACCTACTCAACATAGTTCTTGGAAAAATAAATATGAGAAAGCTTGTAAAGTATTTTGACAGTACCTGGTAAATAGTAAGTCAATAAATATTAACTGTATAAATTACTAGAAAATATTTACTAAGCAGCTCTACGTACACAGTCTAAGTCTTAAGTCTGGTCACAAAGGAACATGAATGAAACAAGAATAATTTTCGCATGTAGAGCTGGCAGTCTAGTTGGCAGTCTAGATAAAAGACAAATGAGAGAGTGAAGCTATAAATTTTTAAAAAGCTCAAAATATTTTAAAATTAAAGTCCTAATAAGTGATCAGTACTCTGAAATACACAGAGTAGAAGGCAACACCGGAGTGTGTGTGTATGTGTTGTAGGGTGGAAGTTGTACTTTTAAAGGTTATCATTGGTTGTCATGAGGAGATGGTATTTAAGTCACCACCTATATTAATCTGCTCAGGATGCCATAACAAAACACCACACTGGGTGTCCTAATTGACAAATTTGTTTCTCATAGTTCTCAAGTCTAGAATTCTAAGATCAAGTTTCTTGCCTATTGGATTTCTGTCGAGGGCTTGCAGACAGCCACCTTCTTGCTGTATTTTTACATGGCTTTTGCTCTGTGCTCACAAGAAGAAAGAGACAGAGAGAGAAAGAGAGACAGAGAGAGCACGCAACCTCTTGCGTGTCTATTCTTAGAAAAACACCGATCCTACTGGATCAGAGCTCCACTCTTATGAGCTAATTTAATCTTGATTACATCTGTAAAGGATCTGTCTCCAAATACAGTCACTTTGGGGGTTAGGGCATCAAGATATAGATTTGGGGGGAACAGACATTCAATCCACAACGTTTTACCCCTAGCCCCCCAAACCTTATGTCATTCTTGCATACAAAATACATTCATGGCATTCCAACAGCTGCAAAAGACTTTAACTCATTCCAACATCAACTCAAAAATCTAAATTCTGTTGTAAATATCATCTAATTCAGGTGTTAGTGAAACTCAAGGTACAGTTCATCCTGAGGCAAAATTCCTTTCTAGCTGTGAACCTGTAAAACCTATCAACTTGCATTTGTGCTTCCAAAATGCAAGTTGATAGGATAGACACTCCCAGTCCAAAAGGGAGAAATAGGAAAGAAGGAAGGAGGGATGAGTCCCAAGCAAGTCCAAAACCTAGCAAGGCAGATAATATTAGGTCTTAAGGCTTAAGAATAATCTTATTTGGCTTGAAATCCATATTCTGGACCCACTGGGACTGCTGTCTGCACACAAGGCTCTGCCAGGCAGGCCCCCATCCCTAATGCACCAGGCAGCCTTACCCTCAAGACTCCAGGTGGCCCAAGGCTCCATTTAGTGGCAGCCTGGCATATTGAAACCTTGAAGGTGGCCCCACCCTTTGAAATGGGTAGAAGCAGCCTTGCCCCTGGACCTGTGGTGAGAGTGGCAGCCCTGATGATTGCAGAATCACCTTTGGGGTCGTTCTATGGTCCCATCCTGTAGAACATACCACATCCCTTGCAGCATGTGGGATCTTAGTTTCCCGACCACAGATCAAACCCGTGCTACCTGCAGTGGAAACGCAGAGTCAACCACTGGACCACCAGGGAACCCACTCTGTAGAACAGGGGTCCCCAACCCCTGGGCCGAAGACTGGTACTGGTCTGGGGCCTGTTAGGAATGGAGCCGCACAGCAGGAGGTGAGCAGCGGGTGGGGGAGGGAGGGAAGCTTCATTTGCCGCTCCCCATCGCTCACATTACCACCTGAACCACCCCGCCCCCGCCCCCCCATCCGTGGAAAATTGTCTTCCATGAAGCCGGTCCCTATGCTAAAAAGGTTGGGGACCAATGCTGTAGAATATAAAGTCCTACAGCCTTCCCTTAATTGTCCTATCTTCGTCCCCTTCAGTTCAAACTGGCAATGTTTCTGCTCATATTATCCCATAATCTCTTTATCTATGGCAGTCCAGCCACACCCTTGGTGTTCTCTTCACAACACATTTTCTCATTTTTTGCAATATGGACAGACAGAATTTTTCAAACCTTTATGTTTTTGTTCCTTTTTGTTTAATAATTAATTAATTTAATAATTATTAAGTAAGTAATAATTACTTCAGTTACCTCTCTCCTCTTGCACTTTATCATAAGCAATCAGGAGGACCCACACCACACCTTCAATATTTTGCTTATAAATTTCATCAGCTAAATATCCAACTTCATCATTCACAGTCTCTGTCCTCCGCAAAACACTAAGAACAAAAGTGAGTCATGGGGCTTCCCTGGTGGCGCAATGGTTGAGAGTCCGCCTGCCGATGCAGGGGACACGGGTTCGTCCCCCGGTCCGGGAGGATCCCACATGCTGTGGAGCGGCTGGGCCCGTGAGCCATGGCCGCTGAGCCTGCGCATCTGGAGCCTGTGCTCCGCAACGCGAGAGACCACAACAGTGAGACGCCAGCGTACTGCAAAAAAAAAAAAAAAAAAAAAAAGTGAGTCACGTTCTTTGCCACTTTATAACAAGTATTATCTTTTCTCCAGTTTCCAATAACCTAGTCCCTGTTTTTGTCTGCGACCTCACTGAATGGCTTTTAATGACCATATTTCCACTAATATTCTGTTGATTACTTATGTGTTCTCTAATGAGGGAGGCTTTCTCTCCAGCTCTCCTCTTTTCTTTATGAGCTCTCACCAGAATCACTTTTAACATCCATATTTCCATGAACAGTTCCTTCCCAGCCATCTATGTTTTTTCTAGCATACATCTCAAAACTTCTCCAACCCCTCTACCCTTTAGCCATTTCCAGAGCTGCCTTAACATTTGTAGGTATTTGTTATATAGCAGCAACCTCATTTCATGGTACCAAAATGTGTCTTGGTTTGCTCTGGCTGCCATCACAAAATATTACAGTTAAAACATAAAAAAATTATTTTTATCAGTTCTAGAAGCTAGAAGTCTAAGATCAAGGTTCTGACCCAGTTACCAATGAGATCTCTCTTCCTGGCTTGCAGATGACCACTTTCTTGCTGTGTCCTCACATGACCTTTCCTCTGTTCTTGGAGAGAGAAAGAAAAAGAGAGAGAGAGAGCATTCTGATGTCTCCTTGTATCAGGTCTGTAATCATATTAGATCAGGACCCCATCCTTATGACCTCATTTAACCTAAATTACTTCCATAAAGGCTCTGTCTCCAAATACAGTTGCATTGGGGGATAAGGCTTCAACATATGTATTTTGAGGGGACACAAACATTTAGTTTATAGGATAAGAAGGCAGATTCCATGACAAGGGACAGGGTAAGAAAAATTCCACATATGCATTGGCATATTTCAATAACTGAAATAAACCTGATGTGGGAAGCAGAATTGGTAAATTTGGGCAAGTATGAGATAGGGAAAGATTAGAATGGTGTGATGAGGACCTTCATGCCATGATTTTTGGATTTTTTTTTCCACACCATGCAGCTTTCGGGATCTGAGTTCCCCAACCAGAGACTGAACCCGGGACATGACAGTGAAAACACCGAACCCTAACCACTAGACCACCAGGGAACTCCCTGGATTTTGTTTTAAATGTCAGGGTGAAAAAAATTAAGCCAGGATGGCACTACAATGCAATTTATGTTTTAGAAACATCACTATGATGGCTGCATTGAAAACAGATGGATTATGAGTAATCCTTCTATACAGAGAGTTGATCAAATATGGAAAGCCAATAAGTAAACACAGGCAAAAATATGAACAAAATACTTACAGAATTAATACAGATTACGATATATTTAAACTCTATTAATAAAAGATGTGCTAATAAAAAGCATCAATGTAATGTCATTTTCATCTCTTCAAATTTGTATTAAAAGGGCCTAACTAAGATAAAAATCAACCAATGAAATTATATAAAAGCAGAAAAACGAAACACAGTACCTCCAGGAGATCAAGAAATTGGATGCTGCCCTCCTGTTTCCCTTTCCTAGGCAGTGCCTGTCCCCAGTGGTCGTGTGGAAATGTGTCCGTGATTTTTGGTGTCACAATACCTGGCAAGGTTCTACTGGCAATTATTTGGGCAGAGGTGGAGGAGTTGTGGTGGGGAGAAAAACTAAACTTTCTGAAATGGTCTGGCATGTTTCATGCAAGGAAGAATAGCCACACTTAAATGCCAACAGAGCCCTAATTAAGGGTGTTATTCATCAATGAAATGACCACATAACAATCACCCTTTTCTCTCCTCCTCTCTGGCCAAGAGACAGGCTCTCTAGAGCAGAGAAAACCAGAAGTAGTCACATTTCCAGAAACAGGAAAAAATATATGTATGAAGAGAGAAAAATGCTTGACCAAATGGACTATGAAGGATTATTGAGGTGTTAATGACTGGAAGATCTACCCAAGGCAGGCATAGACTTAGAGAAATGGAAAATACTAACGCATAAAATTGATTTCCATTTTGTGGTAGAGGTTTTTGAATTTGACTTTTGACAGTCCAATTCATATTTGATATACCATCCTCAGTCAAGCAAAATAGCAAAACGTAAAATAACCTTTAAAAGAGTTAATATACTGTAATTTCAGTTCAGTAAACTGTCGTAATGAAATTACCAGAAACTCCAGGAATTCTCCATAAATTAGTACATTGTTACTTATATTAAGAGTGGAAATGATTACATATTATATAGCTATCTACACTGTGTTTTCCAGAATACATGTTGACATACACCTTCTCACAATACAATGATAGGAGAAAGTACATTGTATATATACATACAGTTTATAAAACATTGTATGTATATATGTATATGTATATATTAAAAGGAAACCTGCTAAAATATTAACAATCATTATCTCTGGTAGGTAGTATTACTAGTATCATTTTTAAAAATCTCTTTATATTTTTGAAACTTCTTTAACAGTCATTTTGCTTTCCTTCTTCATGGTTATTTGCAAAATAAAATAGTACTTTTCTCACTGAAAATGATTCAGACATCGTTGAGATATATCAATGATGCATTTTATTTTAAAAGAGGCATTTCTGGAGATATTATGCAATTGAAAGTTTGCATAATTCAAGCCTAAAATAATTCAAGAATTTTTTTTTGCTGTAGACTAGGAAATGGAGAAATGCAGTCTTAGAATATAGATATTTCTAATCACAGCACATCTCCTAGATGTGCTTTTTCTCTAATTATGTTTTTTTATCTAAAATAAAGCTATCTAAATTAAAAGCTTGACCTTCTTCATAGAAATTTAACATACCTAATTGAATTCCAAGGTTTGTGTCGCCTGGCAGCACTTTTCTGAACTAGCTCTGATTCTACTATTTAATTAATTCTTAGATGATATTGCCATAAGATAAAAATATTTTCGGGTTATAAAAACATTGAACGTCAAAGTAACAGCACAGGTGTTATAAAAAAATTTCCTGGAAATTCCAATACACATTAAAAACAGTGTGGTTTAAAAGATGTACTGCAAAAAAAAAAAAAAAAAAAAAAAGGAGGGAATTGGATATTGCTGTTTACCAGGTTAGTGACGTTAGTCTGTTGCAATCATAAAAGCACAATATACAATGGAGCTGGTCTGCTAATATTACATTCAGAAAGTCTTGATAATAAAAAAGTAACATTTTGTATACTATTGTTTCATAAAATGCAATTATACTACATATACAATACAATACAGCACTCCCCTCTACCCACCCCCTACACACACACATTTTATTACCTTCTGTTCTCAATCATATATTCCTCCCTAGAGCTAACCACTAAACAGTTTGTGTGGTTGCTTCCAATCATTGATTTTATGATTTTATATGTACATAGTATATTGCATTACCTATGAATAAGAAAAAATACATTAAAATGTATATAAATCATTTTCCCTTTAACTTATGTGCTAAAAAATCACTTTGTTGTAATACTCAGAAGAAAAAATCTAATCCCTATGTACTCTGTAATTGATTGGCTCATAAATCACATCCTACAATTGAAAATTTAAGAATTTAGTCACAGAAAGATTCTCCTTAGAATCTGTTCTCTAGATCTACATAATTATTTCTATTTGTTTTACCTAAATGTGGATAGAAACATGTTAAGAGTATGCAATTACATAAATTCCTGTTACTTGGTAATATTTCTCCTAAAAGTAAGAAAGATAAGGAAAGAGAAAAAAGCCAGCTTTACCTCTTGAGTTAGTACCATGTAAAATACTCATTAGCATAGTGTTTTTCTTGAAAAATAAGGGCCAGCTATCTACTAAGCTATGCTAATCTCTCCTTAGAAGCAATTTAAAGGAAATATATAGAAAATACTTATATTGGATTAGGGCTAAATTATTATCTTTGTGAGGTGAGGGTGAATCTTTTTCTTTTTAAAAAAGAAAGAAATAGAAAAAAAACACCAATTAAAAAATATTACCTAAGTATTTATGGGAAAAGTCCTAATTACAAATTTCTCCCCAAAAAAGCAGTTTTAAAACTTGTAGTTACACTACCTTAAAATGATGCCTCTTCTATGTCTCTCCTCTTATACAAACTAGGTACTTTTTAGCTATTTTTTTTCTATGTTCAGTGTGATTCAGATTAGTAAACTCTCAAGCAACTGCTATTTCAATAATTAATAATCTCCTGTCCTTGTAATTTTCCATAATCATCATGGTTAAAATGCAGTGATTCTACCAACCAATTATTTTGTGTCATGGACAGAACACAAAATAATTAAAAGCATCCAAAGAGTTTCTAATGATCAAAGAAAAGAAGTTTAGCTATGGAGATAAGTTTATTGCTATTAGAGATTGACATGCACAGCAAATTCTTATATCCATTTCCCAATTTTGTATGATTTATATTTGGCTTTTCTGATGATGGTTAAATAATTCAAATTACATCAGCTTTTTAAGAACTAGAAAAAATTTAAGGAATAGAAGTTTTAAGAAATAGAAAATTTTTTAGTTATAATTAAGATTGATCTGGGTTGCTGTCCTCATGTTTTTCAGTGTCAGCCCACAATGGCTCAATACTTAAATAGGAATTGTATGCATGTGTGTGTTTACAGTTTTTGTACTTCTAGAAGAAAAAGGTGCTTAACAGATAGAGCAATATTGAACTTTACCCAGAGTTACATTCATCTTATGCCCAAGTCTATGCAGCAAGCAAGCCAGCTTGACAGTTTAATTCCACATTAGGATAATGCTTGGAAGGGTAATCCTATTGGCACTGCAGGATAAGGATGCCTGTGTCAGTGGCTTTGGCCTATAAAATTGTTAGCTATAAATTCTGAGCTGGCATTGTGAGCTTAACTTTTAAACCAGCCTTTTCTTAGCATCCTATTGCCAAGAGTAAGTTATTTGCTCCATAAATCCATCTAACCCATTATACTTTTCTTTTTAAAATCATTTGGCAAATATACCCAAAGCAATAAAAATCTGCTTTTCATATGTATTATCTTATTTTAGACATGATAATCATGTGTATGAAAAAGACACTGAATGAGTTATAAATGGAACAATTTGTTTACGAGAGTAGATTTAAACAGAACCAGAAGAGTTTTATTTTTGCTGTATTTAAGGATTAAAAAAAATCAATCAACTGCTTGAGTTGACATAAATGTTCACGATATTTTGTAAGGATAATCAAAGAAATGAAAATACCTCTTTGTTTACTTAGTTTTTTAGAAACTAGCACTCAAATCTGATTGTTCAACTGTGTACCTTTGAGTTTACATAATAGAAATAGTTGATGCTTATACTTCACCACTGTGAAGTGACCAGACATGAGCACAGAGAGATGAGCTCTGAGGACACCTGAGAGGTATCTTCCCTGCCTTCACCATTTACACGATGGCTGGATATCTGAAGTTTCAAGCTTACAAATATGAACATAAGGGTTTTAAAGGCCAAACGTTTTTTCTCTTAGCTCTTTACTTTTCCAGATGGAGAAAAATCTGCTTTCAAACTTAAATCTTGGGTGGACTCTAATCTCAAAGTCTACAGATCCTGCCATCTCTTTCAGAGGGGCTGGTTGTCTCTGAGAAAAGGTATGAAGCCCTGGCATAATGTCCCATTTCCAACTGTGGCTATCTCATGAGATTATTTCTTTCTTTCATCTCTTTCATCTCTCGGTAACTTATTCTAGTTGTTATTTTACTCTTTGCATTGGAGCTCAATTATCCATGACATCTTTCTTCTACATTATCCTTTTCAATTAATTATAATTTATATTAGTTTGACTGACACAAAATCATCTTTTTTTAATATTTGTTCACATGTATATTTACATCTTATTAAAATTTTTTTAATCATCAGACTATTTTTTTTAGAGCAGTTTTAGGTTCATAGCAAAATTGAGTAGGAAGTAGAATTATAATATACCCCTTCTCCTCCCCACATACACTGACCATATTTTTTTTTCTTGTTGTTTTTATTGTACTTTTCAAGTTAAACATCGTTGGATGATGTTTTCATATTTATATCTACAGAAGCAAGAATGTTTATAATGATTATAGCTATAAGAATCATCTGTACCCATTTATAGCAATTTATCAGAAATGTCAACTTCAATAGAAGGGACAGCCTAGAGCTTTCAAATAAGAAAGTTTTTTGGATTGTCTTAAGACACAGTAGGACAGTTTCATAACCTCTTAGATGGGCAGAGGGGATAATGGCAGCATGCCTGGCATGTTTTTGCCAACCTTGGCCTACTACCTCAGGATGGGAGACCAGATTTCTCTATGCAAGCTTTGTGAGTCATTTTATTGAAAGCAGAACTTCCTCCCCCAATACTGCAAACTTGTAACAATATATTTTATATCTAAAAGACTATCTTTTCTTCATTACTTGGATTAATATTAAATGGCTGTACATTGCCATCTTATTTGAATAGGTATAGTTCTTATTTTATCATGCCATATGTGAATTTAGGTGATATAAAAGTCACTGTCTCCATCCTGTATGATCATTAACAAGGGACAAATTTTGAGATATAATTACATCAATGGTATTTTAAATTAATTTTAATTTAAAATTGCTAGGCGATTTACATGCATTAATTCAATTAATCTTCACATTATCTAATAGCAATTATTTTTATACAAGATTACTAATGAAGTCCAGAGAAATGAGTTTACTTGCACTTAGCCACCTGATTAGTAAGTGATGAAGACAGGATTAAAATCCAGGATATCTGACCCCAAAGCCCATACTCTTAACCATGACACAAACAGAGGTAGTAGGAAAGAGGTAAGAGGCATCAGTCAGTTTTGAATCTCCTAATCTTCTGGAAGAAGACAGTCCATAATCAGATTTGTCTACTCTTTGTTACTTCAGTTTATCTCTCACATGTTTATTTTATTGATCGTTTTTGCTCAGTGCAGAGCTCATGACAACCGAATGTCCAAAAATAAATTCTCATTGGGACCCTGATATTTTTTCCTCTTTCAGCTTTTGTTTAGAATGTGTACATTAATCAAATGTGTTATTTGTTTGAAATACTTTTGAGCACAACAGGCTGTGTAAAAACTAGTTAAATAAATCAGCCCCTCTTAAAATGTTTACTGCCATTGTTTTGGAATTGCTTAGAGGCAAGGTGAAAGAAGAATCTCTAGTAGGAAAGGATATCAACTTTTTTTCCTCTGTTTTTGAGATGTTCTGTACTGCTAAGATTATCCTCAGGAGATTTTTATAATTGAGTTAGCTTCATCTTTGCTGAGTTAGGTCTATGAACACAAAAACAGAGCAAAACAAAGTAAAAATAACAATTACATCACTTACTAGTAAAGCAATACTTAAGTAGAACACTAGAAGTCTACAAGAAATGACACCCTCATTTCCATTAAACAAGATATTTTAAACATTGCCTACATATTAAAATTTCCTCCAGAAGCTTTGTAGAAAATACTGAGGCACAGATTTTACCACCACAAATTCTTAATTGTTCTGTGATAGAGTTTGAGCATTATTTAATTATTTAGCTGTTGCACACCTACTTTTTAAATCTATATCATTTTACATATGATAAAATGCATTCATTTTTAATTTTTAGTTCATATATTTTAAAATGTTAGTATCTGTGTAATCACCACATATCAGGATATATACTGATAGAATTTTTATTTTCCATTACCCCCCAATTCCTTTGTGCTGCTTTGCACTAAACCCACCCATCTATCCTTGGCTCCAGGCCATCACAGATTGGCTCTCAGTCACTGTAGATTAGTCTTGCCTGACCTAGAATTTTACATGAATAGAATAATTCAGTATGTATTTTTTTTTGTATCTGGCTTTTTTTGTTTGGCAAAATGCTTTTAAGATTTATCCACGTTGTTGTGTATATCCATATTCTTTCTTACTGCATAGTTTTATATTGTGAGTTTATAGTATATATATACTGAGGGACGAATGTATATATGTATGAGGGATTGGTGTCAGGACCCCTGCGGATGCCAAAATGCATGGATGCTCAAGTTTCTTGCGTGAAATGGTGTAGCATTTGCATGAAATCTACACACATCCTATGTAAATTCAAGTATTGCTTTGGGGGATTTCTGGATTTTTTAAAAATATTTTGGAGCCACAGTTGGTTGAATTCACAGATATGGACCCATGTAATATGGAGGACCAATTATACAGATATATATATATATATATATATATATATATATATATATATATATATATATATATATATTATACAAATATATGTATATATTATGCCTTGTGTTTTTTGAGTTCTTTTAAAGACCTTTGCCTTCCCTGTCTATCCTATGTTGGGGTAAACTTTTTCTTATATTTATTTCTAGAACTTTTACAGCTTTATCTTTTTTATATTTAAGTGTATGATTCCATTTGAGTTAATAACTGTTTGGAAAGAGGAAATGGTTAAGATACATTTTTTTGGATATCCATTCCACCATTCCACCACTACTTAGTAAAAAGACTATTTTTTGTCCACACAGAACTGTTAAAAATCAATTAACATGATTTCGGAAAGGTTTATTTTTTAGTGAATTGAGCAGATGACACAGGTGGATTTTAGTGGAGGTGAATAATATATTTCTCTACTTTTTGAATGGTTTCATTTGAGCTGTAAGTCTGTCCTTAAGTGAATACCACACCACTTAGAACCTTGAGAATGTGTCTTAAAATGTATTAGCGTAACTCTTGCAACTTTGTTATATGTCATTTTTATTTTAGCTTTTTTTGTGACTTTGTACTTCCTACAAACTTTAGAACCAGTTTGTCGTCTTCTACCAAAACCAAACCAAAAAAAAAAGGTTCTGGGGATTTTTTTATTGAGATTATGCTGAATATATGGACCCATTCGGGGAAAAATAAGACCTTTATAGTATCATTTATTTCAATCCATGAAATTGGTTTGTATCTCCAAATTTTAAGTAGTCTTAAATTATTGTCAGAAATGTTTTGTAATTATCAGTAAATTATTTTTTCACATATGGTGTTAAATTTATCCCAAATTATTTTGCATTTTTAATGCTAGTTTAAATACTATTTTTTTTTCATTTACTGATTATTTCCCAGTGTAGGAAAATGTGGTTGATTTTTCCTCGGTGTCTTTGGGTATTCCATCAACTATAGAATCTTGCTTTCTGTGAAATAACATATTTTTACATCTTCCTTTGCAATAAGCATTCTTTGAACTTCTTTTTTTTTTGTTTTTTGTTTTTTTCCCTTTGTTATACTAGATAGAACCTCCAGAGAAATGTTACACAGCAGTGGTAAGAATGGACATCCTTGACTTCTTCACTTTAGAGGGAACACAGTCAATCATTCACCACTAAGTATAAAGTTAGAAGTAGGTTTTTCAAAGATGCCCATTATCAGAATGGAAATATTCCCTGTTAGTCCTAGTTGTATGACAGTTCTTATGAATGGATATCGAATTCTGTGACATGTTATTTCTATATCTCATTGAAGCTGCACTCTCCTTCTTGGGTGGGACTTGGAACCCACTCACACCTAAGATTGGGACTTTAACCCATGATCCCTGATTAGGAAGGGACTCAAACCCACTGTCTTATTTTTTTTTTCCAACATCTTTATTGGAGTATAATTGCTCTACAATGGTGCATTAGCTTCTCCTATATAACAAAGTGAATCAGATATACACATATCCCCATATCCCCTCCCTCTTGCATCTACCTCCCACCCTCCCTATCCCACGCCTCTATGTGGTCACAAAGCACCGAGCTAATCTCCCTGTGCTATGCAGCTGCTTCCCGCTAGCTATCTATTTTACATTTGGTAGTGTATATATGTCCAAATACACACTACCACTCTCTCACTTTGTCCCAGCTTACCCTTCCCCCTACCCATGTCCTCAAGTCCATTCTCTAGTAGGTGTGCATCTTTATTCCTGTTTTGCCCCTAAGTTCTTCATGACCTTTTTTTTTTTTTTTTTTTTTTTGGTGCCATATATATGTGTTACAATATGGGATATACCCCACTTGATCATGGTGTATGATCCTTTTAATGTGCTGTTGGATTCTGTTTGCTAGTATTTTGTTGAGGAATTTTGCATCTATGTTCATCAGTGATATTGGTCTGTAGTTTTCTGTTTTTATGACAGCTTTGTCTGGTTTTTGTATCAGGGTGATGGCAGCCTCGTAGAATGAGTTTGGGAGTGTTCCTCCCTCTGCTATATTTTGGAAGAGTTTGAGAAGGATAGGTGTTAGCTCTTCTCTAAATGTTTGATGGAATTTGCCTGTGGAGCCATCTGGTCCTGGGCTTTTGTTTGTTGGAAGATTCTTAATCACAGTCTCAAAATCAGTGCTTGTGATTGGTCTGTTTATATTTTCTATTTCTTCCTAGTTCAGTCTCAGAAGGTCATGCTTTTCTAAGAATTTGTCCATTTCTTCCAGGTTGACCATTTTATTGGCATATAGTTGCTTGTAGTAATCTCTCATGATCCATTGTATTTCTGCAGTGTCAGTTGTTACTTCTCCTTTTTCATTTCTAATTCTATTGATTTGAGTCTTCTCCCTTTTTTTCTTGATGAGTCTGGCTAATGGCTTATCAATTTTGTTTATCTTCTCAAAGAACCATCTTTTAGTTTTATTGATCTTTGTTATTGTTTCCTTCATATTTTTTCATTTATTTCTGATCTGAATTTTATGATTTCTTTCCTTCTGCTAACTTTGGGCGTTTTTTGCTTTTCTTTCTCTAATTGCTTTAGGTGTAAGGTTAGGTTGTTTATTTGAGATTTTTCTTGTTTCTTGAGGTATGATTGTATTGCTATAAACTTCCCTCTTAGAACTGCTTTTGCTGCATCCCATAGGTTTTGGGTCGTCGTGTTTTCATTGCAATTTTTTTCTAGGTATTCTTTGATTTCTTCAGTGATCTCTTGGTTATTAAGTAATGCATTATTTGGTCTAGATGTGTTTGTATTTTTTACAAATTTTTTTCCTGTAATTGTTATCTAGTCTCACAGCATTGTGGTCAGAAAAGATGCTCGATAGGATTTCAATTTTCTTAAATTTACCAAGGCTTGGGCTTCCCTGGTGGCGCAGTGGTTGAGAGTCCGCCTGCCGATGCAGGGGACATAGGTTCGTTCCCCAGTCCAGGAAGATCCCACATGCTGCAGAGTGGCTGGGCCCATGGGCCATGGCCACCGTGCCTGCTCATCTGGAGCCTGTACTCCGCAACGGGAGAGGCCACAACAGTGAGAGGCCTGTGTACCGCAAAAAAAAAAAAAAAAGAAAATTTACGAAAGCTTGATTTGTGACCCAAGGTATGATCTATCTTGGCGAGTGTTCCATGAACGCTTGAGAAGAAAGTGTATTCTGTTGTTTTTGGATGGAATGTCCTATAAATATCAATTAAGCCCATTATTTAAATTTATCATTTAAAGCTTATGTTTCCTTATTTATTTTCATTTTGGATGATCTGTCCATTGGTGAAAGTGGGGTGTTAAAGTCCCCTACTATGATTGTGTTACTGTCAATTTCTCCTTTTATGGCTGTTAGTATTTGCCTTATGTATTGAGGTGCTCCTATGTTGGGTGCATAAATATTTACAATTGTTATATCTTCTTCTTGGATTGATCCTTTGTTTATTATGTAGTGTTCTTCTTTGTCTCTTGTAATAGTCTTTATTTTATAGTCTATTTTGTCTGATTTGAGTATTACTCCTCCAGCTTTCTTTTGATTTCCATTTACATGGACTAACTTTTTCCACCTCCTCACTTTCTGTATTTGTCCCAAGGTCCGAAGTGGGTCTCTTGTAGACAGCATATATATGGGTCTTGTTTTTGTATCCATTCATCCAATCTATGTCTTTGGGTGGGAGCATTTAATCCATTTACATTTAAAGTATTTACCAATATGTATGTTCCTATTACCATTTTCTTCATTGTTTTGGGTTTGTTATTTTAAGTCTTTTCCTTCTCTTGTGTTTCCTTCCTGCAGAATTTCCTTTAGCATTTGTTGTTTAGCTGCTTTGGTGGTGCTAAATTCTCTTAGCTTTTGGTTGTCTGTTAAGGTTTTAATTTCTCCATTGAATCTGAATGAGATCCTTTCTGGGTAGAGTAATCTTGGTTGTAGGTTTTTCACTTTCATCACTTTAAGTATGTCTTGTCAGTCCCTTCTGGCTTTCAGAGTTCTGCTGAAAGATCAGCTGTTAATCTTATTTGGATTACCTTGTGTGTTATTTTTTGTTTTTCCCTTACCTGCTTTTAATACTTTTTCTTTGTATTTAATTTTTGATAGTTTCATTAATATGTGTCTTGGTGTGCTTCTCCTTGGATTTAACCTGTATGGGCATCTCCGTGGTTCCTGGACTCGATTAACTATTTCCTTTCCCATATTAGGGAAGTTTTCAACTATAATCTCTTCAAATATTTTCTCAGTCCCTTTCTTTTTCTCTTCTTCTTCTGGGACCCCTACAATTCAAATGTTGTTTAATGTTGTCCCATAGGTCTGAGACTGTACTCAATTCTTTTCATTCATTTTTCTTTATTCAGCTCTATGGTAGTTATTTCTACTATTTTATCTTCCAGGTCACTTATCCATTCTTCTGCCTCAGTTATTCTGCTGTTGATTCCTTCTAGAGAGTTTTTAATATCATTTATTGAGTTGTTCATGATTATTTGTTTGCTCTTTAGTTCTTCTATTTCTTGTTAAATGCTTCTTGTATTTTCTCCATTCTGTTTCCAAGATTTTGGATCATCTTTACTATCATTATTCTGAATTCTTTTTCAGGTAGACTGCCTATTTCCCCTTCATTTGTTTGGTCTGGTGGGTTTTTACCTTGCTCCTTCATCTGCTCTGTGCTTCTCTGTCTTTTCATTTTGCTTAACTTTCTGTGTTTGGGGTCTCCTTTTCACAGGCTGCAGGTTTGTAGTTCCCATTGTTTTTGGTGTCTGCCTCCAGTTGCTAAGGTTAGTTCAGTGGGCTGTGTAGGCTTCCTGGTGGAGGAGACTGGTGCCTGTGTTCTGGTGGATTGGGCTGGATCTTGTCTTTCTGGTGCGCAGGACCACATCCAGTGGTGTGTTTTGGGGTGTCTGTGACCTTATTATGATTTTAGGCAGCCTCTCTGCTAATGGGTGGGGTTGTGTTCCTGTCTTGCTAGTTCTTTGGCTTAGGGTGTCCAGGAATATAGCTTGCTGGCTGTTGGGTGGATCTGGGTCTTAGCATTGTGATGGAGAACTCTGGGAGAGTGTTCGCCATTTAATATTACATGGAGCTGGGAGGTCTTGGGTGGACCAATGTCCTGAACTTGGCTTTCCCACTTCAGAGGCACAGGCCTGACACCCGGACAGAGCACCAAGACCCTGTCAGCCACACAGCTCAGAAGAAAAAGGCGAAAAAATAGAAAGAAAGAAAGAAAATGAATAAATAAAAAGAAACAAAGTGATTAAAATAAAAAATAAAAAAAAATTATTAAAAGTAAAAAAAATTAAAATGTAATAAAAAAAGATGAAAGAAAGAGAGAAGAGAGCAGCCATACCAAGAAACATATCCACCAATGATAACAACTGCAACAAGCGCTAAAAACTATACTAATAAAAAAAAAAAAGCAGGCAGACAGAACCCTAGGACAAATGGTAAAAGTAAAGCTATGCAGACAAAACCAGACACCGAAACATACACATATACACTCATAAAAAGAGAAAAAGGAAAAATATATATACATGTATATATATAAAAAAAGGAAGAGAACAACCAAATCAATAAACAAATCTACCAACGATAATCAACTCTAAATAGTAAACTCAGATCAACATAAAACCAGAACCAATCAGTCACATACAGCAAACCCCAAGTCTACACTTGCTCCCAAAGTCCACCACCTCAATTTTGGGATGATTCATTGTCTAGTCAGGTATCCCACAGATGCAGGGTACATCACGTTGATTGTGGAGATTTTTTTTTTAACATCTTCATTGGAGTATAATTGCTTTACAATGGTGTGTTAGTTTCTGCTTTATAACAAAGTGAATCAGTTATACATATACATATGTTCCCATATCTTTTCCCTCTTGCATCTCCCTCCCTCCCACCCTCCCTATCCCACCCCTCTAGGTGGTCATAAAACACCGAGCTGATCTCCCTGTGCTAGGCGGCTGCTTCCCACTAGCTATTTTACATTTGGTAGTGTATATATGTCTATGCCACTCTCTCACTTTGTCACAGCTTACCCTTCCCCCTCCCCATATCCTCAAGTCCATTCTCTAGTAGGTCTGTGTCTTTATCCCCGTCTTACCCCTAAGTTCTTCATGACCTTTTTTTTTTCTTAGATTCCATATATATATGTTAGCATACGGTATTTGTTTTTCTCTTTCTGACTTACCTCACTCAGTATGACAGGCTCTAGGTCCATCCACCTCACTACAAATAACTCAATTTCGTTTCTTTTTACGGCTGAGTAATATTCCATTGTGTATATGTGCCACATCTTCTTTATCCATTTTTCTTTGGATGGACACTTAGGTTGCTTCCATGTCCTGGCTATTGTAAATAGAGCTGCAATGAACATTGTGGTACATGACTCTTTTTGAATTATGCTTTTCTCAGGGTATATGCCCAGTAATGGGATTGCTGGGTCATATGGTAGTTCTATTTGTAGTTTTTTAATGAACCTCCATACTGTTCTCCATAGTGGCGGTATCAATTAACATTCCCACCAACAGTGCAAGAGGGTTCCTTTTTCTCCACACCCTCTCCAGCATTTATTGTTTCTAGATTTTTTGATGATGGCCATTCAGACCGGTGTGAGATGATATCTCATTGTAGTTTTGACTTGCATTTTTCTAATGATTAATAATGTTGAGCATTCTTTCATGTGTGTGTTGGCAATCTGTATATCTTCTTTGGAGAAGTGTCTATTTAAATCTTTTGCCCATTTTTGGATTGGGTTGTTTGTTTTATTTTTATTGAGCTGCATGAGCTGCTTGTAAATTTTGGAGATTAAGCCTTTGTCAGTTGCTTCATTTGCAAATATTTTCTCCCATTCTGAGGGGTGTCTTTTGGTCTTGTTTATGGTTTCCTTTGCTGTGCAAAAGCTTTGAAGTTTCATTAGGTCCCATTTGTTTATTTTTGTTTTTATTTCCATTTCTCTAGGAGGTGGGTCAAAAAGAATCTTGCTGTGATTTATGTCATAGAGTGTTCTGCCTATGTTTTCCTCTAAGAGTTTGATAGTTTCTGGCCTTACATTTAGGTCTTTAATCCATTTTGAGCTTATTTTTGTGTATGGTGTTAGGGAATGTTCTAATCTCATACTTTTACATGTACCTGTCCAGTTTTCTCAGCACCACTTATGGAAGAAGCTGTCTTCTCCACTGTATATTCTTGCCTCTTTATCAAAGATAAGGTGACCATATGTGCGTGGGTTTATCTCTGGGTTTTCTATCCTGTTCCATTGATCTATATTTCTGTTTTTGTGCCAGTACCACACTGTCTTGATTACTGTAGCTGTGTAGTATAGTCTGAAGTCAGGGAGCCTGATTCCTCCAGCTCCATTTTTTGTTCTCAAGATTGCTTTGGCTATTCGGGGTCTTTTGTGTTTTCATACAAGTTGTGAAATTTTTTGTTCTAGTTCTGTGAAAAATGCCAGTGGTAGTTTGACAAGGATTGCATTGAATCTATAGATTGCTTTGGGTAGTAGAGTCATTTTCACAATGTTGATTCTTCCAATCCAAGAACATGGTATATCTCTCCATCTATTTGTATCATCTTTAATTTATTTCATCAGTGTCTTATAATTTTCTGCATACAGGTCTTTTGTCTCCTTAGGTAGGTTTATTCCTAGATATTTTATTCTTTTTGTTGCAATGATAAATGGTATTGTTTTCTTAATTTCGAATTATAGGGGTCCCAGAAGAAGAGAAAAAGAAAGGGATTGTGGAGATTTAATCCGCTGCTCCTGACGCTGCTGGAAGAGATTTCCCTTTCCCTTCTTTGTTTGCACAGCTCCCGGGGTTCAGCTTTGGATTTGGCCCTGCCTCTGCATGTAGGTCGCCAGTGGGCGTCTGTTCTTCTCTCAGACAGGACCGGGTTAAAGGAGCAGCTGGCTCGGGGGCTCTGGCTCACTCAGGCCGGAGGGAGGGAGGGGCACTGAGGCAGGGCGAGCCTGCGGCGGCAGAGGCTGGCGTGACATTGCACCAGCCTGAGGCGCGCTGTGCATCCTCCCGGGGAAGTTGTCCCTAGATCCCAGGACCCTGGCAGTGACGGGCTGCACAGGCTCCCAGGAGGGGAGGTGTGTATTGTGACCTGTGCTCGCACACAGGCTTCTTGGTGGCAGCAGCAACCTTAGCGTCTCATGCCCGTCTCTCGGGTCCACGTTGTTAGCCGCGTCTCGCGCCCGTCTCTGGAGCTCCTTTAAGCAGCGCTCTTAATCCGCTCTCCTCGCGCACCAGGAAACAAAGAGGGTAGAAAAAGTCTCTTGTCTCTTCGGCAGCTCCACACTTTTCCCGGACTCCCTCCCGGCTAGCCGTGGTGCACTAAACCCCTTTAGGCTGTGTTCAGCCGCCATCCCCAGTCCTCTCCCTGCCATCTGTCCAAAGCCCGAGCCTCAACTCCCAGCCCCGCCCGCCCCGGCGGGTGAGTAGACAAGCCTCTCGGGCTGGTGAGTGCCGGTCGGCTCTGATCCTCTGTGCGGGAATCTCTCCGCTTTGCCCTCTGTACCCCTGTTGCTGCGCTCTCCTCCGCGGCTCCGAAGCTTCCCCCTCCGCCACCCACAGTCTCCGCCCGTGAAGCAGCTTCCTAGTGTGTGGAAACCTTTCCTCCTTCACGGCTCCCTCCCACTGGTGCAGGTCCCGTCCCTATTATTTAGTCTCTGTTTTTTCTTTTTTCTTTTGCCCTACCCAGGTACGTGGGGAGTTTCTTGCCTTTGGGGAGGCCTGAGGTGTTCTGCCAGCGTTCAGTAGGTGTTCTGTAGGAGTCATGCCACGTGTAGATATATTTCTGAGGTATCTGTGGGGAGGAAGGTGATCTCCGCGTCTTACTCTTCCGCCATCTTGAAGGTCTCCCCCAAGAAAGGTTTTCTGTATCACCTAAATTGTCTTTAATCATTTTTTTTTTTTACAGTTTTCAGCAAGGAGAAATGGTATCCTAAGCTGACTGCTAATGGCCTCCTGGACAAGGAGACACACAGGAGAGGCATGCTGATCCCTTTGAGTTCACTGTTCTTCTCATCATTTCTGAGGGCCATGGGTAAGTCACTCTAAGATTTGAACACTGCTCCCTTGCATGCAGCTCTCCAATCCAAACAAACTGTATTTTTTTAAATTATATATATAGACACACACACACACACACACACACACATATACATACACGTATATTTTTTAGCTAACCCTTGGGTTTCTCAGAGCCAAATTAATACCTAAGAGGAATGTGCTTTTGGGTTGAGGATTTTGTGGTATTTTATAATGTACCTGTTTGCACAGAAATTTCCTTGAGGTTGGTGGTTAATATATATCAGAGAGGGTCCAGGTTTATTAAAGTTCCCAGAAATGTTCTGGGGTCCCAGAAACGTTCCAGGACAATTACACTGGAAGTCCATATCAGGTGGCATCCATTATGGGACTCACAAAGCCTTAAGTTAAGCCCACAGCATAAACCACTAGAGGACTTGGGGAAATAGATTAAGACAAGAAATTCAGGCTGTTTTGACTATCAAAATCAAAATCTAAGTAGGCGTAAGTCAGACTATCAAAAGCCATTAAGGTGTCTACCTAGGGTTCTATAGAGAACGCTTCTCCTAAAAGGAATAATAGACCTATTGCTAATGGGTACTTTGAAGCCAAAGTCTCAAATTGGTGGGCAGAGATCAAGCACTTAAAAGCTGTTAGAGCACTTACCACTTAATTTTAGGACACCCATGCTAGGATAATTTGGTCACAGAATGGGTTAGATTGACACTACATCACATACTATCCTCCAGAAGATTTCTGTACAGTGAGGTACACTGTAAAACACCACACAATCCCCAACCCAGTGGCACATCCCTCTTGGGTATTAGTTTGGCTCTGAGAGAACCAAGGATTAGCTAAAGAAATGGAATCCTCAAGTTTCAAAGAGTTGAGAGTATCACTTTCTGGCACATCTGCTTATTTTATGTCTAAGAAGTGTGGTCTTGGAAAATCTAGATATCTACAAAAATGGCAAAATCTTACTAAAACAATCTAGAGTTACAATGGACATTATGGGTAACAGTCCAACTAGACAAGATCATTCATTTACGAAGTGCACCTGAAAACAAGGATTTCCAAATCCAACAGAATGGGATACTTATTTTAATCGGCATGCAGAATCCTCCAAAAGACTTGAAAATTTCTAGCTTCATTGAAATGTTCATTGCAAAAGGCTAAAGAAAAATTAAAGACACAGGAGGTACCTAAAACAAAAGACTGTAAGACTGATGTGACTTCTGCTACTGCCCTCTATCTTTATTTACCTGAATATTTAGTCTACTAATTCTCTATCTGAATTTCCTTTCCACTCTGAAAAGACTGCGAGACTCTAAACAAAAGTCAAAGCTTTCCATACCAACTCCAACACCCCCATATCTACCCTTGAAGGCGGACCCTCCCAAGGTTGATGGGACGTTGAGGGATTCTCTGGCAAAATGCTACCAGTTATTCCCTCTAGTAGCCAAGGAGAAACTAAAATTAAAATGAATGGAAACCTTGCCATATTCTAGTAGATACTGGGGTTACACTCTCTACTTGAAAGTTACTCACTCTGGAGCCTGCAGATGGGATCCAGGGAAAATTGGCAGAAGCCAGCGAAAGATGAGAATTCTTACTAGAGTCAGCTCTCCTGGATCTCTGTAGTGTCTAATTGAGAGAGGAAGGTAAACTTTTACGTTGCCCCTTATTGGTGATCAATCCTTTTATCTCCTAGGGACAGCTATTGCCTTCTTGTTTGTCTCATTTTGTGTCCTGAGAACTTGGCTTGGCTTTTTGCCTGCCTGGGACCTGCAGGTTGTTGGTTCTTTCATATGCAGGCAGCTCAACTATCAGGTTGAGGGTCACAAAATATGTCCAGACAGAAATGTGGGTTGCACACCATTTGGGGCTAGATATTGCCAGACAAAGTTGGGTGCACTACATTCATAGCTGGGGTCCTACTGACCATTGCCAGCTCTCAGGGAATTGTCTAAGTCTTTCTTTCGTTAGGCTGTCTTTGAGAGTGGCTCTGAAGCTTGGGAAGGTAGTATCTTTTGTACCCTCTTTGGGGATGCCTCTTAGGTCCATGAGGTTGTTTAATACTGCCAAGAATATTTATTCTTTGTCTCAGCTGAAACCTGACAAGATATTTGAAAGGATATATTTTCTTTAAGTAGCTCTACAACCCTGGGAGTCAGAAGTTGGCAAAATTGAAAACTGACATTCAGAGCCTGACAGGAACTTTTTTTAAAGGCCTTCTCTTCTAAGCTAAATGAAACTATGTACCCAGAGGGAAAGAAAAACATTTAAAAGATAAATAGCGCTAAATCTAGAATATGGGAACCTTTTGATTTCTGTCTTAGTTGAAGATCTTCTCCCTGATATAAAGAAGCAAACTGATAATAATGTACTTCAATGGGTGGATCAGTCCCTTGATATCATTCCCGTTGTACCCCAATTCTTTGAGAAATTAAGAACAACTGTTTTACAAATTGAGGACAACTTGTACAACTTACTTACAAATTGAGTCTTTACAAGAACAGAAAAAGTCCACATATCCTTTTGACCAATCCCAAAAGCTCCGCTATTCATCTCAAAATACTCGTAGATATCGTAAAAATTCTGGATTTAGGAAACAAAAATCCTTCTTGCAGGAACTCACATTCTTTCTCTGTGCCTTTGCAATGTCAGTGTTCTACTTGGTCTTCTCTAAGCCCTGAATCTCTTTGAAATGTAAACTCGAGGGATGTAATTTATCAGAAGAAAGAAAAAGGGAAAGGATATTTGAAAACGAGATGAATGAAGAATCTTAAGTCTTCTCCACAAATATTATGAAAAAGTTTAAGTCATCCGAGCAGGTAACCTTAACTTATTCCATCTGCCAGCAGCACAGTTGGGATTCAACTGTTCTTTTTCAAACCAGTGAGTTGTTCATTATCATACCCAACTCATGGCTAAAAATTTAAAACAAAACCTATGAAAGTCTGTCTGTGTATTTATGTAAGTCTTTGTATGCGTGTTATAAATGTATGATGTTTTTCTACCTTTGGATGGTATTATATGTAAAGAGCTCTATTCAAGTTCCCAGGATAACCTTCAGTAAACAAAAGTTAGTTTAAGTTTGTTGGTTCAATTAAAATAGGCATGACTTTAGAGTTATCAGCATTGAATATAATACTTTTATTCTACTTAGGTTAACCAAAAGTCAAATAAGCTTATGTCATCTCTTACAGAATTTGTCAGCAGGAAAGATGACTTAGGTGATGGTTAGCTGTTTAATGTCTCATGAAAATTCCATGAATAATCTAAACATAATTGTTAAGAACAAATAAATTAAGTAGATGTAAGTAAGATAAAATTTTATAAATGGATTTTTCAGCAATAATTATGCTCTATGGTATGTATACTTAAAAATAGTTTTCAAGATCTTTTTGGCACCTTCCATCCTTAAAGTTATACTGAGTTAAATGATGGATATTCACTGACTATCTAAATCATTTCCAAATAAGATACTGAAACTTTAATTACTGAACAAAGATTTATCCACTTTTGGCTTCCTTTTACAGAATAACTAAACATATTTGGGTATATTAGTAAACATGTTTTGTACCACATTGAAAAATTTACAAGTAAGACTATACTTCTAGAAATTCTGAAATGTATTTATAAATTTTCCAATCCACAGAATAGTAGTATAATATTTCACAAATTGCTTTCTTCCAAGTTTTCACTAGGAATTAAGGATTCTAAGGGTTATGGATTCTAATTAAGATACATAAATAAAACTACTAGAAATAATAAGGGAAACATGTCTGTGCAAGGGAATTAGGTTATGTTTTTGGTAAGAAAAGGTATGAGGTATGGAGATGTGTTTTTGTTAAGGGAAAAAGAGTAAATTTTTTTTGAAGTAAAACAACCGATTGTTCCAGAAAGAGAAAGATAGAAAAAAGTAGGACAAAATCTGAATGAATATAAACAGTTGTAGAGGGTTTGTGGAAAAGGCATCTTGGGAAAGAATTTTATGTGTGGTCAAGCTGGCTAAGGTTAGAATGGATATATTTAAGTTTTGTTTTATTTTTAATGAGTTTTACTATCAAAACCACACTGGTACAAAATTAGTATTTGATTTTCTCTCCATTAAAAGGACAAAGTTTTATTAGTTTATTGGTCTGCCCTTAATAATAAATTATAAACCTTTTAAGTAATCTGCCTGGAAAGCAGAGATTTTTTTGTGTATCTTACCAAAATAATTTACTGTACTTCATGTTTCTTTATCAGGATTTTGATTACATGAGAAATCCCAGTCTTCTCAATATTAACAGAGCTGAGTTTTTTTTACAACTATGTAGCATTCTATATTTGTTTTCAAAGTCTTTAAATCTTACTTTGATTAAATGGATTTTTGTTTTTTGAGAAACTCCCTCCAAATCAAATTCTAAGTAAATTCTTTTTGACGTTGAACTAACTTTGGGATTTTTAAAAGGGCCCCTGGAATGTCTACAATGATTTGTTCTCTCTTTTTATAAAAAGAGAAATGTTAAACTAATTAGGCTTATTTGATATGTTAAGTCACATAGGAAACATTTTCAAATAAGAAGTGATGTTTAACCTTTTTTAGGCTATATTTGTATGTTATTAATATCAGTGTTCTAGAAATTATATAACATTTCTAAAAATCCAGTATGTCCTGGTATCATTCTATTAGTCATAATTCCAGTTATCACCTTAAAATGGTGTGTGTCACAAAAATAACCAACATCCCTTGTCAGTTCCAGTATAATGAACCCTCATCAGATCTTTAACCATGGGCTTTAAGTCTTTTGTCATTTACAGACAGTTATTGTTTCATTCTGATGCTTTTTGCAAAAGTAAGGGTCATGGAAAGGTCCCTACCAAGTACACTTGACCACTGACACTGATGCCAAATTACAAGGTGTCAAACCTTGAGTGCATATTTCACAACTGAGGAAGGTTCTACCTGACATCTGCTTCTGTGTAAAATGCCAGAGACCTAAAATCAAATTCACTGAGAAGCACCTGACATTGGGGTAGACTGCTTCAACCCAGGATGTCAGATCAAGAGCATTTCTTTCCATTCATTTTTCCCTCTCTGATCATTCTATTCCTAATTCTTATACCAGGAAGGTTGTTGTGATTCTTCTGTTCACCTTCTTCCTTGTCCTGGCCAGAAAAGACAATGCCATTGTTCACATATCTTAGGTCATTGGGTATTCCAGCCTCCAACCAACTGTCGGATTTACTATGATGCTGGTGATCCTGTAGCTCTTTTTCTTCTTCACAAACTTCTCCCTGATTTCCAGTGCCTCAGTTTCTCTGGAACAAGCTTGCTGGATAAACACTTCTGGGAAAATAGAGACACAGTTACATGAAATACATAAATAGGCCACTGGCTCACAGAAGTGTCCCCCTCTTTGGGATCATTTCTTGACTTATCTGATTCTAGCTGGTTTGGGTCATGGGTACTCTGGCTCAGGAGTGCTCTATAAACCATGGGCCTTGTTTTGATGTCTCTCCAATATACTGTATTCTTACAAAAGTTTTTAATGCATATAGGCAGCCATCAACCAGCTGACAGATGATCTCTTTCTGACTGGAATGACAAAAGAGAACAGAAGACTAATCAGCTCTAAGAATAGCCTGAAATCACCTCTTGTGAACTACTCAGCATAGTATTCACGAGACTGAGAGTCACACTAAGACTGATATTTTTTATCACAGCTCTTGAATGGTCAAGAGGATGATCAAAAGAGGGAGACTGATGAAATAAATTTCTAGGTCCAGGATGGAGCTGCTCCTGCTGGGGGTGCCACTTCGGGAAACCAAAATTTAGATAACTTCTGTGTTTCTGTAAATGTTCCACTTGCCAGGAAATTCAGTGTATCCAATCAAACAAGCCCCAGATCCCAAGCCAGTTATGGGCCTTTTCACCCCCCAAGTTGACTATGTGGTGCCCACAAATCAGATATTTTCTATCTTTCTCTTCTTTGTTCTTATTTTTTTAATCCTATAAAAGCTTCTGGCCTTCTGCCCCATTTTGCAGTTCCCCAAAAGGAGGCTGTCCACTTTATGAAGTTGTAAATAACGTTTGTGTCACCTAAATTGTCTGCTTTAATCATTTTTTAAGAATATTAACTACTACTGTAAAGTTAAATTCATTGCTATCTTAAATTTCATGAAATTACTTCTCAGCAAAGTCTGTTATTCAGAACACTTTCTTATAAGTAACAAAAACGAATTCCCAATCATTTAAAAGAAAAATGCATTTATTGAAAGAATGTTGACTGGCTCACAGAACTGATGGGTGTGATAGTCAGGCTCAGAAAATAGGCATGCACCAAAGGAGACTATCACAAGTATCACAGCCAGACTCATGCCACAGGAAGTGTCTGAACAAGGGAAGTGCCACTAACGTTGGACACTGGAGACTAGTGTCGTCATCTCTGCCCCTACCAGCACTGGGCAATATTCCTCCAATGTATCTTCATCTAGATATTTTTTTTGTGCCATGGTCATCACATGCCTAATTAATTCTTCATTATCCCTGAATCACACACTTATGATTTTCTGTCTCAGATGGCCAAGCTCAATCATACACAAATGCCCAATCTACTAAGTAGGAAAGGAAAGTGAGAGCCAGGCTGTTCAGCTTCTTTGCCTCAGTGGTCAGTACTCCCCAAATTAAGTGGGAGATCAGATACTGGTTTGGCGTGAAAAGACATATACCCCACTTTCACTTATCTTGGTTGATTCCTATGAAGGGGAGATGTGTCGTTTTGCCACCCTTACTACCGTGGTCCTCATTTAACAACAGCACACTAGGACCCTGGCCCCTTGCATGAGAAATCAATCTTAGTGAGCCTGTTTTCTAGCTCCTATCAAAAGCACAGGTAAAAGAGACATAAAGGAAATCTTTTAATCAATTCTGAATTTTATTTCCTCCTCCAAATAATCTAAATTCTACCTTTGGAATCAGTTCATCCTTTGAAAATATACATATTCTAATTGTACTGGTTTTGTCCTCAGAGAACCATCATAATAGTGTTGTGTTTTATTTTCTGCCCTTTACTTTTTTTTTTTTCTGCCCTTTAATTTTGTGCCGTAAAATTATATGGAAATCATGATATGTTTACTTTTGTAAAAACAGTGTTTAGAAACTTCTCATGACGTCAGTCTTAAGATTTCTTTAAATTTTTGTAGGGGTGAGTGGTTAAATAATTCAGTGTAAGAAAACTATTAACTTCATCTAAGGAATTGGTATCATACCTAATCTTAAATAATGTATTCAATACCTGAGAAAGCTCAGATTCAAATATAAAGAACAAACATATTACTGTGTTTTCTTTTTATAGTTTCTAACCACTTGTCATTATTTTAACCAAATTCCAAAGATGTGTAAGTTTACCATAAGTTCACTCCAAAAATTGATATGTATTGTGATGTGTGTCCATATTCCTCATGAACCACCTAAAATCTCCTTTAAAAACATGTGGATGATAAGTGATGCCTAAACAAGAATAAAATATCAATTAATAAACAGTAGAATTCATTTACTATACAGAAAATCATTAGGGTTTGCAATGTTTGACTTAATATTGGGACTTTAACATTGTAATTGTAGAAGTTTATGTTAATAATAAAAATTAGAAATAAGTTAAAATAATAAGAAGTAAGAACTGTACTGTAAATCCCACCACCCAGAGATAAGTGCTATTGACTTTCATCAATATATACATCCTTAGATTTACAGAGATGTTTATCTTTGAAATTTAATTTAACTTGATATGATTTAATTTCCTGTTTCATTATACATATTAACAGTGTTATAGCTGTCATGATACAGAATAATTCTTGATTTCTTTTTCTAATTCCTTCAGTAAACTCACACTCTGATTAATAAATCTACTATACCTATGGGAATAGGTACTTTCAAGAATTTCTTGAATATTCCAGTAAAGTAAGATCACTCTCTTTAGAAGCTTGATCATAATTTTGTATTATTCCATCTTTACCTCGAATTTTCCTCCCTGATGATATTTGTCTCTCACTATATATAAGCAACAAAGCATTAAATATGTTAATAATGGCTCTGTTGTATAATATTGACAGGGTTATTTAAAATATTTGTTAACCATGAGAAAACAGGTAGAACTAATACAAAATTAGACTGAATGGCAAAAGAAATATCAACAATTGTCAGTTTACAAAAATATTCAAATGGTGTGTTCATTATTCCACAATAATCAAAATATTTAAAAGCGCAATTATGGTAGATTTTATAAATCTCTGTGGTTGTTAAATAACATAATAATAGTCACAGTTTTGCAACCAAGAGGATACTTCTGAAATTGTTTCTATTTCCAATAAATTTGGACTTGACTAAAGCAGAGTAAACTTGAAGAGCAGTCTAGACTTTAGTACTGAGGTATATTTTGTATTTGTAACAGCTACTGCAGTGTTTCAGAACCTATGTTTTCCTTCCTGGAATTTGCAAACAGCCTAGACTCTTTCGCCTGACAGAGTAGTTAGTCTTTTCATTTATATTCATCATAAGAGAATATAGCACTTAATGCAAGAAATGCCTTAAGAGGATGCAGGAATGTAGGAATGCTCTCCAACTTTCCAACACTGCTACTGTATCAGTTCTCATAAGGCAGAGAAACCCTGTTCTTAGGATAAAGAAGAGTTTAAGAGCAATTTTGATAAAACAATTTTTTTCTGAATGATTTTGTATTTTTGTGGTGAAACCCACTTAAAACGAATTCTCTCTCAAATTGAGAAGTTGACAAAGAATTAAGAAAATCATGACTGCCCATGACTCAATTCTAGACAGGAACGAAAGAGGGGACATGGAAGCCTAGAGAGAGGTTCTCCCAAACTTGTGAAACTCTTTTAAGGAGCTAAAATCATCTTGTAATATTTGAAAGCACTTTATCTAATTAAGGTTCTATTCAATTGGTTATTCTAATCATCTAATGAGTTCTTTCCCGTTATCAAAAATTTACTAGATATATGGGCTTAATTGAGATCTTCAGTAATTAGATCAGGATAATAATCTTTGCATTAACTTAATAAATAACTTATTTAGTTATTTTAGTCATTTTTTTCTGAATAGACTATATGATATATAATTTGTATAAATTACCTAGCACAAATCCTGATTTAAAGATTCCATATGGCAAATCTTCTTTTCCTTTCAATTTTTACATTTCCCACAAGTAAAATAAATTTTACCTAAGTTTATCATAAATCTTACAGTAAACATTATTTATTGTTAATGAATTTACTCCCTTTTAATACTTATAGCCTGATGGATCACAGGTCCTTTACTAGATAGTGTTGCTACTTCTTCTCAAAACCAAAAATAGAGAGACAGAAAGGGAGGAAGGAAGGAAGGGAGGGAGGGAGGAAATAAGTGAAGAAACCAGGCTGACACATTAACATTGAAATGAGCAATGAAGTTTTCTATTTGGATGAATTACAAGCTTTCTACAGTAAATATCCAAATAACAGGTTACAAGTTAAGAAGGACCATTATGTTATCAAAATATGAAAGAAAATACAATGAAAGAAATAAAAAGACATTGTAGAGTCCTTTTTAAAAGATACTCATATTCTTCCAGAATTGAGTTCTTCCAGTAAAACCAGCTATCAGTTTCCTTTCTCAAGACTGCCAGGGAAGTTGTTGTTAGCGCCCAAGTGTGTTTGACCTTCCTGTGACTTCAGTCACTGCCTTGAATCTCAAGGGATGAGACTGATGAAAAGGCTGACTAAATTGGAGTTCTTGTCACCCTTTAATACTTTCTGTACCTCTATCCTGAGTGTTCCCTTCGGATTAGAAAACATCCATGGTACTAGTTACTTTGACAAATGTCTAAAAGCGTTGTTGCCTTTTAGCATCAAGTATCTCAGATTTACCTGTTCAGTGATAATTTCTCTAATTGTAAAGACTTCTCATTGTTTTCTGATGAGCTGGATGCCAGCATGACACAATAGAGCCAATAGAAAATTGAAGAACCCAGAAGGAAACTGAAAAGCTGGGAGTCTCAGATGCTGTGAGCTCCCATGGCTATCATCATTTTCTTCATTGTATTAGAGTTGGGCATGTTACCTGAGTAAGGAGACCTTAACATCGTCACCCTTCCCAGCAAACTTCCAGTATGGTCTTGAGGCTTGAGTTTGTAAGCTGCTGAAACACTGTAGTATACACAGGAAAAACATTGAAATTTTTACAATGTCGAAGTATTCCTTAGAGTGAAATAAGTAGTTGATAAAACTATCAAACTATCTAACCTTTAGATAATAATCAGATTAGGATTATCAATTCATCCATATTAACTCAAAAAATTTAATGGGATACAGAATCTGTACAGAAACCAAATGAGGTTTCTACTGATAAATGCAAAGTGCTATGGAAATTTTTCTTAAATTTTTAGGTAAGACTTTTTAAAATGTTATTTATTTATTTATTTTTATCTGTTGGGCAATTAAAATTTTTCTGTAACTTCGTAAGGAAGAAATTAATAAAGGACACCCAACTTAAATGTAAGGTTGGTGGCCTGAAATCAACTTTATGAGTAGGGACTTGGCAGAATCCTAGTATTTTCCAGTTAATTATCCTGTAGATTTTAAAACTTGGGTTCTGTAGTGTATTCCCATAATTGCACTACAGTTAACATTCCAGAGTCTTTCAAATTTTAATGAATTCATTATTTAAAAAAATTTCCACAGTTAACTTTAGAGCCAACAGTATATCAATGTATATTTAGTGCAGCTTGTTGCGGCACAGATTGAATCAAGTCCAATATCTTGCTCTTAGGAAAATAATTTTTTCTTGAGCAACACTGATTACCAGGGAGACAGGGTAAGAAAATGTGAATGAATCCGTGAAAATCCATCACCATGCTAGGAAACCACAGAGTGCATTCCTTATGGGTACTATGTCAGTGCCATCATCTCTGCTTACAAATGACACATTAGAATTAGAATCAAATAAAACAGTTTTGGCTAATTTGCTCCACAACTCTACAAATTATTTACTAGTGTGAAGCCTAATGAATAAAGTAAGAAAGTGCCATTCCATTGCATTTCTTTATCATTTTCTGCATGGGAAATGTAATTTTTAAAATGACCCCTTAACCTACCATGCTAGTTAAATTAGGGAACATAAAATGCATACTTTTGACAATATTAAAATAGAAGAACATTTTAAATAGCTTTGAGTTTATACAGGGCTAACACAAAACTATGGTGCATGAAATTAAAGCAAATGAGATAATTTTTTAATCTGAGTGATATTTGTTGTACTGTTTTTCAGAATTCCTACACCTAAATAGGTATACATAAGACTAAAAACCATGTCTTCTCATTTTTATTTTCATATTTCATATTGATTATTTCATAATTATTTGTTATAAGAGATTAAGATCAAATCCAAAATAAGAATTAGAGGGAGAGAATTAGGGAGAGAGGGAAGGAGGGAGAGAAATTGACTGTTGGATGTGAAGTTTTCAAAATATATATTTGCTCCTACATATAAAGACTTTATGGAATGAAGTCGACCAACTATAACTGAAGCCTAAAGAGATTGATCTCTCATGGAAAAAAGATTAAAGTTCATTAAGAAACTGCATACATGTGTAAATATGACATCACAAATCAGTGTTAATTTCTCTGTTTTTTAAAAAGTTCTCATTGATGAATGTAGTTTTTAGTAAATGGTGTTGTGACAACTTAGTAATCATTTGCAAAAAAGAGAAATTAGAGCCATACTCCACTGCATATAAGGGAATAGCTCCAAGTGGATGAGAGATCCAGAAAGCAAGGACATGCTTCAAAACTAATGGGAACATGTCAAAGTGCATAGGATGTAGTGAGAAAGGGACCCACGGGGGTCAAATTAGTTACAAATAAACATCATAAAAATAGAGTAACCAGTTATAACACAATGAATTAAAGTGTATTATGCATGAGTCCATAGTAATACTTTAAAAAAATGGGGAAGGACAAAAGCTGTTTTCTAACACAGGAATATTAGCTAATACATGTAGTAGGAAAATAGAAAATCAGCATTTGTGACTACTGTAATAATTTCTTATTCAAGCAAAGATTATCAGTGAATGTTAAAATTCATTCACACATGTTTTAAGCAATACCCCACATATTATTTGCAGAATACCAAAGGAAAAAATTTTTTTCCTTTCTGATGTAAAGATTTAGAAGGCAATACCAGATAAAATAATCATACTTGGCATTGGTTGATAAGAACAGAATGGTATTATGTGCCTCATAATGTTGTTATGCAACAGAAACTCACCCATGTAGTATTTTTGACACATACACAAAAATGTTTTACTCAAAATTGATTTATGAGGAAAGAATTAGAAAAATCCATATTATATGGTTTTCTATATAATATTTGGCTGCAACTCTTAAGAAATATCTTCTTCCACATCCTACCTGGCTGGAAGAAACCTCCAGCATTATTGTGTCTGCCCATTATGGCTGGTCACCATAAATAATTGTTTCCCATTGTGAGAAAAAAAATGCTTTAAGGCTTAAGCTATCTAGGTATATCTAGTCGACCTCTCATCTTGGTTTTCAGGTTCAGAGACTTGGCAACAATTTCTACTATTACCTTGAATGTGTGAACTACATGTCAAGTTCAACAGCCATGTTCTTTTCACTTCACTTTTAGTGATTTCTCTTTCATCCCACTCAGTACCGGATTCCTATACAGTTCTGTGGACCTTGGCATCAAACAGTAGTACTTGAACCACAAACATAAACTTTACTGTTCAGCCTTTAATAAGTATCAACTTATTAAAGTGGAATAATAAGAGGGCTCCCGCTGGAGCCCTCTTTCCTTTAAAATAACCACATCTGTTCTTTAGTATTGTTGACCTAAAACAAATGGACAGTTATTTCTCCAGAAAAAAAGAAAAAAAATGTTTAATGAGGATCAGAAGAAAATTGCAGTTCAAGCTCTGCAGTCATGCTGAGCCATGTACAAGTGCTCACACGTCAAGGAAGGGAGAACCCTTTTATAGAGGGGAAAAAGAAGTTGGGAGGGCGATAGGGCAATAGTGAACAAAGAGTCCATGGCTTTTCATTGGCTGAGTTGTTGCCAGGAAAGAATAGGAGCCTTTCTTCTGCTGGTTGAGCTCTGCTGTCCTTGCAGAGCATGACGGCTTCCCCCTCTGTTCTCCTGACTATTTAATTTAGGTTTCTGTTTATTAATTTTTATAGTATCATTGGGATCTTCAGTCCCTTGGACCATTCTTTTTTTCTTAGTCTATGAGCCTCAAACTTCTCATTTTCATGACTTCTTAGCATATGTGTCAGGTATTTCACTTCAACTTTCATTCTTCCCAAACCCTTTGAATTTTACACATATATGTTCAGTCGTGGATTAGTCCATCCCATGAAGTGGGCATTATTGAGGGCATTTTAAACTTCAGGTAAATAAACATAATATTTCAAGGTTTTAAAAATGTATATCATCAAGGAAAATGTACTGTTTAATGTAAACAGTAAAATACTTTCTTACCAAAAGAAAATGTTTATTTAATGAGACCAGGCAATAGGCAGTTTATTGAGAGCAAAGAGAAACAGGCAGACTTTTGCAATTTATACTGGGTCAACATTTATGGAAAATTTTGCAACATCAAGATCCATTTAAATTTTTATATATTTGGCTCAGTAATTCTACTTCCAAAAACATATACCAAGGAAAAATCCTGAAATACCATATAAATGCACCACATGCTTATGATTAATTTATTCCCTAAATTTCGACACTAAGACATTTTCATATAAATTAATTTGCTGACATATGATGGAATATAATAAAACTATTTCAACTACTTTTACACAGTTGTTAACACTGGAAAATGATTATGCATATTTAAATGAAAACAGGCTTTTTCCTATATGTCTATCAGATTCAAATAAATTTAAAATTTTCAAAGTCAAAGCACCAAAATATTAACAATAATAGTCTCTGAGCAGCAAGAGAATGGGAGATCTGTATTTAATTCTTTGCATTTTTAAAATTTCCTAATTATAATTAGGAGGCAAAACATTTGTTGTGGTTACTCATTTGCTTAACTGTTTAAAATAAATATTTTAAGTGTTATTTCTAGGAATGCTTATATATTTCAGATATTCCCTTTGTCAAATCAAAAAATCTAGCATATCATGCACCTCCAGCTTTACCTTTAATGTCAGGAATTCCCAATGATTTTACAGTATATGTGGACATGATATGTGCCTGGAGGGGTGGGATGGGACACTGTTTTTCACTGTTCCTGTCTCCTAAACATGGATTCATAGATTCAAATACATCTCTTTGAGAGCCACAAAGCATTAGCCACACAGTTTGATTGCTTTAGCTCTGACCACAAGATCACCAGGTTTCTGGGCAGGAGTGACAGTGACGGGAGAGGAGGAGGATTCCTCTACTTTAGTGTTGTTTTCTGTCAAGGGATCATAATATTAATTTGATGTCAAAACTCACCCAGGCTCCTAATTCATTATGGGTTACTTATTTTTCTAGTTCTTGGTATGGAAACATAAGTTTAATTTCTATACTCTGACTCACCACACCCTACCTCCACATATAAATAGAAATGTAAAATTTTATATAAAAATATAGTTTTAGAGCTTCCCTGGTAGCGCAGTGGTTAAGAATCCACCTGCCAATGCAGGGGACACGGGTTCACGCCCTGGTCCAGGAAGATCCCACATGCTACGGAGCAATTAAGCCCGTGCGCCACAACTACTGAGTCTGCGCTCTAGAGCCTGCGAACCACAACTACTGAAGCCTGCGCTCCTAGGGCTCGTGCTCCGCAACAAGAGAAGCCACCGCAATGAGAAGCCCCTGCACCGCAACAAAGAGCAGCCCCCACTCGCCGCCGCAACTAGAGAAAGCCAGCGCACAGCAACGAAGACCTAATGCAGCCAAAAACAAATTAAAAAAATTTTTTAATATATATATAATTTTAAATGTCTACAAAAACCGTTCTTGATTTTTACCTCTCTATCTCTTTCTTTACCTATAGATGTCAGCAATTCCCTCCCATGAGAAAAATAAGCAATCCACCCTCAAATCAACCCTTTTCCTCCATTTGCCTCTTTACTTTCACACCTGATTTACTGTCTAGTTCATACCTCTAACTTCAGCCACACTGATGCACTGAAACTGTTCTCATTGAACCAATAGCTGTCCAATTGCCACAGTAACTTGTATTTTCCAGCTCTTCCCATTCTCTTTAGTATTTAACCTTTTACCACTCCCACCTCCTTGCCGGAACACCCCTCTTCATTGGCTCCCTTGGGCCATCATTCTGACCCTCCTGGCTTCTTTGTGGACACTTCTTCCTTGACCCCTAATTTGAAACTCATGATCTCCTGGAGTCTATCTTGACTTCTTTTCTCACTTTCACCAACCTCTTGGGTGATAACATTTACTTCAATAATGTAAACAATACCCAGCCCTGCCTATGATGATCCCAGGTAGTTTGCCATCCTGAATCCATCATATGCTAGCCAGTCGCCAAGCAATAAAGGACATTGGCTGGCATTTGAATCATGGGTCTTCTGTCCTTGTTTGTTCACAACATTTTTCTAATTTGTTCATACTTCATATAACTTTTTAACGTTCAGTTCTTTTCCCTACCCTGTTGGTTCCTGGATTTTTTGCTTGTCATTTTCGTCTCCTGAGCTGTTTCATCTGGATTTTCCATATAGATCTTTGTCTTAGATTGTCTCTCTGATTTCCAGCTCTTAGAATATTTCTTATGACATACCTGCTTTGTAGTTTCCTCAGAACCTGATATACTAGTACTTGTGAGCTCTAGACAAGTTCAAATTGGAAAAAGATTTCAGGAAATTTTTACGTTTTGCCAAAGACCAAGAATATGTCCCTGACTGAAACAGCATTAGTGAATTTGTCTGCATTTTCCAGTCCCTGAGTCTTAAGAATATGGTACTAAAGAGAAAAACACCACGCATACAATATCGTATTTTTCTTAACTGGGATAAACTGCTCTCCAAACTCACAGATCTCACCCCTCACAACTGTGAAAGCCCAGTTCATTCAGCAGTGCCTTTTTTTTGTGTGTTCCAGAGAAAAACTGGACAGCCTATTAAAAAGCCATTTGAGTTTAACATGAAGCTGTATATTTTTGTGATTCAAAATAGGATTCTACTGAAGAAACCAGAAGAGTCTCATTTCTTATATCCTGCTGGCCAGAGAGGAGAAGCAATGGATTAACTAGCTCAAGCAGATTGTCCTTTCAGCAATGACTACAGATGTTTTCTAATCACCTTTCCAAGAAAGCTTCATAATGCTGCTTACAATGATACAGGAAAACTTGCAATCTATTTTCTCCAATAAGGGGAAGATATAGGTGGCCAGTGTGCTATGAAATAAGACATCATCATTTCTTCTTTCTAGAATGATCCACAGTCAGAAAATGATTTAAAAGACTCTCAGCTAAGTGCTGCACAATAAGACAACTTGTGCTCCACAACAAACCAGCAGGATGAGCAAACACATTTTTATATTTGAATGGGGATGCAGATGAGAACCCATCTATGACTTCTCACTGGTCATTACTCAAGTTGAATCAATTAGTTGAGGTGGGGCCAGTGGGGTGAAAGGGGGAAAAGGAAATGATGGAGCAGAGCCATCACTTTTCCCCCTACTGTCAGAAGAAGCACAAATGAAAAGGGTAGCATAGTTTTCTTATAGTGAAACCAACCCCATTGTTGTGGAAGCAAAGTGTTTATGGAATAAAGCCTGTTCCTAAAGACATCACATTCTGCCCTCCTCAAAAGCTCAAACATGAGGCACCTCAAAGCTATAGAAAACATGAATTCCCTAGTGAAAGGTTTCTTTTTTTTTTTTCCCAGTTCTGGTGAGCATAGGCAGGACTGATCTCCAAACCCTCCTGTCTTAGTCTGTTTGGGCTGCTATAACAAAGTATAAAAAACTGAATGGCTTATAAACAATAGAATTTTATTGTCCTCACAGTTCTGGAGGCTAAAAAGTCCAAGATCATGGTGATGGACCATTCAGTGCCTGGTGAGAGTCCGCTTACTATTTCATAGACAGCTGTCATTTTGCTGTAACATCACTTGACGGAAGAGGCTAAGGAGCTCTATGAGGTCTCTTACAAGAGCACTAATCCCATTCAGGAGGACTCCACCCTCATGACCTGAACACCCCCCAAAGGTTGCATCTCCTAATACCATCACTTTGGGCATTAGGATTTCAACAAATGAATTTTTAGGGGACACAAACATTCAGTCCATAACACTTCCCATAATAAACCCTGGAGCACTGGACAATGATACTGTTCTTGTAAATGGAGCTACAATCTCAGCCCAGGTTCATACAAAAATAGGCGGACCAAACCAGGAGTTCTGAGTTCCACTATGTGATCTGAAGTGGGAGAATCCTGCTTGAGTGTATTTCTTCTCAGCCTGTGGGGAAAAAAAAGGTTGACATCGATCCATTGGCAGGTGTTCAATAATGACTTCACTTTTTTGTATTGGAGTACACAATGTAATGGATGATATTTATAACCTCCCCAAAATGCACAGGCCAGTGGTCTAAGCATGCTTAAGTCCTGCACAGCAGCCACACCTCTAGGCTCACAGGTGTTTCTGAAATGTGGATTTGAGTTCTCTGGCTACATTTTGTCCAGCTGTTCTAATCGTAAGTCAACAAGCACCACAGACCATGCATAAATAAATATATGCTTCCTTTTAGAGGAAACTAAACGAGTGTTCATTCAAGGAAGCCTTTTGTATTATGTTTCTCCAATTTCAGTGCCATATTTGAAACAATTCGAACAACAGTAACAACTAGGAACCTCAGGTATTTCCAGATTAAGCTGATCCTGTTTGTTCTGTTCTTCAAAGTTCAAAAATGTTATTTACCAGTAAGTCATAAATAAAGATATTTATGATATCTTTATTTGTGACTAAATAAAGATATAATTTCAGGGAATGGAAGAAATCACCCCACACCAGAAGATCCTGTAACTGAGTAATTCTACAACAGTTGGAATTAGCCAAGGTAATCAGTTCAAAATAAATGGCCAGTTACTAAACATAGTAATGCCTGTTCCTCCTCTGTTCTCCTTATGTGAGATTTGCCCCTCAAATTCATGCATCAATTATATATCTATCTCCTTGATATAACTATAAAATATATTTAAATCTAGGTATACTGCCACTGATTAAACACATATATTTGCTCTCTTTCAGTCCTTAAAAATCAGTACAAAATTAAAAAAAATAATTTTCATTAAAATTATATAAAATTGAGATTTAAAAAAAATGACAAAAAAATACCATTGCATACATATGCTGAAAATTTTACAAACAATAATGGTCTTTAAATGAGAAAATGCTTCCAGTGCTGGGATGTATGACTCAAGCATAGTCAAGTAGTTAGCATATCCTATCTAAACTAGCAGGAGAGGGCATGTAATGTCACAGGGTTTATTTCTATTCTCTTAATCATTCCTCCATGTATTACAGTATATCTAAATTAAACATTTCAGTATAAATTGGTTACTGTCAAAATACCAGTTTTTAAAAAAAATCTGTTGAATAATGACTTTGAATTAGATAATCCATAATTATTGTCTATAATTGCTGTGCTCACATGAATACACCCTGAAAGCATAAAGAACTTACTTATTTTTACATGAGCCTAGTTGGCTGATTTTGTTTTGTTTTGTTTTTTGGTGGGGGGATACAGGAGAGTAGTTATTAACATTTTTCTATTTAAGGATTCTTCATGGTGAAAACCTAAGATGGTGAGCTTGTGCTAAATCATTGCAAGCATATCTGATTATCATAATTCTAAACGTAAATTTAGTAGAGGGAAAACACCGAGGCTGCCTTGACCTAGTGTAAGGAAGTGATGCCTTTGGTTTAACAATCTCATGGAACTGTCTCAGTTCAATGCCACCAGGCATTATAACATTATTCTGTAATAAAAACAGAACATGTTTTCCAGCACCTTTTATTTATTAAATATCTCCATACTTAAAAAGTAGTACAGTATAATAGTTACAGCACGGGTTCTGATTGGTTGCAACCTGGGTACAAAGCCCATCTGTATGTACTCTGTTAATGTTTAGCACCTCATTTAGCCTTTTCTTCCTCTGTAAAATGGGAATCATTATAGCACTTACTTCCTAGGGCTGCTATGATAACTAAGTGGGATGATAAATTATAAGTGCTTTGAAAAGGATCTAGTGAATGTTTTTAAAGCTTGAAATAATTATCTGTTATCCTCATAAGAGTTCTATTCATTCAGTAGATGTTGAGTACTTGTTGTGTGGTACATGTTATGCTAGGTCTTGTGGGGAGTTAGTGCTGGATAAGCACAGTGAGTTTAACCACAAAGAAAAATGCTAAGTGAGCTTCTAAAAATTAAAATTCTTTCAGCATTTGGGTAGGTATTTTTCTTAAAAATTATTTCATAAATATGAACTCCCATGCTATAAGTGACATTAATAGCATTACTGTCTGCCAGTCCATTTCCAAAGACAAAGTTTAGTTTAAAAAGGAAAAGGCATGACATGAGTACTTTACAGATGTATAAAACTCTCACATAAGTTATTGCTGTTTCATGTTGGCAAACGTGGCCTGCTTTCATCATAATATAATGTATTAAAATCCTTCATTTGACCAAACATGGGCAAATGGCACAGCAGCTGGTTTTGCAGTATTCTAGAAGAGCTTAAAAGTTCTGGAGAAGAAATGAGTTGCTAAATGTTGTGATTGAATCAAGATTTTCTTGTCAAACATAATTAGCTGAATATGGGAAGAGGTCGGTGATCAGACTTCTCTGTCAGTCCCCAACCACTGGAAATAGCTTCAGGGAGTCAAGAATCCCATATTTTAAACCCAGATTGAAGGGAAACTATGAAGAAGGTAATAGGCCTTCCACAGCTTCATGGCTTAAAATTTAAAACAAACAAACCAACAAAACAAACTGTATTATTCAAGCTGTCTTGGCAACAGTTTTCTCATAGGATAATTGTCAATCCTAGGATACATGGATGGTGTGTTTGCAAGATACATCCAATACAGTCACTGATGATTGAAGGCATTATCATGTTCCCATTGGCATTTGCCTCCTATAAAGTGAAAAATAACCCTTGTAATAATCATTCCTGCAGTGACCTTATAATAGCAGAGCTGTTACATGGCTTGTGAAATTTAAAATATGATCCTCTTATGTTCAGCACCAACACATACTATGTTAATTCTCTTTGGCAGCGTTCTTCCTTCTGATAAAAATTCTATTTGCCCACAGAGATACCATGTATAACTTTAAGATTTACTCTTTACTCCAGAACCTACACATGATGACTTTATTCATTTAGCAAATTAAAAAATAATAATAATTGCATATTTTGTGGCCACCCAAAGGTGAAAGACCTACTGAGCAGCAAATTTACCCAGAAAGAGTAAACTGTGTCTGCCTTCTGTTTTGGGGTGCTCTATTAGTTTTTATACTGAACTGGCATGTCTTATCTCTGATTAGCTTTGTAATTTCTTCAGGACTTTCAACATCAAGGTAAATTTGGTTTCTTCATGTAAAAAACTGGGTTATACAGTTAACATTCAATTAACTCTATAAATAATACAACAACAAAGTTTTAATTTGAAGATATTTCAGAGAGCTTTAATATATACACATTTCCATTTTCTGCCCCTTGCAAACTTTTTGATAAATATATGTTTCATCTGTCAAGCAAACTTTAACTTGTTTTAGCTATAGATTGAAAGTCCAACTTATTCATAATTATTTTTTAATCATGTTGTGGTTGAATTGTACATCTCCCCACCCACCTCCAAATTACTCTAGTATGTTGCAGTCCTAACCCTGAGCACCTCAGAATATGATTTGATTTGGATATAGGATCTCTTTACATAGATAATCAAGCTAAAATGAGGTCATTAGGGTAGGCCCTGATCCAATATGAGTGGTGTCCTTATAAAATAAGGAAATTTAGAAATAGGCACACAAACAGGAAGAGAGCCATATGAACATGAAGGCGGAGATGGGTGATGTTTCTACATGACAAAGATTGCCAGCAAACCTCCAGAAGCTAGAGGAGAGGCATGGAGCCACTTCTTTTCTCGACCTTAAGAAAGATCTAATCCTGCTTGTTACTGAGTCCAAGCTCATACTTCTCGCCATACCACAGGCCAATAAGTCAAGAGACGAGTTATTGGGGCAAGGAACAGTGACTTTATTTGGAAAGCCAGCAGACCGAAAAGATAGTGGACTAGTGTCCCAAAGAACCATCTTATCCAAGTTAGAATTCAAGCTTCTTTTATACTAAAAGGGGAGAGGGTGTGTGATTGGTTGTTGGAAACTTCTTGGTGCCAGAGCCCTTTGTTCTTGCAGCTGTCCAGTAGATCTAGTCACAGTATTCCTATAAACCTCCAACAGGACAATTGTTATTTTATATTCTGCAACTTTTTATCTCTATATGAATAGAAAAGTGTTATGCCTTTAAAGGTCAGGGCCTTGAGAATGGGCTAGCATGTATATTTCAACTGTAAGCAACATTCATCTACAAAAGTGTACAGCCAGCATGACTAAGCACAGGCAACAGAGCACAGGGGTTAGAGCTAAAGGAACAGATCCAATATGGAGTCAGCTTTGTTCTTCTTTGTTACATGCTGATACTTTGATTTGGGACTTCAAGACTCCAGAACTGTTAAACAATGAATTTCTGTTTGTTTAAGCCACTATGTTTATAGGACTTTGTTGAGGCCGCTCTAGTAAACTAATATAAATTAGATGCAGAGCTGAAAAAAAGAAAATAGAGATGGACTAATTTTGCTGTTGATTTTCTTTTAACATAACCACTTGTTCCCACTAAGAATTTTGTTTCTTACCTCTAACTGATTCAAGTAAAAAAATTAATGATTTGGGTCACTTCCAATTTTACTTAACGTTACTTTCTACAGTGACTTTGGGGGTGGTGGAGGCAGGGATAAGTCCTCTCTGTCCCCTTGTTGACATGTTCACTAAGGGGAGCTTTTGATGATTAACACCACTCATCAGGTCACCTACTTCCTCCTCAGGTATCATAAAGATCTCCTGCAGCTCCCAGCAGTGTCATACTAATTCAGTACCCTAGCAAAATTAGCAGCAGGAAACAAACCTTTTGTAATTTTCTTCCTTTATAAATAGCAATGTTCATTCAGTAAAGGATAGCAGTTCCCACTGTAATTGTTTCTGCACTGAAAAGTTATTTTCTTTCCATCAGTCTTAAAAATCAAACAAAATGAATGCCCATACAATCAGCCAGCCTACTGACAAAGGGAACATTCCTTTTACTTTGGAACTCCTCTGATTTCATCATTCTGAGTGGGTCTGTTGTGCAGGCATTTTTTAGGAAGCATTCAGTACATTTAATGTGTCTTGAAGTTGCCACTGGAGAGAGTGGAACTACAGATGGAGCATGGGTGAGAGCATGTGAATCTTTTTATCTCAAAAAAAGGATTTTTTTCTCAACAAAACAGTTAATTTTTAATATCATTTGCAGGTGGAATTTGGAACTTTGTGGTTTCCAAAGGTGAATACAAAAAATGTAAACCAAAGGTAGTGCTATGTATAGAAGAAAAATACATAGAAATCGTAATTTCTTAGTATGGAAGGAGTTTCATCTCTGAAGTAGTGTAATACATCTTCTTCAGAACTGACTAGAAGTTTAATGGACATAGACCTTAGTAAATTTAAGAGCTTACCAACTTTTATGATTTTGCAATTGCTGTGAGGAAAAAGCATATCAAATTGGTTGATATTCCTCCTTTATCTTAACTCCAAGTAAATAAAATTGAAAAAAAAGGTATCTCTCTATATAGACAATAATAAAGTGATCAAAAACAATTATTTTATACAAATAATAAGAAAAACATTCAGAACAAACTATGGAAAAACAAAATTTAGAGATGAGGGAAAAATAAATGAGTAAACATGGATAAGTATATTTAATGCTATGTATAGAATTAATAATTTCACTGTATAATAGAAGTCCCTCATGAGCCTTAACTGAGCTCTTTGCTGGGTTGCAAACGTGCCTCTGGAAATGAACTGACGTGACTGGGCAGAAGTGCAAGCAGTAGAGCTTGGAAGCCCCTTAGAAAGAAATAGCCAAAGTCTTGGGGAAAAAAACTCTTTTAAGGAGTTTGTCTTGCACACCTGCTTAGAATGACAGGATTGTAGATTTCAAATTTCCTGGGTTTTATACATGTCAACTGTTGATTAAAATACATGTTTGTTTCTCCCCCTTGAATATACCATGTCCAGTCTCCTATGGGCTCAGGACTGACTTTAAGATTGAGACAAGGTAATAGAAAAAAAAAAAAAAAACCTGAAACGTGTTTTTGTTAAATTTCAATGATATATGTAGAGAAAAATTAGTGTTGTTTTGAAACTCATATAACATAGTATAACTGCAAAATGCAAGATAAATATTTTCTGTGTATTGACAGAACATTATATTAAAGACCAGTCAATAATACTTTCTTTTGGTCAGGGACCCAGCACTATTATGCTCAGCACTATTATGCACAAGGGTCAATTTCATTGTAGCACTTCCTGCTAATGATAGTGTCCCCAACAATGACAAGGGAGATATATCCTAGAAGCAGTAATTTACTTTTTGTAGAAAGCAGTTCAGAGACAAATACTTATGACAGTCTTCAAGTACTTTCAGGGACCAGTTGCTTTGCTAAATGGGAGTAGCCAAGAAAAAATATGTGCATTGAGAAACAAGTATTTTTTTTTTACAAATTGATTTTTAAATTGCTGCATTCAATTCTATAATTTCCAATTTTGTCTAAGCTTACCTTTAGGAAAAAAACAATTTTTAGAGTAGTTTAAGGTTTGTAACAAAATTGTGAGGAAGGAATAGATACTTCCCATGTAACCCCTGCCCACACACATGCATAGCCTCCCCCATTATTAATTTAACTCACCAGAATGATACATTTTTTTTTACCAAGGTTGAACCAAAATTAACACATCATCACTCAAAGTCTATAGTTCATCTTAGGGTTCATTCTTGGTGTTGTACATTCTATGGGTTTGTGGAAATGTATAACATATTCATCATTATAATATCAGAAATTACAGTGTTTTACCCTAAAAATCCTTTGTGTTCCACCTATTCATCTCTGCTCACTACTACCAACACCCCTGCAAACACTGATCTTTTTGCTGTCTCCATATTTTACCTTTTCCAGAATGTTGTATAGTTGGAATCATACAGTATGTAGGCCTTTTGAGATAGGCTTCTTTCACTTACTAATGTGCATTTAAGTTTCCTGCTTATTTTTTCATGGCTTGATAGCTTATTTCTTTTTAGCTCTGAATGACATTCCTTGTCTGGATGCACCACACTTTATCCATTCACCTACTGAAAGATATCTTGGGTGCTTGGATGCTTCCAAGTTTGGGCAATTATGAATAAAGTTGTTATAAACATCTGTGTGCAGGTTTTCTTGTGGACATAAGTTTTCACCTCTTTGGGTAAAAACCAAAGAGCATGACTGATGGAATGCATGGCCAGAGTCGATGAGTTTTGTAAGAAATCACCAAACCGTCTTCCAAAATGGCTGTACCATTTTGCATTCCCCCCCATTTTCATTCCCAGCGATGAATGATTCCTGTTGCTGCACATGCTAGCCAGCATTTAGTGTTGTCAGTGTTCTGGATTTGGCCATAGGTGTTTAGTGGTATCTTGTCTTAATTTGCATTTCCCTGATGATGTATGATTTGGAGTGTCTTTTCATATGCTTATTTGTCATCTATATATTTTCTCTGGTGAGGTGTCTGTTAAGATCTTTGGCCCATTTTTAATCAGGTTTCTGTTTTCTTATTACCAAGTTTTAAGAGTTATTTGTATATTTTGGATAACAGTCGTTTATCAAATGTGTCTTTTGCAAGTATTTTCTCCCAGTATGTGGCTTGTCTTCTCATTCTCTTGACATTATCTTTCATAGAGTAGAGGGGTTTTTATTTGTTTTGTTTTTTATGAAGTCCAATTTATCAATTATTTCTTTCATATATTTTTGTGTTTGGTGTGTTGTATCTAAAAGTCATTGCTATACTCAATGTCATTTAGGTTTCTTCCTGTTATCTTCCAGGAGTGTTATAGTTTTGTCTTCTTCATCTAAGTGTAGGTCCATTTTGAGTTAATTTTTGTGAAGAATATAAGTTCTCTGTCTAGATTCTTTTTTTTTTTTTTTTTTTTTTGCCTATCAGGTAGATGTTTAGTTATTCCAGCACTATTTGTGTAAGAGGCTATCTTTGCTTCACTGTATTGCCTTTGCTCCTTTGATCATATTTATGGAGATCTATTTCTGGGCTCTCCATTTTGTTTTATCGATATGTCTATTCTTTTGCCAATACAACACCTCCTTGATTACTATAGCTATATAGTAAAATTTCAAGTCAAGTAGCATCAGTTCTCCAACTTCATTCTTATTCTTAATATACTTCATCCTCACCATCTCAGGCTTTATACATAGAATCCTCCAAATGGAGGGAGTAGGGGTTTTCTATTTTTCCCCCAAGTGGGTGAGGGTAGGAGAAAGGTATGTATTTAAAGAAAAGAATATTTAATAAAAGGTTTCTCTTAAAAAGGAGGAGCATGTGCCTCTTGCCTCTCCATATGAACTTTAGAATCAGTTGGGTGATACCCATAAATTAACTTATTGAGATTTTGTTTGTGATTGCATAGTTCAGCTTGCTTTTGTGCTAAGAAATCAATCAGTAAAGGCAACATAATACAGATGACCCTTGAACAACACGGATTTGAACTGCACAGATCCACTTATATGAGGATTGTTTCAATAGTAAGTGCTACAGTACTACATGATATGAGTTTGGTTCAGTCCACAGATGCAGAACTGCAGATATGGAGGGCCAACTACAAATTACGCTCAGCTTTTCTATTGCACAGATGGTTGATGCCTCTAACCCCTGCATTGTTCAAGGGTCAACTATACTAGCAAAATTTTGGAAAGAATAATTCCTATAGGCTGAATCTTACTGCTGAGTTGAGAAGAAATGAAAGAATTGCTCTATGACATTAAACTCCGTTCTCCATAGTATGTCATCTAAAATTAGAAAACTATAACTACATTCCACAACTATTTGGTGAACGTCAACTGAAAAACTTCAAAACATAGAGGCTGTTCAGCATCAGTATAGTACTATCACATCGTTTTCGTATCCGTGTGTTTTTGAAGAGTGCCAAACTAGGTGATTCATCTGAACTGCCTGTTTGTTTTGGTGTCATGCAAACAGCTTGCTAAAGATAGTCTGTGTTTATGTTCTCTTGTGATTAAGTTGGGTTATGCATTATTACTTACTATTACTAAAGGCATGTTAAGTTCTAAAAACTGATTTTGTCTACCAAGAGAAATGATCAGTCATGCATTTAAGTTAGGGAAGTAAACATGTAATTTTTTGTTCAAACTCGACACATATATTTAAACTGTAATTTCTTGCTCATGTATGATATCTCTAAAGGAGGCTATTTACTTCATCAAGGCAATAATTTAATGACTAATGTGTTTAAACTCTAATGGCCATATATACCAAAAAGAAAAAATACCTACAAAGGTAGCAAGCAAATTTTTTCTAGACTGAGTAAAAATGTCTTACTCTTAATATTATTCTTATTTTTGGACTTGCTGAGTTGAGCAAAAGAACATGAATGAGGATCTAGCTGAGATTATTCAAGCAAAAACAGAATTAGAAAGGGCGGTGACACATACATCATTGCCACTGTTAGAAACAGCTTTGAAAATTCAGTCTCAGTTGAGTGTATTAAACTCTATGAATGATTGAGCAGGCAAAATTATAGTCCACTTGGATAATTACAGTCCACAGTCATATCTAATGGGATCTGCATAAATCAGGGTATTGTTTGCCACAAAGTGTATTTATACTTGCCAAATTATTGAAATTGGACATTTTCAAAGGACCATTTCAATTCATAAACATGACTTTTTAAATGAATATTTATAAAGCACTTGGTAAAGAAAATAAATTTACTCAGGTAATTTTGAACTGTGATTTTACAGCATGTAATACAAAACCATTTCTTACTAAGGAAACCTTTACTAAGTGTCTGCTGATGACAAAGCTCAAAATTAGTTATACATAGGATCCTTCCAGCAGTTCACAGGGGAAAATATTTCATAGTATCTATGTGTCAACAACAACAAAAAACACTAACATAAATTTAAATTCTAAGCCATGGGGCTAATTTTTGTGGAAGGAATAGCACCAAGACCATATACATTGGCCACAGATGCATACCCCCTACTTGTACAACTTACATAAAGCCTGACAGATAATTCTACCTATATTGTAGAACTTTCCCAAAAAGTTGAGTAATAATTTATTACAAAAATTATCAGGAATTATGATGTTCAATAAGGGTTTTAGACTACCAAATATTCTACTTTGGAAACCTCATTTTTTGAATTTGAATTCTTTTTCATCTTATTCAGTATTACTTTCTTTATTAGTCAAATTAACATTACAAAACAGATCCTTTTCATAGAGTCTTTGACTGCTAGGGGCATTACCTGTTTTGGACGGTAAATAGCCAATATAAGGACCCAATTCCTTAAATCTTTGACTAGCTGTCTATACTCTGTGGCTACTTCTGTTAAACTGATGATTATATATCATGGACAACATTACTGGGAAATGCACTCTCATTTATTGCTAGGACATGGACCACAAAACTCTTCCTAGTTTCTGATTCTGTTGAGTCGGGTTGGATCACAGAAACTGACATCTCCCATAAACATAAGCCCATGACAGAGAAGTTTTTGTGGCCTATTTATTCGTGCTTCCTTCCCAGCATGGGATTGGCTTCATTTCCCTTTGATCATCCAAGGTTGACTTCTCCTCTAGGTTACTCAGAACTGTGCTAACGTAGCAGCTGGTTGAGATGGAACAAGGGCATCTAAGGGCAAGTCATGTGAGCCAGAAGAACATATTGCCCTTTTAGTTCTAGGTATGAACAGTTTATCCTTACTGACAAAACTTCCTCTTCCACCTAACTCTGCCACATAGAGGGGTCTAGTTTTGTTGTTGAGACATGCGTTTTCTCCTGCACGTACAACAAAGCCATAAGTCTTCAGGAGGAAAGACAGTTTTGAGTTTCCTCTAGAGATTGGAATGTCACCCTAAGACTCTACTTAAATTAGGGATTGCTTGTTGTTCCCTGATAGGAGCATATGCTTTCACAGTTGTAATTAGCATCTACTCTGTTTTCTTACAACTTTCCCATTTGTCTTTGACAGCTTAATTTATTCTCATCATTCAAGATTCAATTAAACCAATATATTGTTTTTAAATCTTTTTCTGTCACAGTCTGCATCAGATACTCTTCTCTGAAATTTCTGCATATTTGTGACCAAACTTTTTGTAATATTTTAAAAAACTATATCCCTCAATATGTGAGTTGTCCATACTGCACTCTTGATTAATTTTCATTTGTAACTCTCACATTTATGATGATTACATATGTAGGTGAAAGCATCTGGTTACTTAACTGTGTCTTTTAATATTGAAAGGCATCATTTCATTACTATTGTCTTATATATCTCAATTATATTACAGTTATGTTTTTATTTTAAAAAAAAAACTGTTTTCCCAACTTAACTGTGGGGTCCTGTGTCCAGAAGCCTGGGTAATTAAACTCTATATTCTTAGTACCTACACCTAGTCAACACCTTTTAAGTATATGAAGGGATTGTGATAACATTTACAGAAGTCTTGATCCCTAATAAATATATCCCACCTGTTCTAAAACTTGAATATAGTTCCTAGGTTGTATTAACCAATTAAGACAATTTGTGTACATCTGAAAGAGAAGCACCTGATTCAGAAAAAGGACATACGGGCATGATCTCAGAGAGACAGCAGTGACTGGTCCTGAAGAGAGATCTTAGTTCCCCACCCAGGAATTGAACCTGGCTAGCCTGGATGAAAACCAGGAATCCCAGCCGCGAGACCACCAGGGGCTAGAGGCTAGGAGTAAAGTGAGCCCTGGCTCTTTCCCCCATTTGAAAGCAAGAATGTTTCAAGGAGGCAAGAACTGTAAAAACAGGTAAGAAGTTTATTATTAAAGACACAGCACGGCGTATGGGAAAGCACACAGAGAAACAGTTTATTTAAGTCAGAAGCAGGGCAGAAATACACACCGGGAGAGGAGGGCGGGCGTCCCGAATGCGGAGCGCAGTAAAGAGGTGACTTAAATCACTTATGTAGGACAGTCCTTCTGGGTCTTTGTTCACATTTGGCCAACTATCTTGTTTCTTTCACACCTGACTGGTCCCAGGACCCTCCCCACCATGCGTGCGCAACTTTTTGTTAAGATGGATCGCACCGCAGAGGCCTGTGAGTGCATGTCCACACCACTTATTATGGGTTGGCGCCCCCTCCCTTTTTGACCCCAAGGACCCTTCCTGCACATGGGCAGACAGAGAAGTTTTTCTTGACCTCAGGAGTGGTCAGCTTATCTCTTTACTTCAGCAGAGCTCAGCTTCTGCCACTAGCTTTGTCCTTGGGGTGTCTGGGTGAGAGCAAAGGTTCAATTTTACTCCACTTGACAAACCCCAGCTGTCCAGCCCATGGGCCCATCTATCTCCTACCTCAGGCAGAGGACTAGAAGGGAAATTTAGAGCATGTTACCTATCTGAGCAAAACCTCCCAGTGCCTTCCCATATTTCAATCTGTAGTTATCTATACACCTTCCTATACTCTCTCCTGTACTGTAAGATATAGAAGCCCTAGTATCACCCTTATCAAACTCTCTTTCTGCAGGGATTATTATTGTGATTAACATTCTGCCAACCAAATACATTTATATGAGACTTTTGAGATAAAAAAAGAATACAAAATATTGCTTTCTTTCACAGTGGCAGTATGCAAACACATGGCTTCACAGGCATGACATTTTGCAGCAACTTCTAGATTTTTCCCCTGTGAGTGCCCTGGGATACCATCACAATAAAACATTCCGGTTGTCAAAGAAGGTGGCTTTTACAGAAGCATTGAAAGAATTGAGGGGAAAAATAATCCATATCCAAGAGGTTTATTTTTATGAGGACAAATCTCTGGCCTTTCCATACTGAAAAGATCCTCCCATAATTATCTTGCCACCAGGTAACTGGCTGGTTTCCTTGGACATAAAGCCCTATTAGTGAGTCAGTGTTGACCTTTGCTGTTGGCTGGTAGACACTTGGCAGCAGAGGTGGTGGTGGGTGAGTCTTGCTGAGGGAAAGTTCATGTTCAAAGCCTATGTGTAAGCTCCACCTGGACTGTCTTAGCCACACTGAACGTGAGCCAACTGAGCAAACACCAGGGTGGCAAAGAAGTTATCAATAAATTCAGGCTCTGTCAGCTCAGAAAACTCATCTCAGATTTTCATTTTGGGTCTATTTCTCAGCACTATTGTTGAAATACTGTATGATTTAGTATCTGGCAAAATGTCCAACACAGTATTGTTTAACAATGGGGACAAAGAGGCATAGGTCTGTATCTCAGGAGATTTTCTCTTTGGGGGTACCATTTAATACTCCCTGGAGAACTGTAGGAACTCACTAAAGATGGGATCAACAAAGGGTTCAACCCCTTCATGACTGAAGATTTAAACCCTGCCAGCTAGATGCTGACTGAGAGCAAAGAAACAAGGAATGGTTAGTGGAAGGAGAAAATTAAAAATGCAAACTGCTACTGCATGACCCATTGCTGAAAAGAGAACTTTAACAACTCTGCACATTTATATTTCTTCGTTGCTTTGTTATGTATGTCTTTGTCTATATAAGTCAACTTATCTTCACTCTTCACTTACTAATTTACATAAAGTGTTGGTGGTTCATATAAATTAGTTTTTAGGGACTAAATATATTAAAGGTAGGTTGCAACTGAATTTAAGGAATAATTAATATCACTCAGGGATGGATTTGGTGATTGATGGTACTTTGGGTGCCTATTTTGGGGCAGAAATTGGGACATCTTTGTATGAAGAGTAGCCACTATTATATTAGAAAGAATCATATTGTTTTTAGCATTGCTGCATGATGAAATTTTAAACATTGGCCAAAGTGGTTTATATTCTGCTACCTATTATTTATTTTGACACCCAGCACTTGTTTTCAAGCTTTTCTGTGCTCTTCTTTCTATCACAAGAGATAAAAGCTGGTAACTAGATTTTTCAGACTCCCTTATATCCAGGTTTCAGTATGATTCTATATTTTCATTTGACTCTAAAGATGGGCTAAAGCCCTATCATTATATAACAAACAATGTATTTTACTTACATGTTTTCAGTCTCCCACACTAAATTGTACAATAGTTAAGATGTTTTGTCAGTATCTTTCACCATTACACCTTTAGTGCCTACAACAATATCTGACACATATTAGGGGCTCAATAATAATTGTTAGCTGAAATGATTAATAAATGAATGAACATTAAAGCTAAGAGGAACGATAAGAAAAACAATGATTTTATGTGGATTTGCACATTGAAATGTTTTAAATAGACAAGGATCATCTCAATCTTTTGGTTGCTAACACACAGTTAGACATGGGCTTGGCTAATTTTTCAGCTCATAATTTTGCAAGAATATTCAAATTATATCAGAATCTACAGAATTCAAAAAACAAAAGTACAAAAAAGAAAAGAAAAACTGAGATCTCAGGTAAAAGTGAAAATAAAATTTCTTAAATATGTGAAAAAACAGTAAGGAAATAAAACATATGAATAGAAACAAATATTGTATATTAATGCATATATGTGGAATCTAGAAAAATGGTACAGATGAACCTATTTGCAGGGCAGGAATGGAGACACAGACATAGAGAACAGACATGTGGTCACATGTGGAAGGGGTGGAAGGGGAGGGTGGGACAAACTGGGAGATTAGGTTTGACATAAATACACTAGAAGGATAGCTATATGTATACATATAGCTGATTCACTTCGTTGTACAGCAGAAACTAGCACAACATTGTAAAGTAACTATACTCCAATTAAAAAAAAAAAGAAAGAAAGAAAACAGGCTGGTGGTTGCATCATTGAATAAAGTCACTGATTACACAGGTTAAACTGAATGTCACTAACGTCTATAGTAAAGAAAAATGATAGTGCAATTCATTGCCTGCAGTTTTCTTATCCTAAACACTGGATGTTATTTACTTTTGCCCTTCTACCTACATTAGAGATGTTCCCCCACTACTGGTGTTTATGTATGTTTCTCCTAAGGAATTATCTACCCCTGGAGGGCAAGGTCCACATACTGCTTATCTTTATATTGCTCAGATACAGCATAGATCTTCTCACAGAAGAGGAAAAATACATTTTATTGAATCAAATTGAAAGGAAACATTTGAAGTGGCTGAATAGCTAGCTAGAAATACTCTGTACTTACTGAGTTCAATTTCATATATGCTAATAGCACATTGACTAAGGGCAAAAAAAATAGTAACACAAACTTAACTAAAAGTGCAACTTTTCAATAATGGATTGATAAATGATTCTTCCCTACAGAGGACATTTAATAACATTTAGTATTCCCTTTCAAACAAGCACATCCTTGCTAAATAAACATCGGAATCATTTCTTTCAAATTACTTAAATAATTCATAAATTAAAACATTTATATCATAATTGCATTGTCAGTCATTTGAAAATTCGTATATCAAAGTGAATATGTATCATTTCAACAATAATTAACCCCAAAACTGTCGTCCAAACTTCATATAACCGTCTTTATTTGGACTTAGGAAAAAAGTACATACTCATCTATGTCTTATTATTCAGCTTTTGACCTTATTTATTTAATTATATATTTTACGTTTATTATGACTCTCTTTTAATATAGATGAGTCTCTTTCCCCCTGTAGTGGCTCATTGAAATGATAGTTTTGATATTTCTTCCTCAAAAGAGCATGCATAAAGTGTCATCATAAAATCTAATTTACCACTGTCCTACATTTGAATATGACTGTTTCTGTACACTCAACTTAGTCATACCACTTGTTAAATAAATTTGCATGTCAGATGTGAGATTTTTGTTGGTGAAATGTATTCTATGAGAGACTCAATTTTCAAAGTGTTATCTTCATCAGCTTGAGATTTCAAAAGCAAAAATCAACAACCTCTTTCATTACACTTTTTCTGAAGAACTGTTTTTCAATAACAATTGTTAGATAGCAACGCTCTTATTCTTCATTTCAGAAAAAAAGCCTTTATTAAAATGGTGCATTTTGGGGGTTAGACTCAATGCTGTTATTTGTTGTAGAAATACAACTCTGAATACTCTCTATCTATCTATCTATCATTAAATGCATTCCGTAGATATCTGTAAGGCTATAATGCCAGGAATTATTATTCATTTTAAACTTTATTAAATGGCACAAATTTCACTTAAAATATTTCTACCACTAGGAAAATCTATTACCAGGAAGTTTGAAATGATTGTTGGGTGATTTAGTAAATTGTGCTCTAATTACCTACAATATATGAGAAGCACCACCAAAGTTCTGGTCATTCTGGAGAGACTGAGAAAGAGAAAAAAGAATGCCTGCCTGGGAGCAGAACTGGCTTCTAATATTGTATCTATTTGTAATGATTTAAAATTGTGAAGACCTCATTTACTCATCTGCAAAATGTAGAGTATAACACTAGTCACTTGGTTCTGGCTTATGGTGAGCAGCATTTAAAGTTCACAAAAAATGCTTTTCATATTGCGAGGTGCACAAAACACGTAAAGTAGCATTGCTATATCTTCTGTATCTCTGGAGGAGAGAGCAGGTCAAGGTTCCAAGACCTGCCATGGAACTCCATGCAGCCAAATTGCAGAGCAAGGGCTTTGGGCAGCTGGAGAAGAGAGCCTGCAATTGGGAGTCAGAAGAATAGGAAAGATGTGTACTTAGAGTGTGACCTCCAGGCAAATTTTCTTTCTCTCTCTTACGCACATATGCTTCTGACCTGTCCTGTACCTAACTTCCCATCTTCCCTTCAGTGTCTCAAACCAGAAATCTCTGGACATTTCACAGCATTTCTCTTTATCTCTTTATGTTGAATCATTTACCAAGTCCTTTCAATTTTATCTCTGGAAAGTTGCCTTTTATTATCTAGTACAGAATCCATGTAAAGCTTATATTACATTAATATTTTATATTATTATTTAACATGGTGTTAACTTAATTTCATCATGTATACATGTGTAACATGATATTTTTGGAATCCATTGATCTCTGAGTTCTCCCCCATACTCCCCAGCTCAAAAAATTAGTCCTGTTGTGAAAGTAAGTAATCATTTCATTCCACAATACAATGTTGCCAGGTACATAAAAAAAAAAAAAAAAGACAAATTTAAAACTGAAATAGAAACAGCACTCTGTAAAACATCATTTTTCTTAACAGAAAATATTTGTGCACTGTCAAGGGGATGGAATAGATGAGTTAATATGTTTTTGCATATTTAATTTCTGCGATCCTATGAGGTCTGTTATTTAAAAATAAGAGGAATTACACAATTACATTTAACTTACACTCATATATGATGTTTAATTTTAAAATGTAAGTGTATCACAGAGTCAAATTTCAGGAAATAGTGAGTATGTGAACTTAATGTATGACTATTTTTAAAAAAATTTATTGGGGTATATATGACAATTTTAAAACAGCTTTTTTTTAACATAAACTAACTATATTAGTACTGTGGTAAAAACCCTTTCAGTATTTTTTGCCTAAGTCAAATTCATTAATTAGTCGAAATTTATGATAAAAATCTTCTAAATTTTGAATTTTCAAGCTCCTTAATAACCTTACAGAGAAATGTAATCAGTGCCTTAGGGTGTGTCTGTTGAAGCTAATGGAACATAGTGTAACATATTCTGTTCATTTAGCTTGTTTTCATGATAAAAGTATTTAACTATATAGTGAGCTCTTGACGCTAGGAATCAATTTGAAAGACTAAAAATATTTGCAGTGTAATAATCTGTTTTAAAAGTTATGGGCCATTTAACTTCTAATGTTATTTTTGAATTTGTTGTTTTTACAATTGTTGTGATGCATTCAGTATCAATCAACTGTAGTAGCAGGTTTTAATAATTTATACCTCATATGCTAAATTGAAGGAGAATTACAACAGAAGTGCCCATGCTATTTCGTAAAGCCCCTCCTCTGTATTCTTCAATTCCATAACCAAAACTTAAAATTTGAAGGTATCCTTCATTCATATGCCTCATTTGATTTTATTTCTGGAATATGCCTCGTGTCTGTTTTGAACTTTCCCTCCCCTTTAATTTGGATCTCATTGCTTCTCAATTTTACTCCTGTATGAGCTTCAAAGCTTTTCTTCAATCCATCATTCCTCTGCCACTTTCTTATTAGAGCTTCAATACTTTTATGTCAGTCTTTCACTCAAAATCTCTTTGAAGCTTTCCCCCAATCCTTACTGAAAAAAAAAAAATTAAAGCTCATAGTCTAACCCCAAATCTCCCCCACCCCTACACCACACACACACACACACAGTCTGGACTCAATAGATGTTTACAGCCTTACCTCTTGCTGTATACCCCTATGTCCCTTCTATTCTAGGAACGTTAGCATACTGGCCCATTACAACAGATAGTCAGATTTCTCCAAGGCTCTGTTTTGCTACCAGAGTCCTAATACTGAAATGCCTTTCTTCCTTCTCCTCACCCTCAGCCGTCTCAGTCTGTTCAGTTTCTAAGTAGACTTAATGGACTAGCTGATTGTCTCCACAGAACTTTTCCTTTCTCTCCCTATTAGGAATTAATTTTCATCTAATTTGTACTCTTTCTGGCATAGTACTTAGCCTGTTGTACCTGAATTAGCATTATTACAGTCCAGCATCATTTTCTCCACTACACGAATACTTGTCAGCAGAGGAAATCTCATATTCATTTTCATCTCTTCTTCCTTAGTGCTCAGAGGAAGAGTTTCCATGGAGTTTAATATTAATAAACATTTTTTGAAGGAAGAAAGGAAAGGAAGAAGGGAGGGAGGAAGGAAATAATATTTCCTGATTTTCCTTTTCTCAGTATTTCCTTTCTGAAGTAACAGATATACTTTAATGTTCTGATAATTTATACACATGTCCATTACATATACATCATATTTCAATAATGAATTTATAAGGAACCACATGGCAGGTCCTCACTCACACTCCTTGCTCTTTGGAAGTTTGATATTTATGGGCAAGTCTTGCTTAGTGATCCCATCTACTTATTTTCATGGGTTGAATCATAAGCTGATAACCAATACCCATAACCCTGTCATCGAAACTAGCCTTACAAAAATCCCTCAACTTGTTCTATACAGCGTTCAATCCAAAGCCCACTTTTATCTGAAGAACAAATAAAAACATTCCTTATTTTCTCATGCATAGTTTCCTATTTAATCTTGATTCAAACATTCTTCTACTTAGAATTTCTTTGTTAATTACAGAGAGACTCTGGAAATCACTCTCTCACACATTACTTTCAGATAGTTCTTGGGTTCTTTTCCTAAAGGTATAACTTTGCCACATAATAAGAGTTAAAACAGGCTTTTTTTTCCCACTTCTATATTTACTTCGGTATATATTAAAGTGAGTGAAAATAGGTAGCAATGTAATAAATGCTTATTACTCTCCAAAATTCAGCTAACCCCTGCAATTTTATGCAGAGATCTAAATGTATTGCTTGATTCACTTAAGATTCTGACTTCATTTTTTTTTTGGCTATAATTATAGAACCAATTAAGTTCTTTTTAATATTTATTTATTTATTTATTTATTTACATGGTTGCTCCAGGTCTTAGTTGCAGCAGGCAGGCTCCTTAGTTGCAGCTCATGGGCTCCTCAGTTGTGGCATGTGAACTCTTAGTTGCGACATGCATGTGGGATGTAGTTCCCCGACCAGGGATAGAACCCGGGGTCCCTGCATTGGGAGTGCGGAGTTTTAACCACTGGACTGCCAGGGAAGTCCCAGAACCAATTAATTTTTTAAAGTCACTTTATTAAAAACCATGTCTTAAGAAATACAATAGTTATTTATTTTCTTTCCTTTTGTTAAGAATTCCCCACTTAACCTGAAAAGAGCTGGCAGTGTCCCCAGTTAATAAGAATTCCAGCAATAATTGCGTGAACTGTGTAATTACTGGCATGAACAGCCTATAGCACTCACATTTACTGCAAATGTTTCTTCTTTTAGTATTGCCAGGGTAATTACATGTGCTAGTAGAATTCTAATATAGTTTTTACAATTAAAAAAATAGTTTTGCCAGGTGATATCAGCAAACAGAACTTTTTCAGTCAGAAAAAAAATAATCACAGATCTAAAATAACCAGATCATTTCTGGCAAAGAATGACTGTGAAGAAGCAGCTGTGATGGAGTAAAATTGCAAAGGGACAGTGACATTCTGGCTCCCTGGGTTGGAGTCTCTGATAAGCCAAACCCACTGTGTGGTGTTGGCAAAGCACTTGTCACTTGTCTTATGTGACCCTGTAATTATCTGTCTTCTACAATGTGAATAGCAGTTCATGCCCCGTGGGATTTCTGATAGGGTTACATAATGTATGTGAAAGCTCCTAGGATAATGGCTGGCATTTTTACAACAGTAGCTACAGTGTAATGAGTGCTTTTGCCATACCATTTGCTCTTCTGAGAATTTAGTGTGTATCTTCTCAATGATATGCAAACTTCATCTATCAATATTTGGCTGCATTAAGGACATACCTCTTTTTTTGCTTGATTCTCTTTATAATGAACTCATTTGTTCTTGTTCTGTGAAATTATGGGTCTCCTAATTACACATTTTTTTCCTGTCACGCACACACACACAAATATTTTTATGCAAATATGCCACTATTATAATATTTTACTAATACTTTTCCAGTCCCAGCTTAATGCACCTAATATACCACTGGTGTTAACACACTCCTGGTTTCAGAAATGCTGCCTTATATACTGTAACTCTTATCACAGCTCACATCCTCAGAGGGGAGGGAGGTAGATATTATCATCTTTTTTGTTTTGGGTTGTTTGTTTTTTTTTTTCAAATAAAAAAAAACCAAAGCAAAGAAAATGTAAGTAGTTTTTTCAAAATAGCATCAAGATTTAATGTGACAGAGCCAGGTTCCAATCCCAGACCTGACTAACCTCCAATTCTATCCTCTTATCAACTCTGTCATGGCATATTTCTCATGAGTAAATCGGTGAATGTTTCTGCAGCAATTATGCTTCATTTTTCTTTTAAGCTCACACAATTCAGATATATGTTTAATTCATATTATTGTATACCTCAAAAAGAGAAAGTGTTGCCCTATCTAACATGTGATTAATAAAGATGTACAAGAAATAGTGATTTAACATCTTTGCACTGTCAATCAGAACATTTTCCTTCTGACAAGAGCCCCAATATCAAGAAAGGGCAAACCCAGATTCAGTTATTTTCTTTAAGTGCCCCAAGATCTTTCCTCAGATTTTCTACCACCACCAAATAAAGGTATTTGCTCTAAGGAGGATTTGGTAAATTTCCAAGTGAGAAAACTAGACTGGGTTACCTCAGGAGATTCTGTTATAACTTATCAGCCAGGCTGTTTCTGATGTTTAAACCTTGACCTATGAACAGATGCTCTGACCTCACCTAGAACATTTCATCATCTCTCTTCTTCTCTACTTCTTTATATCCACAACCCCTTAGGAGCAGCAAAGGAAAAACTCACAAACAGGTTCCTTTTTTTAACCTAAAATTCTACTTTAAAGAGGCCTAATATTGAGTTTCCCTAACCAAAACTTTATCTTTATCTGACATAAAGTCCCCTTCTCTAAAGTTTGGAAATTCTGTGACCATTTGCTTTTTTTTTAAATTTCCTATCCTGTTCATAGAATTCTTAATTCAGCACATTGTGAAAACAATAAGAAAATGTGTGGTAAGGACTATGCATTTTCAAATGTACTTCGAAATTATAACATAGATTAAGTGAGCAGCAGTAAAAGTTGATTCTAAAATCAATCTTTTCCCACCTCCTAGAGTAATGGAAATAAAACCAAAAATAAACAAATGGGATCTAATTAAACTTAAAAGCTTTTGCACAACAAAGGAAACTATAAATAAGACAAAAAGACAACCCTCAGAATGGGAGAAAATATTTGCAACTGAATCAATGGACAAAGGATTAATCTCAAAAATATATAAACAGCTCATGCAGCACAATATTAAAGAAACAAACAGCCCAATCCAAAAATGGGCAGAAGACCTAAATAGACATTTCTCCAAAGAAGACATACAGTTGGCCAAGAAGCACATGAAAAGCTGCTCAACATCACTAGTTATTGGAGAAATGCAAATCAAAACTACAATGAGGTATCGCCTCACACCAGTTAGAATGGGCATCATCAGAAAATCTACAAACAACAAATGCTGGAGAGGGTGTGGAGAAAAGGGAACCCTCTTGCACTGTTGGTGGGAATGTAAATTGATACAGCCACATGGAGAACAGTATGGAGGTTCCTTAAAAAATAGAATTACCATATGACCCCGCAATCCCACTACTGGGCATATACCCAGAGAAAACCATAATTCAAAAAGACACATGCACCCCAATGTTCATTGAAGCACTCTTTACAGTAACCATGTCATGGAAGCAACCTAAATGCCCATTTACAGACGAATAGATAAGGAAGATGTGGTACATATATACAATGGAATATTAGCCATAAAAAGGAACGAAATGGGGTCATTTGTAGAGACGTGGATGGACCTAGAGACTGTCATACAGAATGAAGTAAGTCAGAAAGAGAAAAACAAATATTGTATATTAACACATATGTGGAGCCTAGAAAAATGGTACAGATGAACCGGTTTGCAGGGCAGAAATAGAGACACAGATGTAGAGAACAAACGTATGGACACCATAGGGGAAAGTGGCGGGGTGGTGGTGGGTGGTGATGGGATGAATTGGGCGATTGGGATTGACATGTATACACTAATATGTATAAAGTGGATGACTAATAAGAACCCGCTGTATAAAAAATAAATCAAAAATAAAATAAAATCAGTCTTTACTCTTCATCACTGAAGAATTGGTGATAAGATAATTGACTTGGCTAAGAAAATGGTGGTAGTCTAGTCTAGATTCTTCTTTGTGTTGTCTAATTTTCCTCCTGTCTCATGTCATTTTCTCCATTCTGAGATTTTTGCTTCTTGCTTCAGGGCCCTTATTACCAATTCTTTGATAAAGAGACCTCATCATCAAAGTACTCAGTTTTTGAATCCATGCACAAGGTTGCAAAAGGAATAAAATAATTTTATAATGTAAAATTATTTGCTACTAAAATTTCAGCTTCTAAGATTAGTTCCTATTTAAACATCCACACCTCCACTCCAACACATACATACACACTAAATGCAGGCATTTATCCTGGACATATTTTGCCAATTTTTGGTTGCTATAAACATCTCATGGAAGAATGAAAATAAAAAGGAGAGTGATTACAAGGTGCATTTACATATATCTTGGCAAAGATGCTGAATTTCATGAGTCAATAAAGTGAGATGTTGAGCAAAATTATTTACCACTTAAAACCATTGAAAATTGTGTGTATGGCAGAGTTCACACGTTTAGAATTGGAAGGACCATTGACAAAGATGATGATAAACGGCTTATGAAAGAGAATGATTTAAATATCAAGTGATGAGAAATCTGTGAAAAACTGATAGAATTTCTCAAGTGTTTTTATTAATAACTTTGGTAATCTTTCTTCAGAAGCCAAATGTGAAGTGAGGAGTGTCACATGGTGGCATCCTATGGCAATAAATTGGTAATAACATAAATAGAATGTTAACACTTGAATAATTTTTATTCAGTTTAACATTCAGAAACAAATATTGTGGACCAGTTTTCAGCTGCTGAGCCAGTTCTTAATACAATAATATAGAGAGGCAATGACAAACTAAAGAAAGGAAGGAAGAGGAAGGAAGAAAAGGAGGAAGACACTAACATGACACAGAATTAACTATTTAGATCAACTTTTCATACGTAGTTTCAGAATTCACTGCCTGTAGCAGCAAGTTCTATCATTAGGCAAACATTAGGTATTAAAATTATAGGTAGAATCAAAGTACATGGCCTCTATATATTGTCTCCACCTTGCAGAAAACATGCATATTATTACTAAGACTGTTACTTTTGTTACTTGAAAAGGATTGTTACAACACTATCAAATTTATTAAAGGAGATATAATAGGGAAATTTCTGGGTGAAGTGCCTGTCTCATAGTAGGGATTGAAAATTCTTAGATCACTCTCCCTTGAAGATAGCAGGAGACTTGATAACAGCTTATTTGTTCTCACAAATTAGTAGATTGAGTACATGGGTCAAATTTAGGCTATTGACTATTCATTGGGGAGGAGGCCAGTTGTTACTCCATTTCCTTCCACTTCTTCATCCCTCTTCTTTCAGTTTTCAGAGGAGGAAATCTTAAAGTGTAATTGCAAAGTTATACCTTAATGATACCTCATCATTAGTTTTCAACTTTGACCTTTAATTTCACTTGCATATATGGTTTCTATTTCTTTCTAATATAAATATTTTTAAGCAATGTATGTATCCTTTTGGTCTATATTCATTTCTATATGATACAATTTCATTTAAAGAGAAATAAAACAATTTATTTTATTTAAACAATCATTTTGACATATAAGATTGGACATATAAGATATCAGATTGGACACTAAAGCATTTACTCAATTAAAATAATTGTAATGATATTTTCTTGAAATATATATTCATACTCTAAAGAACAGAATTTTTTTTTTTTTTTTTTTTTTTGCGGTACGCAGGCCTCTCACTGCTGTGGCCTCTCCCGTTGCGGAGCACAGGCTCCGGGCGCGCAGGCTCAGCGGCCGTGGCTCACGGGCCCAGCCGCTCCGCGGCATGCGGGATCTTCCCAGACCGGGGCACGAACCCATGTTCCCTGCATCGGCAGGCGGACTCTCAACCACTGCGCCACCAGGGAAGCCCTAAAGAACAGAATTTTAAGAGGAGAATTAAGAAACATGAAAAATTATACACAGTTTCAACATGCATGTAACTTTGCTTTTATATAATTTATTTTGCAAAAAGGAAGAAAAAAGGAAAAAAGTTATCTTCATTTCTCTTCACACAGTTATTTTTAACCAGGTATCACAAAAAGCATTGCTATCAGAGTGCTGAGTTTGTTGAAAACAGAAAATGCTTCTTTAAGGTACAAGTAGTATACAATGAATCTGCTTGATAAACATGATTGCCTAGTCAAAAATTGCATTCTGCCAGAAAGTAACTGTATTTAATATGGCTACCCAAATGTAAACATTTACAGACTGCATCAAGGAAAATTATAAATATCTGACATCACTTGGGATGCAGGTGATTATGTTTTAGACAGCATTTTTATGGAATTTATATTGCATCAAAAATGCTGACAAAATCAAAATTTTATATTATTAAAAAATTATAAGACTTCTGTGATGAGCATATTTATTTAATATATGTTTTCTAGTCAGAGAGTTTCTTTTGAAATTACATAGCTATATCCTGTTTTCAGTTATTCTTAATAATGTTAAGTCAAAGTCTTTTTTTTTTTTTTTTTTTTTTTTTTTTTTGCGGTAAGTGGGCCTCTCACTGTTGTGGCCTCTCCCGTTGCAGAGCACAGGCTCCGGACGCGCAGGCTCAGTGACCATGGCTCACGGGCCTAGCCGCTCCGCGGCATGTGGGATCTTCCCGAACCGGGGCACGAACCCGTTTCCCCTGCATCGGCAGGCGGACTCTCAACCACTGCGCCACCAGGTAAGCCCCAAAGTCATTTTTTACTTTGATGGAGGAAAAAGTGATTTTAAGAACTATTTTTAGTCAAATTATTTTGGTAGATATATAAAACTCTATTTCTATAGTTCTCAGATGATCAAACTTTTTTTTTCTTGCTGTTTAGTCCGAAGAAACTAGAAAGAGTGCTGGTATTTTCATCTGACTGTCCAGTTTATAAGCTTAGGTGAAAAGTTTTTCTGTTTCCCCTTGATATCTATTTATCTTGAACTTTGTAATGATAAATTCTAAGGCAGTGAATAACCCTCTTCAATAGTGGTCTCTTGATAGATGCTGAAGTATTTACTCTCAGAACGGCTCCAGTTATGTTTGAGTGCTCATCATCACCCCCCCGCCCCCGCCGCCCCCGCCGCCGCCGCCGCCGCCCGCCGTGGGCCACTTTGCACACACCAGATACTATACTAAAGCAGAAGCATTTCTCCTGGAGTGACTCAATAGACTCGTGAAGCTCTCTATCCATTTTCCTTCTCTTTCCTTTCCTTTAGCCTGAAAATCAAAGGATTTTTATACTGCTTCTTCACAATTTTTTGAGTTTCATGAATTGTCAAGCTGTGGGGGAAATTGGGCTGAGCACCTAGAAATCATTGGATCATTATGGTTGTTTATCAGGAGAAAAATGTTAAAAACAAGGTCGGTTCCTATTAAGATGTTTTGGGATAGTCAGAGAATCCATTGCAATGACCTATTACCTAGATTATTGGGGGAATTTATGATCGATCTATGCTTCCTAATATCAGAGAGGACAAAGAATTTTAGCTCAGAAAATCTCACTGTCATCACATACAGGAATAGAAGATACTTTTAGCTAACTGATTCATAAATTCTGTATTGTTTAAAATGTCTTTTTTTATTCCTATTTTCTTTAAAATTTCTCCTTCCTAAACTCACCATTTTACACAATTTCTACACAAGTACCCCAAACCTTTATGTCTTTTTCTAAAAGGGGATCCTTAAATATGTACCTAAAATAGGTACATTCCAAATGATTCATATACAAGCATTTGATGAATGCTTTATTTTTACTGCCCATTACACTTTTATAGGTAGGAACTATTTTTGATGCAAATTAATAAAAATACCCTATTGATATGAAATATATTGGTCATGCTTCCCCTGTATAACAATTATTACATGATTAAATTACGAAGTATTTAAAAATCAGTATTTTGATGTCAGTAGAGCTGTCTGAAAGTGGGCAGAAATGGAGGAAATTAGACGTTGGAAACAATTGTTCATAACTTTTTTGGCTGAGGGTAAACTCTAAACTCCTAGGTACAGCACAGCAAAGTAAGTAGTCTTAATTATTTGAGGAGTCAGAATACAGAACTCAAGGATAATAGAGTAGATTATAAAAACAAAAACGAAAACTAGATTAGCAGAAGTCCAGACGAGAGAGTCATAGAAGGGTTGAATTCTAAAATTTCTTTGTAAATTTTACAGATCATTGCTTGATCACTGAATTATGCATGTGGCAAGGGGACTGCAGGGTTCCTATAAAGCCAGCAACTGTAATGGGACAGAACTGAGGAAAGATTTCTGCTGCATTCCACTCCAGAGAAAGCAGTTCAGCATCTGTTACAGAGATAAGTTAATTAATTGTCTCTCAGAACAAAAATCAAGCCCTCTTCAAAGCAATGTAACTAAACTTGGGCTATCTACAATATACTATTCAAAATGTCTATTTTAAAGCAAAAAAGTATCAGACATAATAAGGAATAGAAAAACATAACTCATACTCATTAAAAAATAATCATGAGTTGTTCAACAGAAATAGATCCTCAGATGATCCAGATGTTGGAAGAAGCAGAAAAGAGATTTATAGAAGCTATTTTAAATATGTTTAGAACCTGAAGGGAAATATAATGAACTGAAATACAATGTCTCTCTGAAGTAAAATGACAATTAAAAAATAAAAACAAATGGAAACTCTAGAATTGTACAGTATAATCAATGAAAGGAAAAATTCACTGAATGGGCTTGACAGTAGTGTTTAGACTGCAAAGAACAAGCCAGTGAACTTTAAGAGATATCAATAGAAGTTATCCAGTTTGAACGACAGAGATGCAGTTATCAATGGGACAAATTTAAGGGGTCTAAAATTCATGTAATTTGGAAGCCCAAAAGATGAAGAGAGAGACAATAAAACAGAAAAGGTATCTGAAAAAATTATAGTAGAAATTTTTCCAAATTTGGTGTAAATTTCTATCTGCAGTTTGAAGGAGCAAAGTGAATGCTAAACAAGATAAATACAAAGAAAACCAAACCTAAATGTTTCATAGCACAACTGATGAAATGCAGGGATATGAAAGGAGCCAAAGAAAACTGAAATGCTACATGCAGGGAAACAGTAAGAATGAGACTGATCTCTCATAAGAAAAGAAATAGGAGGGCAGGAAGAAATGGAGCAAAATCTTTTAAGGTGCTGAAAGGAAAGAGAAATATCAACACAGAAATTTTTATTTAGCAACTCTAGTCTTTAAATTGTAGTTGAAATAAAGACCTTTTAGGTAAAAGAAAACTGAGAAAATTATTTTCCAGGAAACCTGCAATACAAAAAATGCTAAAGGTTGTTCTTTGGGCTAAAGTGAAGTAACATCAGATAGAAACTCAGAACTACATTTAGACATAGAGAGCACAGGAAATAATGAATATGTGGGAGAGATAGTTCTAATTTAAAAGACATAACTAATAAAATAAAAAGACATTCTAATAAAAAGACATGACTGTTGAAAATTAAACTTATTCCACAAAATGCAGTTTATAACAATAGCACAAAAAATGGGGAGGTAATTGAAATGATACTGTGATAAGGTTAATATTTTCTACTCAAAATACTATGACCTTAACTCTAAGTAGATCATGATGAGTTAAAGATGCATACTGAAATCCCAAGATTTGATCACTAAAAGCTATTTAATTAACCCAATAAAATGCAGGAATGATGGAGGAATAAAAAACTGATGGGAAAAGGAAGAACAAATAGTAAATGGGGACTAAGTTCAACCATATCAATAATTCTATTAATTAGATTAAACACTATAATTAAAAAGCAGATTGCCAGTGTGGATTAAAAAAATATGTTGTCTATCAAAAACACACTTCAAATACAAAGATGTAGAAATATTCGAGGTAAAATGAAGGAAAAAGATATACCATGAAAACACTAATTATATGTAAGCTTGGGTGACTGTGTTCTATCAGACTATGCAGACTTCAGTACAAAGACTATTACCAGAAATAAAGAGGAAAATATCAAGTGTTAATAGGATCAACTAATCAGTAAGATTAAACAATTATATGCGTGTATGGACCTAACAGATTTTCAAAATACACAAATCAGAAAATTGACAAAACCAAACGAGCAATAGACAAATATACACAATCATAGTTGGAGAGTTTAACACAACTCTCTCAGCAATTAATACAGCTCTAGATGAAAAAAAATTAGTAAGGACTCAGAAGATTTCAACAGAACAATCAAATAACTTGACATAAGTGAAACTTACACAATATTATGCCCAACAGTTACAGAATACATACTTTGTCAAGTGCACATAAAACAGTCACCAAGATAAACTATATGCTGGACCATAAAAAGTCTCAATAAATATCAAAAGAATAAAATGTTAGAGAATGTATCTTCTGATCACATTGGAATTAACTCAGGATCAATAATACTTTAACTAGAAAATCATCAAATACTCAGAAATTAAGCAGTACAACTGGGCTTCCCTGGTGGTGCAGTGGTTGAGAGTCCGCCTGCTGATGCAGGGGACACGGGTTCGTGCCCCGGTCCAGGAGGATCCTACATGCCGCGGAGCGGCTGGGCCCATGAGCCATGTCCGCTGAGCCTGCGCGTCCGGAGCCTGTGCTCTGCAACGGGAGAGGCCACAACAGTGAGAGGCCCGCGTACCGCAAAAGAAAAAAAACAAAAAAAAACAGTACAGCTAAAACAATGTTCATAGGGAAAATTTAAGCATCAAATGCTTATATCCAAAAACAAAGTTTTACAACATTGATCTAAAACTTCTTTCTTAGAAATCAAGAAAAAAAGAGTAAAGTAAACACAAAGGAAGTTAGTAGAAATTAATAATAAAGAAAAGAGAAGAAATCAATCTTATCAGAAGAACAGTGCACAAAATTAACAAAACCAAAAGTTGATGCTTTAAAAATATAACAAATTTGAAAAACATTTAATAAAGTGGATCAAGAAAAAAGATGATAAATTACTGATATCAGGAATGAAAGAAGTTATGTTGCTTAGAACCTACAGATATCAGAGTAATAATAAGAAATTATAAACAACTTTATACTAATAAACTCCATATTTTAAGTGAACTGAAAAAAATCTTTAAAAAAAAACCCTACCAAAGTGATATGAAAAAGTTACTTGGTTATTAGATATTTGCAACAAAGAAACCTCCAGTTTTCTAAATATAACATATAACGTTTAAGAAGAAATCATGTCAAACTTACATCAATACATACTCTTTCAGGAAAATAGAGGGTAAGAAATATTTCCCAAATGATTTTTCTAAGGTAACATATTCCTCATTCCAAAACTTGGTAGAGATATCAAAAGAAAAGAATATTACTGACCAAAAGGTCTCATTAGCCTAAATGCAAAAATACTTTAGAAAATATTAGAAAATTGAGCCTACCACCACAAAAAGCAAGCAGAATATTTTATGAATAATAAATATATATTAAGGAAAGATGGTGTTTTAAGATTATTTTATTTAAACAAAACTGGCTACTTTTTAAAGAGGCAGAAAAAATTTCAAAGCAAAGTGAGAAATTAGTATTAACATATGCAGCACATTGACTATTAACGATTGTGACTAGTGGGATTGGTTTCCCTATATAATTAACATTCAGGATTACTTAAAACAGTGTTACTTTCTTACAAAGCTAAACTGAAAATTTTCAGATATGTGGAAGATGCTTTGAAAAGTGCAAAGGAAATTACTGGTATGAAAAAGTAGACTGGAGTCAGACATAAACTGATCAGTCGCTGAAAATGGTGTTTGAGTGTCAAGTACCCATTCACTGACGCTGTCCCTCTAATTTGTGATGTTATTAGTAAAGTCCCCAGACTCCTGAATACTGAGAATAAAATACATGGCCTGAAGTAAGGTGTGAAGTCTTTGATGTAGTAAAAGTAAAAGCCAAAGTCTCAATTCTCAATTAGCTTCAAGAGGGTAAATTATGTGCTTTTATGAAGAAAAAGATACCAAGAAAGACAATGGAGGAAGAAGAGGAAGCTAAACATTTCCAAAACTTGTTTGACCTTTGTGATCACATACTGGACAACCCTTCTGATCACTTTAATGGACCCTAAACTGTGCTGTTTCAAAACCAATAATTCATTTCAATTTACTCCTTTTAATTCATTGGAACCTATCACAGTTTGTACTGAGATATATGAATATTTTTAAGTTCAAGGGCTTAAGCAGAGTCAGCCAGTAGTTTGTTTCAACACTCCACTTCTTGGATGTCATCCCAAACATACTCAATAGATGTTACAAATGGCTCCCCAGATTTCTTTTTAGGAACAGAGCACTGGTCAGAAACACTCAATGGATTGCCCGATCTTAAGTTCACAATTCTTAGTATGGCATTCATTAACCAAACGTACCCCTTCTGATTTACCTCCTGCCAATCTTCTCCTGGCTTCTCTGGGAGTCAGTTTACAATCTGATAATTCCTGAAAATGTTTGCTTGATATTTTTCTCCATGCTGCAGACATGATTTTGTTTCCTGTGGCTCTTCTCTCTGCCTGGTGTGGAGGGAGACCTAATCAAATTCAACTCAGATCCAATGTCCTTCATACTGACATTCTCAGCATCACAGATACCCAGATGAAATATATATTCTTTCTGCTTGGTGTTGAAGTTTAAAGATATTCTTAAATCTTTAAATTAATGCCACTTTTCTCAATATAAGCTTAGAACTAAAGAATCAATAGACACTGGAGTTATTAAATATCAAAATGTCAGCATTACTACTAATAAGAGTCTGTGTCTATAGGTCTGTTGGTCAAGTAACCTCAGTCATAGAATAAAAACATTAATCACCCAAACACTGGTATCGTAGTATTCCTCTCATTGTTTAGTTAATAATACTAAAACTCTTCTTTAGTTTTCCAAGGATAGTTCCTCATTATTTAATATATTTTATTTTCTAAAACAACAAAAATAGTTATCATGATCTTAATTATCAATATATAAATATTTAATTCTGTTGGAACACAGCCTTAAGTAAAAAAAAAAAGTTAAAGTGATATAATTCAAATTCAGAATATATCCAGTGTTCTATCCTTCTCTTTCCATTAGAGTCATCCTTTTAATTCTTCTGTGACAGAGGACTTAAGATTTCTGTTTCAAGTCTTCCACTTTATCCTTCTTGTCTATGAGGAGGAGTTGAAGAAAGTCTTTGGTAGAATGAGGTAAAAACAGTCTGGAAAAACAAATCATCTTATTATAACTATATATACTAATTAATTGAATCATTATGAGCCAGACACTCTACTCTGTCTTTAAAAACACAACTATAGACAAGGTAAACATAATATCTGTCTTAATAGAAATGAAAGACCAATATAAAACAGACATGTAAACAGGCAGCAATGGTATTATGGAGTTAAGTGATAAATTAGGTGAGCTATAGGGTGTAATGTGAATACATACAAGAAGGTTACTTAATTATTCCTTAGGGGGATTTATTTCTTCTTCATATAAGTTTATTTTCATCATTCATCTACTAGCATCGCTTGGAATCAGAGTAATTAAAGAATAGGTAGTTTCCTCAATTAAGTTCACTTATTTTCTTTGTATATGCTCTTCCAACTACTGGAATATTCTTTTCCTGGCAGACCACTTGTACAGTTCTTAGTCAGACTTTAAAGATTAATTTAAAACCATATCTCTAGCAAACATGCGATGAACCACTCTGCCACTAACCTCATACAAAACAGACCCAATGCCAAATTGGTGGTTGCTCCTTTGAGATGCCACTTACCTTGTACATCTCTCTGTTTTTTAATGTATTGTACTCGATGTTAAAGGCTGTGTAGCTTAATGACTAAAAATATATACTTAACCTTACTGCTTTTAATGACTAAGAGCCAGAATGTTTGGGTTTGAATCCCAGCTCTGCCATTAACTAACTTGACTTCAGGCAAGTTTTATTTTAAAAAGCTTGACAGGGCTTCCCTGGTGGCGCAGTGGTTGAGAGTCCACCTGCCGATGCGGGGGACGTGGGTTCGTGCCTCGGCCCGGGAAGATCCCACATGCCGCAGAGCGGCTGGGCCCGTGAGCTATGGCCGCTGAGCCTGCATGTCCGGAGCCTGTGCTCCGCAACGGGAGAGACCACAACAGTGAGAGGCCCGCGTACCGCAAAAAAAAAAAAAAAAAAAAAAAAAAAACAAGCTTGACAGAGGACTCATTAGCTTGGAATTACAATAAAAGGGCATGTTTCCACAAAACACTAGATTTTTTATTGATTTTAAGCCAAGGATCTTGGATTCCCAAGGATCTTGGATTCCCTTTTAAGTTAATATAATTTCTTCACATACATTTTGCTTCCTACCTGCTATTGCCACCAGAGTTAAGCCTGCCTGAACAAAACATTGTGGTGCTTCAAAAGAGAAAATGCGGTCTCCCCAAATGGGCAACTGTTTTGTGTTAAACTCAGTACAAGGGGAAAGAATAAGGGTAAATGCACCACTAAATGAAATTCCTTGATCCCTTAAATGTCACATGGTGCTCTTCCTCTTGCCCGTGGTGCTTGCCAGACTGAAAGCTGTGACATTCATGGAAAGATAAATTCTAACCAAGCTAGACAACCCTGAGGATCGCAGGGCTGTGGCTGCTAACCCCATCTGCAAAGTCAGAATCCACTAAGTCAATACCTGAAGTCTTCACAGATGTGGTTCTCACCAAGGTTCCTGATAAATTAAGCTGTTTTGGACTGCAAATACTAGAAAACCTAGACTCAAATGACATAAACATTAAGATAGTTTATTACAAAGTGTAGAGATAAAATCATTTCCTCTTTGGTCAATTCAGTATCTTCATCAGGGGTTCAAGTTCTTTCCATTTTTTTCTGTTCACTCATCCTCAGGGTATTTGTTCTCTTCTCTTCAGCTGAAAGATGGTTGCAAAAACTCCAGGCATCATATTTCTACACACCAATGTCTGGAGGCAGAACAAAGATCATCTTTTCCTTAAGTCTTGTTTATGACGTAGTTAATCTTTCCATTACCAGAAGGCTTCTAACTTCTCATTGGCTGGATGGTTGGAATTGGGGCACAATGGCCCACCTAAGGCATTCACTACAAGAAGAAAATAATTACATATTTTATAATTAGAGAAATACCAAATTGAAAATGTTAAACATTTATACGGCCATCAATATTTTATGGCTGAGACAAAATCTGTTACTAAAAATAGTAATTTCATTTGTGTGAAACTTTCAAGAACCATTTGTAATCTACCAAGAAATTGCCTGTTTTGCCATTCACATGTTCTAAGATGTTTATTATTTTACAATTTATTCCTTTGGAGATTTAAATTTTTTCTTAATTTCTATAGGCATTTATAATTTCTTAGGCATTTAATTTCTCCATATGTAGGTAAGTTTCCAGAAACTGTACCTACTTTACAGATAACCAAGACCAAAGGAAAGGAAAAAGAAAAGGAAAGTGCCCTCTAAAATCTCTCATTGACAATATGGCTAATAAATTATCAAATTTAAAGTAAAACATGGCAGTTGGATAGAGGGTCATAGCCCAGTTTAATACTGTAATGATAAAGTTTCATTTTGGTTGAATCAATTAAAATGAATTATGTCACTATAATGTGGTCACTCAGAGGACAGATTAGTTGAATATGTTATAGGTATTAAGTTCTATTGGACAGTGGAAGGAAATAACAGTTTAAAAGAGCATCTAGGTTACATATACTCGGTCTTATTTTAGTTAACATTGGAGAGTATGACTTTCATTATTCACATTTGTATACTAACTAGAGGAACTTCTTACTGATAGAAAATTCATCATGTTTTGGAATGCCTCATGTCTGTAGCCAGCCTTGAAGTAAATGCCCTTGAGTGTGGCTGTTAATCTGAGAGAAAGTAGTTTATATTTTTAGAGACTCTCACCCACTTCAGCCACAGATCCATGCCTTCATTACTGATGAATATAGCTTTACAGTAGGTTAGTAGAGGAGCTTTATGTATCATTATTTTAATAGCATCACTTTTCTAAAGAAGGTACATTTAGCAATGTGAAATGTTAGCGATCATGGGTCTCCTCTTGCATCCGAGACACCAAAATCACTTAAAAGGCATTATCTCATTATCTCTATAACAGCTTCTGACAAAATTGGCTTGTAGTATAATTCCATTTTATTGGTGGATAAAGTCATGCACATTATGGTTTTATAATTTAGCTCAGCAGCTGGCCTGCCCTGGCAAAAGAGCTTTCAGCTTTACTTCATCTTAGAAATTTGCCTCATTTATGTCTTCACACTTCTAGTGCAGACATGACCTTAATGTTCCCAGAAACCAAGTATTTAAGTGATCATTTGTCCAATGATTTTTTTATCCTGAAGAAATGTTTCTGAATTTTACTTTACTTCATTTTAACATGAAAGAGAAATAAATAATATTCTGGATAACGTAGAGAAATTGAATTGGGTCATTTTCTAGATTCGAATGAATACTAGAACTCTTTAGCAGTATTTTTTTGTTAGCATTAAATAGCTTGTTACTTTTACTAGTTACTTTAAATTATTTAAATACATAACTTTTTAAAAAATACATAATTTTTTTAAAATAATCAATTTTATTTATTTATTTTTGGTTGCATTGGGTTTTCATTGCTGTGTGCGGGCTTTCTCTAGTTGCGGAGAGCGGGGGCTAATCTTCATTGCGGTGCACGGGCTTCTCATTGCAGTGGCTTCTCTTGTTGCAGAGCAAGGGCTATAGGTGCATGGGCTTCAGTAGTTGTTGCACGTGAGCTCAGTAGTTATGGCTCGTGGGCTCTAGAGCGCAGGCTGGGAAGTTGTGGCACACGGGCTTAGTTGCTCCGCGGCATGTGGGATCTGCCAAGACCAGGGCTTGAACCTGTGTCCCCTGCATTAGCAGGGGGATTCTTAACCACTATGCCACCAGGGAAATCCCAAAAATACATAACTTTTAAAAATCAACTGCACTCAACCCTTTATAAGACATATGCAAATTAAATCCATGACACACTTCTTTCACATGATTCCCCTAGGAGTTAAGGAAAATTGTCTTAAATTTAGTCTAAGATAAACAGGCTAAAACCATGATGACATAAGAGCTTTAACTAGAAGAAACATGTCAATTTATTGAAAACTATTTAATTGACTCAAGCAGAGGATTGCATTATCCTTTATCAAGTTTTACAATTATTCCATTTTTTTTTAACCAGAAGTAAAAGGTAGGCAAATCCAAAATATGTTTTTGCAGTGGTTTCACAGGTTTACTCATTGAAATCTGAATCATATTTTGCCCAGGAAAGATTAAAGAGACTTTATAGTTTCTAATGGATAACAATATTAATCAGTATACAGTGTATAGTATGGGGAGTCCAAGGGTGAGCACGGACAGAAAACGGGAACATGGAGCTGTAGTAATTAGTCTTTGCCTATTCCTTGTCTCAATTTTCCAAGGAAGGTTGTATTAAGTACCTTTTCTAAATGAGGTATACTTCAGAAACCAGGTATATACAAATATAATTCAAACATGAGTGTGCCCTTCAAAGAGGTATGTATGTTTATTACCATAAAAATTAAAACCAAAGACTAGTAAACACAGTGAAAAGAAAGTATAGATCAACATATACTTTTGTAATTTACAGCATGTACTTTTTTGTACTTTAATTTCTTTTCTGGATATTAGAGATCTCACAAATCTATTATGGCCCCAAAAGGGACTGTTATGTGCTCCAATATTATAGAAAAATCTGGAATGAAAAAAAGTAAGACTTTTTCAGCTTTAAAAGTAAAGTTAGAATATACACTTTTTGATGAAAGCTTTTATACATTTAATGAAAGCTCTGGACTTCACTAATGTAATAGAAAATACTGAAAGGATTTTTAACAGATGTTTAATTTTGACAGATAAATTATGATTGAGTTCTAAAAACTTAGGATTTTGATCTATTATTAGAAAAATGTATTAATGTTTTCATTTCAGGACTGTAAGATTATAACAGATTCCTTTTCTATTCCAGAGAGCCATCCAATTAAAGTTTTACTCTCAAAGATAATAGCATTTTGATTTAGGTTCAGAATAGTATACAATCTTTTTAAAAATTTATTTTAAAAAAGAATCTTTCAATATACTTCTCCATTCTCATATTATAAAGGTAGAAACTGATCTTGTCTTGGACATAAACCAAAATCAGGCTTTGATACAACCCCAAATTAACATAAAAATAAATAGAACTGTGGCAGTGTATAAATTTGACCCAGATTGTGCTCAGGTCTTAAGATAAGTCCTATACGTGTAGCAGAAGAATTGCTTTTGACTGAGAAAAATACTGATTATTATTACTTCTGTGTTTAAAACATTATCCTATTCTATAATGACACACAGTATGAACAGAATCAAATACAGCTTTCCTTGAAATATTCAAATAATAAAGATTGGTTACCAAATATCTGCATTAAAGAAGATACACAGTGTTGCACATGGTTTTTATGTGGTAAACTAAGCCAACTTGAAAAAAAAAATGTTTGTTTAGTGCCCTGAGGGTCAAAACTGCTGGGATCCCTGTTCAGACAAGGACAGGCGGGGGATTCCAAAGATGACTGTGGAGCTCCACGGTGTAAAGGTGGGATCATTTTGACAGAAGTGTGTCAGTTCTGACCTTAACTCCCGCTGAATGCCTTGTTCCTGTGAGAGAAAACCTCTCTTCTGCTGAACTGTTCAAAATTCATTTTCAATGTGCATTTGCTCTGCTCCACTCTGTCTGAAAATATATGCAGACAAAGTTGATTGACAGCCCTTTAGTTGCCATACCATGAAGGTTGAAACCAGAAAGCCTACATCTCTAATTAACTGACAGCTGAAAGCTACAGAACCTAATTTCTTAGGTTAATTCTTATATCTCTACTCATTGTCCCAAGAGGAAAACAAATAATGGGGGATTACATAGGACTAATGGACTCTATATAGCATAAGGGTGTAAAGATGGAAATCACAGTCATGCGTTCTCTGCACTTCTGAGAAGAAAAAAAAATCACATTTATTCAAGTACTTCTCACAAAGATGGCCGATGAAATCATTTCATTTTCCAAGAAGTATTTCTTTTTCAAGGAGAAAAATACATAGGGCACATTTTCCATGTAATTTAACAATTAGTAAAATGTAAAACTTGTCTATAATAAGATATTGAAGTTCTAGCATAACTGTCAACTAGCTCACGAAATATTCAAACCTAACACCATTTTCTTTTTCATCTCTAAAATTCAGGCTGTGCAAGCTAGATTCTTGATTCTCCTCTCCTTCTTGCATCTAGTATGATTCTATGGAAGAGTTTTGGTTAATGAATTATACTCTGAAATTAACTCCTGCTTTCCTTCCCTCTTCCTTCCACCCTCTTACATAAACAGGAATGTGACAGTAAGATGCAATAGCCATCTTACAGTTATAAGGAAACACCCCGACAAATGAGAGGTATCAATTTGAGAGGTACTGATTCTCTATATTCCTTTCTCCCAATTTCTTGTTACATGAGAAATTTAACCTTCTTATTTAAGCCCATATGGTATGTTGAATAACTGCCCTCCCTCCAGAGATGCTTTCATTGTAATCCTCAGGACCTGTGACTATGATATCTTCTGTGGCAAAATGAACTTTGCAGATGCAATTTCGTTAAGGATTTTGAGATGGGACTTTAGTCTAGATTACTGGGGTGAACCTAATGTAATCAAAGGGTTCTTTTAAATGAAAGAGGGAGGCAGGAGAGAGAATGTCAGAGTCTGAGAGATTTAAAGATGCCACATTAAAGGCTTTGAAGATGGAGGAAGGGTCCATGAGCCAAAGAATATGCACATCCTCTAGAAACTAGAAAAGGGAAGTAAACAGCCTCTGCTAGAAGGACACAGACTTGCTGACCCATTTGAGACCTCTGAAGTCTAGAACTGTAAGTGATAGAATTTGTGTTTTCTTAAGCCACTATGTCACTGGTAATTTGTTACAACAGTTACCAGAAACTGACCCAGCCCTAATTTCTATTATTTACAACATAACTCAATCTTTTTGGTTTTTTTTAACATCTTTATTGGAGAATAATTGCTTTACAATGGTGTGTTAGTTTCTGTTTTATAACAAAGTGAATCAGCTATACGTATACATAAATCCCCATATCTTCTCCTTCTTGCGTCTCCCTCCCACCCTCCCTATCCCACCCCCACGTCCCACCCCTCTAGGTGGTCACAAAGCACCGAGCTGATCTCCCTGTGCTACGTGGCTGCTTCTCACTAGCTATCTATTTTATATTTGGTAGTGTGTATATGTCCATGCCACTCTCTCACATTGTCCCAGCTTCCCCTTCCCCTCCCCGTGTCCTCAAGTCCATTCTCTACATCTGTGTCTTTATTCCTGTCCTGCCACTAGGTTCTTCAGAACCTTTTATTTATTTATTTATTTAGATTCCATATATATGTGTTAGCATACAGTACTTGTTTTTCTTTTTCTGACTTACTTCACTCCATATGACAGACTCTAGGTCCATCCACCTCACTACAAATAACTCAATTTTGTTTCTTTTTCTGGTTGAGTAATATTCCATTGTATGTATATGCCACATCTTCTTTATCCATTCCTCTGTTGATGGACACTTAGGTTGCTTCCATGTCCTGGCTATTGTAAATAGAGTTGCAATGAACATTGTGGTACATGACTCTTTTTGAATTATGGTTTTCTCAGGGTATATGCCCAGTAGTGGGATTGCTGTGTCATATGGTAGTTCTATTTTTAGTTTTTTAAGGAACCTCCATACTGTTCTCCACAGTGGCTGTATCAATTTACATTCCCACCAACAGTGGATGAGGGTTCCCTTTTCTCCACACCCTCTCCAGCATTTATTGTTTGTAGATTTTTTGATGATGCTCAGTCTGACTGGTGTGAGGTGATACCTCACTGTAGTTTTGATTTGCATTTCTCTAATGATTAGTGATGTTGAGCATCCTTTCATGTGTTTGTGGGCAATCTGTATATCTTCTTTGGAGAAATGTCTATTTAGGTCTTCTGCCCACTTTTGGATTGGGTTGTTTGTTCTTTTGATATTGAGCTGCATGAGCTGCTTGTAAATTTTGGAGATTAATCCTTTGTCAGTTGCTTCATTTGCAAATATTTTCTCCCATCCTGAGGGTTGTCTTTTCATCTTGTTTATGGTTTCCTTTTCTGTGCAAAAGCTTTTAAGTTTCATTAGGTCCCATTTGTTTATTTTTGTTTTTATTTCCATTTCTCTAGGACGTGGGTCAAAAAGGATCTTACTGTGATTTATGTCATAGAGTGTTCTGCCTATGTTTTCCTCTAAGAGTTTTATGGTGTTTGGCCTTACATTTAGGTCTTTAATCCATTTTGAGCTTATTTTTGTGTATGGTGTTAGGGAGTGATCTAATTTCATTCTTTTACATGTAGCTGTCCAGTTTTCCCAGCACCACTTATTGAAGAGGCTGTCTTTTCTCCGTTGTATATTCTTGTCTCCTTTATCAAAAATAAGGTGATCATATGTATGTGCATTTATCTCTGGGCTTTCTATCTATAATGCAATCTTAATTGAAATCGTTGCATAAGAATTCTTAGATCTCAATGAAACATTCCAGAGAAAGACCCCAGAGAAAACTGTAAAGTGAATTAAATTTACTCTAGGGGTAAATGGCTCTTCTTTTGTTCAGGGATTCATGTTTAAACATTTATTTAATATGGAGAAATTTTTAAAAAGCAGTGCTTTTCAAGAATGACCTAACTTGTTTGACAATTTCCTTTTTTTTTCCCCCAAGAATGGTAAAATCCCAATGGACCCACTTTACTGAGAATGATTGATCCTTTAGTAACGTCCTTCAAAGGTTAACCATTTACTTAAAGTGGATGTTATATGTAAATGCTCATTTAGTAATGTCTTAAGCAAAATGATGTATGTGTGTGTATGAACACACACACACAATTCTGAGTTATCAGAGAGGCCAAACAGTGTGTCCAATTCTTCAGAGGCTACCACAGTCCTGCCTCCTGGTATATATGTGTTTGCATAATCTCTTCCCTTGTGTGTGGGCATGGCCTGTGATTTGCTTCTGACCAATAGATTATAGCAAAGGTGATGAGATGTACATGATTGCATTATATAAGATTGCAACCTTGATCTTGCTGGAGCCTCTCTCTTTCCTTGATGGCTTTAAAGAGACTCATGTGGTGAGGAACTGAAGATGCCTCTAGGAGCTGAGTGTGAACTCCAGCTGAAAGCCAGCAAGAAGCAAGTTCCCCAGGGATCAAAGTATAGAGAGCACTGCAGTGAAGCACCTTCAGTCTCTGGAAATTGTGGGGGGTTTTAAATTTTTTATTAGCTGAACAACAGTACTCTTATTTCAAGGCCCCACCAAGTTAATAAAAAGAGAGAAGAAGACTCTAAGCCATTTATACAACCGTGACTCAAGTCCAGCCTGGCTCCATCCATCCAGTTGTGTATTAGCCCATCCATTAATCCATCCATCTATTCACAGAGAGGGAAGATGACTTCAGTGTGAATTGTCTTCCAGGTTCCAAAGCAGGAATTCTTGATGATGCAAGATGAACAACAGAGCCTAGCCTCATTAACTGCATATTATCTGCCTTACCCTAAATTTCCAAGACCAAACTAGACCTATTTTGAGGGCATATAAATCAATTCTGGGCCAGCATTGCATCACTCAGCAACCACTTACTCTGTGGCTAAAGTTAACTTTAATACAGTTATATCGTCTGATTCATTCACTTAGAAGTAAATCCCTTTAAGACCCTAACATAGGGGCTTCCCTGGTGGCACAGAGGTTGAGAGTCCGCCTGCCGATGCAGGGGACGTGGGTTCGTGCCCCGGTCCGGGAAGATCCCACATGCCGCGGAGCGGCCCCATGGCCGCTGAGCCTGCACGTCCGGAGCCTGTGCTCCGCAATGGGAGAGGCCACAACAGTGAGAGGCCCACATACCGCAAAAAAAAAAAAAAAAAAAAAAAAAAAAAGACCCTAACATAGCACTTAAAATTATGAGTATGTGGTGTTGATTAAGAACTGACTGCATTCAAATTTCAGCTATACCAGTTTCTGGGTTTGTTACCTTAAGTAAGTGACTTACCTAAGTGTTTGTTTCCTCATCTGTACAGTCAAGATAACCACAGTCCCTACCTGGTCAAATTGTTGGGAGATCTAAGTGAGGAAATACGTAAAACATCTGGAGCTACCCCTAAAAGGAGTTTAATGGATGTAATATATAGTTAGGGAAGAAGACTTTTTTTCTCATTCCCCTAGTCTACGTGAGGTTGGATTATCCCTTAAACACTCCAGGCCCTTTCAAGCTACTTCTTTCCCATGGGAGTGAGGGGCTGTCTGTTTGGTAAATGCTGGAGGAGCAAGTGTGTACTCTTCTTCATCCAATGCCTCCCTCCCTCCTTTCTCTCGGGGATTTGGCTGTCCCCCGGAAGCACCTTTTCTGTTCTAGTGCTTGATGCCATAGACTTTACAAGGACAGCTGTATTCCATTAGGGGAAGATCAGCTATTTTCTAGCTCTCTGTTACAGGATATGTTTACCTAATACTGAGTTTCAGTTTTAAGAACATATGTGTGATTTTAATGAATGGTTGTAATGCATATTTTTTAATAGTTTGGAATGTATTTCAGGAAGAGAATACCAGTCAGAAGATGATATTTGAGATGATACATGGCGAGAGATCATATTTTTTTATGTTCTACCATTTGTCAGTAAAATTTCAACTGCCTTAGTCTCAGAGAAATAAAGAACTTCATGATTCTCAGATAAGAAAAACTTGGTAAATAGCCTTCATGTGTACTCTAAAGATCCCATGTGTTAATTTCCCCTGTATTAGTTTATGGCTAATATAAGAAACTAGACTATCCACATATATAATTAATGACTCTTCTCAGTAAACTGGAAATTAATTTGAAAAAAAGTTGCTAAATTTTGTCCAAACCTATTTACTACATACAATATTTCAACTACTAAATTGTATAATTTTGATTATACTATTTTAAAATGTTTCTTAAGTACTGTCATACACCACAACTGATTGTGTAAGTGGTATTCTTTTGAAAAGCAATTGATGATAGGTATCAAGTGTCTTCAAATATTTATATACTTTAACCAAATCTTCTATAATCTTCCCTAAAGAAGTAATCAGAAATAAATAGAATATTATTTCATCACATATAAGTTTATTAAAACAATTTGAAAATGTGAAAAATTGAAAGAAACTTCAATAGTTAATGATAGAGAAAGGCTTAATAATCTTTGCTATAGCCATAGCTTTTAGTGTGTAAGTATTCCAGTTAATGGCTAAAAATTCTAGCTAAATGGCAAGGATAAACACATGTGTGATAATCTTAAGTCAAAAGCAAGGTTTCTAAATGTATGTGGACAGTATTATAGCAGCAATGTTGAAACAACATAAATACCAACCATAATAGCAACAATCTACACAGCGGAATTAAGCTGGGAAGGAAACTCCAATACAAAGTAGGGATTATTTCAGGGTGGTGGTTTTCAGGCTGTTTCCCAAACTTCTCCCACTTTTGCTGTATTTTCTATCTTCTAAATAACTACTTTGTTTTGTAATTACTTTTTAAAAAAAAGTTATTACCTTTTTATTAGGAAAACATTTTCTTATTTTACTTGTCTGTTTAAAAACTCATTAAAGAGTGCATTCACTGGTCAAAATTTTGCTTAGAAGTAGAACATAAATCCAGCTTATCGCTCTAATAAACTTTTTTGTCCCTAGTTAGTGTGGATTACAAATTTCCACAGTACGTTTAGAATATTTAATGCAATGTCTTTGATTTAATTTTGAGATAACGTATAGCAGGGTTTCCTTATGCACTCCTGTGTATCAGCAGGATCAAGGTATGAATTCAAGTAGCTTGTTCAGGTGGTGGCAGGCAACGCTTCTCCTGCACTGCCCGCCTGTCCAGCACCAACACCCACCTCAGAGCTAGCTGCGTCTGCTGGTTTGCCCAGGCATTTGGACTCTGTTCACGGTTGGGATTCAGATATGTACAAGGGAGTCTAGTGAGCTCATCGTGGAGGGGCACAAGCAGCCTGGGAGAAGGAATCCAGCACAATTCACTGGACCTGGAATGAAACACTCAGTTGTGGACAGCTCCGTGTCCTGAGGAAGAAACAACTGCTCATTAAGACAAAAAGAGTTGTAAGATCTGGGTCCTTAAGCAACCCTGTGTTGAAATCTCCCTAAAATGTTCATAGGTGGAAAAGTGGGGACCTTTCCCTACTGGCAAGGAGAAATGGGAACTTTGTCCATGTGCTACCGTAGGGTACATCATTCTACAGCCCAAGAAAGGGGTGGATGCAGCAGCAGCGCCAGATGGAATGTAGACGGGCATCTGAGGCAGATTGTGGGGAGCAATGAGGGCGTGGTCGGAGCAGTCCCCGCCCCTCACGCAAGTGGGTGTGGCTTATGAATCTCCTGGGTGACAGGAGTGGTCAGTCGCAAAGCAGTGTTTCCTGAGGCTGTGGGAGCTTGTGCACAAGTGTGAGGACTGTATCCCAGGGGCTTGATCAACAGGTTCCCAGAGTGAATCGAACGCTCTGGGAACTCAAAAAAAAAAAAAGAGAGAGAGAGAGATGGAAAGCAACCTCAGAAAAGAAAATGGCATGCTGCATTTCTGCACTTAGGAGATCATCCAACTAGCACACTGTGAATCTGACTTTTAATGTGATTTAATTGGGCTGGTTTGGTTTGAGGACAGTCAAGTAACTTTTTTCCCTCTTTCATCTATCAAAATGCAAGTGAAGATGTATGTGTTACATCTATATGATGTTTTTGCAAGATTATAGTTCAGTAATGCTCAATACATTTGCAATTACAATACACTAAAATAGTCTATTTGATATGCTGATACAAACCTGACCCAATATACTTGATACAATTTGCATTTATGTTTTCAATAGTATTTTAAGAAAGATTTGATAATGTGATAATGCCCCTTGAAATAATCACCATTCTCTTGGTTGTCAAAAAATGAAATAAATTTGGAATTACAGGGCACATGTGAGCCCTGAATCAGAGCTGGAAGATACCTTAGAGATAATGCACTTCAAGGCTCTCATCTTATATGCAATAGGTATGCAAAAGCTAGTGTAGAGAATTAATTAACTTGCCCAAATCACATAGCTAGTTAATAGCATGCCTGGAGTCACATAACTAGGCAATGGCAGCAATCTTGAATCCAGGTCTCCACTACAAAGCACTGCCAACTCCAGTTTTGTTTCTACTCTCTGATAATTCAGAGAATTTTCCACTAAAAATGAAAAATGGAAATTGACCTGAGACTGTGGAAAACAATAGGCCAGTTACTACTTCACTGGATCAGTTATGTGAATGTAGTCATAATCAATAAAAGGAGTGTATCACTGTGGTAGTCAACTTCTCTTGGAAGTATTTCTGTACAAATCAGGCCAGTAGGCAATTAGTAAATCCCATGAATTTCATTTCAATTGCCCTTTGTTGTATTTTGAAAAATTAAAGTGCTCCTACTAAGAAATTACTTATTGCTTGTATTCTCAGATTTTGATTGTAGGAAAGTGGTCCACACCTTTGTGGGGTCCCAGAATAGGCTGCCCTAAAATGTCCATCAATGACATATTGATTATTTTGAATTAAAGTTACTTAAGAAATGGCCGGTATAATAGGGACACTCTGACCTTCCTGTCTCCCTGAAACCAAGAAATCAATCTCTCATGTGAAAGGTATACTCCCTGCATCTAGAGATGGAAGGACACCCTTATCACCAAATACAGGGAATTCAGGCCAAGAAGCCTATGTAAACAAACCTGGAAGATACCTTAGAGATAATGCACTTCAAGGCTCTCATCTTATACACAATAGATATGCAAAAGCCCGTTCAGAGAATTAATTAACTTGCCCAAATCACATAGCTAGTTAATAATGTGCCTGAAATCACATTATTTTATCTCCTTGCAGGCTTACATACATGGCTTGAGAATAGGATTCTGCCATAGCTCCCTAGGTTTGTGTCACAGTTTCAGGTTGTAAATAGAATATATTTCATATCTTCCACTTGCCTGTGCAAGGCCTCTCTCCATCCTTTTCCTCCCTACCCTCTGCCTAAGAGGCAGAGCTGTATGGCCAGAATCAGCAGAGCTCTCATACTTTCCAGCTTTCAGCCGGACTTGGCCAATGGCAAGCTTCAGAGAATGTTAAAGGACTGTTATTAGAGGAATGATATCTTATGGCAGAGAAGTCCTGAGAGAGACCTTCAATTGGTTCCTTGCTTCTGGAAGCCATCTAGTGTCACTCAGGAGACATTCTGGACCTGCCATGGTTATGTACCCCGATCCTTAGAAGCCTGAGCTCTGTGCTACTTCTGTGTTCACCAAGGGGCAGGAGTCTGCTTTCTACTAAAGGGCCTGAATCAGGTGATAATGTCCATGTAGAATTTCAAGACTGTGGTCAGCAGGTAGTTCTGCTTCTGTAACCCAGGATTCCAAAATGAAGTCGAGATTTAATTACTCTACAGTTGAACAGAGGAAAAACACTAATCTTGTGTCTGAAAAAAGACCTCTAAACAAACCAGGATATTGCCTTCCTAAATTCAAGTGCAATTGAATTGCTTTACTTTACAGGAATAGCTGGAAACATCTTCTTGTAGCTGAGAAATGTTTTAAAGAATAATGCATATAGACCTATGCCTTACAATACTGTAGCCACTAGCCACATGCAGCTAATTAAATTAAATTAATTAAGAGTAAGTTTAATTAAAAATATAGTTCCTTGGTTGTACTTGTCACTTGGCTATTGGTGACTAAATTGGGTAGCATAGATTATAGAATCTTTCCATCATTACAGAAAGTTCTATTACAGCACTATATAGTTGCCACTATGGAGACAGAATTATTCAAAACATATTTAGGGTCAAGAAATACATTTTGGGTCAGTTCTGTAAATATTCTGGAGCTTGTTCAAGTTAATAAAGCGAACAAAGAAATAAAAGTAGGTGATATTTATTGCATACCAATAAAGCGCCAGGCCCGGTGCTAGGTTCTTCTCATGGATTAGTTTATTTAATCCTCAAAAATCCATATTACTTGCATATTATTAGCATCCCACTACTAATATTTTTACAGCTAGTAACTGCCGCAGATAAAATTAGAATCCAGCTGATCTGACTCCAATGCCTGGGTCTTAACAGTCACTCTACTGCTTACCTAATAATTGAAGAAATACTGAATTATTTGGGACTTTTTTTTTCCTAAGAATGAGAAAGACCAAGTAATCATTATCAAGTAAAATAAGATATTATTTAATATCCTGCATGTATACAATATTTCTCAAAAAACTTTTAAAATGCCTTTATCATATGAACTGAATACCATTGTCAATGAAAAAACATTAATCAATAGTCAATCTAAGAAAGAAATGGAAAATTTTATTTGAGCCAACCTGAGGATTATAACCCAGGAGATAGTCTCTCAGAGAGCTTTGAAAACTGTTCCAAAGAGGTAAAGGGGGAGGACAGTATATATGTGATTTTGGTGAAGGGGTACATGCAATCAAGCACATGTCTCAGTAGAAGGTTGCTGCTGGCTATAGTTAATTGTTTAGTGCTTTTCTTTTTTGTTTGTTTGTTTGTTTTTATTAATTTTTATTGGAGTATGGTTGCTTTATAATGTTGTGTTAGCCTCCACTGCACAAAAAAATGAATCAGCCATACACATACAGATATCCCCTCCCTTTTGGACTTCCCTCCCATTTTAGTGCTTTTCTGAGTATGGGAAGATGCAAGAAACAGGGTTCACAAAATCTTCTCCTGAAAATATTTAACTATCTGAGGACCTGTTCAGTCAGTTTTCCCAGACTTTTCCCTGATCTTCACTCTGAATTCCTTTTAGGGTATATTGTATATCAGCGACGGCAGCGACTAATGACTTGATTATTGTAGAACTGGATGGTAGGCAACATTCTCTATTTTGCAGTCCCTTTTCTTTGGTTCTTAATTTCCACGAAGGTTTGGGAGCATTTGTAATCAATTTGTCCCATGGCACTAGGAATGCTCATTCCCAGGTCAGGTGAGGATTTTGTTGATAGACTACTCAGTGTGCTATTACTGGACTAGGCCCTGTTAACAGTAACCAAAAGCCTCTGGACCACCTATATTTCTAGTCTGTTATGGTCCAGGAAATTGTTCCCTCTTGTTGCTTCTTCCCACATCTAGAGTTACACTATTACACAATCATTTATCTTATGGAACTATATTTTGCATCAATCATTTCAAGTTGCCTAATCATTAAGTTTATCTGAGGCTCAGTCAGTCACATATTTGGTAATGCAAGAAACAGTAATCTTGTAAAATAGGCAGAATACAAGTAATATAGCTAGTAACATGAATAAGGTCATAAGTAAGTATTTAAGCTAAGAACTTCCATTAGGTGTGGACCAGTATCTCCCCAGGTCTTCTGATCAGTCTGTTCTGCACCAGTCACTCTCTTTAAGGGAAATGATATATTGTCATTGTACATAAAGTTCACCAAAGATGACTACATGTAAAAGGCAGGTGGTGCATCATCATGACCCCTTACAGGATTGAGAAAGGAATGTTATCTTCTAAGGAGTTTACATAGCTGGTGCCAGAAGAAGAAAAATTGATCTTTATGGTTGAGCAGGTATTTCTAACTTTGGGGAAGTCTTGTTAACACATAATGCAGATTCACAATGCACACTAGAGGGGAGGGAGGAGGCCAAAGGGCAGAGGAAAAGTGTTATGTTTAAATTTTTATTGTCTTGCCTTAAAGTGTGTATTTTTATTTCATCACCATTTGTTCCTTTTATGTTAAAAAAATCCAGAGTATATTCTATTTTATTCAAAAGAGATTTGCCATTGTTAAAAAAGTACTGTTAATTTTGGACAGAATTTGGGGAATATGTTACTGATACAACATTCCTTCACAATCGTCAGTAGGATGTTTATGTTGTTTTCTTTTCCATAAATTAGCCACTCTTAAAACCATCTCAGTATTAAAAAGAGTAAGAAAATAAATTGGAATAACAGTTGATGATTTAGTTCCCCTAAATTATTTACTGAGTCAATCAAGGCCTTTATTAGCATAAGGTTAAAGTGCATAAGGAAAAAATTATGCCTAGTATATTTTCAAAGCCATGATTAAGAAATGAATATTTTACTGATGCATTGCATTGTTAGCACATTACTAATTATATTCAAACACATGACTTGATCTTTAAAGATGTTTATTTTTTGCTATCTCATAAATTATGTCTTTGGAGCACTACAATACCCCCTCTATTTACACAGTATTAGAACATATAGAGGAAAAGTAAATTCAGTTAATTTAATATCTTATTATAGCAGCAGTTTATAGATTACACAACTAAAATTCATTTTATTTGCATACTTACAAAGGTATCTTTAAAATAATGAAATATCTTTTGACAGTAAAAGTGTCTTTTTGCAAACAGAAAACTCCTCCATTTTTTTTCTTATTGGCAGCAGTTTAGTTTTGCATAAATTAGTATTTCCTGCTGTGCTAAACATTAATTCAGAAAGGAAGATTGACAACAACTTAAGTATTCAAAGGCCAAGTTGCATAGATCAGACCAGATTAACTTCCTTACTTCCCAATATTTAAATAGGATATTTTTCTGATACCCTCAAGAGGTTTCTGGAGATTGCGGTACATCACTGTGTCTTCTAATTGCTCAACATGTTTCTTAACTTGTATGGAAAATGACAAGTGAGATTTTCCACAATATACCTCTTCTACCATTGGAGGAAATTTATATTTTTTCTAAAAAGCAGGACAATAGATCATCATTCACTGTTATTTTGGAATTTGAAAATGGCCATATTTTCAAATGTTATTTATTAATTTATTTTAGGACATTAAAAGTAAGAAGCATATTGACTTTTTTTTTCAGTCATGTTTCTAATTAGTATCTCTGTAATATCCATTTAGTTGGCAAGTTATACACTGTGTAGGAAAGAATTAACTCAGTGTGGCCTGGGTTGTACAAACCCTATACATTCCAAATAAAGGTTTAGCTCTTGACCAGCTCCTGGGACATAACTTCTAAAACCTTGGAGTTTCTTGCTTAGTAAGAGTGTTTTTGTTTACCTGGGGTCTTGGGCCACACCAGGTAGTCTATGCTAACGATCTAATTTAAGGTGGAGGTCTTGGGCCATGCAGTATCAGTTTGACTTCTGGAGGGACTGGAGACTGAGGAAATAAAGCCAGGCAGGCAGGTGATCCATGCCTACATGAACAACCCCCAATGAAACCCCTGGTCACCAGTCTTGGATAAGCCTCCATGGTTGGCAACACTCCATATGTATCATCACATGTATTTACTGGGGAGACTGAGTATTGTCAGCATAACTCCACTGGGAGAATACAACTGGAAGCTTGTGCCTGTCTCACATGGATGCTGCCTTATGCCCCTTTTCCTTCGCTAATTTCAGTCAGTTTCTATTCACAATACTATACTGTAGCTGAGAGTATATCAACTTTTCTGAGTTCTGTGAGTCCTTCTGGTGAATCATTACACAGGAAGGTGGTCTTAGGGACCCACTGGACACACACAAACAGGCACATGCATGCACACTTGTGTGTGTCTGTGTGTTTGAAAGAACTTTTAAGATCCTTCTACACTTCAGCTCATAGAATCATAGAATTAGTAACTTAGGGTCATGTGAAATGCAAAACCCACATATTGTCTCTTTCCCAATGACTGCCGAAGATGATCAGATAAAAATACTCTAGTATGAGATTTTCACGTTTTAAATATTGGATATGAATGGGGTATATTCTAAATGACAATGGCATTTCTTACACAAGATTGTAATGCACAACCATGAGAGACACTATGAAGTAGCTTATATGAATTACACTCATGTTAAGGAGATCAGCATGATGATTTGATCCTATAAAATTAAAACTGTTTATGAAACCAAGCTGGATCCTTCAGAGCCTTCCCCTGTACAAGCCCCTCTATGTCTCCTTTTTGTTTGGCCTTCCCCAAGTTCCAAAGAGCAGACTTCAGCAGTTAATGATTAGAACAACAGAGTCACAGGACTCCTAGTTCCTCCTGAAGGGGTATAGATAACAATCTAACATATATCTTTGAGCTGTTCTGAAGAAACTAAGATTCTAAGATCTTAGTTCTAAGATCACAGATTCTATGACTCACATCCCTTGATGTTGCCTTTAAAAGCCCTTGCCTGGGGCTTCCCTGGTGGCGCAGTGGTTGAGAGTCCGCCTGCCGATGCAGGGGACACGGGTTCGTGTCCCGTTCTGGGAAGATCCCACCTGCCGCGGAGCGCCTGGGCCCGTGAGCCACGGCCGCTGAGCGTGCGCGTCCGGAGCCTGTGCTCCGCAACAGTGAGAGGCCCGTGTACGGCAAAAAAAAAAAAAAAAAAGCCCTTGCCTGAAAGCCATCAGGGAGTTTTGTGCCTTGCCATAAATTTTGTACTTTCTTTCCCCACAACTCGGAGTCAGTAGATTGGCTTTGTTGTGGGCCAGGTGAGTGGACCCGAGTTCAGTTTGTTTGGTAACACTTATAATAACACGAACCATGAAACAAAACTCAGTTGAGAGCCTAGACAAAAAATATTTCCAATATATGCAACAAAAAAAGGAAAGCTATAAAGCGGTCTTACTTAAAAAAGAAAAAAATGGAAAAAAACTTATGAGTAGACATTGCACAATGAATAAATGTTAATGGCCAATAAATGGTAGGAAAGTTGCTTAGATATGGTTCTAATTATGAAGCTTTAAAAGTGTGGGGTTTTTTTCTAGGAAAGCAGATCGTTTGGCAGTTTATTTTTCTTTAGATTTTTATTTTTTAGAGCAGTTTTAGGTTCAAAGTAATATTGAGCAGAAAGTACAAGAGATTTTCCGTGTACTATATCCCCTGCCACCATACATGCACAACTTCTGCTGTCATCAGCATCCCGCAACAAAGCGGTACATTTGTTACAATTGATGAACCTACCATGACATATCATAACCACCCAAAGTACATAGCTTACCTTGGTACATTCCTTAGTAAGTACATAGCTTGCTGTATGAGTTGGACAAATGTATAATGACATGTACCCATCATTTTAATATCATACAGAGTATTTTCATTGCTGTATAAATCCTCTATGCTCAGCCTATTCATCCCCTCCCCTCACCCCCACCCTTAGCAACCACTGATCTTTTTACTCTCCATAGTTTTGCCTTTTCCAGAATGTCATATACTTGGAATCATACAGTATGTAACCTTTTCAGACTGGCTTCTTTCATTTAGTAATATGCATTAAAGATTCTCCATATCTTTTCATTGCTTGGCAGCTCATTTCTTTTTTATGCTGAAAAATATTCCATTGTCTGGATGTACCACAGTTTATTTACTCATTCATCCACTGAAGGACATTTTGATTGCTTCCAATTTTTTGGCAATTATGAGCAAAACTGCTATAAACATTCATGTGAGTGTTTTTGTGTGGACATAAGTTTTCATATCCTTTGGGTAAACATCAAGGAGCATGATTTCTGTGTCTTATGGTGAGAATATGCTTACTTTTGTAAGAAACCAACAAACTGTTCTCCAAAGTGGTTGTACCATTTTGCATTCCCATCAGCAATGAATGAGATTTCCTGTTGCTCTACATCTTCATTAGCTGGTGTTGTCAGTCTTTCAAATTTTGGCCATTCTAATAGGTATGTAGTGGCATCTCAATGTTGTTTTAATTTGCATTTCCCTGATGACATATGATGTGAAGCATCTTTTCACATGGTGACTTGTCAGCTGTTTAGCTTCTTTGGGGAGGTATCTGCTATGGTCTTCAGCTGATTTTTTAATTGGGTTATTTGTTTTCTTACTATTGAGTTTTTAAAGTATATTTTTAAATATTTTGGATAACTGTCCTTTATCAGATGTGTCTTTTGCAAATATTTTCTTGCAGCCTGTGGCTTGTTTTCTCATTCTCTTGACATTGTCTTTCACAGAGCAGAAGTTTTAAATTTTAATAAAGTCTACCTTATCAATTGTTTCTTTCATGAAACATACCTTTATAGTTGTATATAAAAAGCCATTGCTATACCCAAGTTATCTAAGTTTTCTCCTATGTTATCTTCTAGGGGTTTTATAGTTTTGCGTTTCATATTTAGGTCTATGATGCATTTTTAGTTAATTTTTGTGAAGGTTATTAGTTTTGTGTCCAGATTCATTTTTTTTTTCCTTGTGGATGTTTCAGCACGATTTATTAAAAAGACTGTCTTTGCTTCATTGTTTTGCCTTTTCTCCTTTGTCAAAGATCAGTTGACCGCATATATGTGGGTATATTTCTGGGCTCTCTATTCTGTTCTATTTTTCTATTATTTTGCCAATACTACACTGTCTCTCTTAGTGTAGGTTTGTAGTAAGTCTTTAAGTTGTGTAGTGTCAGTCTTCTAATTTTGTTCTTCTCCTTCAGTATTGTGTTGGTTATTCTGAATCTTTTGTCTCTCCATATAAACTTTAGAATCATTTTGTCAATATGCACAAAATAACTTGCTGAAATTTTGTCTGAGATTGCATTGAATCTATAGATCAAAGTGGGAAGGAAGGACTGACGTCTTGACATATTGAGTCTTCCTTTCCATAAACAGGAATATCTCTCCATTTATTTAGTTATTTTTTGATTTTCTTCATCAGTGTTTTGTAGTTTTTCTTGTATAAACTTTGTATATATTTTGTTGGAAAAATACTTAGATAAACTGCATTTTTGGATGCTAAGGCAAATGGCATTTTTTTTAATATCAAGCTCCATTTGTTCATTGCTAGAATACAGGAAAGTGATTGACTTTGTGTATTAAACTTATATCCTGCAATTTTGCTATAGTTGTTTATTAGTTCCAGGAGGTTTGTGTGTGTGTGTGTGTGTGTGTGTGTGTGATACTTTTTGTCATTCTAGGAGTTTTTCATCATTCTTTTGCCATCCCCCCCAGTTGTTAACTCTCAGAATTGTCCACATTGAGCCTTTAGTGATTTGTCAGTTACAGTTTAGATCTTCCTAACCTGGCATTGGTTCTTATAGTGATTTCTACTCATGAATCTCTCCTCTGGTGAGCTGTGATTCCCTATATTTGCCTGTTTGTCTCTCCAACCTTATGAATCCTAGAAGAGTTGTTGATTTTTTAGTCTGTTCAGCTTTTTACTTGTTATTAGTGGCAGTTTCTAAGTTCCTTACATGTGGAAGAGGAAACCAGGAGTTCAAAGTTTTTTTTTTTAATCATAAAATGCAACCTATTGTATAGTCACGTTTATACAAAGAAAAATATGCCAGTGTACATGCATGTATATGTGCTCATAACTACATAGAAAACCAGTTTGAACAGAATCATATAACATAGCTAAAATAATTATACCTGGAAAGGTCAAAAACAAAGGGATGGGAGTTGTGGCCCTGCCATGTAGGCTGGGATAAGGAGTAAAATTATTTTGACATTTTACTTTATGTATTCCTTTACTTTTTAGATATATTACAATAAACTTTATTTTGCATTTAAAAAATTTTCAATTTAAATACAGTTTGTAATTTAAATGTCTATTTCATGGTAGCCTTGATAGACCAACTTGAAATAGAGCTTAAAGAGTGCAATAATAATTTTCTATCACCTGCAGGTGAGAAAACAAATTCCAGAGAAATGCAGATACAGATACAGAGTTAATATTGATCTAAGAATAAGGTTTCCACATAAGGTCTCTCACCTAAAATTCAGTTCTCTGTTTCATGTATTCTATTGATTATCAGCAGGATATAATGTTCCTAACCTTAAGAAGACTGCTGTTTTATGATTGGTAGATGTTTTTATGCTTTCTTAAACTTTATGAAGCACAAATTGCAGCACATGGCATAAATCTTGATAATATAAGACTCAGACATGTCTTCTATTATAATGTGAGCCTTCAACTTCTGTTGTACTATTTAAATACTTTTGCATCAGGACCCTCTACCCCCATTACACATATACACACAACAATGCATCTTATCTTGTGAACTAGGAAATTGAAGTTTACAATTTAGATCTTTGTAATTTGCTGAAACTCATATAACAATTACTATAAAGCTAAAATTATCACTGGTATCCTTGATTCTCAATCCAGTACTTTTTCTAGTACAAACATCGTAGTTCTAAAGTGCTAGAGAGGTCTTCATGGGTTGGCACTAAACATTTAGTGCTGGTGAGGCACTGATTAGTCTCACTTCTAAAAATAAGTATTTGCTTAAAAGAAAAAAAAAAGAATCTACAGTTGAGGTGCCTTTTAGCTATACTGTCAGTTCTTTTGGAAAACTTCCATGATACATCAAAATGGAAGAAGATAATACTTATTACAACATTTACTACATACCAGACACAGTTCTCAGTGCCTGACATTTCTTAAGTAATTTAATCCTCACAACAAACCTGTAAGGTAAGCAACCTTCTTATCATTCCCTTTTTACACATGAGGAAGATGAAGCAATGAGCCCTCAAATGGCTTGCCTAAGGTACCAGTGGAAGTAGTGACCAAGCCGAGATGCAAACCTAAGCAGTGTGATTTGCGTGACCTTTTTCTTAACCCTTATTCACTTTGCCTTCTGGAGAGTAGAAATCTCTCCAAACTCCCTATGTGTTTGACTAAAATCTGTTTTATGGCGTCACGATAAAGAAGTAATTGCTTGACACGGTGCTAGTCACATAGTAGGAACTCAATTTTTAAAGCTCATTATATTATTTTGTTTGTTTTGGTTTTTTTTTCTTTTTTCTATTGCAGTATGGTTGAAGTATAGTATTATATAAGTTTACAGGTGTGCAATATAGTGGTTCTCAATTTTTAAAGGTTATACTCCATTTATAGTTATTATAAAATATTGGCTATATTCCCTGTGTTGTACAGTATAACCCTGTAGCTTATTTTATACATAATAGCTTGTACCTCTTAGTTCCCTACCCCTGTATTGTCCCTCCTGCCTTCCCTCTCCCCACTGGCAACCTCTCATCATATTCTTTTGAACTTGCTCCTGTTTGTAGCCCTAGCTTCCCTATTAGACAGCAGACCCCATAAAGGTGGGAACACATGTCTTATTTTTCTTTGGGTCCCCTACTGGGTCCAGAATTGTGCTTTACCTGAAGTAGGTGCTTTTTAGGATTTGTTAAATGAAGAACGAGTAAATTAATGAATTAAAGATGAAATAAATTGCCATATAACTCAATAAATAAATGAAGGGAAGACTTTTTCAGAGAACATATTTGATTCAGTATTAGAAGACAATATCTTAAGATATCACTAAAGATTTCCTTTGAGAAAATAGTGTCAATGAATGTTTTGATTCCTGCTAAGTGTGCACGTACGTGTGTGTATGTATCTTAAAGGAACTCGGGTTGCTTGATCTGAGCTCAGAGTGGCTGTGGCTCCTTCAAGATTATTACACCCAGGAGAGGTTAGTTAGACTAATTTCCTCCGAATTTAAATGTTGATGCCTCCTTTAGGTACTGTAAGTGAGGTTAATGACACGTTACCATTCAATCCTAGTTGGGACCATTTATATGCTAATTATTAAGCAAAGACAGTCTAAAAAACAAATATGCAACTCTACTCAAGTCACTTTTAAAATACATTGTCCTTATGGTCACTGCTATTTCTTAACTCATCTAGAATGGCTTCTTTGATCCAGTTATTCCCTATGTAATTTTTCTCAACTTAGATTACATTGGAAAAGAAATTAGGTGGTTGTACGTTCTCCTTCTCTGACTTTGTACCATTCACTCCAGAATATCCCACATTTTGTATGACACACTAAAATAGAGGGAAATACCTGTTGCATAATGTTCTCAGAATTTGCACATAAATAATATTAAATAAACAAACACTCTGTAGTTTGAGACTTTATGATAATTGTAATCATGTTATGGTCATGAGCATTTTACTTTTTAGCAGGGGTTTTTATTTCATTTAACATTTTTAGGTATCTGTGAAAAGGATAATACCAAATATACTGTAAATACCTCTTGAAGGAGATATGCTATTGAATCATTGCTATTATTGGTTTTTACTTTTGACATATTTTTTCTCATTAAGGAATGTTTTGTTTTATAGTGTCTGTGTTGAAAGCCACTGAAATGGAATCATTGAACACAGTGCAGTCACAGGCAGGAACAGAATGTCACTCTGGTTAAGACAGACCTGTTTCACCTGGAGTTTTTGCTTAAAAGTTGTTTTTAACCTGTCCATGTGAGCAAGAGACTGTTGATTTCAAGACAGAGATTAATTCCTTTCTAAAACTTGCCTCTTTTCTTTAGTCAGAAAACTTAGAAGTGAGCTTTGTCATTTCTTGTCCATAGCAGTTGGAATAGATTTTTTCCCCCTTAAAATGCTAGGGCCATTGATAACCTGATAACACAAGCTTCCTCCTATTTATTCATTCACTCAGCAATCCTTTATTAAGCAGTGACCATGTGACTGGTTCCTAAGCAGAGTTCTACTTTAACGTGGCGAATAGCCTTGCCAACAGAGGGTAAGGGTGAATTCCTACAGGAAGGGACTCCTGTATTAAATGTTCCCTATTGAAATGTATTGAATATTTAATATATTTTATCTGTTTTTTGAATAGCTAATGCATGCCTAGAACACAATTTAAAAGGTACACATAGATGCACCTTTCAAAAGTAAATCTACCTCCCACTCCTATCTTTGGGCCATCCTTTCTCTTCCCTGTATACAAACACAGCTGCCAGTATGATGGGTAGGCTGTATGTAGAAGAATTTTGTTGTAGAAGGGCATTTCTGAGGTGAGGACAAGGGGAGCAAGGATACATGTAAAAATACAGGGCCATGAAAAGTGAAGATCTGAGGAATTGTGGAAAAATATTTCAGAAAATCTGGGGCATAAAAAGTGGTTTATTGGGGAAGAGGAAAGAAAAGCTGGTACAAGAGCATGCTAGAGGCAAAGAGCTGTAGTCTGCTTTTGAAGTCAAAGCACTTTCTCTTTTTCAATATTTTAAACATTCATCATCACACATATATTAATATAATGGCCACTGAATATAAGATTTAACCTACATTTATTGAATACCTAATAATACTAGGCATGGATATGAAAACGTAAGCAATATATGGACTCTGCCTTTCAGGCATTCTCTACCAGTTGAGGTAAACAGACAAATTTATGACACTATTTGAGGAGAAACAACTGAAAACAAAATCTCCTCCCAACCCAGGAAACCTCTCCACAAAGGCAGAAGAGAAAGTACACAGTTTTATTATTGAATAAACAGGAAAGCAGAATGTGATTCCCATCACAGGAAATCCACTAAGAAATTGCAAAGACATAAAGGAATCTCACCCTGTTATATAATCAGGCAGATACAGCCCATCACATGCATGTTCCCAAGATAAACAATACATAGTCCTCACTGAGAGGACTTAACAGCAGTATTTTTCACATACAGTTCATCCTAAATTTACTGGGTAGTTGAGATGATCTTCTGTGCTATCCAGAGGAAAATAAGTTCTCATATCTTTATGACAGGTGGTAGTTTTGTGACTTAGAACAAGGCTCCTACTCTCCCAGGGCTGCTCTCTTCCTTGATGATTACATTTTTTATTTTTTTACATCTTTATTGGAGTATAATTGCTTTACAATGGTGTGTTAGTTTCTGCTTTCTAACAAAGTGAATCAGTTATACATATACATATGTTCCCATATCTCTTCCCTCTTGCATCTCCCTCCCTCCCACCCTCCCTATCCCACCCCTCTAGGTGGTCACAAAGCACCAAGCTGATCTCCCTGTGCATTACATTTTTTTTTTTTTTTAGTTTCTGCTTTCTAACAAAGTGAATCAGTTATACATATACATCTGTTCCCATATCCCTTCCCTCTTGCATCTCCCTCCCTCCCACCCTCCCTATCCCACCCCTCCAGGCGGTCACATTACATTTTAAGGGCTCAGTTCCAAGGTCCTTGAGGAAGACTCTTGTGGGCCATAAACTTGGCAAGAGGCTTATTTAGCAGTTAAAAGCATTTACATACAGTCAAAGAGAGATACAACTTTCCGTGATAAGTTTTCTAAAGTGAATGTTCTAAGAAAGTGAGAGAATGGAAGTTTCTTTCCTTATTTTCAACAGAGAATTGTTTTCTTTCTTTTTCAGTTTGTATTTACCATTAGAGCCCTCCCTTTAGTACTACAATATAGTGACACCACAAATTTCTAACTCCATTGCTATATTCACCTCTCTCTGGACAAGTTGTCACACACTAAATAACTAGCAAGTACATAGCAGAAGACAACGTGAAGCAATTGTCAGAGTCTGATCGAATAACAAAATTAATAAATTTCAAAAAAAAAATCCATACATTGTTTGTCTGGAGTAATAATCTTTGACCATATCATACAAATGGTAAATGGTTAAATCAAAATCTTAATCAGCAACACACAAAACTTTTTTTTAGTCATACATTAATTTTACAAATATTTGTGATGTCTTTATACTTGTATTTTCAAATGAATTACTAGTAGTTCAAATGAATAACTGGTAGTACCTTATAAAGTCTTACCCAATCTAAGCCTAAAGGATAGCTTAACACTGGAGCGTGATAATCTAAATTTTTAATTAAGAGTTTCCTTGTGAGGCCCAGTATATTTCTAGCCCTGAATTCCAGTCAGTCACATAAGCACCATCACTTTTGTGCAACAATTTAGACCCTTCAGTATTTGTTCTATTTTCCCATGATTGTTCCTAGGTGTGAAACACAAAGACACTTGTGACCATCATCTAGGATTAAAGTCTTATTATGAGGCACTCATTGAAAGGTACAGATTGAAAGTCCAGTGTTTAATGTATATGGCTTTAATTGTTTCTGAAAACAAACACAACCTATGGGCCACTTTTTTCTTTTTTTTTTTTGCACTGGGTCTAAATTAATAGTCACACATTTATAATAGGCAACTATTATAAAATCTATATGACTAACAGGCATTCACCTTTGTTTACCTATCAATATTGGGATTAAAGATAGCTAGCATCTCAGAGTTAATCAAGTGACATTAGAATTGTCTTTTCAGAATCTATATATAAGTGCCAAATTTCTGTTTGTCTATTATTAGTGTTTTCTTTTTTGTTCTTCATCCTTTAATCATACCAGTGAATAAAAAGTTTTTGCATCAGATTTAGAGCTTGAGTACCTGGATGCATATTAGTTACCTTTACTTTCTTATTATCAAAAATTACTAATGAAGATTAATCCATTTTTACTCTATCAGTAGTCAGATATTTTAACTTATAAATCCAGACTCTGTTTATACTGGAAGTACAATTTAGAACTGATTGGAAATGAGACTCTGGGAACCATTTCTAGGAGTTCCAAAAGAAAAAGTAATGTAACAAATGATATGTTTGTTTTCTAGTAAAATGTGATTCTTAAAGTAACTGAAACAACTCTACTGTGAATAAGACAGCAATGCATCTATGAGAACAGTAATAAGTTTTCTAGAATACCTACATTCAGCTACGTTCAGTACCAATATTAATCACTCTGGAAAGCTAAAATTTCCTTTGTTTGAACCACAATCTAGTCATCTTAAGATGCTCCCATGGGGAGCATGACTCCATCCAGTTTTTTGTTCATTTGTTTTTCATATTGATAGCAACACTTGAAAGGGTCTCTCCCAGTATGATGACAGCCTATCTTTTCCTTGCTGTACAACATTTCTATGTAGATGAAATCTGGTCAGTAGGAGTGGCTGACTTCTTCCAGGTCCTTCTAGATCATTATGGCTTTATGTCTCAGCGTTTCTAAGGAAAGAAACCCTGTTAAGTATTGGACATAATCATGACAGAATTCAATGAAATCACATACAGAATGTTGTATCAGACCAAAATTTACAGTCTTGCCACACATAACTTTAAAGAAAAAATTCCGTGTTTGCTGGTAGGAGCTGCTCTCATTTTTGACAAGGCTAGTGGTAAAGCTGAAGACCATCTTGACAGGGTTTCAGAACCTTAGCTAATGAGTTTATACAGTTTGATTTACTCACTCAATTTTCTAGAGCACTAAGGACTTCAGGAATCTGTAAATATTTGCATAATTACTTGCCAAAAATAAAATTACTTCCTCTGTCTGATTTAAATGCTCTGGTAACCCAAAAGTAGAAATTATATTTATTGTGAGTCTTTACCATCACCTGAAAAAACATTCTTTTTGAAGAAGGAAAGATTTTAGGCCTCATACATACCATAACTAGACAAAATCTCTTAACCTTTCACACATATTGGTTTTATGAAGCCCAGCTGCCACCTGGCTTTTGGAAGAGTTGGTCAGGAAGAATGTTCTGTGCTTATCTTGGAGTAGCCTATAAAGAATTCTGTTGACGAATAGCACATTAAAAAAATATATTTGTAATAATTGTATCCCTTTGATGTGCTTTGTAAGAGTCTAGTGTCTTTAAAATCCCTGTTTTATTCAGCTGATTCTGTTGATGACACAGAACAGAACAAGCAATTGGAAACTGTGGTACAGGAATTATTTTGTTAGGTAATATCCATAGTCCAGTCAAATTTCTTTTAGTCCCTTTTATAATCCATCTTCTTTTGTTTAGCGTATTTTTTTAAGTGAACAAATATTTCTTATTGTATCAAAAAGGGAGATTCTAAGTTTGGAATCTGCCATGTTTTAACAGCAACTTTTGCAGCTCTGTCAGCAAAACTAATCACTGATATCTGAGCAGGCAGTTGTAAAGTCTCTACCAAATCAGCTATCACTTTTCCATGAGATATTCTTAGTACCCATAAATGTAAAAAATCCTCCATTTAAAAAAAATTGCTTTGTTGTATGACAGATGCCAAACATATTTACTAGTAGTAGATATAGTGTATATATTCATTTAAAATCCAGAACCAAGAAATGCAACTCTAATAACTGCTGTCAACTTGACCTGCTTGTGCAGACCTATTTCTGTAGTCTGGATGGAGTGTCCGTGGAGCTCCCTTCAGAGGTTGGCCAGAAGGGATTATTCCCTTCAGTGAAGAGCTCTAATGGGGCAGCCAACACAGCTGTCTTTAATCTTTTTGCTTCTTTGTCTAGACCTACATTGTGCCCAGCTGAGTAGTTGCTGCTAAAATTTGAGTAATAGTCCCTCCTTGCCTTCCTATCACCTTTTTCCTTAATGTGCGCTTTGATATTTGGCAAGACAGCCAAGATACGCCTGGTTAGGGTCAAAGGGCAATTGTGATCTGCCCTTGGATCCATGCCAATAATTTCTGAGAAAATCTCAACAAACTACTGATTAAATCAATCAGGGGCTCACCTCTCCTCTGGACACACCACTGCAACTTCTCCCAACTGGCCTTTAGCATAAGCCTTCAGTATTGCCATCAGCAGCCCCTTTTAGGTCTTATTGACCTTAGACCTTTCATAGTTGTGGGGAGTGCCAGATAGTTGGCTTCCCTTGCCCACCATACCCCCTTTTTTTTTTTTTTTTTTGCAGTACGCAGGCCTCTCACTGTTGTGGCCTCTCCCATTGCGGAGCACAGGCTCTGGACGCGCAGCCTCAGCGGCCATGGCTCACGGGCCCAGCTGCTCCGTGGCATGTGGGTTCCTCCCGGACCAGGGCACGAACCTGTGTCCCCTGCATCAGCAGGCAGACTCCCAACCACTGCGCCACCAGGGAAGCCCCCACCATACCCTTTAATGTGGTCATCTTCTGGATCCTGATGTATTTGCTGCATCTCAGGAGCAAAGTCTGCTGTTTGCATGAGTCCATGCAGTACCAGTGAACACCTCCAGCTGCGGGACTTTAAACTAATAATATGCTGCTGAGCATTTCTGCAGCTTTCTGGAGTCACAGGGAAAAGCAGACTTTAACTGAATAACAGCAGCTGCTGAGAAAGGCACATCAATTACCCAGGAATCGTGGGTAGTTTCTCAATGGTGTCAGCTTTGCTGGCAATTAAATAGGAAGGGCTGACTTCCCTTACAACAGGAAGGGCTGATTTTCCTTTATATAAGAAACATGTAAATTGTGTGGCACTTTGGTTTCCCTTCCTGTGTTGACACTTATCAGCTTAACACCTTTGTGTGTTTGCCTTTTTTCCAAGTTGCCTCTATATGGAAGCACAGTCTTTTTTCCAAGTTCTCAATTATTCCCAGGTCAGGTCACTTGATCGTATCTGCTTTCATAGCTGCATAATGTGTGGAAGAGAAGGTACTCATGGGAAGGTGAATCTGGCCTAAGACATGAATGGACACAGGGCTAGGCCACAAGACGGGCAAAACCTGCGTCCTCAAACAGGACAAGTAATGTGTTACAGGTTAAAGAGTTTGTACCTTTGTCCCTTTTTGTAGGGAAATTTACCAACTAAACAAACTACCCATCACATCCCCTCCCAGAGAGTTGATCTGAGTCAGGGAGAGACAAAGAGACAAAGAGAAGCAGAGGGAGTGGGGAAAGAAAAGAAAGCAGGAGAGTTCTGTGAAAGAAAGAGTGCCCAGGGAAAGCTGCCCCCAAATATGCCTCAACGGCATATTAATTATTTTGAAGGTTACTTAAGTGTCTACTGAAGAAAACCGCACAACCTAAAAGTTGCAAGTTAAGTTTTATTCAGGGATCTTACTAAGGACTATAGCCCGGGACACAGCCTCTCAGATAGCTCTGAGAAGAGACAGGGAGGTGGGGCTTCCCTGGTGGCTCAGTAGTTGAGAGTCCGCCTGCCGATGCAGGGGACACGGGTTCGTGCCCCAGTCCGGGAGGATCCCACATGCCGCGGAGTGGCTGGGTCCGTGAGCCATGGCTGCTGAGCCTGCACGTCCGGAGCCTGTGCTCCGCAACAGGAGAGGCCACAATGCTGAGAGCTCCGCGTACCGCAAAAAAAAAAAGGATGTTGAGGGTAGTGGTTTGGAACTTCAAAGGGGAGAAAGGCAATTTACATGGAGATGAAAAAGCAAATATTTGGTGATAATGGCAGGAGCCATTAAAGAAAAGGGACAAAGGTACGTGTAGCAAGAGGGAAGATAGGGGTACTCATTACAGTGAGTATAAACATGACGTGAATTCTCCCGAGTCACAAGACAGAGACTCCCTGCTTTTTGCGTCTATCCCTGATGCGACCTTTAAAACAAGAAAAGGCATTGGTCTCTCTGGAATAAAAGGAAGCTCCTAGGAGTAGGAGGTGATGGGAGCCCTAGAATAAATGGGTAAGAGCTGCCACCCATAAGTCTCATCTCATCTCCTGTCCAGGGACAGTGGATGTGAGGTTCGTAAAGTACGGCATCAGTCACAAACAGGTATCCATGAAGACCACAGTCCTCACACATCCACACTCATACACACAGGCACATACACATCCCAGCAGTGAGATGAGATGAAACAGAACACTGGAGGTCAGAGAGGTGAGGGAAGGCAAATTTTAAGTTCTTTATTTAGGAGAAGACCGGTGTTAAAAGAAACTGAAGGATTTATAAGTTCTTAGTTTCTCCCAGGGAATAATTTTGTTCTCAGTGATCTATAAAGAATCAAGAAGCTTCCTTCAAGTCCTGCCGCTTTCCACTTGATGACTGCACATTTATTCTCTGTGTTTGCAGTGATCTCGTCCTTCTCCCATGGAACCTCTAGATTCCTGATTGGAAACTCTGCTTGCATCTTTTACTTAAAACAAGGATGCCAGCCCAGAACAGTGCCACAACAAATGCCATGCTCCAACCACTAGACTCTGATAAGCATAGTAGAAATAACCTTTTCCTTTCTCCTGTCCATTTGCACTAGTCAGGAACAAGTTGGTATATAGGAAGATCAGCACAACTCAGCCTCCAAAAAGATATCAAGAAGACATGCAGAGCCCAGAGCAATGCTTGGGTCAATAGGAGTGGGGCCAGGAAGGTGCTCCCCCAACCCTCTTTCAACTTCAGAAGCTAAAGTAGATGCATTCAGAACTTTTCTTAGTGGTAGAGTGTCATGACTGGTATAGATTGCCACTGCCTAATTAACTGAGATAGTAGATTAACACAATGGAATTTGAATGACAATCTGAATAATTTGAAAGTTAAAAAAAATAAGTTTATAATTATATCAGTCGTTGCTGAGTATTGGTGTGGCTTTCAGAGGTTGGTCTATCTAATACACACAATACTGTTTTATAGTTAATTAGCAAAGTATATGCAATACAAAATATCAAGAGATCTGATAAAATATAAGCATGCATGATTTTTGACCATTTTCCTCTTGATATTTGGCCCAAATAAAAGTATATTGTATTTCTATATACAAACCTATTTTTAGAAATACATATCAGAATGAATCAAAATGTAAATTGATGTGTTAAGTATTAATAAATAATTATATTTGCTTGAGGAATCACTTTAGAATTTCACTCTTTGAGAATATACATCTGGTAGTCTGACAGAATCTTTTAATTTTCTATTGGAGGAAAATTTTTACTGTTAGAACATGTATCTCCCTTTACAAAATGCCAAACTTTTACAAAATTTGTATGAAATTATTTTTCTTTTTTATTCCACCAGAATTTCATTCTCATCTCACAGGTTTTACAATAGATAATTTTATAGTTATAGAAAGAAAGGTAGAATTTTAATTTGATAAAGTATAAACTTGTTTCAAATCAATTCCAATGAAGCATTTATTCTTCATAAGAGTTGAAATTAGTTTTTATTGTAGTTTTATTTTAACCATACCTTAAATTTTGGCTTTCTGCCCTTCAATTCTGGAATATCTCCTAAATCTGTGATTCCATGATTGCAAGCCTAGACTGGCACCTATCATTATCTCCTACGATAAAGATATATGTTCTGATTTTTTTAAATTATAAGTTGTGAAATACACCTCGTGAGAGGCAATTCTAGTTGCATACTCAGTAGCCATTTTCTCCCTTTTCCATTGAACCACATTTTTCTGTGTGTGTGTGTGTGTGTGTGTGTGTGCATGTAGATGGGCAGCAGTGTGCTTTAGCCCAGTAAAGAGGCAATAAAAGTTTACATGGCAGGAATAGAGGCATATGTAACAATATAATGACTAGATCTTCAAACAAACATTTTACCATGAGATAATAGGTCTTAGAAAAAATATCCAACCAAATGAGGACAACAGAGCATAAATGGATCTTTGATGGCACAGTGAAGCTACTGAAAGAGTTCCACAATGGCACCTACCTTCAGACTCTGTTAAGTAATCAATGATTTTCTTATTGTTTCAATTATTGTTAGTCAGATACTCTGATTCTAGCCAATGAAAGAGCTCTTAACTGATACAGACACAATATATCCACACTCATTTCTATAAGGGAATTATGGGAAATAGTTTATCAACCTGAAAAGTAATTTCACATGATCTATGTTTTTCCTACTTATAGATATAACTAGGGACTCTATTATCTTGAACTAATGCAAAATGTGTTTTATTAAAGTAATTTTAAAGTAGTCACAGACAATGCAAGTCTTAGATTTTTGTCAGACTTTGAATCTGCATTTTTAATAATGCCACATTTTTATTGTTTCTAATTGGCACATGTTCTTGTATCCACTCAAGAGCAGTTTTCAAAAAAAAGTGGGGGTGGAGTGGGGTAGAATTATCCTCTAGGTCAGATTAAAATCTTACCTAGAAATATGGAACCATTATATAATACATAAAAGCAGAGCTGCTTTGATGGAAGATAGAAAGGGATATAGTAACATTTTCATGTCAGATTTTTTCATTTTCCCTTGTTAAGAACAGTTTGAAAACTGTGTCCTACAACATTCTACTTTAACTGTATTTACCCATCTAACTTCTGTTCTTCCTCTAAAATCCAATTCAAGCTTGTTCTCCAGTTGTAGGTGAAGTTTTATAGTACAGCATTTTACATGAAAAGCAAACAAGTTTCAGCTCCCGTTGTCACATATTTACCTTATGGAGAAATATGGCAAATATAGTATGATATTGCTTGGAGCCTGACTGACTTCTCAACTATCCATCCTCTCTTGCCCTTGCTTCTTATAATTGCACATAATTTTTTTTTTTTAAAGAAGATGTTGGGGCTAGGAGTTTATTAATTAATTTATTTATTTTTGCTGTGTTGCGTCTTCGTTTCTGTGCGAGGGCTTTCTCCAGTTGTGGCAAGCGGGGGACACTCTTCATCACGGTGCGCAGGCCTCTCACTATGGCGGCCTCTCTTGTTGCAGAGCACAGGCTCCAGACGTGCAGGCTCAGTAGTTGTGGCTCACGGGCCTAGTCGCTCCGCGGCATGTGGGATGCTCCCAGACCAGGGCTCGAACCCGTGTCCCCGCATTAGCAGGCAGATTCTCAACCACTGCACCACCAGGGAAGCCCTTGCACATAATTCTTGCTTGTCACATGATGGCTTTAATTTTTTATATAATGAACCAATGCAAATATATTAGAATACCTTTCACCTTTAGTGAATATAATCTAAAAAAAATCATCTACAAACTCTGAGTATCTAATGATTCTTTAGGGATCACTCTTGCACCCTCAGCTTTCAGGCTAGTCTACCTTATTGGACTCCTGTCTGGTCTCCTACTTCTCCATTTCGCTTCAGGTACTTGCAGAAATTTGAGTCTGCCTTAAACCTCAGCCTAACTGACTGGTGGTCAAGATCCCTTCACTAGTTATTATCATTTCCTTCTTTAAGATTAATTCTTGATTCTCTTTAGCAATGCTCATTTGAAATCCTTGAGACCACTGTTTGGCCAACAAATGTTTTTGTAGAATTAAAATTCTAGTGGGTATGTAGTGGTATATCATTGTGGTTTTAATTCACACTTTTTCTTATGACTAGAGTTCTTTTTATGTGCTTATGGTCATTCGTATATTTTTTATTGTGAAGTGTCTTTAAAATTTGCTCATTTTACAAAATTTGTTTGTTATTGTTGAGTTATAAAATTTCTTTATATATGCCAGATACAAGTCACTACTCAGATATTTACTTTTCTATATATATTTCCAATTTGTGGCCTTTCTATTTTTTTTAAAGTGCATTTGTTTGTTTTTTAAAACATCTTTATTGGAGTATAATTGCTTTACAATGCTGTGTTAGTTTCTGCTTTATAACAAAGTGAATCAGCTATACATATACATAAATCCCCATATCTCTTCCCTCTTGCATCTCTCTCCCACCCTCCCTATCTCACCCCTCTAGGTGGACACAAAGCACTGAGCTGATCTCCTTGTGCTATGTGGCTGCTTCCCACTAACTATCTAGTTTACATTTGGTAGTATATATTAGTCCATGCTACTCTCTCACTTCGTTCCAGCTTAGTCTTCCCCCTCCCTGTGTCCTCAAGTCCAAGGTTTTTAAAAAAATAAAGTACACTGTACACACTTTTTCCTTTTCTGATTCATACTTTTTTTGGGTCCTATGATCCTTTGTCTAACCCAAGGTTAAAAAGGTTTTCTCATATATTTCTCATATTCTTCTAGAAATTTTATAGTTTTAGCTCTTAGGTTTGGGTATATGATTTATTTTGAGAATTTTTTATATAGGTAACATATTGAGGATAATTTATTTTGATATGAATATCCAGTTGTCACAACATTGTTTAAATAACTAACTCTTCTGATTAAATATTCTTGGCATCATTGTCAAAAAATCAATTGACCATAAATGTATGGGTCTATTTCTGGATTCTCTATTTCATTCAGTTAATTTATATGTCTATCCTTATACCATGTATGAGCTTGTTAGGGCTGCTGTAATGAAGTATCACAAATTGTGTGACCTAAACAACAGAAATTTGTTGTTTCACACTTCTAGAGACTAGAAGTCCAAGATTGGTAGAACCATGCTCCCTGAAGGTGCTAGGAAAGGGTTTGTTCCAGGCCTCTCTCCTAGCTTCTTGCAGTTTTTTGGCTTGTGGAAGGATAATTCTAATCTTCAAATGGCATTCTTCCTGTATGCATATCTGTGCACCAAATTCTTCCTCTTTATAAGAACACCAGTCATATTGGACTGAGGCCTACTATAATAACCTCATTTTACCTTTCTAAGAACTCTAAATAAGGTCACATTCTGAGGTACCAGGAGTTAGGACTCCAACATAACTTTATGGGGAGGCGGGAGGGACACACATCAACTCATAATGTACCACTACAACAGTTTTAATTACTGTAGCTTTATAGTAAGTTTTGAAGTTAGGTAGAATAATATTTCCAAATGCATCCTTTAAAAAGTAGCGATTCTAATTTTTCCCATTTATATATAGTGTGGAAGTTCAGTAGGAGTCCTACCAAAAATTCAGAACAGTGGTCCAACCTGGAGATATACAACTGTAAGTTATCACTATTCTGATGATACGGAAACCATGAAATGAATGAGATCACTAAGGATCACTAAGGAAATTAGTATAGATAATGTAGGGGAGCAAATTCGCCACCCCAAAATGTCTACTTAGCATGCATATTATTTTGAACTGAAAACAATCAAGAAAGAAACTTTGACCTTCCCCCTTATTTGCCTGAAGAATTTAGATAGAGGGCCTATTACAGGGATAGAGCTATTACCATAGATAACTATAATACGAACTAGGTGTGTAGACAGAAGGAACCTAAGAAAGTCTGTTAAAATTCCTCTCTGTGTCTCATTGTCTCTGCATGGCCCAGCAAACATTTGTGCACCAAATATCTGCTTTTCCATCTCCATATCAGTTGCCTTTCTCCCCTTTGAAGTTCCAAGCCACCACCCACAACATCCTCTTAAGGTGAGGGTATTGGCCATTTTGGCTTCGGTAAGTGTAGTTTCGTGACTTAGATATTCTGATTGGACAAGGTCAAATAGAAAAGAGACAAAGCAAAAAAAAGGCTCAAAATGTATGGAACTCCTTTGAGAATTTGTGCTAAAAAGACGGGGGAAAAAGAGAAAAATGGTAAAGAAACATCAAGAAAGTGATTTTTAGAGAGAAATAATATCTAGTTTTGAGGCTCAAGGGAAGATGATAAAACTGATGTCACATGTGAGAGAGGAGAGAATTTCTGGAGCAATATTCTTGAATTGATGAAAAAAGGTGTAATAAAATGCACAAATGGACGATTGGCCCTTGCTAGGGGCAGAGATAATTTATACAAAGAGACAAATTGTGTAGACAAGACCAAGGAGATATGTAGGTACAGTGGTGAGAAATCAAGAATGTTTAATTGTTTCTATTACCTAACTGACAACAAAAGCAAGGTTATCAGCTGAGAATTAGGAAAAGGAAGGATGTTTTCTAGGTTTAAATAGGGAAGAAAACTATGATAATTAAACAGGAGAATAAGAACGTCAGTAGATTTAGGAATGATATTATAACTGTTCAGCTTAGTGATGACTGAGGTAAAATAAAAGCAAACAACACGGTTTTATGTTTTTCTCCAGTCATATCCAGCTAAGCAGTTGCCGACATGTAATGGATAAAGCTTTGACATAATCAGAGCAGTACTTTAGCCAAAAAAGTTTTATTAAGTAAGATAACCAGAAGAATTGAAGACTTGTTTGAAGAAATGATTTTAGTGGCTGACCATGAAATTTAAGCTAGATAAGAAGGAAAGCTAAGAAATGAGGTATGTAGGGACACAGAAAAATAATAGAATCAATGGATTGTGGGATCTCAAAATCAATGGAATTGGGAAACTAGATAAAGTGAACTGTTACCATACTTGCTCCTCCTACACTTTATTGAATCTACCTTTCTATTTCTACCTTATTTTAAATAAGTATTATGTTTGTTGTGTGCTTCTTCCATTTCTATAATTTTATTTCTATAGCATTTCCATTTTAAACCATAAAATTTGGTACTGCAATTTATATTTTCTTATATTTTCCAGTAAATATTAATGTTTAGTTTTTCTCACTTGTGTAGAAAATGTCTTGAGAACAGAGAATATGCCTCTATTTCACTATTGAAAATTTAATTTCAATTTAACTCAACACAAACTCACACACCTGTGACAATTCACTAGATGAATTCACACTCAGGTTTCATTAGTTTACAAGACAATAGCTCATTTTTCTTTTAAGAAGCTTGACACTATTAACGAAGAGAGAACATATCATGAGGAAAGAATAGTCCAGAAATTATTTGTTAATTTTAAAGAATATGTTGAATTGCCTGAGGCATGCAGAATGAGGGGGCTGAATATATAGGATGGATAAGATAAGCTATTTTTCAAGGACCCTGAAGACTTGGGAAAGGATGAAGTCACATTACTTTCAACATTCCTCTTTTAGTTGGTAGATAAAGGAATATTTGGGTGTAAATGAAATAAGATTTCCTTTTATGGGTCTAATAGATTGAGTGTGAACCTGCCAGATAACTTAAATGTTCCCTGTAAAATAAAAGATGATTTCAACCTCTAAGAAAAGAGTTAGCTGAAAAGGATAAGGTTTTAAGGAGAATGGAGAAAATTTTAAATAGGTAATATGGAGAATGGATAGATGACTGAATCAGAAAGCATAACTAGATATCTGGGTAGAGTGAAAAGCACACTCCATGTTTGTGTTCATGGACTTATATTTGTTCCAGTCTAGCAGCTGCGTGAGTTAATATCCAAGTAGCATTCTGCAGGCCAGGTGGAGTAATAGTGTATAGGGGGTATTTAGGATATACTTGGTGGGTGAGTAAAAAGGATAATGGAACGAGAGAATTGAGAGTATTAGCAAGAAAGGACAAAGTGGAGCACTCTGGAGATGGATATAAAAGTGAAGGTCAAGGTAGAAATGGAGTTTGATAAATTAGATAAAAAGAAAGAACAAGGGAATAAAGGTCTCAGTTGATAGAAAACAGGAAAGTAGAAGATTGCTGTTAGAGTGGAAATTTTGATTTTAAGCTCTTATAAAAGGACTCATTGTGAAGGTGATAAAATCTAATATGTTGCCATGTCCGAGGAAATTAGCAGTAAAATTCACTTATAAGCATATCGTTGAATACCAGTTTATGTTCATTGGTTGATCGTAAGCTAATGTTCAACAGACTGATATTCAATGTTAAGTGGCTAATGCTCCAAAACGTAAATTCAATTTCTAGTAAATCTAGATACATAACTATCTGAGGTTCAAGCTTCCTTTCCATTCTTTTGCTCATATTTTCTATAGTTTCTTATTGATATCCTGTAAACACTGGTCTCTCTGAAATGCAATGGCATGAATTTTGCTTTTATTTGTTATACTTTCATATTACCACAGTTACTGACCGTAAAATGGCAAAAGCCCACTCTAAAACTTTCAAGACATCTAATCATCTGAAATAAAATAATAAATTTAATAATTCAGGTTATATACATGTGAATAAAAATGTCACGCGTGGAGTTCTTAAGATGTTTCAGGAAAAAAAAAAACTATGGGAAATGGACACCTTAATTTTATTATATCTAACATAAATTTCTAATAATGAAATTAAAAAGTGATAACCTTTTTTATTGTTTTCACTTATCTTTAGATAAAGTCTTCAATTTTAACATTTATATTTGTAAGTGTGCTGGGTTGTCAGTTTAACTGAACTAAAAAGTGTTGATTTGCCCCCAACTTTTTCTACTCAGTGTATGAAATTGCTTTCATTTTAAATTACTGATATTCAATCAGAAGAGGATAGCAGTAGGGACACAGTTCTTGGCGATTTCACATAACTTCAGTCACCTTTCATCCAAAGAGACACTATATTTAAAAGAATAAAAAGAGACTTTCAAAAATATTAGATTGGTTTTGTTGGGGAGGAGCAAAATTCCCCCTTATTCCTCTTGAATTCTTTTGGCTGGTCTAACTGAATTGACACAGGGCAGATTAACAGGAGAAAAAAAAATTAATTTGTACATATGGGGATCTCATAGAAATAGTACCTAAGAAGTAACCAAAGCAGGCAGCTTTAATACTTTATAGACAAAGAAACTTTGTCTAATACTTTATAGAAAAAGAAACAGTAAATTTGTGAGGAATTGACAGGACAAAGAAACTTAGGCTTTGAGTGCTTAATTGGTGAAGAATCCAAACAGAGTTTGGGCTTGAGGTAGCAAATTAATAAAGTAATATGGTTTGTTTATATAGCCTTTTAGGCCCTGAATTCCTTATCTCTGGTGATAAGGATGTCTGTCCACCTCCTGGTACAGGGAGTGTACCTTTCATATTGGCGATTATGGGAGATTATGGGATCAGGGAGACAGAGGGTCAGAGTGTGCTTTTTGCACCAGTTGTTTTTTAAGTAACTTTAATTCAAAGTAATTAATTAATATGCTACTTTGTCATATTTTATGGTGACCTGCTCTGAGCTCCAACAGCTCAAAAATATTAGACTAATTTTTGCTAGGTTTTGATCATACAGATGAACCTAATGGCACAATATGTTGATTGCTAATAAAGTCATTTAATATTCTACACATCTGCATATTTATCAGTTCTAAGTGCAGCCTTGCAATCAGCAGTATCCCCATGATAACTCTCCCGTGGTGCTTGGCAAGATAATATAATGCCTGATGAGCAGTCAGGCACTCTTGAACCAAGAGGTAGTCAGCTTTCAATTTTGGTACAAAGGAAATGAGCTCACTCTGCTGCCCCAGGCCTCAGAGTCAGCACGAACTGGGGCACCCCCTCAGCAAGGAAAACCCAAGCAAGTCTAATCATTTAAAAGAAATCTGCAACCTTTCCAAAATATTTTAAAAAGATGAAACAGATTGTTATGCACCCATTAGTAATATATACTTAGGATTAAGTATCCCTTTTCAGTGAAATAGTCCTGTAATTTAAAAAGTAGAGTCCTTATGAGGTGTCGTATGCATAACAAAGCATTGTAATAAACAGTCATCCCCAAAGGACTGCAGCTCACAGATCATTCTTGGTGCATAATGATGCTTTGAAGAGGGTGTACATTCCTCACTGTCATCAACACTGATGGAGTTACACTTGTGTACATATTTTACTGTTTATAATGCAGTGTGCTGGAATAAGACCCTGCTATATTTGCTTTTCTATTACTAAGCCAAGAACTCAAAAGCAAAGTACTTTGGGGAAATTTGAAGTACAGTATGTGTATCCCTAACCATACTTTGTTGTACCTGCCTTTCTAATGACATTCCCTCAGGATATGGAAGAAGTGCAACTTGTTCACCTTCTATCACGACCTAGATTGGGACCTGGTATATTTTAGATAGCTAAATTGTTACCAAACTCTGTTACCCAGCTCAGGTTCAGATGCTCATTGCTCAAAAACCAATAATTGAGACGCAAGTGTCTGTAGAAAGGAGAGATACTTTAATCAGAAAAGCGAGCAATCTGGGGAGAAGGTGAAATCATGTCCTGAGACCAATTCCGAAGATTCTGCTGCACCATAACAGTTTTTAAAGGAAGAAAAAGGCGGTGGGAGAGAGAATCTCAGTGAATCATTGAGGCAGGAGGTTGGGTTCTGCATCATTCTCCATTGCATGCAGACTTGGCTGACTGTCTTCTTGTATGTTATCTTGCCCACATGATCTGTCTACAGGATTGCTAAAGGGGCTATTGAGGGTGGAGAGCTAGTCATTTTTTAACTACTTAAATCCTCATTCTTCTTTTTATCTAGGAAAGGAATCAACAGGTTAGGCAAGGCATGGTGTGCATTCAGGAGAGCATAGGTCAGGAGTTAGTTTCAATTGCTTAGTGATCTCATTCCTATAACTGGGTTCTTTTAAGTTTATAGGGGAACAGAAATGGACAAACAGGAAAGGGGCAAAGGATCTGCTTTCATATGTATTTCTCCTTCATACCCAGTGTGAGCCCCTAAAACCCTTGGAATTTCCTAAGTGGTAGGAGTAATAAGTGTGTCTCTTGGTATTCATAACAAATCCTTTGCAACCACACCTAAGCTTATTTTAATGAGGTGGCTATGGAAAAGGACCTAAGGGTGGGGCCTGGTTGCCAAGGGAAAGAACCATGTGAAGAGGGTTGGAACTTTCAGCATTCTCTGGAGCTATTTAATAAAGCCTACATTAAAAAAAAAAAAAAAAGAACAAAGTTCAGAGAGCTTCCAGGTTGATGAACACGTGGCGATTTGGGGAGAGTGGTGCACCCCTTCCCACGTACTTTGCCCTAAACATCTCTTCCATCTGGCTGTTCCTGAGTTGTATCTTTTTATAATAAACGAGTTGTCTAGTAAGTAAACTGTTTCTCTGAGTTCTGTGAGCCACTCTAGAAAATTTATTGAACCCAAGGAGGAGGTCCTGGGAACCTCTGATTTATAGCCAGTCAGTCAGAGGCACAGATGACAACCTGGACTTGACATTAATGTTTGAGTGAAGATCTACAGTCTGCTGGGGCTGAGGCTTTGCCTTCTGGGATCTGACACTATCTCCAGGTACTGTCAAAATTGAGTTACATCTGTGGGACACCCAATCAGTGTCCTTGAGAACTGGATAATAGCTTGGTGTGGGAAAACCCCCCACATGTCTGGTGTCAGAAGTATGAGTGTGGTAGTAGTGTGAGAGTAAAAACAGAGACACAGAGGAAGAGTGAGTCTTTTCCAACACATTGGAAAAGACACACATACAGATATAGGTAGATGTAGACGTAGATGTAGACATAGATGTAGACGTGGATGTAGACATAGATGGATATTTAACTAAAATGTTTTTATTTGCTGACAACCATTTTAGATTCATTTATATATTAAATATGTGACTTCCTTAGTTATTAAAAAATTAATTAAATGTTTTTAAAGTTGTTTCCAGTCTTTTCTCCCAATTTTTATATTTCCCAATTTTTTCCAACAGTTGAAAGATTGTATAGCATATATGTCCTTATAAATCAGTACTTTCAACTCAAACACTATGTTTCTAATTTTGTAAGCATCAAAAATAATGAACAATAATTTTAAAACTTATCCTCCCACTCTCAGGTTTGGGAGTTCAAATTTCCACAAAAAACAAAACAAAAATGAACTTTCTAATATTTAGGGTACACCATAGCACATTATGAAATTGATATTTTTTAGGATATGGTACATGAACTTATTTTTGTCATAAGATTTCATCATACTCCACTATTCTAGCTACTAAGGGACTGTCTTTTGAGCAGTTTCTAGAATCAGCCTCACCCCAAACTACATAGCATATTCAGATCTGATATATCACAGAGAATAATGTTTTTACCTCAGTAACCATCAGTACTACCCCAATACAGACTTGCTGTGTTCAAAATCTGCTTTCCTCTGCTGGCCCAAACTGATTGTACCAGGCCTAAGGATCAAATGTAAAGAAGTCAATTCATAAGCCATTTTTTGTCTGTTTGTTTTGTTTTGTTTTTTGCTGTGTGCGGGCCTCTCACTGTTGTGGCCTCTCCCGTTGCGGAGCACAGGCTCCAGACACGCAGGCTCAGCTGCTATGACTCATGGGCCCAGCCGGTCCGCGGCATGTGGGATCTTCCCGGACTGGGGCACGAACCCGTGTCCCCTGCATCGGCAGGCGGACTCTCAACCACTGTGCCACCAGGGAAGCCCCATAAGCCATTTAAATTGCTTAAAATTGCAGTAAATTTTACCTACATAGGATTGAGCTTGTCGGCCATTTTCTCTCTTAAGAATATGATTTGGGAAAAATGAAAAGGATCTGAAAGTTGGTGAGGGTGAAGAGAGTCCATGCAGAAACCCAAATAATGAGAAGGCCAATCTATGAGTGCAATGAATAGACAAGTACAGAAAGGCTGTTACTTCATACGAAGTTCTAGAAACAGCTACTCAGTTGAGTGTGAGGAATTTGGCTAAAAGAGTCTGAAGGGTTGAAGTAGAGTAAAGTAATCCTCAAGCCATGAGCCATGTAGAAGCAAAGCTTGGGAGTTAAGATCCACAGACACTGAACAATAGGATGTTGCCAGTTATCAATTTATTGCCTCTTAGTTCATCCTTGATTATTTAATAATGGAAGCTGACCCTGTAATATTTGGTCAGCTGGAACATTGTTAAGCTCTGTCAGTAGAGGGCACTGAAAGAGGAAGAGGTTTCTTTTTCTAATGTGCCTGTTTTACCAGGCTCCTCTGAGGTCGGGGAGATGGCATGTCCAACACCAGGCATCTGCATACCTAGAGGGCAGTTGTTTCCCCCATACATCCTCAGGAATCTTCACATCAGAATTATGCCACTCAGATGGCTTTCTATCAAGGACCAAGTTATGGCACCTCTCCATGGGTAGCTTCCTTGGTATCTCAGAGGACAGAGTTTTGCCAGCATAGAACCCTGGAAAACTTCTCCACCATCCACTGATCTCTGGCTGCCCCTTCTCCAGTGAGGTCTTTATCTAAGCCCTGGGTGGGGGCAGGGCACTCTTGCTGAGGTCCTCTATCTCAGCCCTGGGGTTAGTGGCTATTCCTTATATATGCTGTTTCTTTTCTTTTTTTTTTTTTTTTTTTGTTCCTTTTACCTCTTAATAATCAAACTCTCATTTCTCCAATCTCCTGTTAAAGTAAATAATTACTTATATTAAACTTTCCCTGCCCAAATTATTATATACTTTGCTCCCTGATAGGTGTCTAACTGATACAGACAGCAACAAAATAGCTTCATTGAATGTCCTCCATAAAGCCTGCTTATAGGATAAAATTTGATCTATCCAGGAGATTCTTATGTATTTAGTATTACTCTTATAATTCCAGAAAAGAACAAATGACTCATACGCCTTATGAAATCATATTTTTACTTATTCACATCTTTCAAAAGTCAGGGTTGGGGAGCTAGAAAGTATCCAGGATGAAATTAGAGGGAGTGAAAGAGAACTTTGAAACACTCTCACTTTGTTTTATTAAAAAATAATTTTTTTATCATGGATTTTCTTGTATCATCGGTGATTGAGAAATTCTACTTACAACCCAAGATCTTCAAACTTCTCTTCTAATTTAACTGGAAGTGTATCCAGTTCTTTTCTAATTTTTGAGTAGTTGCTACCATGTCAAAATTGGTTGGGTCAATGAGGGTCCTTCCTTCCAATGTTGAGGCTGGATATTTGCAACTTCCTAGAGAGTAAACACAAATATCTACATTCAACCCCCTCTTCTGGAAAGCAAGGGTCTGTGATAACTGCATGGATGATGGTGTACAACGACAGTCAGCTACTCTTTGCTAAAACAAAGCTGAAACCAGACCTCTTCTAGTCCTTTAATTATGGGGATATTCTGTGGATGACCCTTATTTTTACAACATCCAAATGGGAATTTGTTTATTCCTATGCACTTGGATTTCTTTGTTTGAGATTTCAATTCAGTTCCAAAATTCTTACGTTTATCTACAATACATCACTTAGACTTTCCCAGTCTGCCCCTGATTCTGGGGTGTGAACTTCATTATTTTGTCCCATGCCTGCAGTATTACCGCAGTTGCCCTCTTTTCCTCTTCAACTATGACTAATTTCTCCAGCAGAAAGAATGAGAAAAGATCTGGGTTGTGTTTATATCCACTATTATAAATTGTTCCTACATATTCATTTACAGTTTTCTGATCTTTACATCTGAGTTCGTCAACACCTGACAGATGGCTGACATAGTCCTTTTGTAACATGTACACTGCTGCTCCAATTGATGATCTGTAATCTTAAATTATAATCCCAGTCAGTATCCACCTTGGCTTAAATACATTCCATGGCACTGATGCACATCTGCAGAGATATCATTCACATAACTCTGGGTCCAGGAACAGACTCTGGTACCACACTGCATGTTCACATTTTTAAAATGTCCCATTCCTGATTATGTCATATTCTCACTATAATTCAAAATCCTTTTTCTTTGGTCCCTGACAATATAATTACTGAAAAGAGTACCAAGTTATTCATTGCAACTAGCCTTCACCAGCAGTTCTAAAACCTGAAGGATAATAAGTATTTAGTTTGATAATAAGTATTTGGAAGTATAATAAGTATTTGGTTTGAATGGTGGAGTCATTCAGAGCTTTGAATTAATCTAACCAGTCCTGATATTGACATCTTCTCATTATCTCCAGATCATCACAATTTTCAAATAAATTCAAGGTTCTTGGTAGTTGGATATAACAGCTAATTTTCACTTTAACACTTACAACAGGATAGTTTTAGGTGTCCACATTTAGTGCTGTACATAGTTTTAATTTTCTAGCGGGTGTAGACAATCTCTGTCAATTATCCTCAAATTTGCAACTCCAACTTCAGAGTATTTTCTGCACTATCTTTTTGACTTTCTCATGTTATTCAAGAACCATCTTTTCATATTATTCAAGAATGATTTTTAAAGAAGGATACTGGTGAATATAACACCTTTGTTCCCCAAAGTTGGATAACAGTCGATGAAAACTGTTGCTGAAGCAACTATTACCAGCGTGGGGGTTTTATTCTGTGGATTCGTTTCTGCATAGATTTCCATTAACGGCTAAAATAATTTAAATGGAATTTCATTTGTATTTAGTTTCTCAAAGAATATTAACCCATTCATCACACCAACAACATTCCTCAAAAATCTCTCTCCTTCCCAATTCGCATACCTTCTTTAGTTATTCCAAGCCTCTCACTTGCCAGATCCTTACGTTCTTTTGTTTATAACCTCATCTGGCTTTTCTTTGTCTTCTCTTAACTATTTTCCATATTTATTTAGCAACTAGGCTAAAAATTTTCCCATGGGTAGGATTTGGTAGGAAAGATGTGAATGTTCATACACTGATATTTTTTCCCTGTTGGAAAATAATCCACCATTATTTTGAGTAGCCTGCTTTTTTAAATTGCAGTAAAATATTGTAACTGCTTTTTATCACTGAGTGTAATGATTAAAGAGTCACACATGAAAACCCATTCTGAAAAGGAGTTGCATGTAAGAAATGCCAACATATGAAGTAAATATTTTTACAGTCTATACCATTGAAGTACCTTCCATGACACCATCAAATTTTAAATGCATATTTTTCTTGGTGTTCTTTATAAGTCAGGATTCCCATTCATTGAAAAATGCAATATGGGAATTTCCACTAATCCAAATATGAAACAGATAGATTGAGAATAAATCCAATGTCATAGGGCACTTGTTTTATATTAATTTGCACCTTTCCAGGGAAAATAATGGAATCATAGCTTATAAGATTTCTGTCTTACTTTTGAGCTACTCTTAGTTTTTCCAATGAAATAAACCTAAAAAATTAAACTGAATCTGTCTAAAGATTTTTGTTATGGACTGAGTGTTTGTGTCCCCCAAGTTGTCATATGTTAAAGCCCTACTCCCCAGTGTGGTAGTATTTGGAGGTAAGGCATTTGGGAGTAACTAGGATTAGGCGAGACTGTGAAAGTGGGAACCTCATAATAGTATATACGGATCCTTCAAAGAAGAGAAAGAGAGACCAGAGCTCTCTCTCTTTCTCCACCAGATAAGGACAAAGTGAGAAAGTAGGGTATGTAAGAAGCATGTTCTCACCAGGAAACTTAATCGTGAACTTAGCAGCATTCAGAACCATGAGGAATAAATGTCTGTTGTTCAAGCCACCTCGTCTATGTTATTTTGCTATAGCAGTCCAAACTGAGTAAGACAATATTCTTTGTTACTTACACTAGTCATAGTTGGCAAGAGTGGTTTATTTTTGCTCAACTTTTGATATTTAACCATAATTATCTTTTAATTTGGGGAGATTTAAGAGTGCTCCCTGATTCCAAAATATACAATTTTATACTTAAAGAGTGGTCTTTCAGCACTTTAATTCCACTTCTAATGCACATTGTAACAAAGTAAGATTCAGTTTTGTTGTATTAAATATATACACACTTATTGTGTTATACATGTATATCCATAAATACCACATAAGATATAATATTATATATTATATTTATATATAATATATATTGGGCTGGCCAAAAAGTTCATTCGGGATTTTCTGTACCATCTTATGGGAAAACCTGAACGAACTTTTTGGCCAACTCAATACTATATAATTATTATTAATATATTATATATTATGTGGTATTTATGGATATACATATATTGTTCAATAAATACGTATATATATGTACTTATTGTATATATATGGATATTTATGTTACTTGAGAATAAGGAGTTAAGTGAGTGTTTCTATAAAACTAGGTTAATAATTATCCTTAAAGGTTTAGAGTAAATTAAAGGAAAAAAGGAACTGAGGCCATCTGGGAGAGCATTTCCAGAAGGGAAGAGGGGCTATTTGATTCTCACTCTCCACCTAGAGCTTCTGGCACACACGGTGGCTGCAGTTCACTGGGATCTGGGGAGCTGTTTTTCATTCTTAGCCAGGAGAATTCTGAGAAATGGTTGGAAAATATTTTCTCTCTTTACTCGCAACTTTGTATAGCTGATATCATAAAATGATATTTTACTCCTGTGAATAATCACTTAGCTTTACTGAATGTCTACAGCCTATAGTATTAATGAATAAAGATGGAAATATGCACAATTAGCTAAAATAGTTAAGACCTGCAAAAAGTATATAGGGAAGTAGAATTTATGATAACTTACTTAAAATCTAAGAGTCTGTTGGAAATTCTAGAATTGATGTACTTAAAATTTTTTGCTTCACTTTTATTGAGCTAAGTGTTTGGTAATTAACTCTAAGTAAAATACTATTCCAGCAGTATGAGAGTGGTCCACTTTCATGAATGATACAGTTGCTGCTACTTTGCAGTTGAATCAAGTCTACCCAGAAGGGATAGATTTATAATCTTGAAATTTTCTTTGAAGTATTTTTTGTCATATATTTTTAATTGTGAAAGAGTAATACAGTCAGATCAATCAGAGCTAAAAGAAAAACGTTAGCCATTCATTTTCACATTAAAATTTCAGTCATATTGACAGTCCTAATTTTCCATATGCTAGCTGCTTTACATTTTGTGTATTGATAACGTGGAAAACTTCTAATGAAGTATTTATAATCGGTGAGAGATTGAAATAAATCAAAGCACTTCATATTTACAGCAACTACTCTGACAATTCTCCATAGGTTATATAGAATTTAATGAGGTGCATTACATTTGACAGTTCATGAAGCAAAAAACTGTTGGAGTGCATGTTAACCTTAGTGCCTTGTACTCCACTCTTCTTACGTAATTAGACCTGTGGAGAAGAACCTTACAGAACAGTCAAAGGCTGCGCATACTGTAGTCTAAAAGCCAGAAATTCATTGTTTGATCATGTCAGAAAACATTGTTTCCCCATTAAGTGAGCTGGCTAACATAGTTTTAAAAATCTATTAGGGATAAGAACAATGAACTTTCTTATTTTGGTTTACAGTGAAAAAAGTCAGAGAGGGTTAATTTTGATTTCTTATTTTTATATAACATTAAAAAAATTTTTTTAATATATACTTATTTATTTATTTTGGCTGTGTCGGGTCTTAGTTGCGGCACGCAGGATCTTTTAGTTGCGGCATGTGAACTCTTATTTGCGGCATGAGTGCAGGATCTAGTTCCCCAGCAGGGATCAAACCCAGGCCCCCTGCATTGGGAGTGAGGAGTCTTACCCACTGGACCACCAGGGAAGTCCCTATATAACATATTGATTCTCATGTACTCAACCCATCATTGTAAACATGCTACTGCATATTGCATGGTTTGTTGGTTTGTTTGTTTTTTAAAACTACCTTTCAAGGTGATTACTATTCCACTGTTAATGATTTGAAATAGGGAGCATTGTCCCCCTGAAGAAGATGGCAAATTAATGAACCTGATGCAAACAAGTTGGTTCCAAAAGATGATGCTTTAAATTATACCTTCTGGCTAAAGAAGTTAAAAATGTTGGAAGAGCAAACTTGACGGAAATGCAGTCTTAACAATTTGTGAGAAAAGAAATAATTTTGGCCCCTACCACACTTCCTTCCACTATGACAGAATTGATTTGATAAAAATAAAATCTAATTTTGTCCCAGATTTAAAAGTTTCCAAGTCCTCCAAGTGATTCCCAAAACCCTGATGAAGTTTTTACTTGTCTTTAGACAGAAGAGAACAAAAAGGACAATGTCACAAGTTGTGCGTGAAACTGATTATGTTCACTTCATCAAACTACTCTGATATTTTCCACTTTTATTATTTTAAAATGGCTTTTTGGTTTTGAAATAATGGAGTAATAAAAGTGTTGTTATTTCCTAATCTTACTTGTAAAACTACAAAACTGATAGTCTTATGGGTCACTTTCATTTTCTTTTCATTCTATTTTTTTCTTTGCTCTTCTTTCTCTTACTTTCTTTTCTTTTACGTTATCTATCTGTGAGTTCAAATTGGTGTAGTAACTGGCTAGTCAATGAAGTTAAAAATCCCCAACATGATACTCAAGGCCTTATTTTTCCAGATCCATCTTTCATAATCTCTAAACAAATGCATACTATTCAGCCATATCCAGTTCTTACTCTTCTATGCCTTTGCATTTGCTATTGTTCTTCTGAAGAGGCTTTCCTCCTGGCTCCTTCACATGCATTTAAATTTTTTACAAAGGTGTAAATTATACTTCAAGACCCTAACATCTCAAACACATTTAAACATCCTTCCTCTCTACTCTCTTGGAATAGCCTGTGATTGCACATATGCGTTGCATTTTTATTTTTTTGCATTGCAATACTTCTGTGATTGCACTTGCCACTTGCATTATAAGTTTTTAATGTGCTTGGCTTTCATAACATGATCTTCTTGAGAACTGGAACCATGCCTAATTCATTCTTGTATTTCCATTTCCTGGGATATAATGTATGCAACAGTCAGTTAATTACAATTTCATGCATGAATTCCTGATTAAATGAATGAATGAATGAATGACTCATCATAGCTACCACTAGTGCTGACAAAATTACCATGAATGTAGCTTATTTGCTAATTGTACAAAGATGGGATTTAAATGTTTACATTATTTGGTCCAGAGATTTTCAACTCTGTGCTTCATCACTTATGGAGCTTTATGAAATCTGTGTTTGGTCCTCAGTCTTAGACAGCCTGATCTGTTGTTTTGGGGTGGGTTCTGGTAATTATATATTTGTTCCTTAGTTTTAATTTTTACTCATGATTCTCTGTGCAGTCAGATTGAGAACAAGGTGGATCAATAATTTCGAAGGCAAGTCTCACAGTGTAACTGGCTCAATATTAAGAACTTAGAAAATACAAATAAAAGTACAATAGGGGCTTCCCTGGTGGCGCAGTGGTTGAGAGTCCGCCTGCCGATGCAGGGGACGCGGGTTCGTGCCCCGGTCCAGGAGGATCCCACGTGCCGTGGAGCGGCTGGGCCCGTGGGCCATGGCTGCTGGGCCTGCGCATCCGGAGCCTGTGCTCCGCAGCGGGAGAGGCCACAGCAGTGAGAGGACCGCATACTGAAAAAAAAAAAAAAAAAAAAAAAAGCTTAAAAGGAAGATCTGGGAAATTATACAACCACAGGCAGTGTTGAAAAGTTCTGACAAATTCCTTGGGATCTAGAAGGCCATGTGCATGTGCAAGAGTGTGTAAATATCCAAGGATGACCTAGAAGGTCCTAATAAAAAAAAAAAGTATAGCAATAGTGCCTGACTTGAAGTCTTTCAATACGTTTTGATTAATTGTAGAGTGACAATTTGACAGTAATTCATACTTGCTTTGCATGTAATTTTATTTCAGTTAAATCATATCTGCAAAACTTAGTCTCAGACAGAATTTAGGATATTTGCCAATATTGAGGACATGATTAAATACCTCCCTGACCTAGTAAGGGATAAGATGACTGGTGCATATGATGGGGTTGGGGTCTACAACTACAAATAAATTCTGCTTTGATGTTTGCGCTACAGGATCTGTAGAATAATTTAGTGCAGTTATGATATCTTCAGTTCAACCCTACACAGCTTCACTTGAATAGGGAGTATTGCTGTGACTTGATTAATCTACTGGCAGTTTGTGGTTTCACTTTTTGAGAAGGACAGTAAAATAAGATTTAGTTGTAATGATATGTACAGTATAGAGTTTCATAAAACCTTCTCTCATAAAATACCTGAATAACTTTCCAAGTGGTAAGAAAGAAGAAAAAAAATAAGACTTTATGACAAAAATTATAAAGGAGGTTCTGCTTTGAAGGCCTGCCTATACCAGAACACCAATAGCATGCATTAAAGTAGAAACAATCTTGATGAAGCTGCCTATCTAATATTACTCTTCTTTCCTCTTACTTGATTTGTGGAATACCATCCATACAGATGTGGGTTTCCCAACGTCATTTTCGACATTATTATAGGCTTTTTTGTCTTGGCTCTAAATCATTATGGATAGTTACTGGACAACTCATAGAACAGATTATTTTACACATAAAGTTTTTTATGATTTTAATTTATATTTTAGCACTTAAAATGATATACCCAAATATCAAACATATGTTAAAACAAAGATACCATAAGTAACATGAATTTTATCAGTAAATAGAAATGCTATGATAAGTAACTGATATTATTCTATGTGGGTTTACAATAGGATTTCTCAACCTAGGTTCCTGGTTTAGGTGAGATATGGTTGTGAGTAGTGTGAATGATCACATACAAAAAGAAAATATTTTTGTACCTTGTGCAAGATCTTAGCACTCACAGTGATGGAGCAGCCCCATTATCATATTTTTTAGAGGTTTTTTTTCATTCCCAGATAGCAGTGTGCAAAAGCACTGTGCTCATTTGGTTGTGCTCATTCTCAGTTTTGAGGCCACATAGGAGAGGCTGTTTATAATTGGTGAGTGCTGATTACACGAATGGGAGGAGAAGAGGCCAATGATACCAGACTCTCCCTCCCAAATAATTTACCCTAACCTCCTGTTAGGCAGCGCCGGCTGATTTAGGAAAACATGAGAGCAAACATGCTATACCATCCTAAAAGAAAGTCAGAAAGTTTAATTCAGAAGAAAGAGTTTCTATATGTTGCAACTGGCTACTCCCTTTCATACTCTGCTATTGTTGTGACTATCGCGTAATGCGGATCGTGTATGTTAGCAGTGAATTGTGTTTTGAGATTTTCATATTTTATTTTTTGCAATTTTCTCTTTTATTTATGATACACTTCTGTTTTATATCTTATTAGCCTCTTTTTTTTTAAACAAAGATGTCTTTATGTTAAGTGCAATAGTTTTTGAAGATGAGGTGTGAAAGAAAGAGGAAGATTCTATGTCTAAGCGAACAATTCTGAAAAGGTTGGCGATGAACAATTACAATTTTCTGAATCATTTCAGAAATATAATAAGGACACACACACCAAAAAAACCTGCTCTTACAATGAAAGTTTCTTATTCTTGGGCTTTTCCTGGGCAAAAAAACAAACAAACAAACAAAAAACATGTTTCCTATTCCACTGTATGGCAAATAAACTAAAAATACAGGAATGGCTCCAGCAAAATTGAAAATATGCTTCATTACAAGGTACAGCCTTTAGACACTTAAAGGTGCTGATTATTTTAAACAGATATTAGAATCACAAAACTAAAGTCTTCATTTAAAAAAGTCACATTAGTGAAAGCACTCAGGAAGCAAGTTGTTTAGTAACCAAATTTATTGCCCTGAGAAGGAAAAGTCACACACTTGGTGAGAACCTAATAATGTCAGGATGTAAAATGAAAGTGAGAAAAATGCTACAAGATGAAGTATGAGGATTTGGAAAGGTTCCACTCTCAAACAGTATAATACACATGTTAATATCATGGCACAGTATGCTGAAGGAGTTTTGTGTAATAATCTGAAAAACAACAGCTTCTTTACCAGGTTGACAAGTCTTGAGATTTCCCCAGTAAATGTCATGCTATAGCATTTGTAAGATTTGTGAATGATGGTGAGATTCAAGAAATTTTTTTTTTCTACTGCAAAGAGCAGACTGAAGCAAAGGCCAAGATGTTTTTAATGTTTTCCCTCTTATCTGCAAACAAAGAATTTGTTTTGGAGGAAATGTGTTGACATTTGTGCTGATGGTGCCCCCAAAATGCTTGGTTCCACGAGAGCTTTTATATCTCTTTAAATGAAAGAAAATCCTGAGGTAGTTACAACAATGTTTTCTTCATTGAGAAATGCTGGTGACAAAACTACTTGAAGGTGAAATTTTTAAAAAGTTTTGAACGATGCTACAAAAATACTTTATTAAACAAAGACCAGTTTTACTTGAGACTTGTTTTAAAAATAGGTGTACAAATGGGTGTCAAAGAGCACATAAATTTGCTACACACAGAAATCCAGTGGGTTAACAGAGGAGCAGTGCTCAACAAGGTGTTTCAGCAAAGAGGTGAATTGGAGGATGTGCTCAAGAAAATAGTAGACTTGATTCAGTGGAGAGTTTCAAGATAAACTATTGCTGCCAAAACTGGTCTGCTTAGCAGATGTCTTCCCACACAAGGACCAGTCTAACAGGTCTTTGTGAGGTCTTGCAGAAAGTGTTCTACAAGGTAACAGAATCTTTTTAAAAAATGATCTGCAAAAGGAAATTGAAGTGTTTCTACTCCTGCTTGGACTTGAGTACGTGAAAGGGAATCAGTAAGCATCAGGAGTTGTTGAAAACCACCTGCAAGACCTATAGGAAACAACTGAACAGGGTGTGCCTTCATTTTGAATACAAGGGTATGAATAAATGAAGCACCCTTTTTCTGAATCTTCTGCACAGGCTGAGATCTCAACTCAGTCAACAGGAAGAATTTTGTGAGCTGCAGTCTGATCATAGACTAAAGGTGAGATTTGCTAGTCTGCCCCTACACAAGTTCTGGGATTCTGTCGAAGAAGTGTATTTGACATTCACAGGAATGAAACGAATCTTTTGCTGTAGTTTTCAACATCTTACATATGTGAACAGGCATTTTCTTGCTTAACAAGCAACATGAGCAAGGAGAAAAATGACCTTATTTCAGTTTTCTGTGCTTAAGTTCTACCTAGGATCAAATATTTGTAGAAAAAAAGAAAAGACAGGTTGCATAGTAAAAAGGTAAATTTCATTTTAAAATAATACTTTTTATACATATATTATTAAGAGATCAAGAAACCAACTTGTATGCATAATAATTTAGTAGCTGCTACAATTTTATTTGAAACTGATCATGTTACTCAGTAAGAAAATGTTTTTTCAAAGTCTTATATGAATTATGTCTTAGGTTATATTTCTATTGATATTGCCTTGCCTTTGTTTGTTGTTGTAGTTTTACTAAACATGCAAATAAAATTTCATGTTGTAAATAAAATTGATTAAAATAAATTCCAGCCTATATTTAAATGAAACCTATCAAGTCTATGTTTAGAAAAATATAAACCCTATTTTGGCTTAAGTGTGCTATTTAATGTATATAATATATATATAATATAATATTTGTATTATATATAATTATTATATTAATATATTATTATTATTATATTTCCATGAGTTTTTAAAAATTAATTAATTAATTTTATTTTTGGCTGCACTGAGTCTGTTGCTGCACGTGGACTTTGTCTAGTTGCGGTGAACGGGTGCTACTTTTCGTTGCGGTACAAGGGCTTCTCATTGCTGTGGCTTCTCTATGTGCATGGGCTTCAGTAGTTGTGGCTCGCGGGCTCTAGAGTGCAGGCTCAGTAGTTGTGGCGCACGGGCTTATTTGCTCCGTGGCATGTGGGATCTTCCTGCACCAGGGCTTGAACCCATGTCCCCTGCATTGGCAGGCAGATTCTCAACCACAGCGCTACCAGGGAAACCCCGTGAGTTTTTAAAATTTATGAAAATAAAGAGTAGTTTCAAGAAAGTGAGCTAAGCTTAATTACATTTTTTTTCTCTAAAAGTTGGCTAAAAATTTATTTTTTAGTTCTAAATAGGGGAAAAAATAGTCTACCACATACTATATACCACATATCCTGTACCATATCATTACCATATACTACATCATCAAAATTTTATAGAGTAGGAATTTGTGACAATACTTTAAGGCCTACTTGGATAAGTTTTAAAAACAAGGAATTCAAGTAGGAAATTAAGAAGAAAAAAAAAGAAATTGAAACTAAAGTTTTCTTTCATGGCACTACTGCTATGTATATCATGGGGAGGAATAATCATACAAATAGATAAATCTAACATATTGGCGAAATTGTATTTATTTTCTATTGTGGTGTAACACATGACTACAACCTTAGTGGTTTAACAATCATCTATTTATAAGCTCACAGTTCTTTAAGTCAGAAGCCTACTATGGTAGGGCTGGATTTTCTGCTCAGGGTCTTACAAGGACAAAATTAAGGTGTCTGTGAGACTCTTGTCTATAGGTTCTGGAGAATAATACTCTTCTAGATTCATTCTTGTTGGCAGAATTCATTTCTGTGAGGCTGCATGTCTGAGGTTTTCATTTCTTGCTAGCTGCTACCCCATCAGCACCTAGAGACAGATCTCCAGTTCTTGCATGTGGCCCTCCCATCTCCAAAGTCAGCAGCAGTGCATTGACTCCCCCATGTGCTTTGAAGATCTAACTCCCTCTTCTGCTCATATCTGGAGAAAATTCTTTACTTTTAAAGGGTTCACCTGATTGGGCCAGACCCACTCAAATAGGCTCCATATTTATTTATTTATATTTAGGCCTCACCATGTGGCATGCGGGATCTTAGTTCTCCATACAGGGATCGAGCCCATGCCCCCTGCAGCGGAAGCACGGAGTCTTAACTACTGGACTGCCAGGGAAGTCCAAAGATTGATTTATTTCATTTATTTATTTATTTATTTATTTATTTGGGATCTTAGTTCCCCAAACAGGGATTGAACCTGGGCCCTGGGCAGTGAAACTGTGCAGTCTTAACTACTGGGCCACCAGGGAATTCCCAGCCTCCATATTTTAAATTCAAGTGACTTGACACTTTAATTAATTCCATCTGCAAAATTCTTTCATACCAATAGGTCATTTAGTATTTGACTGAATAGTCACAGGATGGGAATCTAAAATGTTATATGTGTAATAATAGGTATAAAATTTATGCTTTTAATGTGAATTATTTGAAATCTGGGATAAAATGAGGTCATATTGGTATAGGGTAGACTTATAATATTGTATGACTGATGTCCTTATAAAAGTGAAATTCGGACACACAGACACACAGGAAAGATGCTAATGTGAGCACCAAGGATTTCAGGTCATCACCAGAAGCAAAGAGAGAGGAATGGACCAGATGCTCCCGCAGAGCCCTCAGAAAGAATGAACCCCATTGACACCTTGATTTTGAACTTCTGGTTTTCAGAACTGTGAAAGAATATATTTCTGTTCTTTTAAACCACACAGTTTTTGATATTTTTGTTACAGCAGCTCTAGGAAACTGATATAAATTCAAAATAATCCCACACTCTTTATGATGGGCTTTATGATCTGACCCTACCTTATCTTATTTTGGTTTTCAAATAAACCCAGCCATTTTTCACCTGAAGGCTTCTGATACTCTGTTTTCTCTGCCTAGAAAGTTATTTTTCTCACACTCCAAATGGCTAGCTTTTATTCATGGATTTTATCAATTACTTACTACAATATTAATCTTATTTCAAAGTAATTAAATATCAGGTCCTATGCTAGGATGAAGACTATTTTAGTTCATGCCAAAGGTCTTTTGTTGAAAATTTTACTAAAAACAGGTTTTTATTAGAAGTATAAAGAACATGGAATGATTTAGAGGAAAGCTAAATCTTGAAAGGTAAATGTAATTTGGCTTGAGAGCATTTCCTATTTTATTTTGTGCTCTAATAAATAAACTTTCTACCCATTCAAGTACAGTGTCTTTGAGGAAAGAACCATTTTTTATTCCCTAGTATATAGCACATATATGATATATATGCCATATCTTCAGCATATGTTATATTCCCATATATGATTTTTAAAATTGAAAATTATATAAGTGAATAAATTAATAAATGATACTGCCTTCTATATATGCATGCTTTTCCTTATTGAGAAATAACATTATTTTAAATAATTAATTGTGAATAAATATTAATTTGAATGATGATTATTTTCATTAAAAACACATAAAAATACCTCAGTTACATGACCAAAAAGCTTTATTAAAATGCATATTTAATAAACAAAAACATGTTTAAATGTCTTTAATTATTAAATGCAAATATTCATTTATTTCTGGGCTTAAGAAACATAGGTGGTATATTAAATGTTCTATTAATAACTTTGTCAAGTATTACAAATAGTATTCAAATATTCAAACTATCAATCCATGCTACAAATGTAAAAATATAAAACATTAAAATAAGCTACAATTGGCATAGTGATTTCTGCTTCCTGTTTCTTTCCCGTGGATTTATAATGAAATTTGATATCTATAGCAATCAAAATGATATGATACTGACTTGAGAATAGAAAAAAAAATTAATAAAACAAGTAGAAAATTTGTAAAGAGACCCACACATATGTGATCAAGGGATTTTCAACAAAGGTGCCAAGGTACGTGATGATGGAAAGAAATTCTTTTCAATAAACTGTGCTAGAAAAATGAATATACCAATAGGGAAAATAAAGGAAAAAGACACAGATTCCTGTCTTACAGTGCAAATGAAATTTATTTTGAGATTGATCAAGATTAATCATATATGTAAAATAAAAGTAAGAACCATTAAAACCTGGGAGAATATCAAATGGTTCAACATCTTTGTGTTTTGGAGGAAGTATTTCCTAGATCGGGACACAAAAAACATGAAGCATAAAAGGAAATGTCAAGTTTCTGTCCAATATATTAAAAGGAAATCTCAATGTCTTTCACTCACTAAAATTAAATATTATTGCCAATCTTGATATAATCTTTGGGGAATACTGTGTTTACTTTCAGCATTATTTTCAATTAACCATGATACCTTAATTCAGTTTCAATCTGTTTACTGTCTGGATCAACTCAATTTGTTGGAGTAAACAACAAATTGGAGAAAACGATGTGATATATTTTGCATGGATTTTCACATCTTCTTCTACTCAAAAGAGCTTTTCCTATTGACTTCCATAGGAATTCATATTCCTAAACTTTGTCTAAGTTTGTATTATTAATGTACTATACATAAATTAAATTAAAAGCTAAAGAATTATTCTGGGAGAGTCTGGATCACTTCACTTGAGAAAAGATAAAGGAACCTGTATAGGGAAAGAACCATGGGAATACCACAGGTAGTTAATATGAGAAGAGGTAAATTGACTACTTTTATCTGTATTTGAGATTGTTTGTTCATTTGTTTCTGCTTTGTTATTTTTTATTGATGTATTTGAGAAGGATTATTTGAGTTTGGGTTTAGCAAGATGAGTTTATTTTGTCATTACAAAATTAAAGAGAGTCTGGATATAATAAAGAAGAATGTAATAGAAGTGTGGGATGGGAACTAGGTGCCCTATGGGGCCAAGGAAAAAAACAAAACAAATTTAAAAAGGGAATCAGGCTGAAGGAAAAAAAAAATATCTAAAGAGCCGGAGGATGAGGTAAACTGGAGAAACACACACTCTCCCCTAGATGGAGATGATTGTTTACATTGTTTTTTTTGTTTTTTTATTTTTGCGGTATGCGGACCTCTCACTGCTGTGGCCTCTTCCGTTGCAGAGCACAGGCTCCAGATGCGCAGGCTCAGCGGCCATGGCCCATGGGCCCAGCCACTTCGTGGCATGTGGGATCTTCCCGGACTGGGGCACGAACCCATGTCCCCTGCATCGGCAGGCGGACTCTCAACCACTGGGCCACCAGGGAAGCCCTATTTACATTGTTTTAGAGCATGCCAAAAGAACTTAGAAATCCACACTTCTGGCTTAATAAATTTGATTTTTGAAAATTAACTCCATTTTTTAAAATTCTGCATGATCTAAAGAAAATATTCCTTGGGGCCTGATCACCTGGCAACCTTAGATCTGAATGAAGGCAAAAGAGCACAAAGCATTATTTATGTTGAATAAATAACACAGTTGTGTGTATTGCAGTTTTTTCAAATGTTTACAGAAGCTATTGAATTTAATCAAAAACAAATTTATTAAATGTATTATTGAATGCATAAGAGCTCTTGTCGATGAGTGTCAATCAATTTCCATTAAGTGTGAGTTTCTTTTTTTAATGTAAAAGAAGGATTTTTCTTATATTCATAGAATACCATTGATATCTGTATATATCTATATATATATTGATATATAGGTATAGATATTTATATATATGATATATATTCATTGATATATATATTCCATTGATATATATATGATATATACATTGATATTATTCCATTGATATATATATATATATATATATATATATATATATATATATATATAATTATAAGCCTTTCGAACTGGAAACATTCATGCATTGATCTTACATCGGAGCAGATTGAGGCCTATTAAAGTTCAGAGGACCAAAGACCTGAATGAGGTAATTTTGCAGGTAATTTTACAGAGCTGGGATTAGAAACTGACTTTTCCAACACTTTAGTAAAGGCAGTTTCTTTTGTCTTACCCCTACTTTCCACTGAGTGATAGAGGAAACAGACTATAAGACGACAAAAGACTTACGTGTAGAGTACTTGTGTCATACGGTCTGTGTATTATCATAAGTTATTAAAGCAAAAAAAAAATACTTCCTAGTATCTATATATTATTTAGCTAGGTAAGAATTCATATTTGTTTGAATTATTTGTAGCAATTTCAGGATTACAATTCATAATTAATTGCTAAAAATCGAAGAGTGATGAGAGTAGAGGAAGAATGCTTCTAGATTTGTTTTGATACTATTATTCTTATTTATTATGGGACACATACCTAACTAGTTCTCCCTTTACAAAGAGAGGCCCGGAAGAGTTTTGTTTCCTTCAAGCTCAAGTTATCATATAGTTTTTATACTGGGTAGATATTATGCACTGCATTTTACACACATAGTTTTGCAAAAATATACAGCAACATAAATCGATGTTCCCCGAGTTTCTTAGAAAAGAGGTTTTCAAGATGAATTCCATAAAACAGAAGTAGCTAGAAGTTGGAATTCTTGTGTTTTCTCCACCTATCATGGGAAATGATGGAAGAAGAAAGTATAAATTCTCAAGGACCTGAAAGAGTGAATTCAAGTTCATAATGAGGTACTTGTCCTACCGATCATCACTATAACTATCAGAGTATTACACGAGTATCTCAAAAGAAAAAGGAAGGAGGAAAAGAAGGAAGGAAATTAAAATAAATAGACCCCTTGAATTCTTCAGTATGACTCAGTCCCTCCTGCATCTCTCCATGCAGAGAGACGTGGCAGTATACATATCTTCCTGACATTTGCTCTTTTTACCTCTTCTTATAACTTGAAGTAATAAAAATGGAGAATCTGTATTATATGCACGGGGAACTTGCTCATACATCTTTACAATATTGGCCTTCGTTTCTTCCTTTCTTTTTTTCTCACCAGTGGGAGAAATGGCACGGGCTTTAGGTATGCAGTCAGAAGGCGTGTGCTGACTCGGCTGGCTGCAGATCCTCTCGGCTCCCTTTCCAGTGTTTCTCAACAGGCTTTATTTCTTTTTTCTTTTTTTTTAAATTTATTTATTTTATTTATTTATTTTTGGCTGTGCTGGGTCTTTCTTGCTGCGTGCAGGCTTTCTCTAGTTTCCGCGAGCGGGAGATTCTCTTGTTGCGGAGCACGGGCTCTAGGCATGTGGGCTTCAGTAGTTGTGGCACGCAGGCTTCCATAGTTGTAGCTCACGGGCTCTAGAGCGCAGTCTCAGTAGTTGTGGTGCACGGGCTTAGTTGCTCCACGGCATGTGGGATCTTCCCAGACCAGGGCTCGAACACGTGTCCCCTGGCTTGACAGGCGGAATCTTAACCACCGCGCCACCAGGGAAACCCTCAACAGGCTCTACTGACCTTTGGGGCTGCACAAGGCTATCTTACGCAATATTGTAATGATCAATCAATATCTAACCAGGGCTTCCGTGGTGGCACAGTGGTTGAGAGTCCGCCTGCCGATGCAGGGGACATGGGTTCGTGCCCTGGTCCGGGAAGATCCCACATGCCACGGAGCGGCTGGGCCCGTGGGCCATGGCCGCTGAGCCTGCGTGTCCGGAGCCTGTGCTCCACAACGGGAGAGGCCACAACAGTGAGAGGACCGCATACCGCAAAAATAAATAAATAAATAAATAAAAGAATATTTAATCAATATTAAGATAAAAAATGCCACTACACATTTACAAAGCATCTAATTAAGAAGTACTGCTTTGATAATATTACTCTCAAAAAGCCAGGAATTTACCCCAATCCATTTTCCATTGTTTATTCATCATGTGTCTTTTACTTTCAATATTTAAACAATTTTACAAAGTTATTTTTAACATCGTCTACCTTGAATTTTAACCATTTTATGCATTTATTACTCTCTGTTGAAAGTAGCACTTTTTTATGCTTATCCTAACTATACATGTTCAACAACTACAACAATATAACTAGCATTTATTTTCCTCTTTGCCATTACAAAGTGATTTCACCTCATTTTCTCATTTAAGCTTCATTATAACCTGTGAGATAGAGATTTTTTATCTCTATTTAATAGATTAAAATGTGCTTCTAAGTTTCAGTTAATTGACAAGATCTCACAAGTATTAATGCAGAAGCTGGATTGGAAAACAAATCCTCCTGTTTACTAGAGCTTTTCACTGCAAGTGTTACACCCATTCAAAATATTTTAATAGCATAAAATTTAGTTGTCAATTTGTATAAAATTTACATTTTTATTGTCTACTTAACTGTTGAATTGTTGAAAACTGCTGCCATAATCTAAAATACAGGCCATATAGTATCACTATTTATCATCCTAAATACTTTAGACAAGTCACTTTAACTTTCACTTTCTTCCCTTGATAAAGAATTTGGGCTTACTCCAAAAGGTGGTAAAGGAGACTAACATCTAAACATATGCAGGCTAAACATATTCAGACACTGCTAAATACTGATATTATCTCATGCCTTTCAATTAAGAACCTACAGATAATGCAGGGGAAGCAAATGAAACTACATGATGTCTATTACCCTACTTCCAAAAAGCTACTCTTTAAATTAATCAGTTAACATTTTCTATGGCAAGCACTAGTCTAACAGAAGCAGTTCTCTATGTGCAATGTGAAGAAGGGAGCAAGAAATTTCCCAATCTAGAGGGAATGATTTCTCAGCACCTCCCAAGGCAGATTGCTATAATGCCACTTTGTAATGTTGGTGTGACAAACTCTGAATTCCCACAATGCTTAATCTATACCAATTAGAATGTAAAGATAAACATAACAGGTATTTCCTTCGTCCACGAACCTAGAGGTACAATTATGGTACAAATTAATAGCATAGCAATTATTCTGCACCTCAATCACCCAAATTCTTTCTTTCAACATTGAAAAATGGAAGGAGCCACTATTAAGGCTAATTTCGACTAGGTTCTGCCCACCCCTGACTCCCCATAACCCCTAAAGTTATTTCTATTTCCAAGTAGCTGCATTGATTCTTGATTGATTTTGCTGATGTCACTCAGAGAATTGACATACTTCCCAGACAATTTTGCAAAGAATCTGTGCCTCCATTGCTAACTGCATTAGTACCATATCTGTAGTCACGGAGGGTCTCTTTCAACTCTGGCCAGGGACTGTGGCACCATGAAAGAGCCATAATAAGCCACTACAAGCATTTGCCCTAGGCTAAACCAGGGAGCCTTACTACCACAGGACTATTCCTTTGCTAGTGTTTCTCTCAGTCACTGAAACCATGACTCACTGAGTTTGTGTTATCCAGGTCTTTTCATGGCAAAGCTTCCTTTTGAAACCATTACCATTTTTCTGTGCTAGACACTAATGTGATTTACAATTTCTTTTTCCTTCTTTGTTTTTTCCCCCCCTCCATTCTGTTTACAGACATCAGAATCTAGGTACAATAAAGGGTCAAAAACTTTGCTTCCTATGTTGGAGTATTTATTTATTTCTGACTTATAGTTGATGTATAATAATATATAAATGATAGGTATATAATATAGTGATTCATAATTTTTAAAGGTTATACTCCACTTGTAGTTATTATAAAATATTTGCCATCTTCCTCATGTTGTACAATATATCCTTGTAGCTTATTTTATACTTAATAATTTGCATCTCTTAATCCCTTACCCATATATTGCCCCTCCCACCTTGGAGTTTATTTTTTAAAATATCTTATCGATGAATTGCTTTGTCTAAGCGTTAACCTCTGAGCAACTTCTGAGGACTTATCCCATCCCATTTATTTTTGTCAAAGAGAAAGATAGTTTTCTGGATTACCTTATATTTTATTTTTAAAGTTGTATATGTATGAATGTGTGTGTGTCTTTGTGTAATGTATTACATGAAAAATATTTTTAAGGTAATTAACAGTAAGCTTTAAAACAGGATTTCAAACTATATTTAGTTCTATTAAAATTAGTTTTTTCTTTCTTTGAAAAATGTAGAAAATAAGATTGATCTTTACGTTTACTACTAGTATTTACATGTGTACATGTGCTTCTACAGACAACCTAATACTCTTAACTGGAAGTGGGAGGACCAGTACAAGGGACACAGACTGTGTTTTTCCTTCTGACTTTGCAGTGTAGCAGTGGAGAAAATGAACGGTTAAAATTATTTGAGATTAATATCGACAGCATATACACACATGACAAAATTTCTGCAGGAGGGTAAACAGGTGAAACTAGGGCGTTGAGGGTGGCTGTGAAGTCACCTGCAAAGAAAGGCATGCAGGCCAGCAAGGAAGAAGTCAATTTCACATAGAGGAAAGTATTTGAATTTGGTTGAAGCCAGGGAAACACTTCCTTTAATATTTTCAACAACCATTAATTAGAGGACAGGATAAGGCAGTGAGTTTAGGAAAAAGAGATGAAAAGGGCCTTTGTACGTTTAGATGAAAGCAATGAGCACTAAAATACAGAGAGGGAGACTTTTGAGTAAATGAATATATTGAAAGAGCTTTTTGAGGAAAAAAGTATTTAAACCTTATCTGTGTGTAAGGTGCATTGAGTATGAATTCACTAGTGTCTGGAAAGAACAAGAAAATGATTGCAGTAAATGAAATGTGATGATGAGAGCTCTGGAAATGGAGAGAGAATGTGGATATAAAACTTTTCAGAGAAGTAAATAGCAAAACTTAAGAGATACGAAATGGAGATAGTTTTAGGGGAACAGTGAGTCTACGAATGGAAAACAAAATGTTGTGCATGTTTGCATATATTCCCATATACATATTTCTATGGGATAAAGATCAATGGATTTTTATCAGGGTCTCAAATGGATTCATGCCTTTATTATTTGAATATAAAGAGCAGTGAAGGAGCAGATGTCAAAGAAGGACACACTGGAGAAAGCTGGTAACATTGAAAGTGATGGTAAAATATGGGAAAGTGTGAATTAGGGGTGAAGTTAATTGAGTTTATCTTTAACATATACATTTCATTAAATCCTTTGGCAAACTGAAACTAACAAAAGGAAAAGAAAGGGCAATTCTGAGAATATGTGAAAATTTTGTAATATAATAGCTAAATTATTTTAACTATTATTGCATACTGAAACCTTCAATATTTCAAGTTAATCATATTCACAGAAGCACCGTAAGTATCATTTTTTCCATCATAAGCTGTTTAAATGACCTTTTTAAACAAGGCATTGTATATGGGATTTATTTTTGCAAATACACAGCATTTGAGTAACTAGTAATCAAATTTTGGTGTAAGTGGGGAGATAATGGAGTAGGGAAAATTGAACCTAAGACAGTTAAGCAAATTGTAATTGTCAGGGATGAGGTGGTAACTGACCATTTCAAGAGGGATTCAGAAGCTGACCACTCTTTGGTTGATTCATCAAATTATAGATTCAGAAAAAATAATTTATCACTTTAATCACTTCAGATTCAAAGGCCCTAATTACAAAACATGAATGATAATTAATTGCTGTACCTAAAATATACCTGACATGATAATTGAAAATACTTTTCTAAAGTGGGTAAATGTGTAAAACTTGTTTAAAAGATCAATTTATAGGCCAAAAGTAATTAGGTGGATGTGTTAGAATTCTAAGATTTCCCCAGAGACCTCCTGCTCTTTCTGGTGTATATGTCCCGAATAATCCCCTAGCTGAATATGATGGATTTTTCTCCCAAGATTAGGCTATGTTCTATGACACAGTTGACTTAGAGAGACTTTTCTTGGTAGGCCTGACCTGATCATATCAGCTTTTAAAAGGAGAGTTTTTCTCGGATAGTTGCAGAAGACCAAGTCAGAGATTTGAAGCATGAAGCATGATTCATTGAGCTGTTGCTGGCTTGCAGTTGGAAGGGACCATGAGAGAAGGAACTTAGAGTTGCCTCTAGAAGCTTAGAATGACCTCTAGCCTGCAGTCAGCAAGAAAACGGGATTTGCATTGTATAACCACAAAGAAATGAATTCTGTCAACATACAGGAATGATTTGTGAGCAGATTTTTCCCAGGAGACTCCAGAGGAAAAGTCAGCCTGGCCAACACTTGATTTTGATTTCAGTCGTGTTATTCTAAGCAGAATGGCAAACTAGACTTCCGACTACAGAAGAGTGAGGGGTTAAAAACCAAGACTACAGTCCCAAAATGGAATTGCTTATGTTAAACCCTACATCACCAAACTGAGATTTAACCTAATTACAGTTTCAGCTTTCCCAGAAGTGGAATCTTAAACAGTCAGTCAGGAATTGCCTGATCAGCACTAGTTAGATAATCTGCCTGATAGACTCTTGCCATTAAAGAAGAGTAACCTTGGGATAACCAACCCGCTTTTTTTTGCCTCGTTCCTTGTTCCCTCTTCCTTTTGCTTATAAAAGTCTTTCATTTCGCATAACTCCTCAGAGCTCTTTTCTGTCTGCTAGCTTGGATGCTGCCCGATTCGAATCGATTTTTGCTCAAACTCTTAAAAATTTTAATATGCCTTAGTATATCTTTTAACAGAGATAGTAAATATGTGTTGTTTTAGGCTATGAAATTGCTGGTGAGAAAGTAGACAAAGAATCAGGATAAACAGTTTCTGTTCTTTAAATGTTAACGTTGTTTCATTCAGTGAATATTTGCAGATTTAAGTGACAAACGTCAACTTCCCACCAATCCCCATCTTTTGGAAAGCAGCACAAGTTTTGTTTGGGAAACTATCTTTCCTTACCATTTAAAGATACTTTAATTTGCAAGCAATTGATCAAACCCGAGCTCTAGGGTTGGAGGTATAATGAACGTAAATGGTATTAATCTTGTCCAGTGCAATTATTTCAGATTCTTACACACGTCCTAGGTGAATCTCAGGGCAATCATCAGGACTTTTCCTGAAAGTCTTTGAAAACAAATGACCCCTTTTTAGCTGTACACGAACACAGAAACGTATTGCCTTAGTGGTGGCTCATAACCTTTTTAATAATAGGAGGATAGATCTTGTCCAGTGGAAGTGAAACCATGGAACTCAGATTGGAACTTGAACCCATGGTCCTTTAATTGATATCACACACCTGGTCTCAGGACTTAATGAAACAGGTTCTTGATGTCTTATCCCAGAAAGAATTCAGTGAGAGACAAAGTGACAGGTCAGAAGTGGATTTATTTAGAGAGAAACACACTCCACAGACAGAGAGTGGGCCATCTCAGAAGGCGAGAGGCCCCGAAATATGGCGTGGTTAGTTTTTATGGGCTGGGTAATTTCATAGGCTAATGAGTGGGAGGATTATTCTAACTATTTCAAGGAAGGGGTGGAAATTTCCAGGAATTGGGCCACCACCCACTTTTTGATCTTTGATGGTTGGCCTCGGAACTGTCATGGCGCTGATGGGTGTGTCACTTAGCATGCTAGTGTATTACAGTGAATGTATAATGAGGCTCAAGGTCCACTGGAAGTCAAATCTTCCACCATCTTGGATCTAGTTGGTTCTAACCAGTTTTTGTCATGTCCTATGGCTATGTCATTCTTTTAAAGGTTGTGCCCTGCCCCCTTCCCTCCTGTTTCAGAAGTAAACCCAGGAAGTAGGGGAAATAAATGGAGATTAAGTAAAATTTTTTGAATCACGGACAAACCCTTGCCAAGAACACTGCTAGGCAATTACTTTAGCCAGTAATTCCCTTTATTAAGTCCACTTGGCTCTCCTCTCTGCTATTTACAATCCAAATCCTCCTACAATAGTCAATGACCTTCACTCTGACACTCTTTCTATCTAACTTACAGTGCATACTCCCGAGAATTTTCCCTAAAGCGACACTGATTTTTTCCTCTCTGTTTCCTCTTTCTTGGTTTCAATCACCAAATGCTTCTGTCATTCAGCATTACCTTATCTTAAAACTGTGAGTATGAGTTCATTTTATAGAAAGAGCATTTTAGATTGATTTCTTCCTGATGAATCAAGAAGAGACATTTCATCATCGATATATTTTTAAAGTGTGTCTTAGAATGGACACTAGAAAGATCCCCACAGGTGACAATTTCTTTCATTTATTTTCACTGTTGTAATCCCAGAGAGAAAATATTTTATTACAAAGCAAATAATCTGCAAAATCTCAGCTTGAATTGTGGACCATTGTCTCCTAGGCTACACTGCAAGTAGTGTTAGTTTGAAAAGTACAAAATGATCTAAGTGCACAAACAGTTATATAGTAGTTTGAAGTTGCAGTGTATCCCTTTACTATCAGCTGGGGTTGAGATCCTAATCTCCAAATAAACATAACTTATTCCCATATTCTGATTTATTGTTTTTCATGCAGCTATTTTTTTCTTTTAAACTTGTCTTGCTATTTCTTTTTTCATCCGGTTTTAGATCATGCCAAAGAGAATGGCAAAACCTCTGCTCCTCACTGACACCTAGAAAATAAACTCCCGCAAAGCAATAAGCTTTAAAATACACAGAATATACTTATTCAAGCAAAGATACATGGGAAAGTCAATCGACTTGTAATTGACAGATTTAATGGCCATGAATTTGAGAAAGGGAGGTCTGAGCAGGCTGCGTATTATTTGCTTATCTACGTTTAGAACATTGTATTGCATTTGTTTTTCTGAATTTGCAGCAAAGTTAAACAGGAAGGATTTTCCTATTCACCATACACACCTGAGCTGTGAACCACAGTAAATCCCCTACATATGAACGAGTTCTGTTCCGAGAGCACGTTCGTAAGTCCAGTTTGTTCGTGTAAGTCCAACAAAGTTAGCCTAGGTACGGTACCCAACTAACACAATCAGCTATATGGTACTGTACTGTAATAGGTTTATAATACTTCTCACACAAGTAATACATAAAAAACAAACACAAAAATAAATATTTTTAATCTTACAGTACAATACTTTGAAAAGTACAGCACACTACCAGCTACATCACCACTGCTTTTACACTTGCTTCCAGACATCCTGGGCTTGAAATAAAGATACTCTACTACTGTGCTCTATACAGTACTGTACAGTAAAGTACACAAAAGCACAGCCACTTGTAGAGGATGCATGCACATGACAATGTACACCAGACACGTGAACTAACTTACATGATTGGACATGCAAACCCACATTCACATCTTTGAAAGTTCGCGACTTGAAGGTTCGTATGTAGGAGACTCACTATATAGTCAAATGAAAATTTATCTCTATTATTTATGATTCTGAGTGAAAATGATAAATCAACTGCATGCACCCTTTGCAATATTATTTATAAAATTAACTGGAATCCATGAAAACCTGCGTGTGTTTGAAACAAATAAAGTTGGAAAGGGTAGTTTTACCTTTGCCTCTATCACAAATGTATCCTAGTACTATATGAGACACTGGATGAAAGATCTAGGATTGAGGTGAGAAGGATATATGCCACAAAAGCTTAGATCACCTCTTGAGGTATGGCTTGCTTATCTGGCAAAGACCCTGGGTAGTATACTGCGTGAAACTCATTTGTGAGTTGCAGAAGCACTTTCACCTAACAAACAAGTTTTGAAAACGTAAATTGCTCCTATAGATACACTCTTCACTAACCCCTGAAGAAGCCTTTAGCCATTTATGCTGATAGCAACAGACATTGCTTCATCCCGTTCCTGCTATGTATTACACTTATACTGCAAACATAAAATAGTGGGAATAAATTTTGTTTAAAAACATAAAACTTTAACAGAGTTTTTAGCTTCTTCACATGCCTGAAAATTATCCGCTAAACTAACTACAAGGAAACATTTATTTGTATTTACTACATATAAGATTTAGTACATTTTTGTGATTACTAAAAATTAGTAGTACTGATCAACATAAGTCCACACATGTTCTGGTAGTTTCTGTACTGAACATATGGTTAAGGCTCTTCTCTGCTCACTGGTTTTTGTGTGCATTGTTCAGCATATATCTGGAAAAAATATTGCCAAAGACAGAAAATCAAATTATCTTAATTATTTTTATGTTCTACTGGTAAATCCAAAGCCATGTAATATGGTTATCTTTTTCCTGGATTTGTTATGTTAATCCCTTTAATTAAACCTTAAAGCCACAATATGCTGGCATTTAAAAAGCTGCTGACTGAATCAAAGCCAAAGAATTTACAGAGAACAGATGATACTATTCCCCCCAGGCCAGTCTCAACATCCAAACCTCAGCTTTAAGAGGCCAAGGCAACTGAAGTGGTTATAGGCCCCTTGTCTAGGATCTCAATGCTGCCAGGCTTTGACGGGCCCCCTGGGAGATCTTTCCATTTAACAGTGCTTCCCACTGACCCTGGGAGGCAAAGACCAGCAGGGTTGGGTTGCTATTCTCTATGACATACTGGGATACTTGGACAAGGATATAATCTTGTTTTTAGCTAATGTGTATATCGATTTTTTTAAATTGAAATATAGTTGATGTCCAATATTATGTTAGTTTCAGGTATACTACATAATGATTTGACATTTGCATATGTTGTGAAATGGTCACCATACGCCTAGTAACCATCTCTCTCATACAAAGTTATTACATTATTACTGACAATATTCTTTATGCTATATCTATATCTATGCATATAAACCTATATATACTCATGACTTAATATATAACTGAAGGTTTCTCCCTCTTAATCTCTGTCACCTATTTTGCCTCCCTTCCTCAAACCCCCTCAAACCACGAGTATTGGCCTGCTAGACCTTTCATAATCACTTCCTTACATTAGTAGTAACCTCATATTTTTTTATCCCTCAAATGTATTTTCTTCATTAATTACATTCATAATTTACAGTTCTCTGAATATGATGATTAAATTGGTTTATATTTCTTCTCACATGGTGTGCCCTTTATCTATATTGTTCTTCCACTATCAACAAGAGGCTAAATTCTACACCTTTCCCTAGCATGCCTTCTTTTGGAAATCTATTGTTGATACCTCACTCCAAATACTGTTATTCCATCTCTCTTTCTTTCTGAGTTAGATGTCTTTTCTATGAATTCCTATAGTTTGCAATATTATGATCTTATTATTTACTTGTGTTCTTCCCTATATGTTTACAGCCATAGAATTAGAGACCTAGTCATGTTTGGCCTTGCACCTAACTTGTTGTAGTTACTTAGCACATGTTTCTTGAATAAAAGACAGTAACTATAATAATTAAAGATAATGTGCCAGCCATTGACTTAACAAATAACCATTTTCAGAAGCCAAAAGATTTGATTGAATTGTGTTGCAATATGCTAATCAATGTGGCACAAAATTAGGGAAACTGTGTCATTAAGAAGAATACTACATTTTTTTTAATGTGTTTGGTACTAACTATATTTTATGCCAGAAACAGCTGTCAAATGCATGGACACAGTCTGAGAAGATTGTTCAGACATTCATTAGCATAGTAAACTTGTTCTAGATCATAGTTTCTCCACTTTGGCACTACTGACATTTTGTGTTTGTAATTATTAGTGGGGAATCTGTCCTGTTCATTATAGGATGTTTTGTAGTATCCCTAAACTCTACCCAATAGATACCGGTGGCACTGCTTCAGTTATGACAACCTAAAATGTTTACAAATTTTGGTAAGTATCCCTTAGAGGATAAAATCAGCCTGGCGAAGAGTCACTGGTCAAGAAGTATTTACGCAAATTTTCAAGTGAGCCAAAGTAGGAACTTATTTTCGTTCGAATCTATCATCGTGACTTTATCATATCTAATATACAGTCATAAGCTACAGAAAGAGAGAGCTTCTCGGGGGAAAATGGCAAAAAATATCCATGGAGATTAGATTTCTCATTCCAGAAGGGAATAGCACTCTGTTGTTCTAAAAACATTTAAATTATTTTAACTCTTGGTCATTCATTACATGCTACCCACTATCTATTTCTCTACGGAGACTTGTTGACTACCCTTTAACCTTGAAAAACTGTATAAAATATTTTATTAAAAAAAGGAAAATGCCTGTGTGTTGGTTCAGATCCTCTGAGTAGCATTTGCCAAGATGGGTTTAGATGTGCAAGAGCTTTGTAGGGTGAAAAGCCTGGAAGAAAAAAGAGGAGGGAGTTGGAATTTTTGAAGAGAACCATAAGACTAAGATACAGATCTGACTACTGTGAAAGGGAGAATAAATAAAGGACAGTTGATAGGCAGATTCTCAAACAGTAGTATAGGCCTAAGAAGGTTTCTGCCAGGCCAAGGGTGTCTCCTCAAGTCAAAGTCATCCTTCAGAGGCATCTTGCATCTTGCAGAAATGGACCCACCTCAGTATCCCTATTATGCACATTCACTGACTGACAGTAGCGTTTGAGCAGAGTGGGCTCAGCACAACCTGGTGGTGGATTCAGAACGCGGCACCAGGTGCCATCGTCAGTTATCCTCCCTGCAGCAGCTGCACCTCAGACTGTTGGTCAATTTTTCTCTCCAGATCCTCAAAGCAGGAGATCTCAGTATTCCATTTTTCCTGCCAAAGTCTGTTTTGAGGGCAAAGAGGAACAGAAAAGTTGAGGAACTAAATATGTATTTTATTATTATATGGGTAAATACCTCCAGTTTCACTGTCCAATGCATTAGACACTAGTGACATGTGGTAAGTTAAATTAATTAGAATTAAATATGATTAAAAATGCAGTTCTGTAGTTGCAGTAGCCATATATCAAATGCTGAGCAGCTACATGTGGCTAGTGGATACTGTATTGAAAAGTGATGATTTATAATATTTCCGCCATGGTAGAATGTTCTATCGGATAGCAATGGTCTAGAGAAAGGGAAACAAGAATAGATGGGCTCTTTGTATAGCCTATTAGGCTTTCTCTTTCACAAAAATTTCATCAAAAGTAAACATAAGTTAATATAAATTTGGAACTGACAGTAGAAATTTAAGTATGGATTGTTCATTATAACTTTGGGGAGAATCTGCCTAAAAGCCATAGCGTTAATACCCTTATATCTATTTACTAACAGTTTAAACATATTTTTAACTTTGCTGAATATAAGAAGAATGTTCAAAAACAGGATTAAAAAAATCTGTACAGTAATCTACACTAAAACACATTAGGTGGAAGATGAGGTACTTATAGAGATAATTTAGAAAAGTCATCAATCACATTTGCCCCAATTATCATATAGCTTCAAGGAAATTATTAATTGTACATAATAATTTTCAAGTGTTCTGTTTTCTAATGTATCTGTCTTCAATGAAAGTATAACATTTGTTGAGAAAAAATTGTGTGTTTTCACATTGTGTACTAAATGACCATTGGAGGAATTCTGTTCTGTAATTATAGCATTCACCAACCATACTATGGTATGCTATCTATATTTTGGTGTCATCTACACCTTAACTCAGTAAACCATGGATAGGGTCCAGAGCTTCTCACAGTGCCAGGCACACAATAAACAAAATGCAAATATTTATTGACCACAGTTGAACTAAGCAAATGAAGTGTTTGTGATTTCCAATTGTACATTAGTAAATACAATTTCTCAATTATGTCTTTTCATGTCAGAAATATTTATGCTTGTCTTACTCAAATTTGCTACCTAGTCAAAACCAGAGACCTGAATTGATTTTTGAACATTCAAAACATACTGAAGCTACATATGATTTTTAGAAATGTATATCTATCTTAAAACTATCCATCCATCTTTCTATGTTAATCTCCAATCTTTTGGGGTCATCCGAAATTAGATTCTAGAATTGGATAGATAGGAAATCTGCATTAATGTGTTGTTTGCGTATTACACATTAGGGAAGAAGGAATAAAGCTACCTAACAGTGCAAACTCTGACACTTAATAAACTGAAGCCTGTGGAATTGCTTTTAAGACTGGGTGACCCAAATTCACTTCTGTTTTGAATATGGTGGCAAAAACTCTGATTGAAGTTACATAGACATCTCACTTAGGCAAAAACAGACAAAACAGTCCTTTTCAGACAAAGCAGATGAGGATACCTTCATAATTGAATGAACATTAAAAATGCAACATCCTCCTGGTATACTACTTAATTAACTTCACCTGAATTATTCAATAAATTATATTCAGGATAGAATTAAATACTATAAGCTTGACTTTTAAAAATATTTGTGGCACAACAGAATATTCAGATGTCAAATAACAATGGCCTTTAAAGTCAGATAAATTTTTCAAATAACAAAGAGACAGTAACATTTCATTTACAAACAGTCATTTTATAAAGTATTGTAGAGTATAATTATGGAGACATCTACTTTTTAATTTAATTTTACCAGCTGTCACCAATGGCATGAATCTTTCAACATCATTCTAAAGGAGTACGGGTTCTGGAAGACAACAGAATAAAAATTTGGGACATGAATATTGAGTGTTACACTATAAGGAAAGGCTGTCAAGTTTTAGTGGGACAATGAAATGAGCTGGATGCAACAGAGATAGACACAATGAGAACAGAAACATGATATTCTGGCCATTAAATAAAAAAGTAAAATCAAGAAGAAAGACAGTGGTAAATTAGACATGACTTTAAAACATGAATAAATGATAATGAAGTTAGAAATTTAGAAAAAGAGGAGCACAAAAGGGACTAAAATACAGAGAAATAATGTAAATAATATGTGAAATATAAGGATTTATTTTAAAATGCTGAAATAATCAGGATGGGCGAATTGTGCCCACTTTTGTTACAATAATATCACAAGTTAGAAATCACATAAAAATACTCTCTATCAATATCTAGAAGGGAGGAGATGTGCTTTCTTTAATGAGGAGGAAAGCAACTTTATGAAAAGTATTACTTCAGAAAGTGTGCAAAAATGTCTAGGTTCAAAAACTTGATGTAGATATCTTTTAAGGCATAGAGGGAGGAAATCAGAACTTATTACTTCATTGGAGGGTTTGCTGTGGGAAAGATCCATTCTAAAACTTTCTATTAAATGATATAGCTCAAATTCACTTAGAAAACAATGAAACATCTATTGAAGAAAAATATCTTCAAGAAACAAAATTACATAATTATTTTGGTTTAAGTAAAAAAGAAAAAATCATGCAAATATTTTGCTTCCTCTAATTTTATATTTATGCAGAAGTTAGAAAAATGGTCCTTATAAAAAACATTTACCAATCATAAATCTTTGACTTTAAAATACAGGGAAATTTTACCTTTATGACTGCATTTAAAGTGCTTAAAAAAATGTAGTGAATAAATAAATGAAATAATTTATTTTTCTAATTACAAATTATTAAGGTCCCAGTAAGGCAAAACTTTATATTAGGAACTTATGGTATATATTGAAATAATTAAACCTTAGGCCCTGACCTCCAGTAATGTGAGACCCATAATTACAAAATAAAGTGAAATAAATGCAATTTAACTTCTAAGAAGGCTTTCATGGTGAGACAAGAAAAATTACAGATAGGTTAATTTGATTTATTTTTAATTGAACTATAATTAGCATTAATATTATATTAGTTTCAGGTGTATAACATAGTGTCTAGATATTTTTATACATTATGAAATAACCTTTGCAGTAAGTCTACTCAACATCTGTCACCAAAGTTGTTAAAATATTATTGACTATATTCCCTATGGTGTATATTATATCCCCATAACTTATTTATTTTATGGCTGGATGTTTGTACTTCTTACTCTCCTTCAGTTACTTTGTCTGTCTCCCCACCCCCTCACTTCTGTCAACCATCAGTTTGTTCTCTATTTATGAGTCTGTTCCTGTTCTATTTGTTCATTTGTTTTTTAGATTCCACATGAAGTGAAATCATTCAGTATTTCTTTTTCTCTGTCTGACTTATTTCACATAGCATAATACCCTCCAGGTCCATCCATGTTGCCACAGATGGCAAGATTTGATTCCTTTTTTTTTATGGCTGAGTAATAATCAGTTGTGCATAAATACCACATCTTCTTTATCTATTCATCTTTTGATGGATAGGTAACTTCCATACCTTTGCAATTGTAAATAATGCTGCTATGAATATTGGGGTGCATATATCTTTTTCGGATTAGTGTTTTTGTTATCTTCAGGTAAATACTCAGAAGTGCAATTTCTGGATTGTATGGTAGTTCTAGTTTTGTTTTTTGAGGAACTTCCATGCTGTTTTCTGTAGTAGCTGCACCAATTTACATTCCCAACAACAGTGCACTAGGGTTCCCTTTTCTCCCAACACTTGTTGTTTCTTGTCTTTTTGATAGTAGCCATTCTGACAGTTGTGAGGTGGTATCTCATTGAAATTTTGATTTGCATTTCCCTAATGATTTAGTGATGATGAACATCTCTTCATGTGCTGTTGGCCATCTGTATGTCTTCTTTGGAAAAATGTATATTCATTTCCTCTGCCCATTAATCAAATAGTTTCTTTTTTTGATATTGAGTTGCATGAGTTCTTTATATATTTTGGATATCAATCCCTTATTGGATATATCACTTACAAATATCTTCTCCCATTCTGTAGGTTGCCTTTGCATTTTGTTAGTTGTTTCCTTCACTGTGCAAAAGCTTTTAAGTTTGACGTAGTCCCATTTGTTTATTTTTGCTTTTGTTGCCTTTGCCTGAAGAGACATATCCAAAAATATACTGCTAAGACTGACATCAAAGAGGGTACGGCCTATGTGTTTTCTAGTTTTATTGTTTCAGGATTTACCTTTAACTCTTTATTCCATTTGCGTTTATTTTTGTATATGGTGTAAGAAAATGGTCCACTTTAATTCTTTTGCATATAGCTGTCCCGTTTTCCCAACATTATTTATTGAAGAGACTTTGTTCCCATTGTATATTCTTGCCTCCTTTGCTGTAGATTAATTGACCATATGAGCATGGGTTTATTTCTGGGCTTTCTATTCTGTTCCATTGATCTATGTGTCTGTTTTTGTGCCAATACCCTGCTATTTTGATTACTGTACCTTTGTAGTATTTTTTCTACTTGGGAGCATGTTTCTCCATCTTTGTTATTATTTCTCAAGGTTGCTTTGGCTATTTGGGGTCTTTTATGTTTCCATACAAATTTTAGTATTATTTGTTCTAGTTCTGAGGAAAATGCCATGGGTATTCTGAGAGGGATTACATTGACTCTGTAGATTGCTTTGTGTAGAATGTAAATTTTAATGATATTGATTCTGCTAAACATATATGAGCACCATATATGTTTTCATTTATTGTGTCATCTTCCATTTCTTTCCTCAATGCCTTATAGTTTTTCAAGGATAGGTCTTTCACCTCCTTGGTTAAATTTATTCTGTGCATTTTGTTATTTTTGATGCAACTGTAAGTGGAGTTGTTTTCTTAATTTATCTTCCTTATAGTTCATTACTAGTGTATAGAAATGGAACAGATTTCTGTATATAAATTTTGTATTCTGTAACTTTACTGACTTCGTTTTTTAGTTCTAAATAGTTATATCGTAGAGTCTTTGGGGGGGTTCTAAATAGTATTATGTCATCTGCAAATGGTGACAGTTTTACTTCTTCCATTCCAAGTTGGATCCCTTTCAATTATTTAATTTTTTCATGCCTATTTGCTGTGGCTAGGAATTTTAATACTATGCTGAATAAACATAGTGAGAGTGGGTATTCTTGTTTTATTCCTGATCTTGGAGGAAAAGCTTTCAACTTTTTGCTGCTGAGTATGATGTTAGCTGGGGGTTAGTCATATATGGCTGATCCACTGCTTTTACTCTATATTTACCTTTATCAGGGAGAATTTTTCATTCATATATATTCTTATTTTTTTCTGTGGCCTTTTCTTTTTTGCCAAAAGAAGACCCTTTAACATTTCTTGTAAGGCCTGTTTAGTGGTGATGAACTCCTTTGCTTTTGCTTGTCTGGGAAACTATCTTTCCTTGAAATCTGAATAATAACCTTGCCAGACAGAGTATTCTATATTGTAATTTCTTTCTTTCAGCACTTTAAATATATTCTTCCACTCCCTTCTGGCCTGTCCAGTATCCTCTGAAGAGTAAGCTGATAGACTTATAGGGTTTTAATTGCATGTGATTAGTTGTTTTTCTCTTGCTGGCTTTAAGATTCTCTCTTTATCTTTAACTCATGTCATTTTAATTATAATATGTTGTGGTGTATATCTCTTTGGATTCATCTTGTTTGGTTCTCTCTGTGCTTCCTGGACCTAGATGTCTGTTTCCTTTCTCAGGCTAGGGAAATTTTCAACAATTATTTCTTCAAATAAGTTTTCTGTCTTTTTCTCTCTCTTCTCCTTCTGGGACTCCTGTAATGAGAATGTTGGTTTGTTTGATGTTGTATCAGAAATCCCTGAAACTATCCTCATTTTTTTGAATTCTTTTTTTCTTTTTGTTGTTCTGAAGGTGTGATTTTTCACTATTCTAGTTTCCAGATTACTTATCTGCTTTTCTGCATAATTTAATCTGCTGTTGATTTCCTTTAGTGTATTTTTCATTTCATTTATTGTATTCTTCAGCTCTAATTGGCTCTTTCTTCCATTTTCTGTTTGTTGAAGTTCTTACTGAGTTCATCCATTCTTTTCCCAAGTTCAGTGAGTGCGTTTATTACCACTGTTTTGAATTCTTTATCAGGTAAATTACTTATCTCCATTTCGTTAGGATTTTTTCCTGGTGTTTTATCTTGTTCTTCATTTAGAACATATTCCTCTGTTTCTACATTTTGTTTGACTTTGTATTTGTTTATATAAATTAAGCAAAACAGCTCTCTCTCCTGGTCTTGAAGGAGTGATGTTGTGTGTAAACATTCCCTGTATAGACTTTGTGCACTGGGTAGTTGGCTTTGGCAGGCCAGCTGGAGCAGGAACAGGCATGACCAGGGGGACCTCTATAGTGCTCCTCACCAGAGCTGCCTTGGTTGGATGGCTGGAGCCTTGGTTGGATGGCTGGAGCTGGAGCTGACTCAGGCAAGGTGGAGTCCTGGAGCAGGCTGTGCCCGAGACAACCTTTGCATGTCAGCTGGAGGCTGGAGTGGTTGCAAGCTGGGGAGAGTCCCAGGGGGACTCATATGTTTTTTTAATTAGCTGACAAGTAAAATCCAGAAATGGGAAATTTTTTTAATGAAGAAAATCAGAATATATGGCAACAGTGACTAGATTTTAACATGACAAAAATTAGCTAGAGTCAAACTGTCACTAGTTCAGTTAAGTGAGGCATGCACTTGCCAGTGTGTCATGGTCCCTCCACTAGCTGTTGTCTCAACAACAACAAACCACCTACTTTACACAGCAGTGTTAATGGCCTGGCTCTGTGCACACTTAATGCCAGAGAGAGATATATTTTAATAGCTTAATTGAAATTTTTTTTGCTCAGGTTTTTGACATCATAAACAAAAACACCCAAAGAGTTTTCATAAAAACTGTTTCTTTCTCATAAAAAAATTTAGAAAAAGATCTATCAACAAAAATGAAATAATATAAAATTTAATTCATTTAATACTGTAACCTAGAAATAAACATCAGAGAGAATCCTGGATCCACCAGTTCCTAGTTTTGTAACCACAGGTAATTTAATTTACTTTTCTTATTCTTTATTTCCTCCCCTACAAAAGGATTCTTTAATAATATCAACCACATACATTAGTTCTCCATAGTAAATGAAAGAAGTGCTTAGCTTTTTGCCTGGCAAACATTAAACATTTGCATTAGAGTACTATTAAGTAACTCTTTAAAAAATATTTCTATTAATCTGTATATCATATTTCCAAGAACTTTAGCAGTAAATTGAAAACAGTTAGGGCAGCCCTGACTGTTAATGGTATCTTACCTCTAGGGATATTTTCTCATCCTCTTGGAAGAACTGAGGAACATGTTACTCAGTGTGAGACCATTGACATTCCACACTCTTGTTAAATGAAAGCAGAAGGACATTCCAATGAGCAGATACTTCACTCTGAAAAGAAAAACAAAGACCATTCTCTTTGATCTTTTTAAGAGCATTTCAGGAGGAAATAAGTAGATTTCTTCATGGAAGGAAAATGTTAAACTTTTAGATCATAAAGAGATTATTTTAAATCCCTCTTATATATAGCACAGTAGAGTCTTCAGTGTGAAGACATAGGACCTAGTGGCAGAATCTCACAGTTTGTGAAGAAATTATGGGAGAGGTTCTGTGGGATCTCTGTTCACTAGAATTGAGCAGTAAATTCATTGCTGTATGAAACAGACTACCTCTGTGAACTTAATATGGCAAATTCTGGGATTATTCATGAAGGGGAGAAACTTTGATAGCTCTGGTTATCTTGCAACACAGGGTCTTAACAATGCTTCATTGAGCTCATACAGGGACCAAAACACATACACACCAAGCAAAAATCTTAATTTTGAAGAAAAACATAATTTAAAAATTAAGCGGAAGTATTTACTCCAGAAAAGAACTTGGTTGGACTTCTTTGTACTAGTATTGGAGTTGATCTTATTTTTTAATATGTGGAAGTAACAGAGCATTAGAATGCTTTCAGCTTTGTATCCAGCCCTCTTTTGTCCCTGGGGATATCAGATCTCTGACTTTCTGAATCTTAGCCTCTGGCTTCACTCTGGTACTCTCAGATTTCTCCAGGACTTCATGCAAACAACCTCAGCTTGAGCGTGTTTTCCAATTTGAGCATGTTTACTGTATCAACTGAGGCTGCTTCTGATTTCTACCAGAGATCTCTGCCTACCCAACTAGAGCAGAATAAACTAATGCTACTTGGTATTTTCTCCCATCTGTCTCCATAAGTGAGTCATTGGTAAATCATTCTACTGTTTTACTGGGGAACTGCTTTTGGATAATGGAGTAAACAGCAAAATCATGAAAACCCGTAGGTACAAAGCCACTTTTTTGCATTCTTTTGCAGTGAAACAAGCTTCTTGGGCAAAGTAACCATTCTTAGGTGAATAAGAACCTAAGAATGGTAAGGCTGTTAGGAGTTCTATAAGCAAGGAAAACAAATTCATATATAGGAGAGTGGTGTATTCCATGGATACCCACAGATGGGCCATCTTACCCATATGATTATCGAGACCCCTCTCAACTGGGAGAACTTTAGTGAGTATTTATATGGAACAGAAAAATTCTCATGATCCATGCATATATTAAGAAGTCTGTCCATGTGTGTCTCCCTCAGCATTGTTGTCATCAGTATTTGAATATTTTCTTTCTAAGCTCTTATTTTGATGCCATAAATCAGAGTACATCTGTACCACAGGCCATCATCTCTTCCAGGAAAAGTCAGTATCAAATAGACAAGTAGAAGCTCAGCACAGTGTGACGATTTTCACAGTTTTGCTCCAGAATCCTGGAGCAAGGCATTGTAATTTCCCTATTTTGCCAGAGGCTCCATAAGGCATCTTTGCATGCAACAAGCATGTCAATCCTCAGTTGATACACAAGACTTAAGTGTCAGAGTGGCTTGAACTTTAGCCAGACTGCAACATAGCCTTTTATTTGTGAATCCTGATAAAAGCTAGCAGCTTCACATTTTCTCAATCAGTGGATTTTAGAGGCAACTTTTATCACCAATACAAAGAGATGCATCACACTTTTGGCTTCATTCTTATTGGTAGGCTGTGCAAGGGGTAGTCATTTACTTTTGCCTGCCCCAGACCGCTGGCCACTTTCAATGTAGCAGGCCCTGATTTTTTCAGAGTTTTTCACTAACATTCTGTCATGTATATATGTACTTACTGAGCCATCTAAAGTACCTGCTACTTTTTTCCTCTCTAAGTTATTAAGCTTGATATCATCAAGATGAACCAGAATGATGCTCTGTGGAATTCAAGACTATCCATGTCCCTGGCCACTGTATTATAATAGACAACTGAAAATTGCCATAGAGCTTAGTTAAGACAATGATCTGTACTGCTACACTGCCAGGTAAAGGTAAATTCCTTTTTATTTTTCTTATTCATTAGTAGAAAGGTTTAGCAGTATCCAGATCAATAGCTACATAGCTGACAACACAGTGTACAGAGGTTTGCTCCAGAATGTCTGGTTTGGGAAATGCAGTTTACTTATCATCTGATGGCAATTATGAAAATTCCCAATCATTCTTCAAGAGCTTCTGGTTTTTGCACAAAGAAAACATTCAAGGTAAATAGCCATGTGATAGGAATCACCACTGCCTACCTCGTTTAAATATTTGAGAGTGATATTAATCTCTCTAATTCCCACAGGGGTCAGAGATTGGGTATTGCTTCTGCTTTTCTTTTTGAATTAATTTATTATTTTTATATATATATGCTTCTGCTTTTTAAAATTTGGATGTCAGAGCAGTCATAAAGCCTTCATTTGTCCATTCTCATCATAACAGCCTTTACTACACAGCTCAGGAGCCAATTCAGGAATTCTGCCAGTTGCCAAATATGTATTACAATTATGTATTTTGAAATTGGGGAAATATACTCAAGGTGAAACCACAGATACACTGATCTCAGTATATGACAGACTTTGGAATAATCTTTATTTAGCACCTGACATAATCCTCATTCCCTACCCAAGGGCCACAGGGCTGAATTGGATCTCCAGAGATTATCTTCAAAACATTAATACTATCTAATAGTCACTGAAATATCATAATATTTTCCATTCCCTAGAGCACAGTCACCCTGGTAAGTGGCCTCAAGTTCCACTTGAGAAGAAGGCTTATAAGGTGCCTTATAGTATATACTTATGGCATTGTTGAAGGGTATTTATTCAAGGGAATCCAATCTCCTTGGACAAGAGGCTCTGACTGTCAAGTGTGTCTTGGAATTGAGTTTGCACTTTCACATTATGGAGATTTAAGCTAAATTTCTTCTCAGTAGCTGTAGAGTTTTCCCAGTTATATAGATCAAATAATATTTTACTGGCCTAAAGATTATTTTATATCTAAATATCCAGTAATCAATTAACCACCATTAAAGATGCTTGAATGTCAAAACATCCTATTTGTCAATCCACCCCAGCTGCTGAATTGACAAGCACTTTTATTTTGGTGATTAAATTTTAGTACCTGGGCTGTGTCACCTCAGGATCCCATCAGTCCCCTGGAAATCAATGAGTTCATTTCAGTGGAGGCATTTTCCAACATTAACCACCCCAGAGATTTCACAGATGCTGGTGTCCCCCTCTTTAAGATACTTAATGATGCTTTGGTAAAGGAACTGTAATTTGGGTCTTCCCAGTGTAGCTAGTGTTACTCATCATAAATCTATTCTAACATTTATATCTCTTAAAGCTTTGGATATCTTCTTCCTCCTCCTGCCTAGGACCTTAGGGCACCTCAGTCTGTGCCAGAAAATTGAATGTGGTGAATGTGGTCCATTTCTGTGTATAGCTTTTAGTGAATTAATCAAACAGTGTCAGAGCCACTTCCAGCTGCTGAAAACTAGCACATTGAAGTAAATCTTAAGAAAATACACACATATGGATAAATTTGACTCAATCCGTGTTACAGAGTGCCTGACACACTTAAGATCTATTTCTACTTATGTCCTTCACGTTCCTGCCACAATAAATGATCAAATCTTACAATTCTTTTTGTGTATATGACATATGATCTGGGATCAGACTTGGCCTTATTTCCCAGAGGCATGCTGAGGTGTGTCCTGTTCCGGGCCTGGGGGCAAAGAGGAGTGATGAGGGTGGGTCTTGAGAAGAATAGATATCCCATTGCAAAGTGAGATTATTACAGGGGCTTGAAGAAGGGAGAGATGTCTCCTCAGAAAAGAAGGAAGAAGCTTCTTCCACTGTTAGCTGAGGGAGGCTCAGGGGAACATAATGGCTCAAGTTTCTCAGATTCTTCTGACTCCAATTAAAAGTCTCCATTCCAAATCTTAGGAACTCACTCTTCAGTGTTCTAGCCTTTATTTTTAAAAAAACTCAGTAAGGCTTTTCATTCAATTTGCATGAATATTTCCCAACTGGTATGATTAGAGTTTGGTCCTTTTTTTTTTTTTTGCAGTACACGGGCCTCTCACTGTTGCGGCCTCTCCCGTTGCAGAGCACAGGCTCCAGACGCGCAGGCTCAGTGGCCATGGCTCACGGGCCCAGCCGCTCCACGGCATGTGGGATCTTCCCAGACTGGGGCATGAACCCGTGTCCCCTGCATTGGCAGGGGGACTCTCAACCACTGCGCCACCAGGGAAACCCTAGAGTTTGGTTCTTAGCCATGTGGACCCTGTAGCTGTAGGAAATAAGATTATTTCAGAGGTACAATAGAAGATTTCTCTCTGGTACTCTGTCTTGAACTAAAAGTTTTCATGCAAGATTTTATCATTTTCTTTTCCAGTATATCCAGAAGTGGCCATTTCATACTATGAACTTTGTAGTCATCATTTCTACCAGGATGATCAAGGGCAACAGCAATTTTATCTCCAAAAGCCTTGGTTACAAATAACCACCACTGGTGATAGTTTAAGTAATAATGATGTAAGTTTATGCCATGGGTATTTAGTATCCCTTTTCCCACTGGCAGTGAAATCATCACTGTGTTTCATCTCTAATAGGTGTGTAATACAATTCCAGAATCCCAATGTAAGGTCTGTTTCTTGAGACCACCTCTACTCATAAGAACTGTATTTAGCCAGGTTCATGTTAGGAAAATAGAATCTATACTAGATAATTCAATATAGTGAGTGTAGTATAGGGAACTAGTTACAGAGCCAAACAAAGAGCTGAGAAAAGGTGAATATGAGGCAACTAGAAAGCCCCTTAGTGCAGGAGGGACTGGAGAAAATGATGGTGTACCAGGGTCCAGGAGCCATGAACACCAGGCAGGATATGAACCCACAAGGTGGAGACTCTCCCAGGCCGGCCTGTAGGACCTGGGTCATGGAGGCAGGGGGCGCGCAAGATAAACGTTGAACTATGAGCCTGTGCTGGAGGTGATCACCGGAGGCTGGAGAGGAGTTGCCCTGGCTTTTCTCTTCTTCCTGTTCACTAGTCACCCCCACTAACTACACCTAACAAACCAGTGGGTACAGAACATGAGGAATATCATTGGCAGGTGTCGACCCCCCGAGGAGTAGGGGTGGATCTGAGAGCAAACAGGGAAATGACTGGCAAAACATTCCCGTGCATTCATGTCCAAAATATGTCATGGGTTCTAAATGGAAAACAAATTTTAATTCGTATATTTGGGAAAAGATAAGAAAGAGGCATTCTTTTTCTCAGGTTGCTTACCAGGCTGGATAAAGAGACTCTCTCCAGCATAACAAAGAACACACATTCTACTTTTAGTTTTCTATTGCTGCTATAACAAATGAACACAAATTTAGCATTTACAATGCACATTTAACCCTGGGTGAGGCTAAATTTTTTTACCCTTGTTTCTTTACCCTGCCTTGAGCAGTGTTTTATTGTTACATGACAAATAATCACAAACTTAGCGGCTTAAAACAAGATTCATTTATTAGATCACAATTCTGTAAGTGAGAAGTTGGAGCCAGTCAGTTGGCTCACAGGCCTGGGTGTCTCCTAGGTTGGACTCTGGGGGATAATCTACTACCAGCCTCATTCGTTGTTGGCTGAATTCATTTATTTGTCATTGTAGGTGCTTATTTTCTTGCCATCTTTCAGGTGGAGGCGTCCCCTTTCCTTGACACATGGTTCTTTCCATATTCAGGCTATCAGTATGGTGTATCAAACTCTTCTCGAACTTTGAATCTCTTCCCCTTCTGTTACCAGAGAATAGTCTCTGCTTTTAAGGGCTCGTATGATTAGATCAGGCTCATCTAGTTAATCTCCCTATCTTACTGTCAATTGTGTCATATAATATAACATAATTAAAGAAGTGACATCTCATTATAGTCATAGTTTCCAGGGATTAGGGTGAGACATCACGGGTGGGGGGGTGGATTTCAGCAATTCTGCCTGGCACCGTGGCACACCACAAAAAGGGGTAGTGACAAAGAGCATTCTTATGTCAACGTCTGCTTTGTGCCTCAAGAGTAATAGCCTTGATTACCTTTGACACTTGATAATAGTAAAAGAAATATTTTAAAATAATATGGGAATTTTTATTTGATGACAACATTTTAAATTAATTCCTGAAATAGAAGAACACTGATATTTGTGAAAATATGAGAAAAGTTCTGTCTGTTTATAGTAAAGAAAATATTTCCTCTTTTTGAACAAAGATGAATTTTTGAAGCTCTATAAAAAAAGAAATAGGATTATAAAAATATTTAAGTCTCAAGGTTCCAATAGATTCTGCTAGGTGTGTGACTTTCAGGATAGTTTCCTTTTTCCTAAGGAAGGAGCTATTTGAGCATCATGTAACTTTCCACCATTAATTCTCTTGGAGCACGAAATTGTCACTTCTGTGTATCCTCTGAACTGCATCCAGGGCAACCACACTCACATATTAAGGTAGCAGGCCCAGCATTTATGTATACATTTAGAGCCTTTCTTACTGTGAAAACATCATGGACTAATAAAAAACATCTAGGAGTTGTTATGAGTTGCCTGAGATACTTTCCCCATAAATTTTTAAATTATTACTTAATTTTGATATTTCTTTCTTTAGAAATAGCTTCTTTGTTGATTTTACAAGAAACCATAAATTCTTAAGGAGTGAACAGTCAACTATTAGCTTTGCACTATTTCAAGCAAACGACAATATTACGTGATAATAAAGTAGTGAACTTCTTAAATTAGACATGTGCATTAAAACAAACGCTTCCTGGTTGGAAACCCAAGTAATTGTCATTAGCCACTTTAGTATCACAGCAGGTTACACAAATTATTATTACATTTAATTAGCATTCTGACAAGTTGAGGAATTCTTTACCTGCATTCAGATTACACACAGAAAATGATCTGAAAGCATTTCCTGCCTTGAAAACACCAAAGCAAATCAAAGAAATCATCTCCAATCTTATCTTTATTATCAAATACTTGGGGATCATTAAACCAAATGACAGAAGAAAAATGCCAATTATAAATGTTGTTTTAAGGTGACATTTGGTTTTCCATGTAAGGAGATTATTATAAGAAGAATGATATAATTCAACAAAACTATTTTACTGTGATATAATGCTAATGCTACCATTGTTCACCTCCTTTTCTTAATAAAAGTAATGCTGTAAAGTATAACATCGTTAATATTTAGAGCAGCATTCAACTTCTATTTAATTCTACTCCTGTAATAATACATGTTAAATAATTAGTTTTGAATTATTGACTATCATATTAAAATTTTTAGCAAAACTGAGAGTTTCAGTGGCAGAAGAATATATAGATTTATATACTTGAAAAAGTTTCTGTGCTAAAATATCAATACAATGATCTAAGACGAAACAGACTAATAAAAAATAGTAAGAGTATGAAAATACATTTAATGTAACGCTAAATAAACTTATTTTCATAATTTGAAATATTTGCAAATGATATTGCTATTTATTAATGATGATTTACTAATTTATTTAGCACTTTCTCACACTCAGCTACTTTCTTGGTGCAAAATCTCTAATGCGATGTAAAGAGTAAAACCTGGGTGAGAGTATATTCATTTCAAAAACTTTCTCGTTTTTGTTACATTGGAACTAAAATGTGTCTATACAGTAAGTATAGTTTTATTTCCCATAAAAATATCCATTTCAAAGATGAAAGTTTCCCAGAAAAACTACAGGAATAATAAATATATAAGCCTATAAAAAATGGAAACTGTTATCTAGACTTGGATAGCTCAAAGATTCAGTATACTTTGACATGTTGAAATTCGCAGTATTCTTTTCTATTGGAATGATGTAAGACAACATTTTTCTACACCTTACTTTAAGTTATATGTGTAAATAGCACTGATGATTTCCCATATAATGGGAGAAACAGGAATTGTTACTAAGAAATCTAAAACATTGAATTCAATATTATAAAATCTTCTCCTTTAACTCATTATAAACTGGTATTACTTCTTAGTATGATTACAAAATTCTATAAAAGGGATTTTTTTTTCTTTTTTGAGGGAAAAAAACACATGAACTAAGGAAATTTTTATATAAGGCCCCTAGAGATTATTCCAAGTCTATTGAACATTAAACTTTAAAAAGCCTACTAATCATGAAGATTTTAGAATTTATTATCTAGTTTATATAAAAATAAATGTTATTTACCAGAAAACCCATATTTTTTTCTTATATTATCTTGGCTATCTACATACTACCCAGTCTGTAGTCAGTCACTTAGGTACAGATTCTTCTATCTGAAAGCTAGGTGATATTGGGCAACTTAATTGATCTGGTTGTGACCAAGTTTTCCCATCTGTAAAGTGGGGATAAATAGTAATATTTGCATCATGAATTGTTTTGAGGATCAGATGAGTAGTACAAGTAAATATAATAGAAAAAAATGATATCCCATAAAACAAACCTTCAATAAATATCAGACAACATTATGAATAAAACAATACATGGATTAAACAAAATAAAATTCTCAAAGACCTTTCCTGTATTATCAGTTTATAGAGTCTGGACATTTTTTCACACTTCAGCCATTTTGCCTACAAAAAGTAAATTACCAACAATAGGAGTATGGCACAACCTAGAAAAAAAATCTTTTCAGTTTTTCTTATAATAACCATACAGAGCAATTAGAAGGATAATCAAAACCTGCCATATTTTACGTCTTTAGAAAAACCTGAAGACAGACAAAAACTGCCAAGCTCAAAATGACTTGTACATAATAGGGGGAAAATGCACAGAATAAAAACAAAATGTTTGCAGAATCATGCCAGTTGGTGAAAAAGAATAGGGAAGGCCAAGGAGTCAGGCCTGTAGTTGATCCCAGGGAAAATAACAACAATAAAGTACTAGCAGGTATTTACCCCAGAAGGCAGGAGGCGCTACCTCATGTGGAAACTGTTGTGATTTCTGATAATAAATAGTGCAGGGCACTGTGTTGGGGATAAAGGAAATAAAGCATGGGCAGTGCAAAGAAACTGTGGTGGCAACACTGTATTTTAAAGAAACTACTCAACTTTGTAGCAAGAGAAGAGAGAGACTTTGAGTGGAGAAACCAGAAAAACTATCCTTACACTTCCCCACTTTCTCCATCAGATCATTCTACTATTAGTTGGACCAGGAAAATTCCATCCATTCAATATCAATAATAAGAAAGGAAAATGGCCATGTCAATAAAAGGAGATTATAATTGAAGCACACACTAGCACAAGAACAGGAAACCAAAGGGCAGGAGAAAGGATATGAAGTACAAACTGACAGAAATCAGGAAATAAATGGAAGAAAAAATCATTTCAGAATCTCAGACTAACTTACAAATAGCAAAAGGGAGAAAAGAGACTAGAGGAAACAAAGTAAGAGACACAGAGGATAAAAGTAAAAAAGAAATGAGAATTTAACAGATACAGAGAAAGAAATGAAAAGTATTAGAAAGGAATATAGAGGACAGGTAAAGAACAGACTAGCATACCTATAATTAGAGGCCCAAAAGATGGAAAATTAACTAGTAAAAAATAAAAAAGCTAAGATAAGGTGAGAAAATAATACATGATACATGAAATTCTAATTATTTTAGATGTAGTAATGATATTTTGGCTATCTATGAAAACGATCTTATTTTTTAAAGATGTATATTAAAGTTTTAGGTATATAATGTTCCAATGTCTGTAATTAAAAATACTGCTAAGACATTGAACACTGATATTCTCCTTCTCATTAATCCATATGTCTCAAGGGAGGCTTTTATGTTGGATTCAGATAGATCTGAGTCCACCTCCTAGCTATAAAAATGTGTCAATATTACTGAACCTTGGTTTATATGTCTAAACCAAAAATGTATTTTTTGTATTATGATGAAACACACGCACACACACACACACACACATGCCAAAATATCAGGCACCTAATAACTCAAAAGCGACCTCTATTATTCTTCATTTCTGGGACTGTCCACTACCCACAATTTGGAAATTCCTAAACCATGAATATGAACCTAGAGAGGACAAAGAAATATATGTTAATTGATTAGTAAACAGTTCAAAAAATAACAGAGTCTCTCCTACCTCACCTTCTTCCCCATAAAATAACTAGCTGTTACAAATGTCTGTTTTCAGTATTAAAACTTTTCTGATTCAAGTTTTTGTGTTTGACCATATTCAAATAAACAGATAGGAAACATCTGGTCACAAACAATAACCTGTCTTCACTGATAAATTTTAATATTCTTTTCTGTTATTATTATAATCTGAGGAATAATATACTACCAACCCCAGAGGGCAGACTTCTGTCCAAAGGCTGATTCCTCCCCACTGACTATCAGTGAGCAAGAGCTTTTATAGGTAAAGGGAGGGGGCTAGGGCTACATGCAGAAATAGCACAATCAGCTCTGAGTCATTTTGAAATTGGTCTTGAGGCAGTCTGATCAATGTCATCTTGATTGTTTTAAGTACAGTTAACCTTCTGTTCCAGGGTCAGTTTTTTTTCCATTTCCTAGAGGCCAGTTCTCAGAATCGTGACAGCTTATGCCATGGCTACAGTCTGGTCATCATGTAGTTAACTTCTTCCACCTGTTGGGCATTTCAGTATCTATAAGACGGCTCACAGGACATGGCTCAGAATGTCTATAGCCCTTGAGAAGGAATTAAAGGTCCTTGACTTTGCTTACTGACTAAACTATTATTGTTTTGTCCTCCTTGACTGCTTTTCTTTGCTTCTGCATCTTCTTACTTCTCTGGTTAAACTTATTTTTTGGCTAAAGTTTTTCCACAGACAAAAAGCAAGCTGAGGACATATGGAGGGGCAAAGACCATAGGGTCCTGCTCCATTTCAGGATCTGCTCCAACTGGTATCAATAACAAGATACTGAGCGTTTTTTCATAAACAACAGAACAAAACCCCAAGTCATGCAGCTGAAACATGCACAAAGGAGAAAATTTTGACCTCAGATAACACCTGGAACAAAAGTTCCTACCCCCGCATAACCAAAGGACCGGGGCATGACTGCAACCTGAACACTGGAAACCCTTTCAGAAGTGAAGGGTCTGCTGTCCAGGAATACCAGGTGCTGAAGCCCCCTTTACCATACTTTGCCATAAAAGGCCAAATTCCACAGCCCTTCAGTGAAATTGAAACCTGCCCCGCCAGCAATTCTTCTGCATACCATCCCTCCTCCCCTAACTCATAAGAGTTTGACTCAACTGCAGGTTGGAGACAAATCTGAACCTTGCCTCCAGTCTCCTAGCCAGTCTACATCACAATAAAGCTTTTTCTTTTCTCAAAAGCCAGTGCTATAGTATTGGCTTCTATGCACATCAGGCAGCCAGCCCTGGCTTAGTAACACCTACACATGCTTTTTTTCCCCCAATTTTCAATTGAGACATTACAAAAATGCTTTACTCTTTGTGGAATTTACATTGATATCTTACCAAATTTTCTTGCACCTTGTTTATTTCACTAGCTTTTTATTTTTATTTTGTCAATTTAATTTTATTTTTTTTATTCTGTACATAAAAAGAGACTCCATTAACTTTGAAGAAGGAAAAGCAGGAGTTTGAATTAGGGCTCTTTCCTTCAGTATTCTTTCTGGGCCTTTATTTCCTTATATATAATTTAAAATAATGATTAAAAATAGCATTAACCAGTGTTGATCATGTTCTTATTTTGTGGTGGGCACAGTGTAGTAAGAACTTTACATATGATGTAGGGCCTTGTAGGTCATTGTTAGGTGTTTGACTTATACTCTGGTTGAGATGGGAAGCCCTTAGAGGATTTTAAGCAGAGGAATGCTATAACAAGACACTGGCTTCTGGGGGGCAAATTGATCAAAGGAGCCAAGAACAAAAGCAGGAAGACCATTAGGTTAAGAGGTGATTTCAGAAAATCTTTGTGAGTGAAGATTGTAGTTTGGACCTGGGGCTGGCAATAAAGGTGGGGAGAATGGTTCAGATTCTGGATATATTCTGAAGATATAGCCTTTGGTATTTGATCATAAATTGGGTATATGGTATAAAAAATCATGAAATCAATGAAGGATTCTGTGGTTTTGAATTGAAGGATAGCAAAAATAGACTTATTTATTGTGATGGGGGATTTTAAGAGAAACTCATTTTGGTGAAAATACAAGGAGTTTGGTTATTGTCATGTTATTTTGAAAGACCTATTAGAATATAAGTGTGTAAGTATAAATGTATACACCTTTGTATGTATATATAATATATCTTTAAAAAACATTTATTCTGTAGTTAAATAATTGCCAAGCTGGTGTATAAGACTGGAGAACCAAACTCTAAATACTTCACTAAGTTAATAAGTGGAGAGTTTTTGACATATACAGAGCTTGCTTAAAGGAATAAAAATGTTTATTCACTGCAACAAAGTAAACAGAGTGTAAAGGTCTTTTATTAAAGAAATGCCACTTGTATGGGCAGGATTCAGCCAAGAAAACTTTGCTAAAAGTCAAGAAAATCTATAAAATGTCTTCCATAGAATGGATGCATAGAAAAGGCATATTTTACCATTTATTTTTTCAGAAAATTTATTTTCTAAAATATTATGACTCTGCAGAGAGGTGCCTTGAAGCTGAAATAGCTAGAGTTCTATAAATAAGTATTTTAAAGGATAAGACTTGAACAGCTGCAGATACAGAATATGAGAATATAACACTATAATTATTTAACCATGTTAGTAAGGCCTCTGACATTTTTAAGTGTAAAAAAACTCAACTCAGACTAGCTGAAGAGACCATCTAGTTTATAAAGAAGATTCATAGTGATTCATGAAGTCAGAGAAAGATGGGAGCTGTATCCCAAGATGCACTAGAGCTTCTCTTAGTGCACTTACTTCATTCTTCTCTTTTTCTCCCCATAGACAACTTTTTCTTCTCTTTCTCTTTCATGGAACAATAGTGTTCTGTTATTTCATAGTTTCATCACTTACAAAGATTGGCCCCTTCTCTGTCCTAATTGCAAATTATTAGGAGAGAAGCTATGATCAGCCCTATTTCAGAAAAGTATCCATTCACTTAGATTAGGAGGAGTGTAGTAAAACACAACTGCCAGGAACATTCGTCATGCATTGTGTTGGAGTCATTCACAGAGAAAAGCATTCAGCAAATTATGCACTTTTAAGAAGAATGGGCAAGTATGGTGAGGACCTAAGTAGGAAATGACCCTGAAGTGAAAAGAGAAGCCAATCAGTAGATGGTGTAGAAGCAAGATTAAGACAAGAAAAAAAACAGAGAGAGAGAGAGACAACGTGAATCTGGCTATTCTTGGCTAAGAGACTCACCAGTAATAAAATGGGAGGCATTTGGTACTAAAACTTGGAACTACACTGTAATTTTCTTTCTATATATAATTTTCAGATTTAAACATTTATATGCATATATATATGTTAATAGATTTTTATACAGAATATGTTTATTTACATATCTGTCATTTCTATAGAAATACATGTAAAAATATAGACATATTTAAATAAAGTTGTCTTTTCAGAGAGTAATTCCATTGTCATGTTAAAAAAATCTGAGTTAATTGTAGCAGTTTAGATGAATATCTAAGCCCAGTGGAATTAACCAATTTGAGAAGTCAAAAGCTTGATGCCCAGAGTTTTGAGCAGACAAGATAAGCATCACTATTTGCGTAATAGGGACTAATCAGGTCTTATTTTACTTGATAATGACTATCCACAAGATTTGTATTTTCTTTTATCAAGTAGCTCCTGGTGGTTGTGAATAACATTTCCACAGTAAGAATATTTTTGGCGGAGTGAAACTTTTCTGAATCCTTGTTCCTCAAGACACAGAAAATTACTTTGGATTTCTCACTCACTGATAATCTTTTAATAATCTTTTCCACAGGTTTCTCTAATTTTATTATTTTTTAAAAATCTATTTTCTGTCTTCAATGAGTAGGAAATGGAGAGGTCAAAAAAAAAAAAAAACTAGTTTTGTTATCTGATTATACCAGACAATAGTCTAGTAACGTGCTCGTGAATGATATCCTGCACTCAAGGTTTACTGAAATACAACTTATTCAGAATATACCAGTTTGAATGAGTAGTACCATTTTATTATTATGTATATTTTATTAGACTATTTTAAAACTATCCTATTATACTTAGAAGATGTATTTTATTAAATTGCATTTTTAAATGGGCAATTGAAGTAGACATATGATTAACTTTTACTCTGTCCTAGGCTACAGTGATAAAAATTTTGCACTGATGGTGGTGAAACATATTCGATGGTTAAACCCTTGTATCTCTAGTACTATATATGGATGTGTTATTGCTCACTGTAACCCATATGTTTGCATAAAGTGAACTGGGTAACAGAAAAAGAGATATTAATTTTTGAGAAGTAGAAAGGCTCTTACGTGGTTAAAAAATAAATTATTTGCTATTCTGAATTGGATATGCATATGAACAGCTTTCATTATTATTGCCATTCAGGCCTTATATACTATTCATTTCCAACTGCCTAAAGCCATTTCTTGATCTAAAAATGCAAAACTACTTTTGAGATTCTCTATGTGTCTGATTGCCTTGAAAACTATGAGGGGTTCTTTAGAATGTGAGACCTGAATCAATAAAGAGTTTATTTTGCATCTTATGCATTCAGAAGGTTTGGAATTCATTTTGAAATGTTGCAAAGCACACTAGTATCTCATGGGTTTTTACTCTCCATACTCACATTCTCAGTGAATGATTTCTGACTCAACACTCTACCTGGGCATGAGGTATACAAGATAAAAGATGAGCAAATTCCCTCCGAGTATAACTTTAAATCACATTAGGGAAGAAGCCAATATTTATGTTTAAAAAACTGATACAAAAGTTCATAGATATATGCTTTAATAGAGAGTGTGTTAACTTAGCTCTTGTTCTGGTATCAAGTTTTGCCTGAATTTTTTTCCATATTGCTTTAAGTCTAGAAAAATATCTTGCAGACTTGTACACAATAATTAACTTCTAAAATTTATACTAGTGTACTGAACCATGAGCTTCTAGAAGTCAGAATAATTTGTTGTTTATTAAAACTATTTCACAAGGACCAAGTAGAGTCTAAGACACATGAGAGATGCCCAATAACTTTTTTGTCGAAAGAATGAATACAGGGCATTAAAAAAGAACTTCTTGTTTTCGTCATAGAACTAGCAGTTATTTGAAATATGTATAAACAAATTGTGATTCTAAGTTCAAATTATTCCACTTGGGTTTTGTCTTGGAAAATTCCAAACTAACTAAAAATCTAAAACAGTTCTATCACTGGTTTCTTTATATAAATTTTATTTGAAATTGTTGAATATCTACTTTATAAACTTTTCCATATTGCTTCTAATGGTGGTATTATTATTCCGTTGAATATCCAAATAGTTTCTTTTTTCATTTATGTTGAAATAAGGAAATAACCACCTTTGGAAAACAATTGCTGCAAACTAAATGATATGTTAATGTACTGAAACTTAATGAAAAGAAACAGCTCAAATTCAGGCTTAGAAATTTAAGTTTGAAATATCAATATAAACAGAGAATCTGATTATCAGGATGGATGCAGTCTTTCCAATTCTCCTTTAAAAATCCAGGGGAAAGACAGGAAAAGATGACAATTGGAAACATGAGAGAAAATTAAGATTGATGTCCAGTCCCATGTAAGAAGGGATTTCTAGTTCCTGTAAGCCCTGTGGAGTTGAACTGAAAATTCCAGTCAATGGCAAGATGCCTGTTGGCAAGGAACATACAGCGTGGTGCTAACCAGCTAGAGAGATCTATTGAATTAGGGAAGGACAGCCTTGCAAGAATGACATTTGCATATCGGTATGTAATCCAATCTAACATAGTGTTGTAGGTCCATCATCCTTCAAAAACAAAGAAACTCAGAAAAAGAGACCAGGTTTGTGGTTACCAGAGGTGGGAGGTGGGGGGAAGGGGAAGTGGATGAAAGTAGAGAAATTAAAAAAAAAAAAAAAAAAAAACAGAACCTGCACACACAGAGATTAGTTGGCAGAGTTTAATTTTAGGTATATATGTGCTCCTTAGAGGATGACTAATGAGGAAGAAAATAAAGTTGGACCCATGGAAGTATACTACAGTCTGATAAAGAGGAAACCCTATCTTGAAAATGAAAGGAAAAGTGTACCTTTTAAAAGTGATTTATTGTAGTAATACTTTAGAAACCTGTTTGGTATTTTAATAAGATTCAAGAAGGCTCTGTGAAATAGTACCACAGAGAAATAGGAAAGAACAATGTGCAGTAAAAAAATAAAAAGACCACAGACCTTGTAAGTACAGAAACTAGCTAAAAGAAAAGAACTAGTAGGCTGCAGAAATTGAAGGGTCCAAGGAGAAGATGTAAGTGAACAAACAAAAACATTCCCAAGAAAGGAACAAATCACAGCATCAGAAGTTGGGGCCTCGTGGTTAGGTTGTTCTAGAAATATGATTCAGCCACTCAATCTCTAGTTCCTTAGATCACATCCTGAATCAATAATTAGATGGACACCTTCAAGTTTATGATTTTATCTCCCTTTTGACATATGGTCTCTCTGATTCAATCAGTTATGGCTGAGGTGAATGTGACCCTGTGGATTGCCAGGAGCTAGAGGCACTGAGAGTCTTAAAAGATGTTGACTGAAAGGAAAGAGCAGTTGTCCTAGTACATCCCAATTCCTTGGCAATCAGACTAACTATAGACAGCAAAGACTAGAATTAGTCTCAGTGACTTGGAGGAGTGATATACTGTCATGAAAGGACATAATTTTTTAAAAAGATAAAAATATTGAAGACTATGCAAAATGGTGATAGAGGTCTATCCAAAGAATGTTATATATTCCTGAGAAAGAAAAAATAATTAGAACAGTAGCAATAATAAAATACATGCCTAAAGAGACCTCTACTAAGCTTAAATAAAAAAACCAACAATCCAATGGACTTATCATATTAGGAAAAATTTATGAAAATAGACTTGTATCCAGAAACAATTGGGTAATTTTTTTCTTTTAATATTAAGGATAAGGAATAAAATAATACCTATGTAAATCTAGTCAGGAAGAAGAGATAACGTAGGAAGGAATAAAAAACCACTATCATCTTTCTTCTTCAATGCAATTTTAATAGCCTGAACTCAATAGAGAGAAAAACAAAACAAAACTGTGTGACTTTTGAAGGACAAAGTTCTTGACTCTAGACTTATGCCCAGCAGCTGGTCTTGTTTGCCAAGATCACATTGCACTAATACATAAAAAGGGAAGCATACGTTTCAAAAATTATAAAACAATATGATGAACGTAAAACCAAAACTCTCAGTTATGACAATGAATATAAATGTTTTAGCTTCTTTACTGAAAGGTACAGATTCCCAGATTGTGTTAAAATCCTAAATAGACAAATGCAAATTAATTTGTCACACACTTAAAAGTAAAACAAAATAATTTGAAGTATAGATGTGGTGAATCAACTAAAAACTGACCTGCAAGTTGCCTACTCCATCCCCTATCATGTCTGGACAATTTTAATTGACAAATAAACCCTATGGGAAAACTCTTTACCCTGTTACATGCAGTAAAATCACTTCCTCTGAAAAACTTTCATGTTCCTTCTTACCACTTCCACCAAAGTCTGATTTAGATTTATATTTAACATCTTTAGTTTTACATGGTATCTTCTGTTGCATTTATTATGAACAGCATTTCATTGTCTTTTGTAGTGACCATCTGTAGTATGTTTCCTCTCATCCCTATGGTTATAGAAGTGGTTTCAATAGCAGCTTTATTCATGCAGTAACACCAGTCTCCTGGTCATGACTGAAGAGACTATTCTGAAAACATTGGTTTGGTAGCAGAAAGATATAGTTTCTTAGGGAAGTTGAATCTGTGGGGACCTTGGTGGCTGTTTTTCTCTTCCTAATGAACCAAGTTGGGTGGGTTGAAAACTGTGGAAAGAGACAAAGAGGAACAGAGAGGGGTGAGGAAAGGACTTGGATGATGTTGTTATCTGTTTCTCATCTCTCCTGACTCAGCTGCCTCATTGCTTTTGGGTTCTGTGAGACCTAATTTACCCTTATAACAAATCCCACTGTTTACTTAGGTGTTCAAGATTTTTTGTTTCTTAAGTAACCATTATGTTGAGTAAATCAAATCCTGGATTATTTTTTATAATATACAGGTAGTTTTGCATCCACTGTTCTTTTAAATCAGCTCTTGGAGCTTTGTCTTTACTCTGCATTTGGATGAAATCTAGAGCAACTGTCATCACTCTTCCAGTTACTCATAGATAATAAAAAGTCGTGTGACTACTTTAAGTAACAAAATTCACTTTCAGTTAGGTTAATTAAAATACCCAGTCCCATGCAACAGTAAAACATCCACAGTTACTGTGAATGTGAGGCTTTCTTCTCCAACAGCTGAGTCTTGCTTTAGGCAGAAACCTACAGTTGAGGAGTGGAATGAGGACTATAGTGAACTTTTTCTCTCTTTCTTCACCTGAAATCTTTTTTCCTCCTCCTTCTGTTAACCACAGTTGTGACTATTCTGGAATGAAGGAGAGAATTGTGAGCAGAAACGTTATTTTTATGAATCCAGCATGGCTAACTATGATACTAATTAGAACTGTCAGATACTTAAAGTTGCTTGTCCTATGAACTCTTATGAGTTATTTAGAGATTTTCCTCTCTTTGAATCTTTCATCGGTAGTTCCTATAATAAAGCCACTCAATCCTTTATTCATCTCTACATGTGTGGTGATACCTCATATTCCTTCTTCTGATTTCTAAATTTCTTTCCAGGCAGCTCTTTTGAACATGACCTAGGACGAGTCCAAGGCAGCTTTCTTTTGTATGTTATTCACGTATTGTTCATAGGAAACATACAGACATCTTTCGCCTAGACAAATGTGTAAACTGATTCCAAAGTAATCACCTGCCCGTAGTTTCACTGTCAACTCAGGCAGTCATCCAATACCTACCTCTTTAAACTTTCTAAGCTGGTCCACCCTGTCCTCCAAATGTTGGAAACATATGATATTCTCTTTAGTTCCTTTCGAATTCCTTGTGCTTAGCTTGGTATAAGGAACAAGCATATAGTCCTAGACCCCATCTTTGTTGCATGTGGCTGGGGGGAGGAAGTATGATGCAAAACATAGCTTGTTCTGTAAAAATCCCCCTCCAAAATCTTCCTCTAATTTCTCATGCTTTTTATGAAATCAAGGGGTATGAGTGATTTAATAATCGCAAACATAGTTTGCCCTCTCCTTCCATTTCTTGTAAGTCCAACGTGGAAGGATATGGTACCTAATTTTGGAATGTAGGCCTAAATGTTCAAAAATGTATTTGAAAATGTATTTGAAAATCCAATTACTTTAAAACAAATATAACTTTAACCAATATTTATTTACAATATATCTGCTCCATGAGTCATGACAAAGGAAAGACCCAAATCTTTGGGTTAACTTGTGTATTCTCAGCAGCTAGTAGCATACCCTGTATACAATATGAGCTAAATAAATATATTTTTAGAAATAATGATTAAGATCATGTGAAATTTTAATTTACAAATATATCCAAATGATAGAATAATGTTTGACTTTGAGAACTGGATTATATAAGATTGTCTGAATGAAATACATTCATGCTTGGGGATAATAGTGTAGGGGACAGATTTTAAGAAAGACCCTTAGGTGACCACAGGGAAAAGGACTCCCAGTTTTGAATCATCTTTGAGAGAGACTGTTCTTCAGTTCAGCCTGTGGACTTTGGAGAAACAACTTGAGGAAAATAATTACAAAGAGATATTGACTTCAGAACAAGTGATATTAATTTTGCTCATTTACAATCTTTACTCAAGATTGTAGCATTTGTGGGAGCATATAAGAGAGGAAGTTTCTCAAAAAGAGAAAGAATGAATTTGTGGACAATAAAGCCATAACTAATAAACACAGATTTCTGTTTTTCCTTTTTCTTAAAATCAAAACCACAAAACTTGCATGTTCATAGCATATTTATCTAGTAGTTTGGGGTTCAAGATTTTCAGATCTTTATAATTGGTCTTATAGTTTTATTTTTCCTTTATTTTTTCCTTGAAAGAACATAGATTCTTGTATAAGAACTATATCTGCCAACACCAAGTTATGGAATCTTTGAATTTAGGTGTTTCTCTGTTAGGTTTTTCAGATAAATTTTAGAAGTACTAGACAGTTCTTGTTAAAGCTCTGTATTGTCTCAGAAATACTTTCCTTAGCACTTCTCTTTTGACCTGTGTTTTGAGTGCTATATTGCTCTGACACTCCAGGCAAATAAAAAATATCTTACTGACAGATTGGATTGTTTGTTGTCTTTTTTCTAACTATGAAGTTCATGTAAAATTTGGTACATAATTTAAGAACAGATGCATGATTGATGCAGGAGCAATTTTCCATAGACATTTTGCATTTTGCTTCTTGTCAGTTTAGAAACAGTCTACTCCATTCTCAGCTATACCCCTAAATAGATAATATAAGCAGTATAGGATCAAGCTTCAAATTAAATATAGAGTGTTATAAACTACAGTAGAGAATAAGTGGTGGTTTGGGAAAAAATTTTATGTTTTGCTCTTATGCCACATAGTATTATAGAAACTTCATAAAATTATTTCCTTTAAACTTCCTAGTAACTGTGAGTTAGGCACTATACATGTATTTAATGGGTGAGCACACTGAGCTTGGAGAGTTAAAACAGTTCACTATAGAGCTCTCAACTAATAAGTAATATGTTCAAAACTCAAACCAATATTTCTTTAATTGCAAAGTGCATGTGTTTGCCTCTTTGATAAGAAAATTAAGTAAATTTCAGTCTACATTTTTCTAACCGTGCCAGTTTTGCAAGCATATTTTCTTGATATGTATGTTTGTTAGACATCTAGTAGAGCCTGAAAGGAAATATTTGCTGCATAATATAATTCACTGGTTTTGATTTTTATTTAAATACTATAGGTATTAAAATCAAATAAATAAAATGGATGTTATTTAAATGAGGGATAAAAATTAAAGCATGTCTGAGAAGTGATAATTACCAAGACTTCAAACTTTTTGATGCTATTGATAATTGGATTGCTTATCTCTCTGTTAAAAATGATGAGAAAATGCATACAATTATTATTTTAGTAGTATTGCTCAAATTACTATTGCTTTATCTCATTAGCAGAATGAACTCTGTTAACCAAGCATATTTCATTAATATAGTGTTATAGAAATGTCTTGATTGCTAGTCTTTAAAAGTATTAACTTCTAAACATACACCAATGACTATAGCTAAGTTATTTATTTTTGAGTAAATATTTTGGAACATTGATTAATATAATACCTCTTTAAATATTATTAAAGAATCAACTGCTCAGGATAAACTATATAATATTATCACTTAAAAAATAATTATTGTACATCTACATTTTAGATTTATTCTTTCCTTCACTAATTTCTTCAAATATATATATTGCATAGTTCCATTTTGAACTTTCTATGCTATATGCTAGAGTATAATGGAGAGTGAGATAAAGTGATGCAACCCCTGCCCTCAGGTGGCTTATGTTCTAATACAGTGAGATAAATTGAAGAAGTACTCTAAGTGGATATAGAGGATGCTCTTCAAGGGCATAACAAAGAGGAATCTGATCAAGATTTTAGAAGACATTCTTGAGTAAGTGCTGATTAATTTGAGGTCTAAAGGATAGCTGTACAGTATATTTGTTAAGAAAAAGGTTGTAAAATGAGACCATTTGAGACAGAGGGAACACATATACAAAGGAGAGAGTGTTGTGAGCCAGAGGAAGGGAAGGAAAGTGAGAGTGATGAAATACAGAGACAAGTGGTCCAGCTTCCCTGTGAGGCTGGAGAAGATATTTTTCAGACCAGTAGGCCTTGCAGGTCATGTGAAAGGTTTTATCCCACAAGCAATAGGAAGTTCTTGAAGAGTATGCCATTGTTAGACTAAATATTGACAAGATTCAATTAGCTGTATGTTAAAGAATGATTTATAAGGCAGCTACATTGACAGAGGGAGACAATTAGCAGGCTGATACAGTAGACAAGGCCAAAGATGAAGGTAGTATTGACAAAGCTAATGGAAGTAGAGAAGGAGGGTTGTAGACAGATTTAAGAAATATTGAAAATGTAAAAGAACTTGATAGTGGATTTTTTGTTTATTAGGGTGAAGCATTTTACAAGCTACTGAGAAATACAAAAAAGGAAATAATATGTGGGTTTTGCACTTAAAATAACACGACACATTTTGGATCATAGGACATTCACTTAAGCATCAGTGTAGCTGTACAAAAGGCTAGTAGGTACATGAAAACATGGTCAACAGCATTAGTCATTTACTTCTCCTGATCCTGAGATACTTGGGTTCTGAAAAAAGAAATCTTCTTTTAATATAGCTGCAAGGGGGAACAAATATTCTCGTAGGAAATGCCCCACTTTAGAGAGAAAGGGAATATTTGAAGAAATATTTGAGAATATAGGTTAGGTTCTTAATCATGGAATAAGATTTCAGATTTTACAGTGAGAGAAATTTACAAGAGAAAGAAAAAAAGACCATCGAAGTGAAAAATGGTATTGAAACAAGGATTGAGTATATGATTGATTATCCCAATGGTGCTTACATCAGGTGTGAAAAAGGAAATCAGTAATGTGGATAAGCCCCATTAGTCACTTGGGTAAGGATGTGCCTGTCCTTGAGCCTAACAGTACCCAGGGTACAGCTATATCCTGTAAATAAAGCCCAAATTCTTTGGCTTAAGTAGGTAATCCATTATTTTGTTTTTAGTTGCTGTTGGGAGGTGAAGCGAGTTCAGTAGTACCTTGAACCACAGAGCAAGCAAGATGGAGCCACATGACCTTACAGTAGGATATTTTCAATGATTTGAGACACTTCTGTGTTATATATTATGTTGGAATGACCATGGATTATGTGGCTCCTCCATTTCATGACAATAGCCTTGGGGGGGATCTTCTTTTATATTCACCTCTTCTTATTCACAATCTAGAGGATTAATGAGAACATTCTATCAACGATTGGTTTATGAATCATGCCCTTGTGTTTCTCAAGCAATAACCCTAGCAAGAGAGTATAAATTCAGATATCATCTCTTGAGGTGATTTCTTAAAGCAAAGACCAAGTTTTTGTTGCTTGTAGCATTGCTACATGGTTGTGAGCCATAAAGTGGTATCTTTTTGTTCCTTCTGGGACCCACTTTCTCAACTCAACTGCCTAATGGAATGCCACATTTGTCACAAGAACCAGAAATAAATTATTGAAATCACTCTTCTTTAATCTGATTTTTGAAAATTAGAAGATAAAATAAAAACCTAGCAGCCATTTATCACAGGTAGAAATATTTTCTTTGATTTTTTCTTTTATGCACTTAAATATTTATATATTTTACAGAATATAAATATATTATGGAGCAGAATGCAGAATTTATAAGACATGACACATAATGTACATTTTGTGCTTGAAATAGAGTGCTTTCATTATCCAATGCTATCGTGGATGTTTCAGTGGGGAATTATGTAGTAGGACTGTAGATGGAATTATTACAAATACAACTTCATGTCTTTTAGACTAGTCTGTTTAGGTAATAGTTGATATTTTTCATTCAGATTTCCCTAAATGGTGTTTTAATGATTTTTCTTCCATATCTCATTTTCCTTATCTTCCTTTCCTGCTTCAGAATCTACATACATATCCAAGGGAAGTAAAGGTAAAGAAATGAAGAAGAAGATAGCAGACATATAGATAAGACAGAAGAATAAAATTCGTGTTGCAAGATAGCAAGTCCAAACAGGGATGTGATAAATCCATTCTGTTTCTAGGCAGGCAAAAAACACCAGGAGAATCTTTAACTGGAATATTCAGTACTATTACAATCTAATTATTTTTGATGTTCTACAAAACTTGGAATATCTTGTAGAACTTAATTTAAAGCATGGTATTTGGGGGAAGGAGGAGGTGTTTCCCATGCCAGAGGCTTGTCTTCACTCCACACTAAAGTCAACCTATCTGCTCCTGTGCCCAGTGATGCTAGGTGACAGTGCAGTGAACGACTCAACAGTCAATCTGTGGCATTGACTTGTTTTGTAATCTGGTCCCTGGTGTGCCTTTCTGAAATGTAACTCTGTTTTTATTCACATCCTACAGGTATTGTTCAAACAAAATATGTGGAATTTGACATGAGGACCATTGCTGACCTGCTCTTTGGGCCATTCTGATGCCATGCCAGGTCACGATTCCTGAGAGAGGTAGGAAAATGTCTCCAGTCCTCTTGTGTCTACACATAAACACCACTGTTCTACTCTACAACTACCATATAATGACAGCAAGAGTCTTCTTTATTAATCTTGCTTGTTTCCTGAACTTCACCTAGTGTCTGAGGTATGGGCTCTGACTACTGTAGTTCCTTAAAAATAAAAGTGAAATAAACTTTCTTCCCAGAACCTATTTCCAGGAAGTGGGAGAAGGGTGAAGTGTTCCTTATAATATGAAATGGTCCTTTTTCTTTGATTTCCCAAGTCTTTGTTATTTGTAGTTCTGTGGGTCTTATTGCATTTAGGAAAAAAGAGAACAGCAATTATAGTAAGAGTTTTCACTATTTGGTTTATTTCTTAAATATATCAGACTTAAATCTAGATCCATGACTTTTTCTACCCAGAAGTTAAATATTTCTCACATATGTCCTCAGGTCCCTCTCCAACTTCTTCCATTGGCTCATGCTTCATGACAAAAATGAAAAGTGATAGACAGATGGGTGGTATTGGAGAAAAGAATGCTTTAGTTAACACGTCACCATATTATCCTACCATACTATATTTTTCTTCTGTGTAGGATACAACATGTGGAAGGGCATGAATTCACAGGCCACGTTTTCTGAAAATGATTGATGCAATAACTAGAGTTATTAATAGAACTTACCAAAAGACCAACCCATTTTGAATGTTTTGTAGCTATGGGGAACAGCATTTCAGTTTCTCTGATAAACTTTTCAATGACATTCTGCTAACTTCTCATGGCAAAAGACTAGCTCTTGGCCGAAAAAAGAAGATCCCAAGGGAAACAAGGATCTGTGTGCCTGTGGGTATCCAGCAGGAAGTTCTATGGAAGCAGTTTGAGGGCTGATCAGCATCTCTGCGCACATATTGGGCTGGAGAGTAAGGTCAGGATCTCTTTGCAGATTTCACAGAGGATTTCTAACCAAGAGGACACTGCCAGGTCCCTCAGTGTCAACAGCACAATTTCAAATGGTGTCCACTTAGCATGTTCAGTAATTTTAGCTCTAACCACACAAATGTATTGCACTTTAGAACTTGTAGTACTATTTTCTTTCTTTTATTTCAGTTAGCATTTTATGCCCTAGTTTATTCTCCTCTTATTATTTGAATTCATTTAAAATTTTTTTGCATATTTATCTTTTCCTTTTAATCTTTTAGTCCTTTTGTTTTTATAATCTCACAGTTAATTGTTCTTAGTTGATTCATCTTTTCTCACTCTTTTGTAAGACTTTTATCTCATGTTTACTTTGTTCTTATATTACTTATTTACCTAGTTTCTTCTTATCACCTTTAGGCTTTGTTTTAATTATTTCCTTTTTATGTTATCTATTTTTCATTGTTGTTTTATATTTTTTATCTTCTTTTCTCTTTCTTATCTTTATTTTAGTTTATCTTAATAAAACAAGCAGAGAGCACTAAAACATGTGGGGAGAGAAGTGAGCAGGGCCTCTCTCTGCCCCAAGGCAAGGGAGATTGATTGCTCCCTTTTCCCCTGTCCATTTGGTTGGTCCTATCTCTTCCAGGGGATGAGCATCTATTCTCAACCTTCCCATCTTGAAAGCCTCATTTTAGAAAGGCAGTGTAGTACAGTAGTTAAGGTCACTGTCTTAGGAATAAAGCAAAACTTGATTCACATTAGAACTGTTCTCTCAAGAATGTTACCTATCCTGTACCACTTAAGATTTTCTCTTCTATAGTCATAACAATAACTTTTGAATGGTGTGTAAATTAATCCACTTGAAGCATGTTTTCTAATTTCTAATTTCCCTACTCCACTAATAAAAGGACTCAGATATGAATAACACTTAGTCATGTTTCCAGAAGGGCAGCAACCACTGTTTATTTCTGTATGACCCCTTAAAAACCAAAATCTATCCTGCATTAATCAACAATTAATCTGTTTCTGTCATCTCTGGGCCAAATAGACTATCATGGATGGTTTCATTCTTTCATTAACCTTCTGATTTTTTTTCTCTGACTCCTGTAACTGTTTCCTCACATTGTCAAGGGAGAGTCTTGTCCTTTAAACAAAGTCTGAAACTCTGAAATTCTGTTAAGGTAGCCTAAAACAGCCAAAATGCTACCTAATGGCTGGTTCCTTTATTCTTGTAATACTTGTCCACTTAGATTGTTCACAGATTCCAACTAGTGCTCATTGAGAGCCATATTCCACTGACAGATTTTAACAATATCCTACATTAACTGACTGTGCTTTGTACTTGGTCTCAAATTTCTTTGCTGGAAAGCTAAGGAATAAAATATTGAGGAAAATCTCCAATCTATAATTTTAGAAGTTAATGCCCAGCTCTTACCTTTGGGCAACATAATGGTTAGGATAGTAGATAATATTGTGTGTGAGTTTAACTTGGTTTCTCATGGAAAATGGGGCTGGCATGGGTTCACTGGTGTCTATCTCAGTGCGTCAATTCTCAAAGTAAAAATATGGATACTATAAGTATAGACTGAGCAAATTAATCTAAATTATTTTAGATCATTTAGTCCCAATATGAGCTTGTTTCAACATATGTTTCTTATCCCCATTAAAATAGAGGCTATATCTTAATGTCTTTTACTTCAATATATATTCATATTACCTAAAATGTGATTCTCTGGAAAAGGCATTAAGCCATATTAATGTAGCTTGGGAAAGTATCTTTTACAACATTCAACAGGTCATTTGCTTGCACAGGTCACATGCATTGTTAATTAACATATTCTAAATAGCACTGCTTTACTTTATTAATTTGAATCTTTTTTTCCCCTTTGCCAAACAATTCTTAAGAAGAGTACAGATATTTTGCATACAATTATATTTGTAATTGTAAACTAGTATTTGGATTTTTCATATAAAGATGATATCCAGTTGGTTTTCCTCCAGATGCTGAGATATGAGAACAATAATATCTGACTATCAAGTAATCTGCTCCGTAAACAATGCACATTCTTCAGTGAATCATGATCAGGTTTCTTACATGAAGTAGAATTCAAGATTTTAGATGTCACAGTCAAATCCAGCTCTTGTATCTTAGTGGTTAGTCTCAGATATTGAATAGAATTTCTAATTGTCAAGTGACATAGATACTTTCTGCTAACTGCTTTCCAAAAGTATTTGTCATTCTTCATTAGATATTTTAAAAATTATTTTAATATATTATCCTCTTTGTCCTTTGACTTCTCAACATTCAAAACAATTCAAAACAATTATTTCTGCATCTGTAGCACTATTCGTCGCATCAACTCTCTTGTCATTTACAACCTACTATATATGACAACTTTTCAGGGATACATGCTAACACATTTTTGAAACTTTAGAATTAAAGCTTTCAAATTATTTTTTCTTTTGGAAAACATTGTTCTGTAACTACAATACGAGAACATAGTTTTCCATTTTCATGAACTGAATTCCAGCTATAAATGATATTAAAATGTCTTCTTTTAAGCACTTATAGTATACCTCTAGTACTATCATGATGAATTAACTTTCTTGAGCTATTTTTATTCTAAGTATATTTCTTAAACTTAGTATGCTCCCTTCAACTGATTAAACGAAATGAGTATGAGGTACAAAAAGTAGAAAAAGCATTTCTAGACACAATTCTGCTTATTGAGGTTGAGCACTATAATTGCCCAACTTGTGAGCAACTTTGAAACTTTTGTATATTTTTAATCCTTTTGGAATCTTTGGGATCTTTTTACACCAAGTGTAAAACCAAGATGGAATCAACCAAATGATTTCTTTGTTCATTCTTTATTTATTTTTTTTTTTTTTGCGGTACACAGGCCTTTCACTGTTGTGGCCTCTCCCGTTGTGGAGCACAGGCTCTGGACGTGCAGGCTCAGCGGGCACAGCCCATGGGGCCAGCCACTCTGCAGCATGCGGGATCTTCCCAGACCGGAGCACGAACCCATGTCCCCTGCATTGGCAGGCGGACTCTCAACCACTGAGCCACCAGGGAAGCCCTCTTTGTTCATTCTTGAATTATCCTAGCTTTGTAGGAGGTAGATAAATAACACTTGGAAAATCCTGTATTACAGTGATGTTTTGAATTAATGGATAACATTGTTTTTTTGATATGTGAGTTTATCGTCGACTAAAAAGTAAGATTAATTTAGCTTACTTTCAATTTTATAGACATGGTAAAACAGATCAGACTCATTAGCATTTTCAAATCACTCACAGCATTGTTCATACTTAGTAATTCAGACTTTAGTAGTACCCACATTTGAGAATGCAACGTGATTAAATAATTGTTTTTTCTTCACATTTAATTCCATATCAAAATTTGAAATGAGAAAGACACCATTCAGTAACACATAATGCTCATTAAGCTTTATTTGTTCATAAAATCATTTACCTTTCTCATTTGCTTTGGGCTAGAAGGCTCATGTTTATTGTGTTGAACGTCATTAATTTACAAGTAATATGATCTCATTGTCCTTATTTAGGCAGATCCTAACCATAGAACTATTCAACAAAATTAGTTCAATTTTAATGACAAAACTTTTCAGCTGCAATTCTTTTAGAAATTTTGAGACACATAAATAGAGCAGCTGATTATTGTTCTCTTTAAAAAAGAAACTTTAGAGTAACAGAAGCGGGATCAACATGGTGGAGTAGGAAGACCCTGAGCTCACCTCCTCCCATGAACACATCAAAACTACAGCTACATATAAAGCAATTCTTGCTGAGACTGACCTGACAACTAACAGTATGGCTCTTCTACAACCAAAGCTGTAAAAAAATTTAAAAAGAAAAGAACCATGCAGAGTCTGGGAGGAGGGGAGGAAAAGTGATCTAGTCCAGACCTGCACCCTTAGCAGGTGACCCAGAAGAAGAGTAGGATATCACCAGCTTGGGGATCTCCCTAAGGAGTAAGGGGTTCAAGCATTATATCAGGCACCCCAGTCCTGGGGTCCAGCACCAGGAAGATGAGTCCCCTTTGATGATTTGAAAACCAGTGGAGGTTCCCAGAGGGCTGTAAGAAACTGAGACTCTGCTCTTGAAGAGCATGCACACAGACTTGCTTGATCCCAGTTCCAGAATAGAGGCAGCAGATTGAAAACTGCCTTCTGCTTTGGTCAGCCTGCCAGGACTGCCCTAGCACAGTTCCCAGCCCTTACCAAGCTCCAGTTCCAACCCATTCTGTTCCAGGATTGCTCTTTGCTAAGGACTGCCATTGCAATCATGTGCATTCTCACACTGGGAAAAAGTGGGACCAATTCAGAAGTTCAGCTCAAAGCCCTTGGGCCTTGGGCCTGCCTCCAACCAAATCTGAGATCACCATCGCCATCATGTACATGCACTGGGGAAAAGCAGAGCCAGCTCAGAAGTGCAGCTCCAAACCCTCAGGACACCAACCCTACCTCTGACTAATGTGGAGACCACTGCCACGGTTGCATGCACATAGTTGCAACAGGGAAAAAGTGGAGCCAGCTCAGTAATGTGACACCAACCCCCCAGGCCACAACATCACCTCTGACCAAGGCAAAGACCAACATTGCCATTACACATGTGCTGCACTGGGGAAAAATAAAGCCAGCTCAGAAGTGCTGCTCCAGCTGCTTGAACCCTGGCTATTCTCCAACCAAGGTGGAGATTTCCAGAGTCTGGGAGAAGCCCCAGCCTGCACCTGGCTCTGGCTCTCATCCTTATGACACCAGCACTACCTTCCACCAAGGGGCAGCTGGCCAGGGCTCATATCGGATCCAGCTCTCCCACAAAAGCCATCAGGCACATACAGACTGCATAGGCATGCTCCCACACAATGACATGCCTTCAAGAGTGGGATAGGTAACTGTTTTGCCTACTTTCACAGAGACAGAGAAAGGAAAAGAAAATGTGAAGACAAAGGAATATGTTTCAAATGAAAGAGCAAGATAAAATCCCAGAAAAAAAAGAAACAACTGATGAAATGAAGATAAATTATTTACCTGATAAAAAGTTCAAAGAGGGCTTCCCTGGTGGTGCAGTGGTTGAGAGTCCGCCTGCCGATGCAGGGGACACAGGTTTGTGCCCCGGTCTGGGAAGATCCCACATGCCACGGAGTGACTGGGCCCATGAGCCATGGCCGCTGAGCCTGTGCATCTGGAGCCTGTGCTCTGCAACAGGAGAGGCCACCACAGTGAGAGGCCCGTGTACCACACACAAAAAAAAATAATAATAATAAATAAGTTCAAAGAAACAGTAATAAAAATGCTTACAGAACTCAGGAGAAGAATAGAAGAACAAAGTGAGAACTTTAAAAAATAACTAGAAAATATAAAAAAGAACCAACTGGAGCTGAAGAACACAATAACCACAATGAAAAATACACTGGAAGGAATTAACAGCAGATTGATACAGAAAAATGTATAAGTGACATGGAAGATAGAATAGTGGAAATCACCCAATCAGAACAGCAAATGAAGCAAATGAAGCAGAACAGCTTCATTTTTAAAATGAAGATAGTTTAAGAGACCTCTGGTACAACATCAAGTGTACTAACATTCACATCATAAGGGTCACAGAAGTAGATGAGAGAGAGAAAGGGACAGAAAATGTATTAGATGAAGTTGTGGCTGAAAACTTCCCTAACCTAAAGAAGGAAACAGATATCCGGGTCCAGGAAGCACAGAGATTTCCAAACAAGATAAACCCAAAGATATCCACACCAAGATATATAATTAAAATGGCAAAATTTAAAGAGAGAATTTGAAAGGCAGCAAGAGAAAAACAATGGGTCACATACAAGGAAACTGCATAAGGCTATCAGCTGATTTTTCAACAGAAACTTTGCAGGCCAGAAGGGAGTGGCACAATATACATAAGTGCTAAAAGGAAAAGAAAAAAAAAAAACAACCTACAACCTAGTTTGCTCTACCCAGCAAGTTTATCATTCAGAATTGAAGGAGAGAGAAAGAATTTCCCAGACAAGCAAGAACTAAATGTTCTTTACCACTGAACTGACCTTACAAAAAATGTTAAAGGGTCTTCTTTAAGTGAAAAAGAAAAGCTATTTCAAGAAATAAGAAAATATATGGAGGGAGAAAAATAACTCTTATAAAGGCAAATATTTAGTGAAGGCAGTGAATCAGCCACTTAAATAAGCTAGTACAAAGGTTAAAGACAAAAAAATGTAAAATCAACTGTAATTACAATAAAGAGTAAAAGGATAGACATAAAGATGTAAAATATGATATAAAAACAGATCATGGGGGCTTCCCTGGTGGCACAGTGGTTGAGAGTCCGCCTGCCGATGCAGGGGACACGGGTTCGTGCCCCGGTCCGGGAAGATCCCACATGCCGCGGAGCAGCTGGGCCCGTGAGCCATGGCCGCTGAGCCTGCACGTCCAGAGCCTGTGCTCTGCAACGGGAGAGGCCACAACAGTGAGAGGCCCGCATACCACAAAAAAAAAAAAAAAAAAAAAAAACAGATCATGGGGGAGTGAAAATTGTAGATCTTTTATGATGAGTTTGAACTTAAATGACTATCAGTTTAAAAGAAGTTGATAAGTTACTTGTCAGTATATATGAACTTCATGGTAAACATAAATCAAAAACCTACAATATATTTTTTTTAAAAAAGGAAAGGAACTGAAACACAACACTAAAAAAATCATCAAACCACAAGGGAAGAGACTAAAAGAAGAAAACAACAGAGAAGAACTACAAAAACAGCCAGAAGACAAGTAACAATTACATACAATGTTAATGGACTAAACGCTCCAATCAAAAGTCAGTCTTTTGTAGTCAGCATATATATGGGTCTTTTTCTGTTGTTGGATAAAAAAATTTAAAATAAAAAGACCCATATATATGTTGACTACAAGAGACTTACTTCAAAGCTAAAGACACAAACTGAAAGCATGCAGCTAATGTAAGAGCACCTAAATATACAAAGCAAGTACTAACAGATACAAAGTGAGAAATTGACAGTAATACAATAATAGTATAGGATTTTAACACCCCATTTCCTTCAATGAATAGATCATTCAGACAGAAAATCAGTAAGGAAACAGTGGCCTTAAATGCCACATTAGACCAGATGGACTTAATAGATATCCACAGTATATTCCTTCCCCAAACAGCAGAATATATGTTCTTTTCAAGTGCACATGGAACTTTCTCCAGAAGAAATCACATGCTAGGCCATAAAACAAGTCTCAGTAAATTAAGAAGATTGAAATTATGTAAAGCATCTTCGCAGACCACAACCATATGAAACTAGAAATCAATTACTGGGGGAAAACTGGAAAAGACACAAATACGTTTAGACTAAACAACTTACTAATAAAAGACCAATGGATCAATGAAGAAATAAAAAAAAACACACACATGAAAAGATGCTCAGCATCACTAATCCTCAGGGAAATGCAAAGCAAAACCACAATGAGATATCACCTCACACCTGTCAGAATGACTACCATCGAAAAAAACACAAATAACAAATGTTGGTGAGGATGTGGAGAAAAGGGAACCTTATACACTGTTGGTAGGAATGTAAATTGGTACAGAGGTTACAGAAAAGAGTATGGAGGTTCCTGTGATCCTGCAATTCCACTCCTGGGTATATATCCAAAATAAATGAAAACATTAATTCAAAAAAATATATGCACCCCATTGTTCATAGCAGCATTATTTATAATAGCCAAGATATGGAGGCAACCTAACTGTCCATCAACAGGTAATTGGTTCCGAAGAATTGGTATACATAATTCAATGGAATATTACTCAGTCATAAAAAGAATGAAATTTTGCCTTTTAAATGGACCTAGAAGTCCATTATGCTTAGTGAAATTATCTGGATAGAAAAAGACAAATTCCGCATGTGTTCACTTATATGTGAAATCTAAAAAATAAAACCAAAGAACAGGGCTTCCCTGGTGGCACAGTGGTTGAGAATCTGCCTGCTAATGCAGGGGACATAGGTTTGAGCCCTGGTCTGGGAGGATTCCACATGCCGCAGAGCAACTAGGCCCGTGAGCCACAACTACTGAGCCTGCGTGTCTGGAGCCTGTGCTCCGCAACAAGAGAGGCCGCAATAGTGAGAGGTCTACGCACCATGATGAAGAGTGGCCCACACTTGCCACAACTAGAGAAAGCCCTCACCCAGAAATGAAGACCCAACACAGCAAAAATAAATAAATTAATTAATAAACTCCTACCCCCAACATCTTAAAAAAAACAAAAAAACAAAGAACAAATATAGCAAAACAGACTTAGAGATACATAGAACAAACTGGTGACCACCAAAGAGGAAAGGGGTGGAGAGAGGGACAAGATATGGGAAAGGGATTAAGAGGTAAAAACTACTGAGTATAAAATAAAGATGTTACAAGGATAGAATGTACAACACAGGGAATATAGCCAATATTTTAAAGTAACTTTATATGGAGTATAATCTATAAAAATATCAAATCACTGTTGTATACTTGCTGCTAATATATTATTGTAAGTCAACTATACTTCAATTAAAAAAGATAAATATGAAATTTTATTTTTGCCTTTTTTGTGTAATACATACAAAATTTAATTTTCATTTTCATTTATATTTATATATATATTTTTTGAATTATATATATATATATTTTTTTATACAGCACGTTGTTATTAGTTATCCATTTTATACATATTAGTGTATATATGTCAATCCTTATCTCCCAATTCATCACATTACAACCCCACTTTCCCGACTTGGTGTCCATACGTTTGTTCCCTACATCTTTGTCTCTATTTCTGCCTTGCAAACTGGTTCATCTGTACCATTTTTCTAGGTTCCACATATATACATTAATATACGATATTTGTTTTTCTCTTTCTGACTTCCTTCACTCTGTATGACAGTCTCTAAATCCATCCACATCTCTACAAATGACCCAATTTCATTATTTTTTATGGCTGAGTAATATTCCATTGTATATATGTGCCACATCTTCTTTATCCATTCATCTGTCGATGGGCATTTAGGTTGTTTCCATGACCTGGCTATTGTAAATAGTGCTGCAATGAACATTGGGGTGTATGTCTTTTTGAATTATGGTTTTCTCAGGGTATATGCTCAGTAGTGGGATTAATGGGTCATATGGTAATTCTATTTTTAGTTTTTTAAGAAACCTCCATACCGTTCTCAATAGTAGCTGTATCAATGTACATGCCACCAACAGTGCAAGAGGGTTCCATTTTCTCCACACCCTCTCCAGCATTGGTTGTTTGTAGATTTTCTGATGATGTCCACTGTAACTGATGTGAGGTAAAACATCATTGTAGTTTTGATTTGCATTTCTCTAATAATTAGTGATGTTGAGCAGCTTTTCATGTGCTTCTTGGCCATCTGTATCTCTTACTTGGAAAAATGTCTATTTAGGTCTTCTGCCCATTTTTGGATTGGGTTGGTTTTTTTTAATATTGAGCTGCATGAGCTGTTTATATATTTTGGAGATTAATCCTTTGTCCGTTGGCTCATTTGCAAATATTTTCTCCCATTCTGAGGGTTGTCTTTTCGTCTTGTTTGTAGTTTCCTTTGCTCTGCAAAAGGTTTTAACTTTCATTAGGTCCCATTTGTTTATTTCTGTTTTTATTTCCATTACTCTAGGAGGTGGATCAAAAAAGATCTTGCTGTGATTTATGTCAAACAGTGTTCTTCCTATGTTTTTCTCTAAGAGTTTTATAGTGTCCAGTCTTGCATTTAGGTCTCTAATCCATTTTGAGTTTATTTTTGTGTATGGTGTTAGGGAGTGTTCTAATTGCGTTCTTTTACATGTAACTGTCGAGTTTTCCCAGCACCACTTACTGAAGAGGCTGTCTTTTCTCCATTGTATACCCTTGCCTCCTTTGTCATAGATTAGCTGACCATAGGTGCGTGGGTTTATCTCTGGGCTTTCTATCCTGTTCCATTGACCTATATTTCTGTTTTAGTGCCAGTACCATACTGTCTTGATTACTGTAGCTTTGTAGTGTAGCCTGAAGTCAGGGAGTCTGATTTCTCCAGCTCCGTTTTTTTCCTTCAAAACTGCTTTGGCTATTCAGGGTCTTTTGTGTATCCAAATAAATTTTTAAATTTTTGTTCTGGTTCTGTAAAAAATGCCATTGGTAATTTGATAGGGATTGCATTGAATCTGTAGATTGCTTTGGGTAGTATAGTCTTTTTCACAGTATTGATTCTTCCAATCCAAGAACATGGTATATCTCTCCATCTGTTGGTATCATCTTTAATTTATTTCATCAGTGTCTTATAGTTTTCTGCATACAGGTCTTTTGGCTCCCTAGGTAGGTTTATTCCTAGGTATTTTATTCTTTTTATTGCAATGGTAAATGGGAGTGTTTCTTTAATTTCTCTTTCAGATTTTTCATCATTAGTGTATAGGAATGCAGGAGATTTCTGTTCATTAATTTTGTATCCTGCAACTTTACCAAATTCACTGATTAGCTCTAGTAGTTTTCTGGTAGCATCTTTAGGATGCTCTATGTATACTATCATGTCATCTGCAAACAGTGACAGTTTTACTTCTTCGTTTCCAGTTTGCATTCCTTTTATTTCTTTTTTTCCTCTGATTAACGTGGCTAGGACTTCCAAATCTATGTTGAATAATAGTGGTGAGAGTGGACATCCTTGTTTTGTTCCTGATCTTAGAGGAAATGCTTTCAGTTTTTCACCATTGAGAATGATGTTTGCTGTGGGTTTTTGTATATGGCCTTTATTGTTCTGAGGTAAGTTGCCTCTATACCCACTTTCTGGAGAATTTTTATCATAATTGGGTGTTGAATTTTGTCAAAAGTTTTTTTCTGCATCTATTGAGATAATCGTATGGTTTTTATTCTTTAATTTGTTAATATGGTGTATCATATTGATTGATTTGCATATGTTGAAGAATCTTTGCATCTGTTGGATAAATCCCACTTGATCATAGTGTATGATCCTTTTAATGTGTTGTTGGATTCTGTTTGCTAGTATTGTGTTGAGGATTTTTCAATCTTTATTCATTAGTGATATTGGTCTGTAATTTTTTTTTTGGTAGTATCTTTGTCTGGTTTTGGTATAGGGTGATGGTGGCCTCATAGAATGAGTTTGGGAGTGTTCCTCCCTCTGCAATTTTTGGAAGAGTTTGAGAAGGATGGGTGTTAGCTCTTCTCTAAATGTTTGATAGAATTCACCTGTGAAGCCATCTGGTCCTGGACTTTTGTTTGTTGGAAGATTTTTAATCACAGTTTCAATTTCATTATGACTGGTCTGTTCACATGTTCTATTTCTTCCTGGTTCAGTCTTAGAAGGTTATACCTTTCAAAGAATTTGTCCATTTCTTCCAGGTTGTCCATTTTATTGGCATAGACTTGCTTGTAGTAGTCTCTTAAGATGCTTTGTATTTCTGTGGTGTCTTGTAACTTCTCCTTTTTCATTTCTAATTTTATTGATTTGAGTCCTCTCCCTCTTTTTCTTGACGAGTCTGGCTAGTGGTTTATCAATTTTGTTTATCTTCTCAAAGAACCAGATTTTAGTTTTATTGATCTTTGCTGTTGTTTTCTTTGTTTCTATTTCATTTATTTCTGCTCTGATCTTTATGATTTCTTTCCTTTTCCTAACTTCAGGTTTTGTTTGTTCTTCTTTCTCTAGTTCCTTCAGGTGTAAGGTTAGATTGTTTACTTGAGTTTCTTCTTGTTTCTTGAAGTAGGCTTGTATTGCTATAAACCTCCCTCTTAGAAATGCTTTTGCTGCATCCCATAGGTTTTGGATCATTGTGTTTTTGTTGTAATTTTTCTCTAGGTATTTTTTTATTTCCTTTTGATTTCTTCAGTGGTTATTTAGTAACGTATTGTTTTGCCTCCATATGTTTTTGCTTTGTACTTTTTTTTCCCTGTAATTGATTTCTCATCTCATAACATTGTGGTCAAAAAAGATGCTTGATATGATTTCAATTTCTTTAAATTCACTGAGGCTTGGTTTGTGACCCAAGATGTGATCTATCCTGGAGAATGTTCCACGTGCACTTGAGAAGAGAGTGCAATCTGCAGTTTTGGGGTGGAATGTCCTATAAATATCAATTAGATCTCTCTGGTCTATTGTGTCATTTAAAGCTTGTATTTCCTTATTAATTTTCTGTTTGGATGATCTGTCCATTGGTGTAAGTGAGGTGTTAAAGTCCCCCACTATTATTGTGTTACTGTCGGTTTCCTCTGTTATAGCTGTTAGCAGTTGCCTTATGTATTGAGGTGCTTCTATGTTGGGTGCATATATATTTATAATTGTTATATCTTCTTCTAGGATTGATCCCTTGATCATTATGTAGTGTCCTTCCTTGTCTTTTGTAGCATTCTTTATTTTAAAGTCTATTTTATCTGATATGAGTATTGCTACTCCAGCTTTCTTTTGGTTTCCATTTTCATGGAGTATCTTTTTCCATCCCCTTGCTTTCAGTCTGTATGTGTCCCTAGGTCTGAAGTGGGTCTCTCATAGACAGCATATATATGGGTCTTGTTTTTGGATCCATTCAGCGAGCTTGTGTCTTTTGGTTGGAGCCTTTAATCAATTCATGTTTAAGGTAATTATTGATATATATGTTCCTATTACCATTTTCTTAATTGTTATTGGTTTGTTTTTGTAGGTCCTTTTCTTCTCTTGTGTTTCTCACTTAAAGAAGTTCCTTTAGCATCTGTTGTAGAGCTGGTTTGTTAGTGCTGAATAATCTTAGCTTTTGTTTGTGTGTAAAGCTTTTGATCTCTCTGTCGAATCTGAATGTTATTCTTGCCAGGTCGAGTAATCTTGGTTGTAGGTTCTTCTCTTTCATCACTTTAAATATGTCATGCCACTCCCTTCTGACTTGTAGAGTTTCTGCTGAGAAATCAGCTGTTAACCTCGTGGGAGTTCCCTCGTATATTATTTGTCATTTTTCCCTTGTTGCTTTCAATAATTTTTCTTTGTCTTTAATTTTTGTCAATTTGATTACTATGTGTCTCGACATGTTTCTCCTTGGGTTTATCCTGCCTGGTACTCTCTGCACTTCCTGGACTTGGGTGGCTATTTCCTTTCCCTTGTTAAGTAAGTTTTCAACTATAATCTCTTCAAATATTTTCTCTGGTCCTTTCTCTCTCTCTTCTCCTTCTGGGACCCCTATAATGTGAATGTTGTTGCCTTTAATGTTGTCCCAGAGGTGTCTTAGGCTGTTTTCATTTCCTTTCATTCTTTTTTCTTTATTCTGTTCTGTGGCAGTGAATTCACCGTTCTGTCTTCCAGGTCACTTATCTGTTCTTCTGCCTCAGTTATTCTGCTATTGATTCCTTGTAGTGTGTTTTTCATTTCAGTTATTGTATTGTTCATCTCTGTTTGTTTTTTTTAATTCTTCTAGGTCTTTGTTAAACATTTCTTGCATCTTGTTGATCTTTGCCTCCATTCTTTTTCCGAGGTCCTGGATCATCTTCACTATCATTATTATGAATTGTTTTTCTGGAAGGTCGCCTATGTCCACTTCATTTAGTTGTTTTTGTGGGGTTTTATCTTGTTCCTTCATCTGGTACAAAGTCCTCTGCTTTTTCATTCCATCTATCTTTTTGTGAATGTGGTTTTCCTTCCACAGGCTGCAGAATTGTAGTTCTTCTTTATATTTCTATTTTTGATTATGCATCAGTTTTCTTCCTCCCTTTGAATTTTTTTTGTAGGCATTTGGGAAGCTCATGTAAAGTGGCTCACACTGTTGTTAAAAAGAAAATAATATTATTCTTCTATATCAAAGTGAAGATTTTTTATTTTCTTCCATCATCTCAATTTCTTTGTATCACATCAGGTAACATGTGTCCCATTTTCCTTCAGTCTGAGCCTTTTTTCTCCTTCACTTTTTTTTCCTGTTTTCATCTACCCAGGCTTTCTAGTATTAGAAGCAAGGAATTTCTTATTTTGTTGTTGCTATGGCAACTGTTTCTATTTCATAAGACTAACTTTGGCTGTGAGTAAATAGAAATGATAGTTTTAAACCAATATCTAATTTTATTATTTATACATTATAAGAAGGCTAGAGATATTCATACTGGGTCTGGAATAGCAGCACCAAATTATCATTGAGAATGCAGACTGTCCCTATCTTTCCACTTAGCCATTGAAGCATATGGCTTTGACCTCATGCTCAACACTTCATGGTAACTGGTTTGTTATTTCACTTGTGGTATCAAATCCGAATTTTAGGTAAGAAGACATAAGGTAAAGAAGATCCAAGTTTCTTTGTTTATAGAGCTTTATGGGTAAATTCTGTTTATATCTACTTGGCCCAAACTTGTTCAGATGACCAATCCTATCTGCAGTAGAATCAGGGAAATACAGTTTCTTAAATGAGCACATTGACATCAGAAACAGCATCTAGTTTCTGCTAAGAAGGGAGGAGAAAAATGCCACAGTGGAGCATTTTTTAGTAATTTGGCTCTTTTAAATGTATAACTTTGCTTAAAGTGCTTTAAATACCTCCCTGCCAAGAATGAATAGATTTTGTTTGTTTCAGTTATTCTAAGATTAAATAGGCTCATAATTTGCATAAAACTTCTGTAAATATGTTCACCCTGGATTTTTTTTAACCAAAACACCAACATTAAAAAAAGAATATAAATCTCTATATTTGTAGGTTTTCATCATGAAATGACTCTTTACAGAAAGTAAAAATAACTATATATAGTGATCACAATATAATTTCCACCAGCCTCTCACAAGAAACAGACATTCCCTAAAATTTTCATTATCATCAGACTAAAATACATTTTAATTTAATACAATAAATAAATTTACATATGTCTAAAGTTAAATTCCAAAAATACAAAGCGAATAAAACATAATTTTAAAAAGTAAAGAAGAAAAAATCTATTGCTGAAAATTATGATCAAAACTCAAATTAAATGATAAAGCCAGTGCTAAAATTAAATGAGTAATATCTGACCTAGAGATGCTTCAACTTTTTTTTTTAACACTTTGACGATGGGAATCCAAATTTTCCAATTTTGTGAATGCTCATTCTTCTGTGCCAATAGAAGAAATTAACACAGACCAGCCCTAAAACTATGTAACCATTCCTTAGAACAACCATCAAAACAAAAGTTATGAAAGAAAAAACATGAAAACCAAACTGCATATTCATAACCAATATTTTTTAACATCTTTATTGGAGTATAATTGCTTTACAATGGTGTGTTACTTTCTGCTTTATAACAAAGTGATCAGCTATACATATACATATATCCCCATATCTCCTCCCTCTTGCATCTCCCTCTCACCCTCCCTATCCCATCCTCCCTAACCCACCCCTCTAGGTGGACACAAAACATCAAGCTGATCTCCCTGTGCTACGCGGCTGCTTCCCATTGGCTATCTATTTTACATTTCTTAATGTATATATGCCCATGCCACTCTCTATGGTTAAAATGTAAATTATGTCTTTGGAATCATTAGCAAAAGTTATTTTAGGCACCCCTAAGTTTTCAAAAATCTCTTCAAGGATCTTCCGCTTTGATATCACATTATTTTTGAGTAAACATTACTCTCCTGGGAGTTGTGGGCACATTTTATTGATGAAAGAAACCAAACTTCTTTCCACATAAACAGCAGATACATATTTGTCAATAATATTTCTGTTTCCTTTGCTATATTCCTCATGTCATCTCCTATGTGGCCATGAAAGTAGAATACTACATAGAAGATTTTTAAAAAGCAACAACAGGCCCCAAATAGAGTCACTTGTCCTAAGGCCCATGTCATGAAACCAAGCCTTAATACTTAAACTAATTACATTTAGCCTCTCTCAAGAACATAACCTTGCCCAGTCAGTCTGGAATTTCCTGGTGAAGACTAGCAAGGAAATCTGCTTGATAGACCTCCACTGTCCCCCAAAGGAAGGTGACCCAGTCTGAAACCATCCATTCTTTGCTAGAATAACTTCCTTGATCTGCCTCCTTTTGCCTAAAAGAGTCTTCCATTTTGTTTGGCTCCTTGGAGCTCCTTTCTGTTTGCTAGATGAAATGCTGCCTGATTCATGAATCATTGAATAAAGCCAATTAGATCTTTAAATTTACTCAGTTGAGTTTTGTTTTTTTAATTAAGGCCTCTCTTGTTTTCTGGATTAATTTACTTACTCCAAATTTCTGGAAAAATGACACATAATTGTTCAAAGTTATGTCCTGCTAGCAGTTCCCTTTTGCAGTCATTTTGGGGTTCAATTTCCTTCCATTTCTGTAGCTCCTTTATCACCTAGTGCCTTGAAGTGCTCTGCATTTAGCCAGAAAAATAAAAAAGAAAAAGAGAAAAAAAGAAAAAGAGAGAGAGAGTATAGAGGAGCCACAGCTAGCCACAGCTAAAATAAGCTAACTAAGGTGTGATATAGATCACTTCTACTCCCATGGGGTAGCCTGACACAGAATGGGAGAATAGATTGAGAAGTCAGGCATGTGCCCAAGGAGTCCTTGGAGAAGAAGCATTGCTTGACATGGGTATCAAATAATCATGAAGTAGCCTGAGGTGGTGGCTCTGATGGTGACCAAGAGCAATAGTTAATTGTTGGAATCACAGCATCTGCCTTCTCAATCTTGAATGGTCTACTCATTTAAAAAAATTCTTTTAAAGTAAATAATCAAACACATAAATGAGAGGATTACATAAATAATATCAATTGCATCAGTGTTGTGTTCATAGAAACAACTCCTTTCCTAGTTTAATCATGGACTTGGGGAAGAAGAAGTTTTTCCCAAAACTACATTTTTTTAATTTTTATTTTTTATAAATTTATTTATTTATATTTGGCTGTTTTGTGTCTTCATTGCTGTGTGTGGGCTTTAGTTGCAGTGAGCAGGGGCTACTCTTTGCTGTGGTGCACGGGCTTCTCATTGCAGTGGCTTCTTTTGTTGCAGAGCATGGGCTCTAGGCACACGGGCTTCAGTAGTTGTGGCATGCGGGCTCAGTAGTTGTGGCACACGGGCTTAGTTGCTCCATGGCATGTGGGATCTTCCCAGACCAGGGCACGAACCTGTGTCCCCTGCATTGGCAGGCTGATTTCCAACCAGTGCGCCACCAGGGAAGTCCCCAAAACTACATTTTAAAATAAACATGTTCTTAGTTAAATATGTGTGTACTGTGTAGTGTGCAATGGCCTCAACATTTGTATATTAAAAAAAGAAAATACAAAAAAGAACCAGAAGTAGAAATTTCATTTAATCAGAACATTATTGTGGGGGCTATAGGATGTTAAGGTGGGTATAAAGTGTATGACAAGTTAAGGACAGACTGTCTCTCCTAGATTTTTCATTCATGAATGGTCTCATGAAATTTAAATCATTGTTATAATTGTCTAAATAAAAATAACAATAAAATTTTATAAATTGTTATTACTAAGTATAAACATTACAAATTTCTACTTTTTAAAACCCTATTTTACAATTTTAAAAGATTATGGGCCATAATCTCCACCTAGACTTGATACAGCTCTAGATTCATATATGTGCTAAGTAATTTTGCTCTGTTCTAGTGTATAAATTGTTTTATTTGGTTCAAAGTAGATCTAGAAAGAATGAAACTTAATAGATGTTAGAGTAACTATTGCAAGAAAAGTCACCTGAAGTATTTTACCTTCTTGTGATGAGTCAAAATAATGTCATATTCAAATATCCATGTAGTCTATTACAGGAGTACAGAGTATAAAAAATTCCAGAGGCCTTGGGAATCTATGGAAGTAAACATACCTTACTGATTTTCAGCATTCAAGGACTAACATCAGACAAAACTTTCAAAATTCTTCAGTGATATTATACATATCCGTCAGGAACTCTGGTTTCGTTTTTCCATTAAAACTTTCTAAGCACATCATAATTTACAAATCCAATGGACTCTTTTCTAATATATCTTAAACCCACTGCAGTATTTAAAATGTTCATGATACCTTTATTATTCCAATACATTTTTCTTTGTATTTGTCTTAAATGACAATTGCATCTCCTAATTATCCTTATTTTACATAGACTACATTGTCTATACTATTGTCTGTCTTTTTTGCCTGTCTCCACTGCAGATACAATTCAAATTTCTGTTCTGGGCCCAGTTCCTTCTATTTCTACAGTTAATTGTATCTTCTCTGTATTTATACAGATTACCCTTCTTGTAAAGTGTTAAAATCCTTCCATTGCCTACAAGTTTCTCAAAGACCTGGCACCTGCCTTCCCCTCTGGCCACATCCCTACTACTGTGCTCCCCCTCACTCACTGTGTATGTCCCAGCTACTCTGGCTTCATTCTCTCTGAAACTATCAAGATTATTCCTATCATAGAATGTCTGAATTAGTTTCCTCTGCCTGGATTTCTCTACCCTCAGAACTTGTTAGAACCACAGTGTTTTTTTTGTTTTTGTTTTTTAAAGGTGCCATCTGGCTTTATTTTTTATTTTTAAATTAATTTGTATTGGACTATGTTGTGTTAGTTTCTGCTGTACAGAAAAGTGAATCAGTTATACATATACATATATCCACTCTTTTTTAGATTCTTTTCCTATATAGATCATTACAGAGTATTGAGTAGAGTTCCCAGTGCTATACAGTAGGTTCTTACTAGTTACCTATTTTATATATAGTAATGAGTCTCTGTCAATCCCACTCTCCCAATTTATCCCTCTCCCCCTTTTCCCCGTGATAACCATAAGTTTGTTTTCTACATCTGTGACTCTGTTTTGTAAATAAGTTCATTTGTACAATTTTTTTAAGATTCCACATATAAGTGATATCATATCATATTTGTCTTTCTCTGTTTGACTTATTTCACATAGTATGATAATCTCAGGTCCATCCATGTTGCTGCAAATGTATTATTTAATTCTTTTTAATGGCTGAGTAATATTCCATTGTATATATGTACCACATCTTTATTCATTCGTCTGTCTATGGACATTTAGGTTACTTCCATGTCCTGGCTATTGTAAATAGTGCTGCAATGAGCATTGGGGTGCATGTATCTTTTCGAATTATGGTTTCCTCCAGATATATGCCCAGGACTGGGATTGCTGGATCATATGGTAGCTCTATTTTTAGTTTTTTAAGGAACCTCCATACTGTTCTCCATAATGGTTGTACCAATTTACATTCCTACCAGCAGTGTATGTGGAGAACCACAGTGTTTTAATTGTCAAAGATCTTTAATAATTGAATGTGTGATATGAGGAGTCCCTTATCATTTCTTTTCCAAAGGGTCTGGGTTAATGTCATTGCTTACTTAACATATGAGTTATAGAATCACCTTGTCTACTTCCAAGTAGTAACAATAAGAACAAGTTATAACGATTATTTTATTAGGTTCATATAAATGTTGTGAAATAAATATATTAATCTAGGAAGCAATGATATCTTTATGAAGTTTAGAGGTCTTTCCATTGGCTCAGGTTGTCTGGAATGTGTGTGTGTGTGTGTGTGTGTGTGTGTGTGTGTGTGTGTCTTCCTCAACGGTATTTAACATTTTCTCTAAGTAGATTGCATGTATTTCTAAAGGTAATTTCTAGGTTATTTATCTTTTCTTCTTATGTGGTTGCTGCTGCTGTTGTAATTTTTTCACTATGTAATATAAATGTCTTGATTTTATAAAGAATATTTTCTTGTTTACATGGAATTGTTTAAAAGTTACTCTTCTCCCTAAAATAGCACTCTTACCATTGAACTGAGTTGGTCTAACTTATTTTGGTATTCTTTTCCACGACATTGCTTTCTTCCTACAATACTTCAATGCCTCAACTTCTTTAATTCTCATAAACTCTATGAGATAGGCAATAGTAGTATCCACTATTTGTAGGTGAAGTGAAGAAACGCCTCAGAGGCAGATAAAGGGTACATACACAGCTATACAGGATTCCAATTTGGTCAGTCTGATGGTGGAAACAATTCTGCAACTCTAGATAGTATTTCATATGTATTTCTGTTTTTTTCAAGTAGCTTCCTCCCATATACTGTGAAGTTGATAAGGTATCTTAAGTATCTGGGTAGAGCATTTCAGTGAACTGTTTCTTTTATACTCTATCTAGTTCAAAATCAGCAATGAGCATTTAGAGTTGGAGAAATCCACAATCAAACTATAAAGGACTTTTTTTCCCCACTTTTGAAATTTAAGAATTTTTTTCATGGAAAGGCATTTTATTTTAAATATAGACATGTGTACATGTCAATCCCAAACTCCCAGTCTATCCCTCCCCCCAACCCTTTCCCCTGGTAACCATAAGTTGGTTCTCTAAGTCTGTGAGTCTGTTTCTGTTTTGTAAATAAGTTCATTTGTATCATTTTTTTTTAGATTTGACATGTAAGTGATACTATATGATATTTGTCTTTCTCTGTCTGATTTACTTCACTTACTGTGATAATCTCCAAGTCCATCTGTATTGCTGCAAATGGCATTATTTAATTCTTTGTAATGGCTGAGTAATATTCCATTGTGTATATGTATGAATATTCTTTATCCATTCATCTGTCGATGGACACTTAGGTCATATCCATGTCCTGGTCATTGTGAATAGTGCTGCTATGAACATTGTGGTACATGTCTCTTTTTGAATTATGGTTTTCTTAGGATATATGCCCAGTAGTGGGATTGCTGTGTCATATGGTAGTTCTATTTTTAGTTTTTTAAGGAACCTCCATACTGTTCTCCATAGTGGCTGTATCAGTTGACATTCCCACCAACAGTGCAAGAGGGTTCCCTTTTCTCCACACCCTCTCCAGCATTTATTGTTTGTAGATTTTTTGATGATGGCTATTCTGACCTGTGTGAGGTGATACCTCATTGTAGTTTTGATCTGCTTTCTCTAATTATTACTGATGTTGAGCAACCGTTCATATGTTTGTTGGCAATCTGTGTATCTTCCTTGGAGAAATGTCTGTTTAGGTCTTCTGCCCATTTTTGTATTGGGTTGTTTGTTTTTTTGATATTGAGCTGTATGAGCTGTTTGTATGTTTTAGAGATTAATCCTTTGTCAGTTGCTTGAAACTTTAACTATTTATTAGTTACCTAACTGATACTCCCAGTCATGTCTTTTTGAGTTTCCTTCCTCAAATGTTTCAAACTCTCATCATCTATCTTTCAGTCTTATTATAGTCTAGATGAAATTGCAATTAAATATCACCAAGTGTGTTTACTAACTCATAATAGTATTTTTTGATATGTATTCTTCTCCTCTCTCTTCTACATGATAAGCATTGCCTGTTAAGTGAAGAAAGTCCTTTGTTTACCACCCCCATCCCTTTGACACAGTCATTGCAATCCGTGTGCTTCCATTTCCTTTGGGCATATCATATTGCATCTCTTTCTCAGAATTATAATTATTTGATTAAGGATTTGTCTCTCATTAGGTTATGACTTTTCCAAATAAAATTTTTACTTTTCAACTTGTTTTCTTTCTTTATCATGTAGTAAAATGCCTGACACTCAACACAATTTTGGTTTTTTTCACTGAAAAAAATCATATTAAGAAGATAAGTATATATTTTTTATGTTTGTTACATAATCTTTAAATTATTGGCTAACTGAGATCACTGTTAGTAGTGTTTACTTACATATTTGAGTGGTGTTGTCTTGCTGACATTTGATAAATCATTTATTAACAATTATTCAGAAATACAGGAATGGTGTTGAATGATTCATTTTGCCCTATTCACCTCTCAAAAGCTAATTACCTAATTTCCATGACCTTTGTGTATTTTTCTATTTGATTTCATAGTCAACTCAACAAATTCTTTGTGAGAGGCCACTATGTGTAAAGTAATGTGGTTATTTAATTAAAATAAATTTTTAGCTTACATTCATTTATTTTCAATATGATGGCAGCAAAAAAAGAAGTCTTTGTGCCAGGTTATTATGTACAGGCTCGATCCAACAAATACTAAGCACCCACAATCTGGCTGTAAATGTGCTAAGTGATGGAAATAAAATAATTGAATGTAACTTTATCTTTGCTCTTACAGAAATTACAGTATTTTATGGAGGCTGTTTTTTCATTTACTTAAGTATTTTTTAAAATATTCAATTATAACACCCGTCATGTTGTTTATGTCATATAATTTTTAATGTTAAACTTCAATTCATTTAAAAATTATTTTATAATTATACAGAAGCACTTTATAAATTGTTTCAAAAGAATAGGAAAATAAGAATAATAACTAGAATATAGTTAGTGCTTACCATGTGCTAACTACTGCTGCTCTGCAGTTTGATATATTTTCACATTTAAGTCTTAAAACAACCTTTATGAGATAGATACTATTGCTAGCCACTGTCCTCATTCTCATGACAAGAAGTCTTGGGCTTAAAAAAGTTTGGCAGCTTGTCCAACATTTTAAAGAAGTATTTGGGAGAATACAGCTTCAAACACATTTTGTGTGACCGTGGTCCCAAATAGCTATTTTTGTCACACTGAACACCCTCAATAGAAACATCTTGCATTAATTATTTATTACATAATAATGCTGGTAACAACCACAAAACCTTAGTGGCAAACAACAGTCAACATATATTTTTGCCCCTTTTTAAATTTCCTTTCAGTTCTGCTTATCAGCATTGGGCCAAGTATTTTTTCAGCTCATATCTTTCTTGTAGTAACTCATTCACAATAAATAAGAACTGCTGAAACTTTCATCATTCTGCCTGGAAAATCTCATAACTCAAGGTCTAATTTAACAATTATTTCTCTTTTTGCATCTGAATTATATCATGTTGACATAGGTCTTTCCCACTCTTGGCTTATTAGGAAATGCTTCTATGTCTTCTAGTATTGATATGGTCTTATTTTCTGCATTAAAATATTTGATCAATTTGGCACTTTTTTAGTGTATCTTTTTTTTCCCCAGATGACTATAGTAGTCAGAACAGCATTTCCTGGATAGTCCATTTTTTCTCCCTGATTTGAGGTGGCTCCTTTACACCTAAAAACTCATACCCAGTCTATTTCTGACTTTCTCTTATATTCTATTCATCTGTCTTTTTATGCAGTTAATATAGTAAACTGCTTTATTGTTGACACATTATGATATGTTTAGTGTCTAGCAGTACTAGTGTCCATTCTGAATTGGAGTTTTCTTCTTTATACTTGTTTTCTCATTTTTCATGTGAACTTTTTGAAAATGATATTATAATAATAAGTTCACTTGGCAGAAAATTAAAGTCATTTTAATATCCAAGAATGTGATATAATTTTCATTTGTAAGAGCATCAATTCGTTTCCTTCAGTAGCTTCTTAAATTTTTCTTCCTATGGATTTTAGGTATTTCCTATTTAATGTAACTCATAGGTATATTTGATTTTCATGCTATTTTAAATAGCTTCCCTTAAATAGTTAGAAATTCTAAATTGTAATTGACTGTATAAGGACCACTGGTTATTTCTGGTCATACATTTGATTGCTTAAAATATTACTGATTTATCTTAGTGTTGGGGATTGATTTCAGTTGATTCCGTTACATTTTACACACATGCGGTTATATCATTTACAAACACATAATTCTATTTTCCTTGTTTTTTCTACTTTTTATACTTCATGCAATTTATTTACCTCTTTAAATTGTTTCAATTGAAACTCAAGTACAAATCTTACCCTTTTAAGAGGGGAATTGAGGTTGCAATAGATCTCTTTTACCATTCCAAGAAAATGTCATTATTTCTTATTTTCTTGAATTCTTATTTTCAAAAACTGACTGTTTAATTTAGTCAAATACTTTTTGTTACATATGAAAAATTTATCTGATATTTTTCTAGGAGCATTGATTTAATAAATATCTATCAATTTAACAATATTGAAACATCCTTGAATTCCTGGAATAAACCCCATTAGGTAATGTTGCATTTATTTCTTTGTGTTGTTAAAATCTGTTTATTTCTGATTTTTAGGTCAATATTCATAAGTGATATTTTTTGTGATTTTATTTTATGTAAAATTATTGTCATAAATTAGTATTAATATGTACTCAATTTGTAATATGAATTTGGAAGCTCTCTTCTTTTTATGTACTCTGGAAATATTTTCATAACATTTCAGTTATCTGCTTTTTAGAGGTTTACTAAAATTACCCCCAGAAAACTGTCTGATCCCCTGAGGTTTGATTCAGTTAGTTTCATTTAGTTTTTGTATTATTTCACTGTTTTGGGTCAATATTCTCTACAGGAATCATTATGTATACACTTTATTTTCTTCTTGGGTCAGTTTTAGGAAATTTATTTTCTTAGAATTTATCTATCTTAAACAGGTTTTCAACATTATTTGCATATTTTAAGGCAAATGTTTTATTTGATTCTTATAATTTCTTGTTCCTATGACCATTTCCCTATTATTTTATATTAAGTTCCCACTTTTTCTTTTTTTCTGGATTAAGTGAGTTAGGAGTTTTTCTGGCTGATGTTTGTCAAAGAACAATTTTTGACATTGATATATTAATTAAAATATTACATGTTTCAACTCATTGCTGTATGTTTAGGATGTTTCTATGTTCATCTGTGATTTCTGCTTACCTAATATTGCTGCTGTGTTACACTGTATAAAGATATGCATGGAGACCTTCAAGAAGGTGGAAGAGTAAGACATGGAGATCATCTTCCTCCCCATAAACACATCAGAAATACATCTACATGTGGAACAACTCCTACAGAACACCTACTGAATGCTGGCAGAAGGCCTCAGACCTCCCAAAAGGCAAGAAACTCCCCAAGTACCTGGGTACCTGGGTAGGGCAAAAGAAAAAAGAATAAACAGAGACAAAAGGATAGGGATGGGACCTGCACCAGTGGGAGGGAGCCGTGAAGGAGAAAAGGTTTCCACACACTAGAAGCCCCTTCGCGGGCAGAGACTGCGGGTGGCAGAGGGGGGAAGCTTCGGAGCCGCGGAGGAGAGCAGAGCAACAGGGGTGTGGAGGGCAAAGTGGAGAGATTCCCACAGAGGATTGGTGCCGACCAGCACTCACCAGCCCGAGAGGCTTGTCTGCTCAACCGCCGGGGCGGGCGGGGGCTGGGAACTGAGGCTCGGGCTTCTGTCAGATCCCAGGTAGAGGACTGAGGTTGACTGCGTGAACACAGCCTGAAGGGGGCTAGTGTGCCACGGCTAGCCAGGAGGGAGTCCGGGAAAAAGTCTGGACCTGCCGAAGAGGCAAGTGGTGCGCGAGGAGAGGGGATTCAGAGCGCCACTTAAAGGAGCTCGAGAGACAGGCGTGAGCTGCGGCTATCAGTGTGGACACCAGAGACGGGCATGAAATGCTAAGACTGCTTCTGCAGCCACAAGAAGCCTGTGTGCAAGCACAGGTCACTATCCACACCTCCCCTCCTGGTAGCCTGTGCAGCCCACTACTGCCAGGGTCCCATGATCCAGGGATAACTTCCCTGGGAGAAAATACGGCGCACCTCAGGCTGGTGCAGTCTCATGTTGGCCTCTGCTGCCACAGGCTCACCCCGCATCCGTACCCCTCCCTCCCCCAGGCCTGAGAGAGCCAGCACACCTGAATCAGCTGCTCCTTCAACCCCGTCCTGTCTGAGCGAAGAAGAGATGCCCTCAGGTGACCTACACACAGAGGCAGGGCCAATCCAAAGCTGAACCCCAGGAGCTGTGTGAACAAAGAAGAGAAAGGGAAATTTCTCCCAGCAGCCTCAGGAGCAGCAGATTAAACCTCCACAGTCAACTTGATGTACCCTGCATCTGTGGAATACCTGAATAAACAAAGCATCATCCCAAAATTGAGACAGTGGACTTTGGGAGCAACGATATATATATATTTTTACTTTTTCTCTTTTTGTGAGTGTCTATGTGTATGCTTCTGTGTGTGATTTTGTGTGTATAGCTTTGCTTTTCCCATTTCTATTAGGGTTCTGTCTGTCCTTTTTTTTTTTTTTGTATAGATTTTAGTGCTTGTTGTCACTGGGGGATTTGTTTTTTGGTTGCTGTCTTCATTTTTTTTTCCTTTTAATAATTATTCTTTATTTTTTATTTTAACAACTTTATTTTATTTCTTTTTTTCTCTTTCTTTGTTTCTCCCTTTTCTTCTGAGCCGTGTGGCTTACAGGGTCTTGCTGCTACGGCCGGGTGTCAGGCCTGTGCCTCTGAGGTGGGAGAACCGAGTTCAGGGCATTGGTCCATCAGAGACCTCCTAGCTCCATGTAATATCAAACAGCAAAAGCTCTCACAGAGATCTCCACATCAGTGCTAAGACCCAGCTCCACTCAATGACCAGCAAGCTAGAGTGCAGCACACCACATGCCAAACAACTAGCAAGACAGGAACACAATCCCACGCATTAGCAGAGAGGCTGCCTATAAACATATTAAGGTCACAGACACCCCCAAAACACAGCACTGGACATGGTCCTGCCACCAGAAAGACAAGATCCAGCCTCATCCACCAGAAAACAGGCACCAGTCCCCACCACCAGGCAGCCTACACAACCCACTGAACCAACCTTAGTCACTGGGGGAAGACACCAAAAACAACAGGAGCTACAAACCTGCAGCCTGTGAAAAGGAGACCCCAAACACAGTAAGTTAAGCAAAATGAGAAGGCAGAGAAATACACAGCAGATGAGGGAGCAAGGTAAAAACCCACTAGACCAATCAAATGAAGAGGAAATAGGCAGTCTACCTGAAAAAGAATTCAGAGTAATGATAGTAAAGATGATCCAAAATCTTGGAAATAGAATGGACAAAATACAATAAACGTTAACAAGGACATAGAAGAAATAAAGCGTAAACAAATGATGAAAAACACAATAAATGAAATGGAAAATTCTCTAGAAGGAATCAATAGCAGAATAACTGAGGCAGAGAACGGATAAGTGACATGGAAGATACAGTAGTGGAAATAAATATCACAGGGAAGAATAAAGTATGAAAAGAATTGAGGACCATCTCAGAGACCTCTGGGACAACACTGAACGCACCAACATTCAAATTATAGGGGTCCCAGAAGAAGAAGAAGAAAACAAAGGGACTGAGAAAATATTTGAAGAGATTATAGTTGAAAACTTCCGTAATAAGGGAAAGGAAATAGTCAATCAAGTCCAGGAAGCACAGAGTCCCATACAGGATAAATCCAAGGAGAAATATGCCAAGACACATATTAATTCACCTATCAAAAATTAAATTCAAAGAAAAAACATTAAAAGCAGCAAGGGAAAAACAACAAATAACATATAAGGGAATCCCCATAAAGTTAACAGCTGACCTTTCAGCAGAAACTCTGCAAGCCAAAAGGGAGTGGCAGGACATATTAAAAGTGAGGAAACTGAAGAACCTACAACCAAGACTACTCTACCCAGCAAGGATCTTATTCAGATTTGATGGAGAAATTAAAACCTTTAAAGACAAACAAAAGCTAAGAGAATTCAGCACCACCAAACCAGCTTTACAACAAATGCTAAAAGAATTTCTCTAGGCAGGAAACACAAGAGAAGGAAAAGACCTACAAGAACAAACCCAAAACAATTAAGAAAATGGTAATAGGAACATACATATCGATAATTACCTTAAATGTAAATGGATAAAATGCTCCAACCAAAGGACATAGACTGGCTGAATGGATACAAAAACAAGACCCATATATATGCTGTTTACAAGAGTCCCACTTCAGACCTAAGGACACCATATGGACTGAAAGTGAGGGGATGGAAAAAGATATTCCATGCAAATGGAAATCAAAAGAAAGCTGGAGGAGCAATTCTCATATCAGACAAAATAGACTTTAAAATAGAGACGATTACAAGAGACAAAGAAGGACACTACATAATGATCAGGGGATCAATTCAAGAAGAATATATAACAATTGTAAATATTTATGCACCCAACATAGGAGCACCTCAATACATAAGGCAAATTCTAACAGCCATAAAAGGGGAAATTGACAGTAACACAATCATAGTAGGGGAATTTAACACCCCACTTTCACCAATGGACAGCTCATCCAAAGTGAAAGTAAAGAAAGAAGCACAAGCTTTAAATGATACATTAAACAAGATGGACTTAATTAATATTTATAGGACATTTCATCCAATAACAACAGAATACAGTTTCTTCTCAAGTGCTTATGGAACATTCTCCAGGATAGATCATATCTTGGGCTCGAATCAAGCCTTGGTAAATTTAAGAAAATTGAAATCATATCAAGTATCTATTCTGACCACAACACTATGAGATGAGATATCAATTATAGGAAAAAAATCTGTAAAAAATATAAACACATAGAGGCTAAACAATACACTACATAATAACAAAGAGATCACTGAAGAAATCAAAGAAGAAATCAAAAATACCTAGAAACAAATGCAGCTAAAGAAGTTCTAAGAGGGAATTTTATAGCAACAGAATCCTACCTCAAGAAACAAGAAACATCTCAAATAAACAACTTAAACTTACACCTAAAGCAATTAAGGAAAGCAAAACAAAAAAACCTGAAGTTAGCCGAAGGAAAGAAATCATAAAGATCAGACCAGAAGTAAATGAAAAACAAATGAAGGAAACAAGAGCAAAGATCAATAAAGCTAAAGGCTTGTTCTTTGAGAACATAAACAAAATTGATAAACCATTAGCCAGACTCATCAAGAAAAAAGAGAGAAGACTCAGATCAATACAATTAGAAATGAAAAAGGAGAAGTCACAACTGACACTGCAGAAATACAATGGATCATGAAACATTGCTACAAGAAACTATATGCCAATAAAATGGACAACCTGGAAGAAATGGACAAATTCTTGGAAAGCACAACTTTCTGAGACTGAATCAGGAAGACAGAGAAAATATAAACAGACCAATCACAAGCACTGAAATGAGACTGTGATTAAATATCATCCAACAAACACAAGCCCAGGACCAGATGGCTTCACAGGCGAATTCTATCAATCATTTAGAGAACAGCTAAAACCTATCCTTCTCAACCTCTTCCAAAATCTAGCAGAGGGAGGAACACTCTCAAACTCATTCTACGAGGCCACCATCACCTGGATACCAAAACCAGACAAAGATGTCACAAAGAAAGAAAACTACAGGCCAATATCACTGATGAACTTAGATGCAAAAATCCCCAACAAAATACTAGCAAACACAATCCAACAGCACATTAAAAGGATCACACACCATGATCAAGTGGGGTTTATCTCAGGATTGCAAGGATTCTTCAATATATACAAATCAATCCATGTGATACACCATATTAACAAATTGAAGGATAAAAACCATATGATCTTCTCAATAGATGCAGAACAGCTTCTGACAAAATTCAACACCCATTTATGATAAAAACTCTCCAGAAATTAGGCACAGAGGGAACTTATCTCAACATAATAAAGGCCATATATGACAAACCCACAGCCAACATCATTCTCAATGGTGAAAAACTGAAACCTTATTGTCTAAGATCAGGATCAAGACAAGGTTTCCCACTCTCATCACTATAATTCAACGTAGTTTTGGAAGTTTTACCCACAGCAATTAGAGAAGAAATAGAAATAAAAGAATCCAAATCAGAAAAGAAGAAGTAAAGCTGTCCCTCTTTGCTGATGACATGATACTATACATAGAGAATCCTAAAGATGCTACCAGAAAACTACTAGAGCTAATCAATGGATTTGGTAAAGTAGCAGGATACAAAATTAAGGCACAGAAATCTCTTGCATTCCTATACACTAATGATGAAAAATCTGAAAGAGAAATTAATGAAACACTCCCGTTTACCATTGCAAAAAAAGAATAAAATACCTAGGAATAAACCTACCTAAGGAGACAAAAGATCTGTATGCAGAAAACTATAGGACACTGATGAAAGAAATTAAAGATGATACAAACAGATGGAGAGATATACCATCTTCTTGGATTGGAAGAATCAACATTGTGAAAATGACTGTACTATCCAAAGCAATCTCCAGATTCAATGACATCCCTATCAAAGTAACAATGGCGTTTTTCAAAAAACTAGAACAAAAAATTTCACAATTTGTATGGAAACACAGAATACCCCGAATAGCCAAAGCAATCTTGAGAAAGAAAAATGGAGCTGGAGGAATCTGTCTCCCAGACTTCACACTATACTCCAAAGCTACAGTAATCAAGACAGTACGGTACTGGTACAAAAACAGAAATATAGATCAATGGAACAGGATAGAAAGTCCAGAGATAAACCAATGCATATATGGTCACCTTATTTTTGATAAAGAAACAAGAATATACATTGGAGATAAGACAGACTGTTCAATAAATGGTGCTGGGAAAACTGGAAAGCTACATGTAAAAGAATGAATTAGGACACTCCCTAACACATACACAAAAATGAACTCAAAATGGATTAAAGGCCTAAATGTAAGGCCAGACACTATAAAACTCTTAGAGGAAAATATAGGCAGAACACTCTATGACATAAATCACAACAAGATCCTTTTTGACCCACCTCCTAGAGAAATGGAAGTAAAAACAAAAATAAACAAATGGGACCTAAATAAACTTAAAAGCTTTTGCACAGCAAAGGAAAACATAAACAAGACAAAAAGACAACCCTCAGAATGGGAGAAAATATTTGCAAATGAAGCAACTGACAAAGGATTAATCTCCAAAATATACAAGCAGCTCATGCAGCTCAATATCAAAAAAACAAACAACCCAATCCAAAAATGGGCAGAAGACCTAAATAGACATTTTTCCAAAGAAGATATACAGATTGCCAACAAACACATGAAAGGATGCTCAACATCACTAATCATTAGAGAAACGCAAATCAAAACTACAATGAGATATCCCCTCACACCTGTCAGAATGGCCACCTCAAAAAATCTACAAACAATAAATGTTGGAGAGGGTGTGGAGAAAAGGGAACCCTCTTGCACTGTTGGTCGGAAAGTTAATTGATACAGCCATTATGGAGAACAGTATGGAGGTTTCTTAAAAAACTAAAAACAGAACTACCATACGACCCAGCAATCCTACTACTAGTCATATACCGTGAGAAAACCATAATTCAAAAGGAGTCATTTATCACAATGTTCATTGCAGCTCTATTTACAATAGCCAGGACATGGAAGCAACCTAAGTGTCCATCGACAGATGAATGGATAAATAAGATGCGGCACATATATACAATGAAATATTACTCAGCCATAAAAGGAAACAAAATTGAGTTATTTGTAGTGCGGTGTATGGACCTAGAGTCTGTCATACAGAGTGAAGTAAGTCAGAAAGAAAAACGAATACCGTATGCTAATACATATATTTGGAATCTAAAAAAAGAAAAAAAAAGGTTATGAAGAACCTAGGGGCAGGACAGGAATAAAGACAGATGTAGAGAATGGTCTTGAGGACTTGGGCAGGGGGAAGGGTAAGCTGGGATGAAGTGAGAGAGTGGCGTGGACTTATATATGCTACCATTTGTAAAATAGATAGCTAGTGGGAATCAGCCACATAGCACAGGGAGATCAGCTTGGTGCTTTGTGACCACCAAGCAGGGTGGGATAGGGAAGGTGAGAGGGAGACGCAAGAGCGAAGATATATGGGGATATATGTATATGTATAGCTGATTCACTTGTTATAAAGCAGAAAGTAACACACCATTTTAAAGCAATTATACTCTAATTAAGATGTTTAAAAAGATTTTTCTAATAAAATTTATTTGAATAAAAAAATAGGTGGGTCACTGTTTTGTATAAAGGTATGAGTATCTGTTTGTCTTCTGTGTGAACTTCAGACTTCAGCCCCATGAGGCACTCTTTTACCTCATGCCATTGGCCTGAATCCTACCTTATTTGATATTAAGGTTATAGTCCTACTTCTTTTTTGCTTGCACTTATGTGGTGCCCGTGTTTCAGCTTTTTGAATCATATTTTACACATGTCTATTCTATAAAGCATAGGCTTGATATTAAGGTTATAATCCTACTTCTTTTTTGCTTGCACTTACATCATGCCCATTTTTCATCTTTATGAATCACTTTTTACATATGTCTTTTCTATAAAGCATAGGTTTGTGTTTGCTTAGATCTTAAGTCAAGCTATTTTTTAAAGATGGGTTAACTCTATTAGCCTTTATTGATATTACATTTTGATATGAAGTTTTGTGCTAATTTTGTTATTTTTCTGTTAACATGCTTTAATCTCTCCTATACGATCTGTTTTCATTGATCCTTTGCTGCTTTTTTCTGGTATCTCAGGCTCTGCACTGCCTGCCTCTCTTCAGTTAGTGAATTAAATGTTTCCTTCTCTCATTCAAAATGGAGTATATCTGTGTGATTTCATAATAAAGAATGGAAACTGATTCTTGCCAGAATTCCCCAATAATTCTTGAAAGCACACAGGTCAAGTTTTTTTATCTTATTATTACAGTGAAGGATCAGATTAAAATATATGGCTGGCCAGGTTTTCAGGGCCACCACACTAGAGAGCTAGAACTGCAACCAGTTCTTTTTCTCTTTATCCTAAGAAGTTGTTCTGAAAGCTGCTTCAGTTAAATAAGATTATCTCTCAGCTGTGCCGGTAAAAGCTTATATTCTTTTTTATTCATAACAAAATAATTATTTGTAACAACAAACAATTACCAATAATATGACGTCTAGCCATGTCTGTGATGTAACTCTCTAATACTAAGATTTTCTTGATTGAGTTAACTTGTCTAAAACATGGGTACATCCATAATTTTTTCCTGTTTTTCATTAGTTCAGGGAAAACCAAAGCTCTGCTGAGTTACATTGCACATATATTCAATTGATGATCTCTTAAACACATATTTATAATAATGTGTTATTTGTACACCACATTGTACATGGAATGTGAAATCCTCTTCCCCATTTTGAGCAGCCATGATTATCTTCCAGGGTTTTGCTGAAAAAGATGGTCCAAAAATGAAAGAGCCATGCTCAAAAATGTGACATAGTTTGTTGCTTAGGTATAGTGGTTCAGGTGTTCTGATAATCTTCTGATGGGGTTAGCAAAACAGGTTTCACATGGAAGACATTTGGGGAATGCAGAATTCAGGCAGGCAGAACACCTATAGAGAGACAAGTTTCTGCTTTAAGAAGCTCATATCTCCACAGTTGATAAGTGATAATCTGTTTGGAGGAACAACTCCAAAGCCAAACAGGCCAGGGGTGGGCACATTCTATGCTTATGTGCCATATGTCTTCTCTATGCATTTCTATGTTTTGACATAGGAAAAAAATTTAAATATAAACACTTAACTTTCTCAAAAGTTTTCCTCTTGGAATGAAATCACACATATGGCAGATTTTTTTTTGAAGACTCTGGAATAGAGCCATTAACATTTTGACTTTGAATCAGTAGACTGCATTAAGGCACCTGAGAATGTACACAATAAATTTCTAGAATGATATTAACAAGGGATTGAATTTAAGTAGCATTATATACTTAAAAAATCAAAGAAATTGTGCTCATTTGTCCACAGGCTGATTAATAACTTTGGGGTTCATATTTTCACATAAATTATTTAATTTCTGTCTAAAATTCATATATTGTCCATTATCCTAAGTTGCAGATCACTGACTTAAAATTAGAATGTGACATTTTAAATAACGTCCCAAAAGTGTTATAATAAGTAAACTAATATGTCTTTATTAGTCCTTGAGAATCAATTTCAAAAGCTTTTAGATTCTGATGAATATTATGCAAATTCCAGCATACTATCATCCTTACAGTTTATGTTAATTTGACATTAATGTTAGCTGCCTATCTCACTAACAATAATCCATCTGAACTAGCAGTCTGGAATACCAATTACCAAAATGAGTGGAGATCATCCTTGAAGTTTCTTTTCTCTGTTGCAAGTAGACATATGTCAGCACACAGGGAATAGCACAGATGTATCAAAGTCTTTCAAGTAACCAGGCATCTTTGTGTAATGGAGCAGGCTATGGTTGACATACTAAATCTTAAAAAGAAGAAGTCACTTTGTATTGAGAACAAAAAGAGCTGAAAAAGAGAAAAATTGATGTGAAGATACCTATATATTTAGAGTCATTATCAGAGAATGTTGACCAAGTAGGATCTCTGTTTTACAGTGGATTAGTATGTATTTTGTTGAATTTGTTTGTGAAGAGTTCAGGATACTAATTGATGTTTTAAATGAGGGTTTTTTTCCTGCATCTTGATTCTGGCTGCTGAGCATGAATTACCTCAATTTGGCTTATAATGAAAGTAAAAGTTTTTAAAAAGGAAAATGACTTTTGCCATTCAAAACACATTGTTATTTGTCTTCAAAGGAAGAGTTAGCTGTAATCTATGAATTTTTGTGCATGTCTTTTCTTATACTGATGGTATTTTTTTTTTATGTTAGACTAAATTGAATGACTTGGAAACTCCTTGAATAATTCCCCCAATTTTTCTTCCTCCATGTATTTGGGGAATACTAATGCAAATGATTCAAATAATATATGCTAAATATGAAGTCTGTTTGTAATCACTATGCTACCTGTTTTATGACAGTTAAGAGGTTATTGAAACCTTATCCACTTGATATATTTACACATTGCACTGAATCATTAGCTAAGTTTTTATGTGAATGTTTATGTGCATGTTTATTTTTCCAAATTGATTATAAGATTCTTAAGATTTAAGACAAAGTTTAATTTGGCAATAAAAATTTAAGTATTTCCTATACTAATGTGCCACATTATATAAGAGGGCAAGGAACAGTTAAATACATCTGCCACAGAAATGCAGTAACACGTAGACAACTATTCTCACAACTGTATATAAAGAGTAGATGATTGTGACAGAAAAGAAAGAGAATAATGACAATTTAGAGGATACAGTTCAAATATCTGGACTGTAAAATTGATCTTGTTATAATTAAAGGTTAGAAAGAAGCTACCAATTAGGAACAGATCTACCAAATGGTGAAAAGCCTCCTGGGATAAGGAATATTCTTGCCATCACACATATTTTTCTCTCCAGTGACTGAATTTTACAGAGATGCTCAGTGATTGCACAAGAATGGGGATTAATTTCAAATTTATGTTGTGAATTATTTTGAATATAGAGAACATAGAGAATCATATAGTGAATATGCATATACCTTCCACCTAGCTACACAACTGTTTGCATTTGCCAACTTGCTTGAGGTATTTTTCGGTGAAGAATTTTAACGTAATTACAGACATCATGATAATTTACTCCTAAATATTTCAGTATGCATCACTAAAATTAAGGAAATTTTCTGGTATAACAACAAGGCCATTTGCACAGTAGCAGAATTAATAATGATTCTCTATATTATCTAATATTCCACCGATATCCAAATTTCAGAATGGAGATTTTAGTGCAAATGCATCTTGATGTGTACTATGGAAAGTCGTGTTCAACTATTTTTCTTTCAGTTTATGAGGAGAGCAAGCCTGTGTTTCTGATGGATGGCCCTGATAGTACTTTCTTAAAGAGCTGACCTGATGTATCATATACTTGAAAGCTGCCAAGAGAGCAGATCATAAATGTTCTTACCATAAAAAAGAGATAGTAATTATGTGACATGATAGAGGTGTGTTGGCCAGCTCTGGTGGTAACCATATTGCTATCTATCTTTCTCTGTGTGTGTGTGTGTGTGTGTGTGTGTGTATCATATTAACAGTACACCTTAAACTTACACAACATTACATGTCAATTGTATTTCAATAGGCTGGGGAAAAAAGAGCTGACTTGGCAGGGAGGGTTGAAAGGCCTTAAGATGAAACCAATTGATGATATGAATGCACCTGTCCCCTCAGTAAGTGATACTGGACAACAGGCTGTAGCCTCTACTGCCCAGTTCTGGGGCTTCCAACATGATCGTGTGATCCCTGCTGACATTCATTTCCCCTATAAATTTACAAAGTGGCAGAAAATTAAGTTCCTCTTCCTGAAGATAAAGCCAAGCTACCTCTCCATAGGATAATGACAGATGGGAGACTTGGGACAACTTGCCCTTACCAAACTTCTGCCTCTAAGTTTCCCTAACATATCTGCTTTGAACATGCATCTTCTGATTTTTGATATTTACACATGACTTTTGCTCAAAAATTATATAGAGATGGGAAGGGGGAGTATAAAGAATAACACACCAGCTGTTATTGAAGGTATTTCTAGGGGTTGCGCCAGTAACTGAAGGAATGGGAAAGTTATTGCTATTCCTACAGATAGTCTTAAAGATAAAACAGAGATTCACGGATTCTTTCCATTTTAAAATTAATTCCAAATGAAAATACAAGAAAAAGCAGAATTTACAAGTTCTGAGATATACTAGGTACAGTCAAAGTGGGTACTGAAATATATAACAAAAAATATTACAAAAGGGATGTATAGGAATTAGTGTGTAATTGGTTGTCATTGTTCCCTTGTGAAACAAAGAATGTTTTAAGGAAAGTATTTGCCTTTGTTCTCCCTGAGTAAATGTAAATTTCTTAAAGGAAAGCTCAGCTACAACTCCAATGAACACATTATCCTTTGCTTTTTGTATAAGCTAATGTCATCCTCCAAGATCCTGAAAGGGATGCATGGGGAAGGGAAAGAATACGAACATCAATCTTCTACAAAGCATTATTTAAATGGCATCCTTTCTGGGGAAGAAAGATGAAAGTGTTGAAAACTGTCTGAAGATTTGTGGGTTGTCCTATTTGAGTTAAGATCATACTTGCTGCTTCCTATCTGAGTGCAGTGAAATGTGCTTAAGAGGAACATTACAGTATATCCAAATTATTCAGATATAATTAGTCTTAGAATTAGGAACATTTTCTTATATTGCTCTAATCTCGCCATCTGGTTATTTAGCATTCACCAACCCCCTCCACCACAACCACTTTTATTTTTTCAGCTTTTAGGAAGGTTGGTGGCTGATGGTTCAAAGTCAATAGGCTGAATGTTTGTGTCCCATTCCAAAATTCCCATGTTGAAACCCAACTCCCCAGTGTGATGGTATTATGAGGTGGGGCCTTTGAGAGGCAGTTAGAATTAGATGAGGTCATGAGGATGGCTCTCATAAATAAGATTAGTGCCCTTATAAGAGTCGTGAGAGAGCTTGCTTTCCCTCTCTGCTCTCCACCATGGGACGATACAGTGAGAAGTTGGCACTCTTAACCACAAATACGGCCCTCACCCTGATGTCATATTTCCATCCTCTAGAACTGTAAGCAATAAATTTCTGCTCTTCATAAGCTACCTAGTCTATGGTATTTTGTTAGATTAGTCCAAAGTGACTAAGACACACTTTATAGGAATTAGTTTTCCCCACAGGGAGCTGACTTGGCCATGGTATGCATCTCCCTGGGGGATTACCCACATCCAATGTTTGGTTGATATGGGGTTCAAAAGTGCAGCCCCCTGTCTCAGGTAAGAAAACTCTATAGGACCATCTTAGTTTTAAAGCTTCCATTAGGGTTGGCTTCCTATGGCAACACGTCACAGGTCAATTTTTGGTTTTTTTAGCATCTTTATTGGAATATAATTTCTTTACAATGTTGTGTTATTTTCTGCTGTATAACAAAGTGAATCAGCTATATGCATATGTATATCCCCTCCCTCTTGCGTCTCCCTCCCACCCTCCTTATCCCACCCCTCTAGGTGGTCGCAAAGCACCAAGCTAATCTCCCTGTGCTATGCAGCTGCTTCCCACTAGCTATCTATTTTACATTTGGTAGTATATATATGTCAATGTTACTCTCTCACTTCATCCCAGCTTACCCTTCCCCCTCCCCAAGTCCATTCTCTATGTCTGTGTCTTTATTCCTGTCCTGCCCCTAGTTTCTTCAGAACCTTTTTTTTTTTTAGATCCATTTATATGTGTTAGCATACGGTATTTGTTTTTCTCTTTCTGACTTATTTCACTCTGTATTACAGTCTCTAGGTCCATCCACCTCACTACAAATAACTCAATTTCATTTCTTTTTATGGCTGAGTAATATTCCATTGTATATATGTGCCACATCTTCTTTATCCATTCATCTGTCAATGGACACTTAGGTTGCTTCCATGTCCTGGCTATTGTAAATAGAGCTGCAGTGAATAGTGTGGTACATGACTCTTTTTGAATTATGGTTTTCTCAGGGTATATGTCCAGTAGTGGGATTGCTGGGTCATCTGGTAGTTCTATTTTTAGTTTTTTAAGGAACCTCCATACTGTTCTCCATAGTGGCTGTATCAATTTACATTCTGACCAACAGTGCAAGAGGGTTTCCTTTTCTCCACACCCTCTCCAACATTTATTGTTTGTAAATTTTTTAATGATGGCCATTCTGACAGGTGTGAGGTGATACCTCATTGTAGTTTTGATTTGCACTTCTCTAATGATTAATGCTGTTGAGCATCTTTTCATGTGTTTGTTGGCAATCTGTGTATATTCTTTGGAGAAATGTCTGTTTAGGTCTTCTGCCCATTTTTGGATTGGGTTGTTTGTTTTTTTGATATTGAGCTGCATGAGCTGCTTGTATATTTTGGAGATTAATCCTTTGTGAGTTGCTTCATTTGCAGATGTTTTCTCCCATTCTGAACATTGTCTTTTCATCTTGTTTATGGTTTCCTTTCATGTGCAAAAGCTTTTAAGTTTCATTAGGTTCCATTTGTTTATTTTTGTTTTTATTTCCATTTCTCTAGGAGGTGGGTCAAAAAGGATCTTTCTGTGATTTATGTCATAGAGTGTTCTGCCTATGTTTTTCTCTAAGAGTTTTATAGTGTCTGGCCTTACATTTAGGTCTTTAATCCATGTTGAGTTTATTTTTGTGTATGGTGTTAGGGAGTGTTTTAATTTCATTCTTTTACATGTAGCTGTCCAGGTTTCCCAGCACCACTTATCGAAAAGGCTGTCTTTTCTACATTGTATACTCTTGCCTCCTTTATCAAAGATAAGGTGACACAGGTCAATTTTATTCCTGCCCAATCCTTCCTCTCTCCCTTACAGTGGTTGTTTCTGAGGGCACTTCCCAATAACCTCCTCTACCCACACACCTTTTTCAGAATTTGTTTCCAGGGAACACAGAATAAGTCATCTCATATTATGTAGAGAGAGAAATGAAGATATGATTTTTTTCAATTTATTTCATTTAGTGTCAAGTCTATAATAAAGATAATAGAAACTCACATACATACATATGCACATGTGTACCACACATGCATAAACAAACATATATATACTTTTTCTAAACTCTGAGAGCAAGTAGTGTGTCTAAGTATGGTGAGTATTTCAGAGAAAGCTAAATATCCTCTGTATCATTTCATGCCTTCCTTTGGAAGCAGAACACCTATGTGTTAGCATAGCACATAGCCATACAAATATGGTTTACATTTCTCTTCCTCCCATGCAGCTGGATGCAGCCATGTGGCTAATTTGTTGAAAAAGGAATATGAGCAGAAGTGATGTATGTTGTTAACATGCCACATGCTTGAAAGGAAATTGCTTATTCTTCATTTACTTTCTTTGCCCTTTCTATTACCTGGAAATAGTGATGGATGGAATATACTCAGAAGTTATATATAGAGGACAGTCATGCCACTCTGCCAACCTGGACCACTCATATTGAGCCTAAGAGAATAATACATTTCCATCATATTAAAGCCACTGTGTTTTGGGTTCTCTTTTGACAGCAAGTTTCCTTAAACTTTTTACAGTGGTATAGATTTTGGGGGTTGGAGCTTATGTCCTTTATGCTTTATTCTTAATACATCTTAATGAATGGAATTCTGCCAAGTATGTAATTTTCCTGGATATATTTCCTATCCTGAACAAGTGGTCTGAAATCAGGGCCCTAGAACTTATCAAGTCAATATTTTCTAGTTATCTACAAAAATTTCAGTATTTCTCTGCAAAGTAAATGTAAAAGAAACAAGGGATCTACTAGTATACATGTACTGACACACATTTAGGCATGCTTACAGGATGGTACCACCTTCTTGCTATGCTAATGTGCTGTTTATTAACATATACTCCTTTCCACGTCCACGGGTTATATTAAGACTATTGGGGGCATGATTGTGGAGGCCAGGCCTGTCTTGAAATGTGTGTGGAGAAAGAGAAGACTTCATTAAAATGGGGAGCCTAATAATATGAAAAGCAGATAAGAGATTGGTAGTTTGACCCAACAATCAGGTGTCAGAAGCTTTAGAAGGTGATATTAGCAGGGAGTTTTTATGCAATTCTGGAACATTTTCAAATGGCAGAGTTCCTGTGTTTTGTTGTATTTTTTTTTTCTGTAATGAAAACGTCTGTGATATATTTGATGGTGTAGTTGCTTTCGAATTCCATGCTTGTGTGTGTGTGTGTGTGTGTGTGTGTGTGTGTGTTAGAGTGAGGATCAGAAAACTCTCTTTTATTCCACAGCTGCAATTTATAATACAGGTATTCCCAACAAACAAACAAACCCAGCATCACTGTAAAAGAAACTGGAGTGAGTCATTGGACATCCTAAAATAAATGTGAACAGGTTAATCATATATCCAGCCTAGGAAGGTGCAGTGATTCAGGGATTTAGATGGTAGGAATTTACCTCCTACATACCTACATGATACTAAATATGATTCTGCTGCAGATTTTTCTGGTTATTGCTTGTTTCAAGTGATCCAGTAGGAAGTCAGTAGTAAATGCAAGATTTTTTTACCTAGTGTGGTAATGATATTTTCATTTGGTTTGAAGTTTCCAGAAGAGACCTCCTACTCATATTATGAGAAAACCATCTCAGTTAGTTCAAGGGTGTCAAGCAGTAAAGGGGAAAAGGGGAAAGCAAAGATAACATTCATGGCTGGACCAATCCTAGCTAACAAAAGTGGACATGATCCTAGATGACCATCTAATTCACTTAATATTGGTGATTTTCATTTTTCTCTTTTCTTCTTGGAAAAAGTAAGACCCTAAGAATAATATGATGAGAGAAAGCATTTTATTCCATTCTAGACTCTATTGTTGAGAAGAATTGTCTTCCACAGGCCAGAATTTGTTTCAGATAAAATCATTTGTTTTATGAAATCATCTGATGGCTGATTAAGATTTAAGCATAAAGAGTTTAAACCGATTGCTGAAACTTGCATAATTGAAAAGTGCCAAAGATGGATTTTAAAACCAAATCTTCCAGACTCCAACACCTTACCTTTCATTTGTTACAATAGCATATTGCCTCATAAATAATTTCTGATTGGATAATTGATTAATTATGACTAGGCATTAATGTTATGTCATGCTAAAACTGAATTGGAGAAAATATTCCACACTATTCTCTGGGAAAATTCCAATTATGCTTTTATTTTAATTTTTATTGAATTATAATTAACATACAATACCATATTAGTTTCAGGTTTATAACATAATGATTCAATATTTATATATATTATAAAAGAATCACCATGGTATTCTATTTACCATCTGTCATTGCACAAAGTTATTACAATATTATTGACTGTATTCCCTATGCTGTGCATTACATCCCCATCACTTATTTACTTAAAAAAAATTTTTAACATCTTTATTAGAGTATAATTGCTTTACAATGGTGTGTTAGTTTCTGCTTTATAACAAAGTGCATCACCTATACATATCCACATATCCACATATCTCCTCCCTCTTGCCTCATCCTCCTACCCTCCCTATCCCACCCATCTAGGTGGTCACAAAGCACCAAGCTGATTTCCCTGTGCTATACAGCTGCTTCCCACTAGCTATCTATTTTACATTTGGTAGTATATATAAGTCCATGAAACTCTCACTTCATCCCAGCTTACCCTTCCCCCTCCCTGTGTCCTCAAGTCCATTCTCTACGTCTGCGTCTTTATTCCTCTCCTGCCTGTAGGTTCTTCAGAACCTTTTTTTTTTTTTTTTTTTTAGATTCCATATATATGACTTAGCAGACCATGTTTGTTTTTCTCTTTCTGACTTATTTCACTCTGTATGATGGTCTCTAGCTCCATCCACCTCACTACAAATAACTCAATTTTGTTTCTTTTTTGTCTGAGTAATATTCCATTGTATATATGTGCCACATCTTCTTTATCCATTCATCTGTCGATGGACACTTAGGTTGCTTCCATGTCCTGGCTATTGTAGATAGGGCTGCAATGAATAATGCAGTACATGACTCTTTTTGAATTATGGATTTCTCAGGGTATATGCCCAGTAGTGGGATTGCTGGGTCATAAGGTAGTTCTATTTTTAGTCATTTAAGGAACCTCCATACTGTTCTTCATAGTGGCTGTATCAATTTACATTCCGACCAACAGTGCAAGAGGGTATCCTTTTCTCCACACCCTCTCCAACATTTATTGTTGATTTTTTAATGATGGCCATTCTGACAGGTGTGAGGTGATACCTCATTGTAGTTTTGATTTGCATTTCTCTAATGATAGTGATGTTGAGCATCTTTTCATGTGTTTGTTGGCAATCTGTGTATCTTCTTTGGAGAAATATCTTTTTAGGTCTTCTGCCCATTTTTGGATTGGGTTGTTTGTTTTTTTGATATTGAGCTGCTTGTAAATTTTGGAGATTAATCCTTTGTCAGTTGCTTAATTTGCAAATGTTTTCTCCCATTCTGAGGGCTGCCTTTTCATCTTGTTTTTGGTTTCCTTTGCTGTGCAAAAGCTTTTAAGTTTCATTAGGTTCCATTTGTTTATTTTTCTTTTTATTTCCATTTCTCTAGGAGGTGGGTCAAAAACGATCTTGCTGTGATTTATGTCATAAAGTGTTCTGCCTATGATTTCCGCTAAGAGTTTTATAGTGTCTGGCTTTACATTTAGGTCTTTAATCCATGTTGAGTTTATTTTTGTGTATGGTGTTAGGGAGTGTTCTAATTTCATTCTTTTACATGGAGCTGTTCAGTTTTCCCAGCATCACTTATTGAAGAGGCTGTCTTTTCTCCATTTTATATTCTTGCCCCCTTTATCAAATATAATGTGCCCATATGTGCATGGATTTATCTCTGGGCTTTCTATCCTGTTCCATTGATCTATATTTCTGTTTTTGTGCCAGTACCATACTGTCTTGATTACTGTAGGTTTTTAGTATAGTCTGAAGTCCAGGAGCCAGATTCCTCCAGCTCCATTTTTCTTTCCCAAGATTACTTTGGCTATTCAGGATCTTCCGTGTTTCCATACAAATTGTGAAATTTTTTCTTGTAGTTCTGTGAAAAATGCCATTGGTAGTTTGCTAGGGATTGCATTGAATCTGTAGATTGCTTTGGGTAGTATAATCATTTTCACACTGTTGATTCTTCCAATCCAAGAAGATGATATATCTCTCCATCTGTATCTTTAATTTCTTTTATCAGTGTCTTATAGTTTTCTGCATACAGGTCTCTTGTCTCCTTAGGGAGGTTTATTCCTAGGTATTTTATTCTTTTTGTTGCAATCGTAAATGGGAGTGTTTCATTAATTTCTCTTTCAGATTTTTCATCTTTAGTGTATAGGAATGCAAGAGATTTCTGGGCATTAATTTTATATCCCGCTACTTTACCAAATTCATTTATTAGCTCTAGTAGTTTTCTGGTAGCATCTTTAGGATTCTCTACATATAGTTTCACGTCGTCTGCAAGACAGCTTTAATTCTTCTTTTCTGATTTGGATTCCTTTTATTTCTTTTCCTTCTCTGCTTGCTGTAACTAAAAATTCCAAAACTGTGTTGAATAATCGTGGTGAGAGTGGACAACCTTGTCTTTATTTGAACTTAGTAGAAATTGTTTCAGTTTTTCACAATTGAGGACGATGTTGGCTGTGGGTTTCTCATATATGGCCTTTATTATGTTGAGGTAAGTTCCCTCTATGCCTACTTTCTGGAGAGTTTTATCTTAAATAGGTGTTGAATTTTGTAGAAAGCTTTTTCTGCATCTATTGGGATGATCATATGGTTTTTCTCCTTCATTTTGTTAAAGTAGTTTATCACATGGATTGATTTGCATATATTGAAGAATCCTTGCCTTCCTGGGATAAGCCCCACTTGATTATGGTGTATGATCCTTTTAACATGCTGTTGGATTCTGTTTGCTAGTATTTTGCTGTGGATTTTTGCACTTACGTTCATCAGTGATATTGACCTGTAGTTTTCTTTCTTTGTGACATCTTTGTCTGGTTTTTGTATCAGGGTGATGGTGGCCTCATAGAATGAGTTTGGGAGTGTTCCTCCCTCTGTTAGATTTTGGAAGATTTTAAGAAGGATAGGTGTTAGCTGTTCTCTAAATGTTTGGTAGAATTCGCCTATGAAGCCTTCTGGTCCTGAACTTTTGTTGGTTGGAAGATTCTTAATCACGGTCTCAATTTCAGTGCTTGTGATTTGTCTGTTTATATTTTCTATTTCTTCCTGGTTCAGTCTCGGAAGTTTATGCTTTTCTAAACATTTGCCCATTTCTTCCAGATTGTCCATTTTATTGGCATATAGTTGCTTGTAGTAATGTCTCATGATCTTTTGTATTTCTGCAGTGTCAGTTGTGACTTCTCCTTTTTCTTTTCTAATTGTATTGATTTTAGTTTTCTCTCTTTTTTTTCTTGATGAGTCTGGTTAATGGTTTATCAATTTTGTTTATGTTCTCAAAGAACCAGCTTTTAGCTTTATTCATCTTTGCTATTGTTTCCTTCATTTCTTTTTCATTTATTTCTGATCTGATCTTTATGATTTCTTTCCTTCTGCTAACTTCGGGGGTTTTTTGTTCTTCTTTCTCTAATTGCTTTAGGTGTAAGTTTAGGTTGTTTATTTGAGATGTTTCTTGTTTCTTGAGTTAGGATTGTATTGCTATAAACTTCCCTCTTAGGCTTGCTTTTGCTGCATCCCATAGGTTTTGGGTCGTCGTGTTTTCATTCTCATTTGTTTCTAGGTATTTTTTGATTTCTTCAGTGATCTCTTGGTTATTATATAGTGTATTGTTTAGCCTCCATGTGTTGTATTTTTCACAGATTTTTTCCTGTAATTGATATCTCATCTCATAGTGTTGTGGTCAGAATAGATACTTGATATGATTTCAATTTTCTTAAATTTACCAAGGCTTGATTCGAGACCCAAGATATGATCTATCCTGAAGAATGTTCCATGAGCACTTGAGAAGAAACTGTATTCTGTTGTTTTGGGATGGAATGTCCTATAAATATTAATTAAGTGCATCTTGCTTAATGTATCATTTAAATCTTGTGTTTCCTTATTTATTTTCATTTTGGATGATCTGTCCATTGGTGAAAGTGGGATGTTAAAATCCCCCACTATGATTGTGTTACTGTCAACTTCCACTTTTATGGCTGTTAGCATTTGCCTTATGAATTGTGGTGCTCTTATGTTGGGTGCATAAATTTTTACAGTTGTGATATATTCTTCTTGGATTGATCCCCTCATCATTATGTAGTGTCTTTCTTTGACTGTTGTAATAGTCTCTATTTTAAATTCTATTTTGTCTGATATGAGAATTGCTATTCCAGCTTTCTTTTGGTTTCCACTTGTATGGAATATCTTTTTCCATCCCTTCCCTTTCAGTCTGTATGTGTCCCTAGGTCTGAAGTGGGTCTCTTGTAGACAGCATATATATTGCTGTTCTTTTTGTATCCATTCAGCCAGTCTATGTCTTTGGTTGGAGCATTTAATCCATTTACATTTAAGGTAGTTGTCAATATGTATGTTCCTATTACCATTGTCTTAATTGTTTTTGTTTTGTTATTGTAGGTCTTTTCCTTCTCCTGTGTTTCCTGCCTAGAGAAGTTCCTTTAGCATTTGTTTTAAAGCTGGTTTGGTGGTGCTGAATTCTCTTAGCTTTTATTTGTCTGTAAAGGTTTTAATTTCTCCATCAAATCAGAATAAGATCCTTGCTGGGTAGAGTAATCTTGGTTGTAGGTTTTTCCATTTCATCACTTTAAATATGTCCTGCCACTCCCTTCTGGTTTACAGATTTTCTGCTGAAAGTTCAGCTGTTTACCTTATGGGCATTCCCTTATATGTTATTTGTTGTTTCTCCCTTGCTGCTTTTTGTATTTTTTCTTTTGTTTAATTTTTGATAGTTCAATTAATATGTATTTTGTCATGTTTCTCCTTGGATTTCTTGGCACTGACTGCCAGTGCTAGCAAACTAGAGAAAGGACACCAAAAATGGCACCCCCCTCAGCTCTGTCACCAGCAGCTTAAGATGAGACTGCAAAAATATCATCACCATCACTTCTGTCTCCACATAAAGTCCCTGAAGATTCCTGCTTCCCCAGCAGCTGCTTTAAAATTAAAAGGTGTGTCTCCCTCACTTATTGTCTCGGCATTTTTCAATCTGTTGCTTTTGTGCTAGATCTCAGGGCAGGTAGTTTTGCCTATAAGCTCTTTAATAGCAGGATCTCTATTTTCTCCATTTCTGTGCTTCTTCTGGTCTTAGTCCCCACTGATTTTCAACATCAGAAGGTTTGGGGTCTTGTCTTTCTGGTTCCAGCTCCCAGTGGTGTGGTACCTGATGTGAGGCTCAATCCATTTACTCCTCAAGTGGGAGTTTTGTATTTTTGGACTCCCTCCCATTTGTGGTGGTCATCCTTGTCTCGGTGGGGTCCTGGGTGAGGCCATATCTCTGCCTCTCCCACCTTTCTCAATGCATCTCTTCTGTTTTTTGGTGTAGAGGTGATGTTCATCTAGTTCTCAGGTCCTTTTCAGAAGAAAAGTATTCCAAATATAGCTGTAACTTTATTGTGTCCATGGGAGGAGGTGAGTTCAGGGTCTCCCTTTGCTGCCATCTTGAACCCCTCTCTGCAATTATGCTCTTCTTTTTTTTTTTTTTAATTGTGGTACACGGGCCTCTCACTGCTATGGCCTCTCCCGCCGCAGAGCACAGGCTCTGGACACACAGGCCCAGCGGCCATGGCCCACGGGCCCAGCCGCTCCACGGCACATGGGATCCTCCCAGACCGGGGCACAAACCCGTGCCCCCTTCATCGGCGGGCTGATTCTCAACCAGTGCACTACGAGGGAAGCCCCAGTTATGCTATTTTAATGGCCTTTACATTAGATAGTAATTGTTTCTCAAAGTTTAAAGTCATGATTTTTTGAGCATATCTATTTCAATGACAGTTAACAGCTCAAAAATTAGCAATGTATGTGATATGACCAGAGTTTGTATTCCCATGACAAAGTTACTTAGTTGTAAAAGAATTAATACATTTATGGAAGTTGTTCATGAAAAATCAGTTTCATCCAAAACAAAGTATGGGGAAATGGTTGAAACAATTCTATTAGGTTATAAATGTTCTCACTCTGCTCTAACTCACAATTATTAAAAGAAAAAATAAAATAATTTTTTAAAAGAAAGCTAAGAATTCCAGTTCTGCTGGTAGCAGAGTGGTACCTGGTTGATAAAAAAGCTGAGATTTTCAGCATCTAAAATTTCATATCTCATATTATACATCTCTATGCCTTTATATCAAGTTCAAACAACTTTTGTTTTTAAAATATCCTCTAATTTTTCCCTCCCACAGCTCTTCTCACATTTCAGTCCACTCCTTATCTCACCCCCTCTGCTTTATGAAAGTATATTTCTTTTCACTGTGTTTTCCCACGATTAAAAGTGAGCATTCTCACTTCATTAACTTATCTTCATGAACACTTCATTTACATGTCTGCCCTGGTAACTACTTTTTCCCATAAACCTCTCCTCAAATATCTGAATTATTATGACGTTTTGGACTAGTCCCAAACATTAGGATGTATCAGAGTGACCCTCAATTGCACCTAATATTAAACTTCTTTTTAAAATTGGATATGATAATATGGTCTTGATACCAATGTTTAGTGAGTGAATAATTATAAAAAGTATGATCAGTGTTTATTAGAGTCTTGTAATTTGCTTATGTAAAATGGAGGTTAAGTCATTAACCTTGGTTATTGTAAATGGACTTGCTTAGGTTGTGAAGAGAATCAAATGAGATAATGTAGATAAAGGTTATTTGTATAATTTTATATGTATGGTATTAATAATAATCTAAAGTATTTAATCAGGTTTTCTAAATGAAAAATAGCTCTCTAGATAGTAAAGAATGCAAAGAAGAAAGCTAATACCAGTCTCAGCATAGCTGTGAATTTGCTTGTTTATTCTGAGTAGCCTTTTTTTTTTTTTTAATTCTAAGGACTTCCTTTTCCATTCATGGACTCAAGGAACACTCTTGTTCAATTCTCCAGTATGATCTTGCTATTTACTAGCTGCACAGATGATTCCAGCTTCAGTACCTAGTTACAGCTTTCTTGCAATTTACCTGGACTTAACATATAAATAAAACGTATTTGAACCTAACTCTAAGATTGTATCATTTATATTCCACTAACTAAAAACTTAATCATGATTTTACATAGTGATCTTTTTAAATTTATATTTTGATTATAAAAGAATTTTGTTAGCTAACCTTTAAGTCAGATGCATTCAGAAGGCACCTTGCCTAGATACATAAAATCATCAGCTTGGCATCATTTTAATCAAACCTGGCTTTCTCACAAGTGTCCAATCTTTGATAGACAACAAATGTAATTTTATTAAATGGATATATAATCATTTTGGAAAAAAAATGTAACAAAGTGGTTTATAAAGGATATATTCTAAGGTAAGAATTGTGTGAAAACTCTTCCATAGAAAAGATTTTTTTAAATTATTTAAATTATCTTAACTAACTGGCATTTTCGTAAGAACCTTAAACATTTTTATCAGACTATCATTTGAGTCTTTTTATTGCTTTCCTTGAAATTGAAAGTAGAATGGTAATATATCAACTTAAACTTCATATAAATGCTTATTTTTCATTTGGTATTGTTTGTTTTACAAACATATCATAGCAGATATAATTGAATTTGCGTAGTATTTGCACAACATTTTAAAACGAGATTTGGACAGTAGTAAAAATGGCTGAATTGTTTTCATTCTCTGGTTTTGACTGGTTTACTGTGGGAAACCAAGAGTATTTTAATTTGGCTAAGATGCCCTTTCACAGTGCTCTACCAGCTAAGTTAAAAAACCTCAAATATAGTATAAATAAGTTACACTACCCAATATCACAATTCTTTGATGAATGCATATGATTTATTCATGCAATGAAGATTCCTTAGTAACTTTTATTTATAAGAGATTGTGCTAGACAATAATAAAATGATGGGCTGCGTAATATTCATCTCTTTATTCCTCATATTTATTGTAGTATCTAACACTCAATAAATGCATAAATGAAAAAAATACAATTTAATAAATGAAACACTAAGTAAATAAAATAATTATTAAAATGTACTTTAACTTCGCATCATATTTTTGGCATGTAGACTAGAAGAAAGTCATATAAACAAATAATTGCCATCCAGAGAGATAATAAGTGAATGCATAAATGGTAGTAGAGATGTTGATTAGATCAATGCAACAATTGAGAAGTGAATCCTAACATTAAGTTCAGTTGCAGGTAACAGAAACCCCAAATTATTAGTGTGTTACATGAGACAGATATTTTTTTTTGTCTCACATTAATAAAGGTCTGGAGGTAGCTTTATAGTTTATATATATATAGTTTATACATGTATAGTTTATATATATATATATATAGAGAGAGAGAGAGAGAAAGGATTTGATAACAGATTGGGTGTGGGGCTGAAAGGGGAGAAGAGTCAAGCATTAGTCAGGAGATTCTAACTTGGGTACTCAGGAAGAATAACAGATCAGAAATGCAATGCAATATGATAAGTAGGTTTCACATAATAAATACATCAATTTTGGACTTTTAAGTATAAACTGTCTATGAAGCACATGTATTTGTGAATAAGTGTAAAGTTTAAGAGAAATACATGAACTGATGATATAGTTTATGTAAATATGAAGAATCAAGATAGTCCAATACTATTAAAAATTTCATTTGTACTGTGGTTCTCTTAAAAATTAATACTTCCCTACATCAAATATTTCTAGAAACCTAGATATAAAATTCTTCTTCTGTGTGATAGGTGGATACTCTGCCTTTCATAAGAATGATAGATGTATGAAATAAAAGGTATATGATAACATTCAAATGAAATATTGTGTACCCTAATGTTAGAAGTTCAGAGGTATTTTTAGTTACCATTATTTAATATTTTAAATAGTAAAGGGAGAAAAAATTCAATTATGGTATTATCTAGGGTTAATGATGAATGAAGATACTCACATATCTAAAATACAGCAATTAAAAACACTCTCATAGATTTAGACTGGTTCTCTTCAGGGTAGTAATAGCTGGTTTAAAAAAAAAATATTGAAACCCTCTCTGTGAACTATTACTTCTTAGTTGTGTACTTTTCTCAAGATCAAAATATATGAACTGAAGAGAATCTTATAAGGGGAGTTGAGAGAAGATTCTGAGAAATATATTACCCTATTAATGAGTTTGTTAAATAAGAATAAAAAGGCCAAACATAAACTATCAAATGAAAATTAATGTAAATATTATTTTAATAAAGAACTAGTAAATCATATGGCCAAATTGTAGAACAGATGCCATTTATACAACTACTTTAAAATCATCTGACTTAACACTTCATGTCTCCAGAGCATATTTCTAAAATATCTACCGTCTTTGACTTCAAACTTGTAACATTTCTGTTCTGAGAGGTAGATATTTATAGACCCTTATAAAGCATAAATAAAATCCCTTGTTTTGAAATTTGTATTAAAATTTCTGAAAATGTAAAATTTCTTAATTTAGTATAAGTCCGTTTTGCTTCTACTCTTCCTTTGGCTAAAAAACTTTCCATTTTTGATTGTTGACCTCACTGTATCCCTGTTAGCCAGTGGAAAGAATGTTATATAAAAGTGACATTATTTGCTTAAAGTTATTCAGCAAATCTGAAAACATAAGTATGATAAATCACATTTTCATAAGTAGAAACAATTCAATTAATAACAAAATGGCTCTGGAGATCTAATAGTTTTATCTTTGGGGAACTTGTAACCTATAAAATTACTTATTTGGGGGCTTCCCTGGTGGCACAGTGGGTGAGAGTCCACCTGCCGATGCAGGGGACGCGGATTCGTGCCCCGGTCCAGGAGGATCCCACATGCCGTGGAGCAGCTGGGCCCGTGAGCCATGGCCACTGAACCTGTGCATCTGGAGCCTGTGCTCCACAATGGGAGAGGCCACAACAGTGAGAGGCCCGCGTACCGCAAAAAAAAAAAAAAAAAAAAAAAAAAAAAAAACTTATTTGGTATGCAGACATATAAGAACTTGCTTCAGTATTAAAATCTTCATTTTTTCTCTTCTTAGGACACTTTCACTTCATTCCCATAAGAGAGAAAAATGAAGATTTTAATATACAGGTATATTTTGTTTTATTGCTCTTGGCTTTATTGTGCTTCACAAATATTGTGGTTTTTTTACAAATTAAAGGTTTGTGACAGCACTTCATCAAGCAAGTCTATCCGCACCATTTTTTCCAACAACATTTGCTCATGCTGTGTCAAATTTTGATAATTCTCACAATATTTCAGACTTTTTCATTATTATTGTATTTGTCATGGTGATCTGTAATCAGTGATCCTTGATGTTGCTATTGAAATTGTTTTGGCATTTTTTAGCAATGAAGTATTTTTAAATTAAGGTATGTACATTATTTTTTAGACATAATGCTACTGCTAATAAACTACATTATAGTGTGAAAATAACTTTTATATTCGCTAAGAAACTGAAAAACTTGTGTGACACTTTATTTTGAAATTGACTTTATTGTGTTGTTCTGGAACCAAACCTGCAGTATCATCAAGGTATGCCTGTATTGGCAAATGCTTGTTCTTTTTCCAAAAAGTTGCAAAATGCAAATTGTACAAACAAAAGTTATCTCTTGGGCAGTTTCCTCTTATCAGTAATAAATAAATCAGTATAAGGACTGACTAATCTCTTATGAAGTTATCAGTTTACTTAAAATAGGCAGGTTAGTCCAATTTTTGTTTTGCTGTTATTTTTGTGACTATGTATATAAATGTGTTTTATTTTTACTCAATGATACCTGTGAAATCAACTCAACAGACTTCTTTATAGACCTGCAAACTTACTAATAGCTTTAATAGGAATAACTTCTGAAGAAATCCCCATAAATGAAAGGCACATTTTAAGAAATATACGAAGCTTTATGTTCAGCTGTTTTTCAGGTTAATGTTCATGATAAAATTGGAAGAAGATAGTATGGATTTCCTTGAACATACAGATTGTGGCAGTATTCCCATAATGTTAATAATTTTTAATTAAATTAATAAAATGGCATATGAGTAAGGGGAAAACCTTAAGAAATCTATTAAAATTAAAATTCCAGTTTTTAAAAAATGGGTTCTCTCTTAAAATTTAAGATATCTCTCTCTTAAAGACTATTAAAACTTTCTCTTCTGCTATTCAAATTATAGACACACATAAAGTTGTTTTTCGGCTTTCTGCTCAAACTGAATCCATTTGTATACATCTCCTCCTTCCAAAATATTATATTGATATGATAAAAGTAATATTCAAATAAAAATAGCTCCCTGACAGCTCTAGGAAACAGAAAAGTTTCAAAGACTAGAAACGTTTAGGAAGTTTTGCAGGATGGAGCAGGTAGGTGGAGGGGACTGGGGTGTGGGATTCAGCATCCGTGTCTGCAATTCCATACCTACCATTCACTATCAACTTTTCAAAGTTACTCTCTTCGTTAACTTTGTGGTAGTTTCTTTTGATTTTTCTTTTTAATAAATTTATTTGTTTTATTTATTTATTTTTGGCTGCGTTGGGTCTTCGTTGCTGCGTGAGGGCTTTCTCTAGTTGTGGTGAGCAGGGGCTACTCTTGGTTGCGGTGCACGCGCTTCTCATTACGGTGGTCTCTCTTGTTGTGGAGTATGGGCTCTAAGCACATGTAGGCTCAGCTGTTGTAGCACGCGGGCTTCAGCAGTTGTGGCACGTGGGCTCTAGAGCACAGTCTCAGTAGTTGTGGCACACGGGCCCAGTTGCTCCACAGCATGTGGGATCTTCCTGGACCAGGGCTCGAACCTGTGTCCCCTGCATTGGCAGGTGGATTCTTAACCACTGTGCCACCAGGGAAGCCCTCTTTTGATCTTTCAACCTTGTTCATGTTCTGCTTTTGGAAGCTGCTGGCATTTCCCAGTGTTATTTTCTCCTCTTAAAGTGGTGCCTGCTTTGTTTCCTTAGATAGTAACTATAAAATATTTGTTAATTTTAGTGACCTTGACAAGTACAGGTTCTGGGGAGCTAATATAAAAGGCAGATAATGGGTGTGGCATTGCGGACAAATACACTGGATCAGTTAACATTAACATATCATTTCCTATTCTAAAAAAAAAAAAAACCTGAAAAACAAAAACAAATCTATATACATATACAAAAACTATCACCTCATTCGTGCAGCTCTAATTCATTCCGATAACAGCTAAGGCTATTCTAGCTTTTAAGAAATCAGAACTCTTATAGATCTTAGTAACATTTTAATCTATTCCATAAAGATTTCATAGATTTTTGCCATTAAGACTTTGTATCCATTCTTCTTTTTTTTTTTTCCAGTACGCGGGCCTCTCACTGCCATGGCCTCTCCCGTTGCGGAGCACAGGTTCCAGACACGCAGGTTCAGCGGCCATGGCTCACAGGCCCAGCCACCCCGCGGCACTTGGGATCTTCCCGGACCGGGGCATGAACCTGTGTCCCCTGCATCGGCAGGCGGACTCTCAACCACTGCGCCACCAGGGAAGCCCTCCATTATTCTTTAGATGTAGTTGAAAACACTTTCAGGATTTTCTCCAAGGCTATTGTCCTAATCATAATTTCTACTCTTCCTTAGTTACTTTGTTAACTCATACATTTTTAGACATCTACGTTATCAAATATTCAGTTGAATTTATTATATTTTTCCTTATTAATTCAACAAATGCTTTGGAGATTATTTTATTTTTTCTGGCTTTTTGAAAAAGAAAGTGCTTTGTTTGTTTATAAATATTTATTAAAAAGTGCACTTCTGTTGATTCCTTTCTTCCTCTTGTGATTTGGAAAGCTTATATCCTATTTCTAATATATCACTAGTTACACACACACACACACACACACACCACGTAGAGTAAAATTATAGCTATGGCTTTATCTTTGTGCAAAATATTACTTTAATGATTATTTAGACCTACTATTAATTTGCAGCTTCTTAACTTCTAAATATTTCTTTAGTACCTTGAGGGTCCCCAATCTTAAAATCTTTACTTCCAATCATTTTTCCCTGTCTGTCTTAGCTACTTCTACAAGTAATTGTTTTCCGAGGGTTATATGCTCAGCATATATTTTTAGAGTTTTGAGTCTGAAGATAACCATGTAATTGAATGGTAGTTTGGCTGATTGAGCTTTCTAGAACCATGGTCCTTTTCTATTTCAAACATATACATCTCTCTTTTAGCACTTAGTTTTTTTTTTTAACATCTTTATTGGAGTATAATTGCTTTACAATGGTGTGTTAGTTTCTGCTGTATAACAAAGTGAATTAGCTATACATATACATACATCCCCATATCTCCTCCCTCTTGCGTCTCCCTCCTACCCTCCCTATCCCACCCCGCAAGGTGGACACAAAGCACCGAGCTGATATGATCTCCCTGCGCTATGCAGCTTTTTCCCACTAACTATCTATTTTACATTTGGTAACAGCACTTAGTTTTGATCAGTGTGATTTTTATTCCATTTTCTGGTGGTTAAAAAAATTCTGTCCAGAAACCTGCAGAATTTTAAAATTTAACTTTGAAATAAAACTCTTCATCTGAATTTGTTTCATTGTGAATTTTGATTCATAAATTATTTTTTTATTCTACTGTCTTTATTTTTTAAATTTTTATTTCATATTGGAGTATAGTTGATTAACAATGTTGTGTTAGTTTCAGGTGTACAGCAAGGTGTTCAGTTATACATATACTTGTATCTATCCTTTTTCAAATGCTTTTCCCATTTAGGTTATTACAGAATTTTGAACACAGTTCCCTGTGCTATACAGTAGGTCCTTGTTGGTTATACATTTTAAATATAGCAGAGTGAACGTCAGTCCCAGACTCCCTAACTGTCCCTCCCTCCCTTACTCCCTGGTAACCATAAGTTCATTCTCTAAGTCTGTGAGTTTGTTTCTGTCTTGTAAATAAGTTCATTTGTATCATTTTTTTAGATTCTGCATATCATATGATATTTGTCTTTCTCCATCGGACTTACTTCACTTAGTATGATAATCTCCAGGTCCATCCACGTTGCTGTAAATGGCATTATTTCATTCTTTTTAATGGCTGAGTAATACTCCATTATATATATGTACCAGTATTCTTTATCCATTCATCTGTTGATGGACATTTTGGTTGCTTCCATGTCTTGGCTATTAAAAACAGCACTGCAGTGAACACTGAGGTGCATGTATCCTTTCAAACCACGTTTTTCTCCAGATATATGCCCAGGAGTAGGATTGCTGGATCATATGGTAGCTCTGTTTTTAGTTTTTAAAGGAACCTCCATACTGTTCTCCATAGTGGCTGTACCAATTTACATTCCCACCAACAGTGTAGAAGGGTTCCCTTTTCTCCGCACCCTCTCCAGCATTTATTTTTTGTAGATTTTTGATGATGGCCATTCTGACTGACTTTGTTTCATTGTGAGCCTTCAGCCATAAATTAACCTTGAAAATCAGTGGTCCCATTTAATATGCATATTCTAGTCCCTTCATTAATTCAGTGAAAGTTTTTAGTATTACTTCTTGGATTATTGCTTCTCCTTCATCCACTTTGTTGTCACTTTCTGGAGTTCTTAACGTATGACATATACCAAATCACTGAAGTGTTCTGATCTCCACAACTTTCCTTTAATAAGTATTTATCCCTTTTAAATGTCTTCTTTGCTTGGCAAAAATTCTTTGACTTAGTTTTCCAAAATGGGTTATTTAAATGTTTGTCTCATTTGCCTGGAATCTTGATAAACCAGATATTTACTTTGGACTGAATATTAGAGCATTTTCATATCCTCTGTAACTATTTTTCCTTCATGCTCTTCCCAGATCCGTCAGATTAAAATGTTGAGCAAACTGTATTTCTCTCCATTCACAGGATTGCAGGGCAATTGATTGGAGGGGAGTGTAAGAGAGAAAACATTTTTTTTTCTCTTTCAAGTTGCCCTATGCAAATACTGCACAATAGACCCGTGCATAGTCTCACTCTACTTGTACCTGCAACCTTTACAGCCAAAAGTCTTCACTGTACCAAATGTGTGGGTTGGGCTCATTCTCTAATGTCCAATGGTATTACAGACTTTTTTCCTCATATATATATATATATGTATATATATATATATATAATATACTATATATCATAGATATTATATATGGTATATAATATATAAGTATATATATTTAGTAAAAAATGGAGTGTTCAAATATCTGTTCTTAAGTTATTTTTTGTCGAAACAAACTTCCAGACAAAAGAAAATATTGGAATATTAGTCTTACCTAAATTATTTTCACTTATTTTTTTCCTGTGATAAATTAAATACCCTGCTTTGGGCAAGTAGCCCTTCCCATATCTTTGTGAGGGATATCTTACAAAGATCGAATGGACCTCTATTCAAAATTTGTTTGAATATTGAGACTGATGACAGCACACATGCTAAGAAGGCATAAAAAAGTTATCACTTACACAAAGAGCCTTCTCTGGGACAGGTAGGAAAGGCCTCTAAACTGGGCTAAAAATGGCTTGAAAGAGTAGGAAAGGGAGACTGGCTTGGGGTTTTTATTGTGGTTAAGGTGTGGAACTGGTGTGAGAGCTCTCAAACTTCATGAATTTAAGGGAGCGTGCATGCAGGGTCTTGTATACTTTGAATCTTCCATTGGCACCAAAGTAGGAAGCACCTGAGTTTTCTTTCAGCTTGTCCAGATGTGAGGCAGAAAGCAAAGATAGAAGGATGTCCCTTCAAAGCTGTCAGCAAGAATCAAAATATTAAGTGAGACTCCTTATTACATCCTTCCTGTGGCTGTTTCTATGTTATTCTTTAACAGTGCATCTGCCATGCAATACTGTTACTACCTACTTGTTTATTTGCCCTGAACTCTCTATATATTCTAGGTCCCTTGATAGAAAGCACTCTGCCTTGTTCACCATTTTAAACCCTGGAGCTATCACAGTTCTCCACATCTGACCTCACTGAAAAAAATAGGGGACATTAAGTATACTTTTAATGCTTATTGCAATTAGCTAATTTATCTTTTGCTAAAACAGCAAATGGTGAATACAGAAGAATTTTGTTGTACTCCTTATTTAAATTGTCCTTCTTTGATTTTGTCTTAACATTCTGGAACACTTTATGAATTGACAATGAAATAATGTTTTGGGGAGAATTGACAAAGTTGGGTCAAACTGAATTTTCAGGAAGGCAAATCATATCAGATTTTTATAGGTATTAATAAACAACGACCCTTTTTTCCTTCCTTCCGTCCTTCCTCCCTCCCTTCCTTCCTTCCTTCTTGTATTCTTCATCATTTCCTTTACTTCCCTGTGACATTTATTTATTTATTTATTTGTTGTAGGCATTTTGAGAGTGACATTTCTATAATCTACACAGCAATATTTTGTACCCCAATAATTTCACTTATCATGTGTTATAGCAAACTAAACAGAGAGTGCAGTATAATAGTAATAGTAACAGCAACAACAACAACAAAGAGTTATAGTCAGACAGCCTTGGGATTAAATACTGTCAGTACTACCCTCAGCCATATGAATCTGGGTAGGTAGGCCATGGTTTTGTAATTGTCAAATGAAAAAACACTGTCCTATAGGGTGGTAGAATTAATTAAATAAAATACTATACATAAACCAACCGATATTATTCTGGAATGGCATCTGGCAAAAACCAGTGAGATGACATATAAAGATGTATACTTTTAGGAGAGCATAGCTGTTCTCTTATTTCTTTGGTATATTTGGACTCAGCATTTTTGAAATGAAAGGTACTTTTGGTATCATCTAGCCTCCTGGTTATCAAATGTGGGTGCATAGAAAATGTTCGTGGGCATTGTGGTCAGTAATGGTAATATGGGATACATCCAGGAATCTGTATTTTTGTGAAGCTTTCCAAGTAATATTGAAGCATAGCTGATTTAAGGAACCACTGATCTTTGTACGACCTGATCATTTTATATCTGAGGAACTGAGGACCAGGAGGCTGTTTTCTCAGTGCTATAGGGCTGATGTATGGCTGACCTCATCTTTGCCAGTTCAGGTCTTTGTCCATGGTGACACTTCCACACACACTGTTTATGAACAAGGGCCAGGAGGCTTCATGAATTTAAAGGAGTATATCTGTGGAGAAGCGGTTCCTAAGACAGCCTTGATGACTGGATGGTAGCTGTGTATACATGGCTAAGGAGGAGTCTCTAAAACAAGAATAATGTGCTTGGGTCTGGGTATCAGAGCCCTGTGGCCTTGAGGCTTTAATCCATTTTTTTAGTCTGGTCATTTTTCAAAGATGATGATATTTAGGGGAAGGAAATGTATTGTTGTCTTGGATTCATCACTAAGAAATATAACTGCCCTATGCTTAATTTTAAAGGCAAGATCATACTGCGAAAAGCAAATTGAATACAGATCTTTGTTTGAACTACAGAGCAGTTATTGATTGTTAGCATTTTATTCTGGAGACATCTTGATACATTTTTTGATGAGTGAAAAATAAGATCACTATTTATAAGCCTTATAATTTCATATATGATCATCTTAATCTTATCCTCACTCTTAGAATTGACCTTACTTTTATTGTTTAAGTGCACTGAGTGCATTTGGCTCAAAGTTATTACCACACCTTAGGAATCTTTTTTTTTTTTCTCATATCTTCCCTTGATGTCAGAGTCCCGGATGCTCTGGGGTTTCTCATTGCTGATTTTGCTGTAAAATGACAGCTTGGTCACTTAAAATTGAAGGAAAGTTCCAGTGAAAAAATTAAGGAATTATAAACCTAGAAATCTGATGACTAAAACATAAAATAATCTGCATTTAATTTTCCCATTAATGCCTTCACCAGAAACTTATACAGTGGTCTTATTTGATAGAAAGATAATATTAGCAGTTAAAACTGCTGTTTTAATTTTGAAGTAAGTATACCATTTTCAGAACAAAAACATGACAACTGAATCTAGAGTATAGATAAAGTAAGAGTTCATTGAAGTCAAAGATGTTTTGGATCCAATTTGGATGGTGACCTTTTGATAGAAAAACACTCACATATCATACATAATATCTCCAGAAAGTAAGCCACAGTTTTCATAAATTCTAAGGCAGCTCATGTTCTTTTATAAATCTTAAAAGAAACCTTCTTGGCAGGTTCCTTTTTTTGATAGCCTGTCCAGCATTCAAGCACAAAACTACACAAACTACCATTTGTACCAAAGGTTTCTAGTTTTTCTCTTTATTTTCATTTTAAGTAGTAGAGAATTAAAAAAAAAATTGGGGGATGTTTACAGAAACTTTTGTAAATGGTCCTATGCTAATAGATACTATTCATACTTAATAGCTATATAATGCTTTAATCTGCAAATCCCAAAGGGATTTTTGAGTGTTACAATCTCCATTTTCTAAAAGACAAGAAAGAAAATTCTGAGATGACAAAAGTGTAGTTACCCCAAAGCTTTCTGAGCATGTAATCAATAATATACTGGAATTAGAATGGTTGGAAAGGAAACTGCCTACTTATGTCAAGAATTAGTTTTTATGAGAAGAATTGCCCCATTTGGTTCCACAGGGAGTAGAAGCTTGTCTTACTGAGGCTATTCGGTGTTGGTTTGATTTTGGTTTGATTTTATTCTTCTCTTTACATCTCCTCTTTCAGGCAAACTGTATCTGCATTTTTTTTCTCTCATGGTTCACCTTAACCCACTATTAGATATTAGAGCTCACTTTCCAAAAAAGGTGGATGAGAAATGATTGTATCTATTATTTACTAGCCAAACAGACAAAATCTCCACTTATGTCACCTGTAGTCATTGTGCTATGGATGTTAATGGTTATATCCCAGGTTTAAACAATTTCAAGAGCTGAAACAATTTCAAGTGGCAGACACTGGATAAGAAAATACTTTTGAGCTGAAAGCTTTTTCCTTCATCTCTGAATTGTCTTTCTCTTTCTGTTGAAAGCAACATTGATTAAGAAAATTGTCCATACAAGTCAATCCAGAGACTATATTTTCTTTATTTCTCTCCATTATATTAAAACAGTTCTACCATTATCTGTACTATTTACTATAATATTCTTTTTAAATGACAACATGATTTAAGACAAATAAAAGGTAGATGGCAAGACAAGTTATTCAGTTATTAACTATTTTTACTGTGTCCTTACTGTTGTAGGAGACTTGCAAAATGGAGAGTTATTTTTACTTCTGCAATCTCTACGATTCTGATTTGGGGTCCACTTTCTTCAGGCAGCCTTTAACATCTGTCATGTTTCAGGGCAGAAAATGAGATGTCAAAAGGCACTTCAGAGACACTCTCTCCCCCTGAGGCCTCTGTTGGGTTAGAAGATAAAGACACTAAAGAGAAAGGGCAGAGAGGGTGGTTAAGTGCCAGGAGGTTGCAGAGGGCTAATCCGAAATGATAGAGCTTACGGAGACCGAGAGGTAAGTGGGTTTTAGGACTGTTTTCTCTGTTTGTGTCCTTATTTGTTTGGGAGTAGCAAATGGATGTCCGGCTCACCCGGTTGTGCTTATGTGCCTGAAGCATGTCTGTGCATATGAGAACCAGAGAAATTAACAGAGAGTCTGTGGGGGGAGTCTCCCCTCTGTCAGGAGCCCTGTTGTGAGGGCCTTGCAGCTCATCCAGAGCGCCTGCGGGCCCCAGATAGAAAAGGACTCCACTAGGTGGACTCCTCCATGTAGAAGAAGGAGCAACATGGATGTGAACCACAATGCAAGAGGGCTTGGGTCTACTACTATGCTTTGGCAATACATAAACCCTCCAAATTTTCATCTGATCCTGAGAGGGGGAGGAGACCCTAATACATAAAGGAAATTGAATTTTCACTAGTAGCAAGTTGAGTTGGACCAAACTGAGAACCTGAATTAGGAAAAAGAATATGAAGTTTATCTTTGCAGAAAAGACATGTGGGAAAAGGTGTAATTAGTAAAAATAAAGGCATTTTTGGAATTAAGATGCATTTGAAATCCAAACTTAAAGTTCTGAGAAAGAATGGCTTATCTAAATTATTTATTTAAATGGAAACAATTTATTTCAGCATGGTTCCCTGCCCTTAATTTACCTTTCATACTCCAGAGATTAATCATTTCTTACAACAAATTTATTTTTAAAGAGGTACAATTGAGATTTTCTTTTGAATTAAGTAATAACAAGAACTCCAGCTACATAAAAATCAATAATATTTCTGGACTTCTGTAACCAGAACTTTTACAATAATCAAACACATGGTGTTTTTAGTTTTGCTGGAGAAGGTCCAGGTCTCCAAAATAAATGATAAATAAATAAATAATTTTTACTAATGCCTGAAATGCTTTTTTTAAAAAATTTATTTTATTTATTTATTATTTTTGGCAGCATTGGGTCTTCGTTGCTGCGCATGGGCTTTTCTCTAGTTGCGGTGAGTGGGGGCTACTCTTCGTTGCAGTGAGAGGGCTTCTCATTGCGGTGTCTTCTCGTTGCGGAGCACAGGCTCTAGGCGCCCAGGCTTCAGTAGTTGTGGCATGAGGGCTCAGTATTTGTGGCACATGGACCCAGTTACTCCATGGCATGTGGGATCCTCCCGGACCAGGGCTCGAACCTGTGTCCCTTGCATTGGCAGGCGGACTCCCAACCACAGTGCCACCTGGGAAGCCCCTGAAATGCTTTTAATGAAATAGAAATGTCATTTTATTCTACATCCAAAAAAATAAAATTATACATACATTAAACACAGATACATTAAATATATACATACAAATATATGTGTGTGTGTCTGTGTGTGTGTATAAAGGATATTTAACTTAATCCACAAAATCCTGAAAATCACAGAGCCATTTAACCTCAAGAGCACAGGAAAGGAGTTGGGGGGAAAAGCTGAATTTAACATGAAAAAATAGAACTACTTGTGAATTTATCTTAAATCATTCTATTACATTAAAATATGTCTTCCTTAAGGCTCTGAAATCAATGTTGTCATTTAAAATTGTATTTTAATAGTGGAGTCCCCAAATCATATTCAGCAATTCTTGCTTGCCTGCAGATACAGGCCACTCTGTTGCATAATAGCGGCTTTGTTTTATCCATATACAACAGTATGGACTTACAGTAGCATTTTGCCTGGGTAGATTGTAGTGAAAAGGAAATAATCTTTTAAAAATTAAACAATTGTTTTCTTTGTGCCTACTGCTTACCAATCTGTTTTATGCTAATGAGGAAGCTACCAATCAAAAACAGAATAGAAAATTATGTTATGCTACTGGTAATTTCTGATAAGTAATAATATTTATTCAGTGTTTACTATAAGCCAGACTTCATCCTAGACATTTACAATCTCATGTAATACAGACAAGAACTCTTAGATGTAAATGCTATGGTTATTCCAGTTCTTCCATCTGAAGAAACAGAGTTACAGATAGCTCAAGTAACTGGCTGAAGATCACACAGCTAATACAGGGTAGATCAGGAATCAAACTCAAGGCAGCTTGCCTCCAGAGCACATTCTCTTGAGACTATGCCACAGGGCTCTGCTAAGGTAGAAATAGCTTACATTTAATGAGGCCTCTTGACATACCAGATGTTTTGCTGTGCCCTTTAAATCGTTAACACCATTTACTACTGAAAACACAACTGTGAGACAGAACCATTATTATTCACATTTCAAATATTAGAAAAAATTTAAGACAGTAAGTAACTTGTCTAAGTGAACATGAAAATAAATGTGGATGAAGAATGTAAACTCAGTTTTTTCTCAGAATCTGAAGTGTGGGAAGTGTTGTCCCACAGACGTGTGCACATAACATTTTAATCACCGTTTCATTGCCAAGGACTTTGGGTAATAACTTTGTACTTCTGTCTCATTTTGAATGGCCTGAATCATTAAAAATGTCTATTTTTGTAACTAGGGAAAAATAACATCCTTAGTTAGCATCAAGAATCTTTAAATAGGTGATGTCTTTAAAATGTTGGTATCAGTTGACCTAGTTATTTTTGAATTGGAAATCTGATTGCAAACACAGAAGTGGTTTTATAAATGACAGCTATTTATTGCATAAATATATAGCAATACCAGCAAAAATTAATAACAACCTAAATACTAAGCAATAAAGAAAGAGTTGAGTAAACTGGAATATTTATTCTTGGTGGAAAATCATGCATTCATTAAAATATTTCCTAAGAATAGGGAATAAATGGGAAACACTTATGGAGATACATTCAGAATAAAATTTGAATATAAACTCGTTCATATGGTAATGTTAAAATTATGTTCAGTGATTTTTCTTGCTCTCTCACTCTTTTTTTACTCTTGTGATTTTTTTTTTTCCTTTTCAAGTATTTTTGTGGGAAGTAGGAAAAGATCTGAGGAACTGAGGTGGTATGATCATAGTGTCAGAATGCACAATTATTCATTTCATTGTGCTTAGGAATTGACCTGAAATTAGAAACGTGTGCTTTGTCTGGCTTATGTGGTATTCAGATAGTTAATTTCCGAGGCTATACCATTTGAGGTCCTTTAGTAAAGATGGTCGAGGTGATTAGCAGAGAGCAGTGATGTTATTTATGTTAGAATGGGATTGCCTGAGAGCAGGATGAATAGGATACTTAACTTCGATCATCAGTGCTGAAGTGCACTTTTCTCAGCTGGTTGTAGATAAAGCAGAAGAAACCTACTCCGATTGCTTTACTTTGATTAATCTGGGTATTCCGACTGATACACTGGGCCCCTAATCCATTTGCTCTGGGTATCAGTTTGATAGCTTCCCATGGAGAGTATGATATCAGGCTATAAACTAAGAATGCATAAGAGCATGTCGGGCAAGCCAAGCCCAGATGGCAAGCTCAGGGATAAGTGGAATTTGGACTCTAGGTGTAAGTTTCCAAATCTAGGTTTGCGTATGCCTTTTTCAGGATAATTAGCCTTCAGCACACAAAACACTATTTGCAGTGTTTAGAATAAACATTTAGTGTCTTCATTGGCCTGTATAAGGAGTGTGGGGGGAAGCAGAGGAACCTGCAAACATGGGAAATTGAGCCAAGTTGGTGTGGGATCAAATCCTGAGTGCCCTACTTATTATCTGTGCAGTCTTGAAGAATTTACTACACTACCCTAAATTCCAGTTCCTCATCTATAAAATTGAGTTAATCATAGAGCCTGGCTCATGAGATTGCTGGGAGGGTAATTAGGTGTGGACTTTTCTGCACAGTGTTCCACACGCAATATATTATTGCCATTACCATTATTAGTAGTAATGTTACAGCCAAAACTCCATGGGGCAAGACATGAGTGCTAAGCAATGACTCCATACACTTACCAGATACGGAAAAAAGTTTGGGTCATCTTCAGAGTAGGAACTTTCTGTTTTGAAAGAGTAAAGCTGAGAGTAGGAAACTAAAGTACAGAGTGAAGAATTAAGTACAACTCTGGGAGAAGTCAGAAAAAGAAGGACATTTCTTGACACCTTGAGTCTTCTGTTACGGTGACAGCTTGCTCATAGGGGAAAAAAATAAAAGAAAATCCCAACTTGCACTTCAGCTTCTCTATCTTGAGGGTGAATGGTATGGAGGACTTCTTTAGGCTGTAGCAAACACCAAGGAAACTAATTTAGAGGAAGAACTTTAATCAGAAGAGAATTATGGACTATAAAGTTTAGATTTGGAGATAAAGGAGATGAAGTGAATTGTAGTTTAGAGGATAAATTGAAAATTAAAGTGCCAGGGCTGATGATAAATATTTAAGAAGCAAAGAGACCTGAAAAGTTACCACATACCAGAAGCCTATGAACTGACTTCTTTGATGTACTGTTGTTTCAGTTAATATACTTGTGGATATTTTTTCCTTTAATATCCTTAGAATTACTTAACAATTTTAAGTAAAGTTTCCTCCCTTGCACAAACTTTTTTTCATCTAAATGAATTAAACAAACATTAGCCAAAGCTAGACTGCAGTTTATTTGTCTGAGATATTGATGATTAATTTAAACAAATAGATGAAGTGGAAATCCAACTTTTATTGTGCAAAACTTGGTGGGGGGAGGGAGGTAATGGCTCCAGTCGATTCTTAGGCTCTCTAAATACTTGTAGGCACCTACTTTCCTCTCTCCCCTTGACCCAACAATGCTCCCAGCTCAGGAAGTCTTGGGTTTTTCCTTGCAACATTCTAGGGCATTCATTTAGTCTCTTAAAGCCGAACTCGGCCCATCAAATTGTAAATGTTCTTCAGCCATTGCTGATCTATGCTTCATGTTCCATATGAGACAAAGGGCTTCCCAATGAGGCTTATAGAGCCCTGAGCTACCCTCTGGCAAGAAGGCAACTCTACCTTTGCTTTTATCACCCATGCCTCCACCCCACCCCCAAATATTTGTTCTTATATTGACTTTAGGTGTACAGGTTGGACTTACTCTCCTCACGCACAACAGTGGCGTCCAAGTTCTCATTATATCATATTGCCCTGTACTTGCCTTCCTCTGGTAACATTTCATTTTATTGTGATATTAGGGTCAGTCATGATGTCAGTCTATTCATTATTAGAAAGTCCATAATCAAAATTTTGCTTAATGATTTTACTAGCTGTTGAAGGTCATTACCTAGATCTATTATTTCATTGTATTATAAGGGTTTTGATAACAGTAAAAATATATTATATTTCCTTTTAACTGGGAGGTTTGTACTCCTTTTATTTTCTTCTTTTTATTTTTGATTTCCCTGTGATACTATATTTAAGTGCTGGAGTCCATAGGGATTGCTTTTACTTTTCTATTCTGGGGCCATTTCGCCTACTACAAAACCTTGAATTTGTATATTGCTATGATTTCCTGGTCCCCTAAACCATGTCTTCAGGGGTATAGACATTATCATTTGTATTTAGAAAATTTATTTAATGAGCATGTACTACTAACAGACTAAGGGAAAAAAGTATTTTTAGAAACTGGGTAACAGAAACAGAGTAGATCTAGTGCAAACTAGTACTGGTAAATAATTAAATATGCCTCCCATATAAAATCCAAGGAGACCCTTTACTTATAATGATAGTTTGCGGACACATTGATGTATTTTATATAAGTAAGCCTACTTACTAGTACTCTTATGATGAAAGATTTTTTATGCTATCTTAAAACAAATAAAAGAGATGGCCCTCAAGAGAAGTGCACTATAATTCCTATGGCCCAAAATATAGCATAATGAAATATTATTATCCCTGTTTCAATTATGATAAAGGTTTTCAATAAACTTTTGACAGTTTTGAAGACCTGATTCTCAATAACATCATTATAGAGCAATTGGAATTATGAATCCTCTATGAGAGCTTTGTCTCTAACCTCCAAACCCAAATTGCCATTTTGCAGATTATTTTTAGAGGGCATATTTTACTTAACTGGAATACTCACAGTGCAGACCTCTAATAGCCCTTCTAGGGAACTACATCTAATATTTACCGAGGACCCATGGAAGGGTAACACCGTGATTATATTATGTTACGGAAAGTAAAGCATGATTTCCAACACAAATGCTAACTTGACACAAGTGAGCATTCTTGGCATTGGTTTTCACAAAAGAGGAAATCTCCATGTTAGATTACCTTCTGATAAATGCAGACTAATAAATATCTGCTGCAGAGAGTTAATTTCATGGTTTGCAATTTTTAAGTACAGGTTATATTTATTCCACAACAGGAAAAACGTTTTAAGTTCCCTTAGAATTAAATGTAAGAATTGCCACAGCAATGCAAATTGACTAAAATCAAATGATCCTAAATATATCATCTTTAAAAATTTCAAACCTAGATGCCCCAGGATGAAGCAGTATTTGAAATATTGCTTTCACCATGCCGTAACTAAAAAGTTCAATTCAGTTCTGCAATTATCTACTTAGTAACTTCTATGTACAAAAAAAAAAAAAAGGGAAAGCATGAATGACACAGATTGTGATTTTATTAATAATAAATAAACTGACTTCTGCTCTGTTACAAGTGAAAATTTCAAACATACACTAAGGATAAGCCAGTAAAAGAAAGCCACAAAGCTCTCTGAAGATAAGAGGTGGCATTGTTTAGAAGGGGCATTGTGGCAACCTAAGAAGGCATTGATCATTTCTAATGAGTTGGAGGGAGAGGGGCAATTGCTTGTCCACTCTGTTGAATTGTTGAATACAACCAAGTTTGGCCTGCAGCCCCAGCATGACAAGATCTAATTGTTCAGTGGTATTGAAATCCCTATTTTTAGATAAATTATTGGCTCACTTGAGAAACCTTCTGTTCTAGCCAAACAAAATCCTTTTTTAGAACCTCTGCACTAAACTCTTAGACACATATGTGATAGCTACTTCATATTCTTTGATACACCAGTTTCCCCAATGACATTAGGGGAAAAAGGAAGCAAATGCCTATTATTATTAATTTAAACAATTGTATTTAAATGTAAATTTCTTGTCTAGGAAAAGAAAATATAAGACAGTCAGTATCCCTGACCGTCCCCTTAGCCTCCACATACTGGGCACCCTGAGGTCTTCAGCACATTTTGACATCCATCCTTCCTCCACCCACTTTGGCTTTTGTTAAGAGTGTATGGAATTTTACTTTCAGATTTTTATTTTCATTTCTATGAATATTGGCTTTTTATATTTCAAAAATTAATTTTAACGACAGCATTAAATCTCAGTAAGCAATATCAAAACACTGTTACAATTAAAAAGTTGTGTCATATTTCTTACCATTCTTTCCTGAATACCACAACTTTCCCTTTCTATGTCCCTGCCTTTTCAAATAATACAGTTCTTTCCTTTTCCTTAAAGGGGAAAAACATTAATAATTTGAATTATTCAAAAATCCTGTTAACTCCAGCCATCATGAGCTTTCATTAGAGTGACTGGTTGAAATGGTGATGCAAATCCACAACTCAAATAGTATCAGTGTGTTAACAATTGTAACTTGTAGTTTCAGTTCTGTGTTTAAATCTGATGTACTTGGGTCTTTTTCTTACCCTTTGGCTAATATGAGCCAACAATGGAAAGTATTGAGAAATAGTTCCACTTGCTAGAAGACTTTTACTCACTGTTGAATTTTGACTTCGAATTTCCTCTCTGCAGAATAGAAGCCTTCCACATGAAAAACAAACCCATCAAAAGACTGGATGATTGAACATCATTCCCTTCCCTACTTTGCAATGAATATAAACTGACTCTGTTTCAGTTTATGCACCTACTCATTTTCTACTTTAGAGCAGCTTTTATGCTAAGAAAATGTCTGAAGAACTCCTTTCTCCTGGGAAGAAAAATGTGTTATATGTCAAAGCTGCAATTGTTAAAAGACTGTAATATTTTCAAAGGCTGGGAATCAAGGTCAAATCAAAAGGCTAAGTCCCTTTACTTTCTTGCATATATTGTTTCTATTTCTCTTTTCTCTATTATAATCATGTCTGTTTGCTAAAAGGTTATGCAAAATAAATTAGGCTTTTAGAGCACTGACAGCTCAGCCATAGAGAAATTCTTTCCTCAATTTTTTTTTTGCACTTTATACGTGAACACCTGCTACACCTCTAATGAGCTTTAAATTATACTTTACACCCATGTAACAAGAATGGATATTGCTCTTTAGTTATAATCAAAGAAAATATCAGGATGACTTGTTTCTAAGAGCAACAGCTTGACAAAAAAATGATACTTCCTCTAGTAACAATATAGATAGATAGGTCAAGCATTGATAGATGGAAAATATGATTCATACTACATTGAGAGTTATCAATCTTTTAAATTTTCTTGTCTTCTGTGATTTAGGAGGAATTTGTCATTGCTCTGTGGCTATGCCTAGATTATTTTCTTTTGTTCTTATCTTGGTTCTTTCAGTCTCCTTGCTTCTTATAGGACAAAGGAAAAATAAAATTTCCTTTATGCTTTTATTTCCCTCTGACACATTAAAAAGGATAGACTTTAAATAAGATTCCAAGAGCTTCTTGAAATACCAAAATATAATGTGATATATATTTCTTTTTTGAATTCTATTTTCCCCTATAATTTGGTTCACTTTTAAATACTTAACCCTATTTAAGTGAGCTTTAGTCATTGTCAGATTTTCTTTTAAAATGAGTTTAATGTACGACAGAAAAGCAAGCATTAAAAATGAACGTTAGCAATTTGACTCTGTACCATCCTCACGTGAGAGATCTTAGACATCATGGCCAACCAGAATTAATTTCTTTTCCCCAGTGGTACCAATTTAATGCCACCTACAGAGAAGTGAGATGGTTGAGTGCAAGAGAGGACTATTGTGGAAGTAAATAAGATATAATATAGTGGAGACAGAAAATGGGGCCATGGCAGAGAGACCCTGGCACGAAGATTTTGTCTGATGTCCCAGTCAAGCACTGAGAAAAGCAGGATAATACAATGGAAGAGTTGTGGCCACAGGGGTCACCACCAACGGCCGTAAAGCACAAAAAGGCTCTCTGTTGGGAGGAATGCCTACCTGTTTCCCATTAGGTTGAGTCATGGGGTGAAGATGTGTCCATAACATTTCCTTGATAGGTACATTTGGATTCATTGTTTTGTAAGTTTTTCCCTCTACACTGAGAAGTAGGGCTGACCTCCGTATGACTATTCTGTTTTTAAAATGCCTTTTTCATTATGGAGTTGAAATGTAACACAAAAGGAGAGATGAGGAGAAAACAATAGAATGGAACAGGAAAGAGACTATGGAGATTAGTGAAGAAAGGTGAAGAAGAGAAAATAAAGAAGCAAGGTAGGAATATTTTAGCATATTTTCCCATGCCGTTTTATAATCCCCATAAGATCTGGAGAGCAATGCACTGCTTAATTGGAAAAATAGTCAACATAGAAAATACCATAACTTCAACTCTCAAATTTTTCATTTTTATAAATATTCTTTTAAAGTTTTTGAACTAAAACAAATACAAATATCTTTTCTTTCTTCATGTGTTCCCTAAAATAATATACCTTTGTCTGTATGAGCACACATTACTATACTCTCCTTTTCAAAAAAAGAAATTTAAATGTCTCATTAAAAAGCAGCAGAAGAAATGTACTTTTCCTCTTATCACCAGTAACAAAAAACTTCAAAAAACTTCCTCAATATGCAAACTATCTATTTATACTAATTATTCAAGCCTTGAGAGACTGAAAACTAGAGATAAAATTCTCATGAGAATAAACAAACTCTGTACATTACATATGATATTTCCTAAAATTCACTGCTTCCATTCAGAGAAGCTTCAGAAAGAATATCATGTTGGTATTTTAATTTAGCTAATAACAATAACTGTTTACAATACAATAATAGCAATAATAGTATATTTACAGAGATATTTCTTTCTTAAATAGGCTATAATTACATTATTAAGTATGCAAAAAATGTCCTTCAAGCATTGCTTATTTTCTCTGAAAGTAACAGAATAGAATACAAAATACTGGAACTAGTATTTGATTTTTCATGTGACTTTGAAAAAGCACAGAGATAAAATGTATTAAATCCAGTGAACGTGTTCTGCTATATTCTATATGACATTTTCCAATTCAGGGAAGTTTTTATGATGTTATCATACCTTGCTTCTTTCCATTATATCTGTCTCCATGTTCATTAGGTGGTACTCAGTGTTCCCAAAGTGCTAAAGCAGAAGATCAAATACAACACTTTATCAAGTATCCACTTATATTTAATTGTGTCTATATAAGACTTAAAATCCCACAAAATTTGACTCTAGGTCTTGTCTTAATTAAAATATAATAATGTTAGGGCTTCCCTGGTGGCGCAGTGGTTGAGAGTCCGCCTGCCGATGCAGGGGACACGGGTTCGTGCCCCGGTCCGGGAAGATCCCACATGCCACGGAACGGCTAGGCCCGTGAGCCATGGCCGCTGAGCCTGCGTGTCCGGAGCCTGTGCTCCGGAACGGGAGAGGCCACAACAGTGAGAGGCCCGCGTACCGCAAAAAAAAAAAAAAAAATAATAATAATAATAATAATGTTAGACTTCATTCAGTTATTTAATTGAATCTTTACTATGTACCAACTTAAAAAAGATTCTTTACTATTTAAGTGTAAGCTTGGGAAGTCATCAAACAATTAAATTTGGAAAACAATCTTTTTTTTGTATAATTAGAATTATCTCCTTTCATGTCATGCATGAAGAACTCGTTTATTTAAAAAGTTTATTAAACATTGGATATGACTTGTGTGTCTGAGTGTTAAGAGAGGGCATTTTAAGTGGAGGTAAAAGTAAACGGCGACTAGAAATTAAGAGGCCATCATTTGATATTATTGGAACTTATTGAACAAATGGCAGAATTACAAGATTAAGCAGACTTAGTGGACATAAAGATTGAAACTTAGAGAAAAGAGTGCCTGTTTTGATCAGTATTGAACCCTGAGTTCCAGAAGACTTCCTAAACATTGGATATGACTGACACGTTTGTTGAATTACTAAATGGAGGTAAATGATTAGAAAGAGCAGTATCCATTATTCTACCTAATTTCTCTGTTAATTTTAAGCTGTACAGGCCTGTTTGAGTTATGCTTTATTAAAGTTTTCATGTTTCTAAGTTATTTTTGCAAGTGCTGACAACGTTCCAACTGTAGTCTTTCTCATTCCTTTTAATATTATACAAACTAATCTCAGTCCCCATACTGGAGAAACCAACTTCTAACAGCAGCTTCTCTCTCCTTTCCCACCGTCCCACCCAACTGACCTCCCTAACTGCATCTTTATTGGTAACATATATAGGCCCACAAAATAATAATTTTGAATCTTAGCTCCAATATCCCTGTAGTTTTCTGAGCAATACTCATTAATAGAGTTAACGGGTATACATGAAACTCTCCTAGGTTCTGAGGCCTAGATGGTGTTGCAGAAAAAGAGGGACAAAGACTACCCCAGGCTGATTTATGGTGGATCACCTTAAAGCCTCCTGCACCTAACATTAGTCTGAACTAATGAACCCAAATCAGTGATTGTTTTTAGTTAACAAATGGACCCTGGGAGAAATACCCATGTAGGTAGGTTTAGGGACCCCAGAAATGTATATAATGATTTGTAAGACAAAAGGAACAAAGTGAAGACACATTGGAAGAGAACCTTCATTGAAGTGTTTAACTTTTTAGATGCTTCTTCTTTTTTTTTTTTAATTTTTATTGGCAATGTTTACCTAATATAATGTTATTTTTCTTTCTTTTTTTTTATTTAACAAACTTAATCAGTTATACATATACATATGTTCCCATATCCCCTCCCTTTTGTGTCTCCCTCCCGCCCTCGCTATCCCACCCCTCCAGGTGGTCACAAAGCACTGAGCTGATCTCCCTGTGCTCTGCGGCTGCTTCCCACTAGCTATCTACCTTACATTTGGTAGTGTATATATGTCCATGCCGCTCTTTCTCTTTGTCACAGCTCAACCTTCCCCCTCCCCATATCCTCAAGTCCATTCTCTAGTAGATCTGTGTCTTTATTCCTATCTCACCCCTATGTTCTTCATGACATTTTTTTTCTTTTTTTTTTTTTTGGTAATTAATTTTTTTTCTTTTTTTTTTTTTGCTTTATAACAAATTAAATCAGTTATACATATACATATGTTCCCATATCCCCTCCCTTTTGCGTCTCCCTCCCACCCTCCCTATCCCACCCCTCCAGGCGGTCACAAAGCACCGAGCTGATCTCCCTGTGCTCTGCGGCTGCTTCCCACTAGCTATCTACCTTACGTTTGGTAGTGTATATATGTCCATGCCGCTCTTTCACTTTGTCACAGCTTACCCTTCCCCCTCCCCATATCCTCAAGTCCATTCTCTAGTAGGTCTGTGTCTTTATTCCTGTCTTACCCCTATGTTCTTCATGACATTTTTTTTCTTAAATTCCATATATATGTGTCAGCATACAGTATTTGTCTTTCTCTTTCTGACTTACTTCACTCTGTATGACAGACTCTAGGTCCATCCACCTCATTACAAATAGCTCAATTTCGTTTCTTTTTATGGCTGAGTAATATTCCATTGTATATATGTGCCACATCTTCTTTATCCATTCATCCAATGATGGACACTTAGGTTGTTTCCAGCTCCGGGATATTGTAAATAGGGCTACTATGAACATTCTGGTACATGACTCTTTTTGAATTATGGTTTTCTCAGGGTATATGCCCAGTAGTGGGATTGCTGGGTCGTATGGTAGTTCTATTTGTAGTTTTTTAAGGAACTTTCATACCGTTCTCCATAGTGGCTGTACCAATTCACATTCCCACCAGCAGTGCAAGAGTGTTCCCTTTTTTCCACACCCTCTCCAGCATTTATTGTTTCTAGATTTTTTGATGATGGCCATTCTGACTGGTGTGAGATGATATCTCAGTGTAGTTTTGATTTGCATTTCTCTAATGAGTAAAGATGTTGAGCATCCTTTCATGTGTTTGTTAGCAGTCTGTATATCTTCAGTGGAGAAATGTCTATTTAGGCCTTCTGCCCATTTTTGGATTGGGTTGTTTGTTTTTTTGTTATTGAGCTGCATGAGCTGCTTATAAATTTTGGAGATTAATCCTTTGTCAGTTGCTTCATTTACAAATATTTTCTCCCATTCTGAGGGTTGTCTTTTGGTCTTGTTTATGGTTTCCTTTGCTGTGCAAAAGCTTTTAAGTTTCATTAGGTCCCATGTGTTTACTTTTGTCTTTATTTCCGTTTCTCTAGGAGGTGGGTCAAAAAGGATCTTGCTGTGATTTATGTCATAGAGTGTTCTATGTTTTCCTATAGGAGTTTGATAGTGTCTGGCCTTACATTTAGGTCTTTAATCCATTTTGAGCTTATTTTTGTATATAGTGTTAGGGAGTGATCTAATCTCATACTTTTACATGTCCCTGTCCAGTTTTCCCAGCACCACTTATTGAAGAGACTGTCCTTTCTCCACTGTACATTCCTGCCTCCTTTATCAAAGATAAGGTGACCATATGTGTGTGGGTTTATCTCTGAGCTTTCTATCCTGTTCCATTGATCTATCTTTCTGTTTTTGTGCCAGTACCATACTGTCTTGATTACTGTAGCTTTGTAGTATAGGCTGAAGTCAGGGAGCCTGATTCCTCCAGCTCCATTTTTCGTTCTCAAGACTGCTTTGGCTATTCGGGGTCTTTTGTGTTTCCATACAAATTGTGAAATTTTTTGTTCTAGTTCTGTGAAAAATGCCAGTGGTAGTTTGATAGGGATTGCATTGAATCTGTAGGTTGCTTTGAGTAGTAGAGTCATTTTCTCAATGTTGATTCTTCCCATCCAAGAACATGGTACATCTCTCCATCTATTTGTATCATCTTTAATTTCTTTCATCAGTGTCTTATAATTTTCTGCATACAGTTCTTTTGTCTCCTTAGGTAGGTTTATTCCTAGGTATTTTATTCTTTTTGTTGCAATGGTAAATGGGAGTGTTTCCTTGATTTCACTTTCAGAGTTTTCATCATTAGTATATAGGAATGCCAGAGATTTCTGTGCATTAATTTTGTATCCTGCTACTTTACCAAATTCATTGATTAGCTCTAGTAGTTTTCTGGTAGCATCTTTAGGATTCTCTATGTATAGTATCATGTCATCTGCAAACAGTGACAGCTTTACTTCTTCTTTTCCGATTTGGATTCCTTTTATTTCCTTTTCTTCTCTGATTTCTGTGGCTAAAACTTCCAAAACTATGTTGAATAAGAGTGCTGAGAGTGGGCAACCTTGTCTTGTTCCTGATCTTAGTGGAAATGCTTTCAGTTTTTCACCATTGAGGATGATGCTGGCTGTGGGTTTGTCATATATGGCCTTTATTATGTTGAGGAAAGTTCCCTCTATGCCTACTTTCTGCAGGGTTTTTATCATAAATGGGTGTTGAATTTTGTCGAAAGCTTTCTCTGCATCTATTGAGATTATCATATGGTTTTTCTCCTTCAATTTGTTGATATGGTGTATCACGTTGATTGATTTGCATATATTGAAGAATCCTTGCATTCCTGGAATAAACCCCACTTGATCATGGTGTATGATCCTTTTAATGTGCTGTTGGATTCTGTTTGCTAGTATTTTGTTGAGGATTTTTGCATCTATGTTCATCAGTGATATTGGCATGTAGTTTTCTTTCTTTCTGACATCCTTGTCTGGTTTTGGTATCAAGGTGATGGTGGCCTCATAGAATGAGTTTGGGAGTGCTCCTCCCTCTGCTATATTTTGGAAGAGTTTGAGAAGGATAGGTGTTAGCTCTTCTCTAAAGGCTTGATATAATTCGCCTGTGAAGCCATCTGGTCCTGGGCTTTTGTTTGTTGGAAGGTTTTTTATCACAGTTTCAATCTCAGTGCTTGTGATTGGTCAGTTCATATTTTCTATTTCTTCCTGATTCAGTCTTGGCAGGTTGTGCATTTCTAAGAATTTGTCCATTTCTTCCAGGTTGTCCATTTTATTGGCATAGAGTTGCTTGTAATAATCTCTCATGATCTTTTGTATTTCTGCAGTGTCAGTTGTTACTTCTCCTTTTTCATTTCTAATTCTATTGATTTGAGTCTTCTCCCTTTTTTTCTTGATGAGTCTGGCTAATGGTTTATCAATTTTGTTTATCTTCTCCAAGAAACAGCTTTTAGTTTTATTGATCTTTGCTATCGTTTCCTTCATTTCTTTTTCATTTATTTCTGATGTGATTTTTCTTTTTTTTTTCTTTTTTTTTTTTCTTTTTGCGGTATGCGGGCCTCTCACTCTTGTGGCCTCTCCCGTTGCGGAGCACAGGCTCCGGATGCGCAGGCCCAGCGGCCATGGCTCACGGGCCCAGCCGCTCCGCGGCATATGGGATCCTCCCAGACCAGGGCACGAACCCGTATCCCCTGCATCGGCAGGCGGACTCTCAACCACTGCGCCACCAGGGAGGCCCCTGATGTGATTTTTATGATTTCTTTCCTTCTGCTAACTTTGGGATGTTTTTGTTCTTCTTTCTCTAATTGCTTTAGGTGCAAGGTTAGGTTGTTTATTCGAGATGTTTCCTGTTTCTTAAGGTAGGATTGTATTGCTATAAACTTCCCTCTTAGAACTGTTTTTGCTGCATCCCATAGGTTTTGGGTCGTCATGGCTCCATTGTCATTTGTTTCTAGGTATTTTTTAATTTCCTTTTTGATTTCTTCAGTGATCACTTCATTATGAAGTAGTGTATTGTTTAGCCTCCATGTGTTTGTATTTTTTACAGCTCTTTTCCTGTAATTGATATCTAGTCTCATCGCATTGTGGTCAGAAAAGATACCTGATACAATTTCAATTTTCTTAAATTTACCAAGGCTTGATTTGTGACCCAAGGTATGATCTAACCTGGAGAATATTCCATGAGCACTTGAGAAAAATGTGTATTTTGTTGTTTTTGGATGGAATGTCCTATAAATATCAACTAAGTCCATCTTGTTTAATGTATCATTTAAAGCTTGTGTTTCCTTATTTATTTTCATTTTGGATGATCTGTCCATTGCTGACACTGTTGTGTTAAAGTCCCCTACTATGATTGTCTTACTGTCGATTTCTCCTTTTATGGCTGTTAGTATTTGCCTTATGTATTGAGGTGCTCCTATGTTAGGTGCATAAATATTTACAATTGTTATATCTTCTTCTTGGATCAATCCCTTGATCATTATGTAGTGTCCTTCTTTGTCTCTTCTAATAGACTTTATTTTAAAGTCTATTTTGTCTGATATGAGAATTGCTACTCCAGCTTTCTTTTGGTTTCCATTTGCATGGAATATCTTTTTCCATCCCCTCACTTTCAGTCTGTATGTGTCCCTAGGTCTGAAGTGTGTCTCTTGTAGACAGCATATATATGGGTCTTGTTTTTGTATCCATTCAGCCAATCTGTGTCTTTTGGTGGGAGCATTTAGTCCATTTACATTTAAGGTAATTATTGAAATGTATGTTCCTATTCCCATTTCCTTAATTGTTTTGGGTTCATTATTGTAGGTCTTTTCCTTCTGTTGTGTTTCTTGCCTAGAGAAGTTCCTTTAGCATTTGTTGTAAAGCTGGTTTGGTGGTGTTGAATTCTGTTAGCTTTTGCTTGTCTGAAAAGGTTTTAATTTCTCCATCAAATCTGAATGAGATCCTTGCTGGGTAGAGTAATCTTGGTTGCAGGTTTTTCTCCTTCTTCACTTTAATTATGTCCTGCCACTCCCTTCTGGCTTGTAGAGTTTCTGCTGAGAGATCAGCTGTTATCCTGATGGGGATTCCCTTGTGTGTTATTTGTTGTTTTTCCCTTACTGCTTTTAATATGATTTCTTTGTGTTTAATTTTTGACAGTTTGATTAATATGTATCTTGGCATGTTTCTCCTTGGATTTATTCTGTATGGGACTCTCTGTGCCTCCTGGACTTGATTAACTATTTCCTTTCCCATATTAAGGAAGTTTTCAACTATAATCTCTTCAAATATTTTCTCAGTCCCTTTCTTTTTCTCTTCTTCTTCTGGAACCCCTATAATTCGAATGTTGGTGCGTTTAATGTTGTCCCAGAGGTCTGTGAGACTGTCCTCTGTTCTTTTCATTCTTTTTTCTTTATTTTGCTCTGCTGCAGTTATTTCCACTATTTTATCTTCCACCTCACTTATCCGTTCTTCTGCCTCAGTTATTCTGCTATTGATCCCATCTAGAGTATTTTTCATTTCATTTATTGTGTTTTTAATCGATGCTTGATTCATCTTTAGTTCTTCTAGGTCCTTGTTAATTGTTTCTTGCATTTTGTCTATTCTATTTCCAAGATTTTGGATCTTGGAAATAGAATCTTGGATCATCTTTACTATCATTATTCTGAATTCTTTTTCAGGTAGACTGCCTATTACCTCTTCATTTGTTAGGTCTGGTGGGTTTTTATCTTGCTCCTTCTCCTGCTGTGTGTTTTTCTGTCTTCTCATTTTGCTTATGTTACTGTGTTTGGGGTCTCCTTTTTGCAGGCTGCAGGTTCGTAGTTCCCGTTGTTTTTGGTGTCTGTCCCCAATGGCTAATATTGTTTTAGTGGGTTGTGTCGGCTTCCTGGTGGAGGGAACTAGTGCCTGTGTTCTTGTGGATGAGGCTGGATCTTGTCTTTCTGGTGGGCAGGTCCACGTCTGGTGGTGTGTTTTGGGGTGTCTGCAGACTTTTTATGATTTTAGGCAGCCTCTCTGTTAATGGGTGGCATTGTGTTCCTGTCTTGCTAGTTGTTTGGCATAGGGTGTCTAGCACTGTAACTTGCTGGTTGTTGAGTGAAGCTGGGTGCTGCTGTTGAGATGGAGATCTCTGGAAGATTTTCGCCGTTTGATATTATGTGGAGCTGGGAGGTCTCTTGTGGACCAGTATCCTGAAATTGGCTCTCCCACCTCAGAGGCACAGCACTGACTCCTGGCTCCTCAATTTGGGATGATTTGTTGTCTATTCATGTATTCCACAGATGCAGGGTACATGTAGTTGATTGTGGAGCTTTAATCCACTGCTTCTGAGGCTGCTGGGAGAGATTTCCCTTTCTCTTATTTGTTCTCACAGCTCCCCGGTCTCAGCTTTGGATTTGGCCCCACCTCTGCGTGTAGGTCGCCGGAGGGCGTCTGTTCTTCGCTCAGACAGGACAGGGTTAAAGGAGCAGCCACTTCGGGGACTCTGGCTCACTCAGGCCGGGGGGGGAGGGAGGGGCATGGAGTGCGGGGCGAGCCTGCAGCGGCAGAGGCCGGCGTGACGTTTCACCAGCCCGAGGCGCGCTGTGCGTTCTCCCAGGTAAGCCGTCTCTGGATCCTGGGACCCTGGCTGTGACGGGCTTCACAGGCTCCCGGAAGGGCTGTGTGGACAGTGACCTGCGCCCGCACACAGGCCTCTTGGCAGCGGCGGCAGCAGCAGCCCCAGCGTCCCACGCCCGTCTCTGGGCTCTGCGCTTTCAGCCGCGACTCGCGCCCGTCTGTGGAGCTCCTTTAAGCAGCGCTCTTAATCCCCTCTCCTCGCACACCACGAAACCAAGAGGGAAGAAAAAGTCTCTTGCCTCTTCGGCAGCTTCAGAGTTTTCCCGGGCTCCCTCCCCGCTAGCTGTGGTGCATTACCCTCCTTCCAGATGCTTCTTCTTAAGAAGAAGGAAATATCATATTAGGTACACAATTTTATTTATTCTTTAATTACCTTCAACCTTTTTACACAATCAGGTAAACTCATATATATCTGTATGGCTTGAAAATTACAGAGATGGGGTTAACATAAGAGTTATTATCCCTCATTCATTCCCTCAACTTGCCTCTGCGCCACATGATAATATTTTGGCATGCAAACAGATTCACAGTATCATATTTTCTTTTGCCCAATAGTTGTCATGTTGTTCCCACATTCCTCTCTTTTCTTAACACATTTCAGTCAGTAGATAGAGACATACATGCTCTTTGTGTCAAGTGTAGAACATCCCAGGAGAATGGGGGGAAAATGAGAAGTATTTTCTTCACTTTTGGACTTTGATGGTATAGAGCCTCTGTGAGAAACAAAGTTTTCATCTCTACAGAAAACAAAGATTCAGGAGAATTCAAGTGAGCTGTGAGCAGAGTTTCTCACTTCTAACCCCTCCCTATGGGGGGGATTAGAGGCTCAGAGAGGAAGAAGAAAGAGCTAAGATGCTGGCTGGAACCCTGAACCCTGACTTCAAACACATCATCATGGGAAAGAGAATGGATACAAAAATCCCACGTGGATTTGGCAGAGTCTGAATTCAGAGAGACCTTTAACTCCTTTTCTTGTTAAATTTCAAGGAAGCCCAGAACAGATTCCAAACAGAATTTTTTGCAAGATTAGATGACAGGTTGTAGGACCCTTGGGGAGCTACCCCATGCCCTGCATGATCAAGGGCAGTAGAACAATTCTGATGGCACCTAGAACAGCCTGGAAGTGATGAAGTACCATAGGTGTCGCCAGGAATTTCTCATATCTCCATCATGATGGAGAAGCGACAGAATGATCACATGCACTAGAGAGGACAATACAATTTGGCTCAATGAGAGTCAACAGAGAGGCAAAAATGATGACTCTTGTGCAAAATTAATGACTAATGGCTTCCTTAGCAGATTGCAGATTACCACTAGAAGCAAAAGCATCTCATCAGATATCAGGGTGTATTGTTAATGGCTTAGATCAGATGGCAACCCCTAATCCCTTCAGGGGAACACTAGCCCTATAGGAATGGGGAAAACTTAAATCATCTGAGATTAATTTTCCTTCACCCTGTAGAATGGATGCTCATACTAGAAAGCCCATTGGGTTATAGAAAATATAAAATTACCTTTATTACACTCCTGAATTTTGTGATTAAATTCAGACTCAGAATCCACAACTCTTCAGAATCAGCTTCCTGTTCCCCAAGATGGCACAGAGAAGAGGTGAGTTCTTGGAAGTGTGGGTGTGGCTGGGAGGAACATGGGCTGCACACAAGCAGCTGCCAGTGGACGACTTAGAGAGACCTCAGAATAGACCCCAACTTTCAATCTATTCAATGGGAAGGGGAATTTCTGAAGATCTGCTTTTAAACCTTTCAGATGGGGTGGTGTAAATACTTAACATTACTAACAACACTGTTTACCTTTATAAAGACACATTTATACTGTATTAACAGTTAAAAGAGATCATATATGTAAAGTACTTAGATTAGTTCCCTGCTGCAGTGGTTAATCCTATATGTAAACTCAGCTGGGCTATGGGATGCCCAGATAGCTGGTAAAACATTATTTCTGGGTATGTCTTTGAGAGTGTTTCTGGAAGAAATTAGCATTGGATTCAGTAGACTGAGTAAGGAGATCTGCCCTCATGAGTGTGAGTGAGCCTCATTCAATTCTTTGAGGGCCCGGATAGGAAAAAAAAGGAGAAAGAAGAATGAATTCTGTCGCTTCTTGAGCTGGGATGCCTATCTTTTCTCATCCTTGGACATCAGAAGTCCTGGTTCTTGGGCGTTTGGACTCAGAATGAATTATACCACCAGCTTTCCTGGTTCTTCAGCTTGTGGAATGCAGATTGTGGGACTTCTTGTCCTCAATAATCATGTAAACCATTTCCTATAATAAATGTCTATGTGTATACACACACACACATACATTTAGGGTTGGCCAAAAAGTTCGTTTAGGTTTTTAGTAGGGTGCTATGGAAAAACCCGAACAAACTTTTTGGCCAATCCATCTATACCTCTCTCTATATATAGATATATATCTGTATCTATCTATCTATCTATCTATCTATCTATCTATCTATCTATCTATCTATCTATGGAGAGACAGTGTGTGTATTGGTTCTGTTTCTTGTGGGAACCCTAATACACCTGCATATAAGCAGGTGTACACATTCTCTCAGTTTCCCTTGTAATTTCCTTCAGAGATGGCTCTAAAGTTGAGCAAAAACTTTGTATTTTTGTTTTCTTTTGGTAATGGGAAGAAAAATGAGAAAAGACAATTGAGGGATCAGTAAGTCAACCAAGAATTTTAATTTTAAAGTACTAACTTTAAAAAATAGCTAAAAAGGCAGAATCCATGGAAGAAAACCAACCAAATGTGTATAAAATGCACATATACTTTATTTTACATATTTCTATTTTTATGTAAGAGAATGTGTTTTCTAATCATTCTCATTTGCCTGCTCATTGAGCTGTTCATTCATTTTAAACTGTTCTGCATTTCCCTCTGCAAGAAATTCTGAGTGGGTAATTTTGATTAGTAGCTCTTTCTACATACACATCTTTTTCTTATTTTCAACTGTTACAGTTTTACTTCTTATTTTAATATGGCTTTTCATTTTATGACTTGAGATTTAGACTAATGTCTTTGATGTGAGTCATTAATGCAGAGATTTGATCATTTTACAGTGACAAAGGTACGAAAATACCTTCATTTATTCCTTTAGTAAGAAATGTCATACCACAGGGGTTTAATAAGTAATCGTACAGGAGAAAATGAAGGTATATCAGTGTCTTTGTTAAGTAAAAGCAACAAGTCATGTAATTTTTATCTTTGTGAAGAAATAGGTTTTCTTGGAGATAATAGTATAAGAAATATTTAGAAGAAAATATTTTTAAAGAAAATGATGGGTAAAATGAGTAGTCTCTGGCACACAGTATGGCTCCACCAAAGCACCCGGAAATCTTGCTGGTCTCCACAGGGACCACGTAGGGAAGACTCACTCAACCATGGGCTGAACCAAGTGTGGGTCGAATGTGCCGTGATTCTCCCGGGAACATGGTGAGATAGAGGCTGTCACAAGGCTCCTATTGTAGGAGTCTGTTAGGAAGCAGTCTCTCATCTGCATCCCTAGTTCCATCAGGACTGAGTTCTATGTCACCCTCATTTGGGTACAGCTGCAGACTGTAAACTGCTTGACGGGGGTTTAGAGTGGGCTCGCTAAAGACAGAGCCTCCACTCTCATGTTTTCTATCATGGGCTCGCTAAAGACAGAGCCTCCACTCTCATGTTTTCTATCATCTGGCTTCTTGTGTTTGCTGTGGGCTGTAGAACTAGGGGTGTGGGGAGCTGATATCACTAACCATGGTTTTCCTGTCTGTGAAAGGAATAAACCTGCCAACTCCATTTGGGCTCCTTGTCGCCATTTCAGACGAATCTCTCGAAGTGCCGCAAGCCATCCTGACAGCTGCCAACAGGCTGCTGCTTAGGGATTGATGGACTGCTTTGACTGGCACAGAGATTGTAACTAATAATAATCTGCTATCCTGTGTAGACTGTAGAACCCCTCTCTTCATCAGCAGTAATCTTTAGTTATTTTCATATGTTTCCCTTTGTGTATTTCTTCCTTTCTTCAAGCACATGATGCTTTGTTTTCCTAGATGGATTGAGGTTTCTTCATGTATCTCCTTTCCACATATGAACATGTACACATTCATGGATATTTACCAAAATGGTAAACTGTATGACTATAAATGTTTAAAATAAAATTCTATGCAGTAAAAGGAGGAACCGCAGTACATTCTTTTATTTTTAACAGGGTGATGGTGGTGGTGGATATTCTCTTTAATTATTTCTCTATCCTCTACTAATATTCTCTGGTATAAATTAAAAGGGAAAAGAAGTCTGTTTTTCCCTTTTAATTTATATTAGAAAAAGATCAGCTATTATTTGCCTTCTCTTTCCAATCAGTAAACCCATTCTCTTCTGAAGCTTGTCGCTGTACTTTTACTCTTGACCTCATCTTTGTTCTCTGTTTCTGAGAACAATTAGACTTTTAAAGTCTTGCATTATCTTTTATTTTTAACATTTCCTCCTCTCCTAGGTGTTTTGGATAATAAATAACGATGGTCAGGGGTCATTTATCATTATAAAAATAAATAAGAATACCACGTTTATCAGACTGGAAAAATCATTAGCTTAAATTCAATGTCTACCTTTTCTCTCACTACCAAACTTCTTGAAGAGTGAAAAGTATCCTACACTCATTGGTCCCAGGTGTTTGCCTCCCGCTCATTTCTCAACCCCGCTATAATTTGGTGTGTACACCATGCACCCTATTGAAATAGTGAATAGGTTACAAATGACTAATCACAAATTTCTCAGCCTTCTTAACACATGGATTTGCTTATTCTAGATTTTTATCTTACTGTACATCTACTGTTTCTAAATATGCTCTTTTAGCTTCTTCTCCTTTGATTTTCCCTAAATACAGAACTTTTTCAATTTCTTTACTGTTTTTTATCATTTCTCTTCTTTGAAGATCTCTAGTTTGCTAGCTTTAATAATTACATATATGTGTTTGATTATCAAATTTGTATTTACAGTCCATATATTCTTCTGAGCTATATTTCTAGGTATTTATAGGAAATTTTTATTGGGTACCTTACATTTGTAGCCCCTTAAAATTAATATACCCGAACACTGCTCAGCATCTTCAATGCCCACCTCTCTCTCTTATGAATTTGTTATCTCTACAATAAACGTTTCTTTTTTCCAATCCTTTAATTACCAACTAGTCACCCATCCATTTGACTTTCTTTGACTTTCTCTTTATTTTACTTTCCCAATGTCCCTTGAAGCAATCTCATCTTTTCATTCTTCACTGTTACTCTCCTAATTTAGGTTTTCATGACAACTCTTAAAATAGACCCTTTATCAACCAGCTTATTGCCAATATCCCTCCCTCCCCTAAGTCTCATACTCATCTATGTCAGGTATGCTTGTTTGTATACACACAACCATCACCTTCCTCCCTACTGGGAAAGCCCTGGTGCTGCTTTGGTGTTTACTATCCCTTGTCCCTAGGAATGATAACTTTCTGTAATCCCTTTGCATTCTTCATAATTGGTCCAAGACGGTCATGTTTGTTTTATTTCCTTGACATGATTGTTTTTGTCATGGCCTGTGACTCATTCTTAGCAAATTGTACCTGATGGGAAATCTGTAGGCTTCTGGGAAAAGTTTTTACTTATGGATTAAAAGAGATTCAGTGTTGAAAATGCCCGTTTTTAACAGGACATCAGCTTTCTGCATGTGAAGCTTAGAACTGGTGCAGCTAATTTTCAATCATGAAGGAAAACATCATCAGCACATGCAAATGACACGACAGACTGATAGAAAGCCTCTGTTTCTTTTTTTTAATTGGGGTATAATTGCCTTACAATGTTGTGTTAGTTTCTGCTGTACAGCAAAGTGAATCAGCTATATGTATACATATATCCCCTCTTTTTTGGGATTTCCTTCCCATTTAGGTCATCACAGAGTATTGAGTAGAGTCCCCTGTGCCATACAACAGGTTCTCATTAGTTATCTGTTTTATACATAGTAGTGTGTCTATGTCAATCTCAATCTCCCAGTTCATTCCACCACCACCCCTATTTCCCCCCTTGGTGTCCATACGTTTGTCCTCTACTCTGTGTCTCTATTTCTGTCATACAGAGTGAAGTAAGCCAGAAAGAGAGAAGCAAATTTTGTATATTAACACATATATGTGGAACCTAGAACAACGGTACAGACAAACCTGTTTGCAAGGCAGAAAGCCTCTGGTCTTTAATGAAATGACTGAGCTGGATTTGCTAACCCTCTATCTACGCTGTCTCTAGTCACTCTTGTTTCCCCATGTGTATCATTTATTCTGCTCTAACCTTGTAAATTGCACATCAATAGGATTATTTATTTATTTACTCTAAATCAAGGTGACATTTGTCTCTAACGTTATGTAAGTTTCATACGTACAATATAATATTTTGACTTCTGTCTATACTGCCGCGTGCTCACCACCAAACATCTGGTTGCCATCCATCATCATACAGTTGACCCCCTGTACTCATTTCACCCTCCTCCCACACCCTCTCCTCTCTGGTAACCACTACTCTGTCCTTTGTATCTACATGTTTGTTTTTGTTTTGTTTGCTTTGTTCATTTATTTTATTTTCCACATATGACTGAAATCATACAGTCTAGTAACGTATAATGACTCACTTCCATTTAGTCTTCTTAAATATTAAGTTGGTTTACGTGGGCCTCTTATTTAGACCCAAAAGCATATTTGTTATAACTCAAGTCACTTTACTCTTTTGCTTTAATTGTTCTCTATTCCCTCCAGAATAAATTATAATACCCTTGGCATTGTATTTGAGGACCTGTATGAACTGGATACAGCATACCTTTACAGCTTTATCTTCTAAAGCTACTCTTCACAACTTTTATGCTCCATCCAGAATAATCCATTAATTCACTATTCTTGAACATACTTTAGAATTTTTTCCCTCATTTGACTTGTAGCATTTTTCTTCCCTTATTTTTCTATTGAAATCACTATAATCTTCTAAAGTTAAGTTCAAGGACCACAATACTCATAAAGTCACCCTATTCCTCTGGTTGGAATTTAAAATCTCTCCATCTGTTGCGTATCTATGTCAGGTGGTAATTTTATTCTAGCACCTGTCATAGTCTCTCTTGTAACATGAAGCTTTGTGTATTGTGCCCTTTTTCTCATTGTAGTTTCAATTATACTTAGCAATGTACCTACCTTTAGGAAGTTGTCGGTTGAAAGTATGTTCTGAAACAGGGCAAATTGAAAAATAAAACAAAACTTTGAAACCTTAGCCCAAGGAAAAGGAAAAGACATTTGCTGAAACCTAATCCTACTTTGGGGTACAGAGATTGTGATTTTTGGTTTTATTGCAGGGAAATTTTATACCGTGTAGCAGAACACATTTATTTCAGCATTGTTTATGAAATGAAAAAATTAAAATGACCTAAGTGTCCATCTATAGAAGACTGAAAAAAAACTTTTTACTTCATAAAATTAAATGTTAATGTGTCAATGAGGGTAGATCTTAAAACCTTAACATTGAGTAGGTACAGAAAATTGTATAAAATAAACTATAATTCAGAAATTTCAATATTAAGAGAATAACAAATACCAGGAAGGAGACCTGGAACAAACACCTTGACTTCAAAGAAAGGACTTCACAACTGTAAACTGAGAAACGCACAACTCTTTTCTTTGGACAGCAAAGTAAAAGAATACCTCTTATTAATGGACATTTGTGCAATATCATTCTATCCACGGAGCATGAAAATTGTGCCTCATCCTTCCCAGCTGCCTTAGTATGACGTCGATTATCTGCATAGCCCTCAGCGCTATGGTCTTCCTTCCTATCTCAGAAAGAGAAGTTTTTTTCTCCCTATTTGGACCTAACGGTGCTCCCTGTGCTCCAGGCATCATTCACCACATTGTCTTGGGAGTTTCCCATCCACACTTATTTATCCACCCCTTCTTGTCTCAACTTCTACTTAGTACCCTTTCTTTTCCTATTTATAAACACTTACCTCTTTCTCTCTCATGCTCTCAATTTTTCTCTCCCCATTTCACAAAGAAGTCAGTTTAAGGAGGTGTTTTATTTTATTTTTATTTTTATTTTTTTTAAATAAAGTTACTTATTTATTTTTGGCTGCATTAGGTCTTTATTCCTGAGCATGGGCTTTCTCTAGCTGTGGCAAGCAGGGGCTACTCTTTGTTGCAGTGCACAGTTTTCTCATTGTGGTGGCTTCTCTTTTTTTTTTGTTTGTTTGGTTTTTTTTTCTGGTACCTGGGCCTCTCACTGTTGTGGACTCTCCCATTGCGGAGCACAGGCTCTGGATGCGCAGGCTCAGTGGCCATGGCTCATGGGCCTAGCCGCTCTACGACATGTGGGATCTTCCCGGACCGGGGCAAGAACCCGCGTCCACTGCATCGGCAGGCAGACTCTCAACCACTGCGTCACCAGGGAAGCACGCAGTGGCTTCTCTTTTTGTGGAACACGGGCTCTAGGCATGCGGGCTCTAGTAGTTGTGGCATGCAGGCTCAGTAGTTGTGGCTCACGGGCTTAGCTGCTCCGTGGCATGTGGGATCTTCTCAGATCAGGGTTCAAACCTGTGTCCCCTGCATTGGCAGGCAGATTCTTAACCACTGCACCACCAGGGAAGCCCAAAGAGGTGTTTCATACATACTGCTTTCACTGTCTAAATTGTCATTTACTCCCCAGTTCATACCTTTGTTCTCTGTATTCTCTTGCATTCATCTGGCTATTCTAGTATCTCCCCAGAAATTCTATTGACCAAATCCAGTAAATACTCTTTGGTCATTATTTTTTCATTTGACCTCTCTTATAACCAAAACCCTGTTTTCATTTGCCTTTTTTAAAAGACATTTTATTTTAGATTTACAGAAAATTTGAAAGTATAGTACAGAGGGTTTTCATATGCCCCACATTCAATTTCCCTTGTTATTAATATCTTACATTAGTAGGGTATATTTTTCACAATTAGTGAAACAATATTGACATATTATAAATAAAGTCCATTCTGTGCCAGGATCCCATCCAGTATACCACATCATGTTTAGCTGCCATAGCTCTTTAGGCTTCTCTTGGTTGTGTCAGTCTCTCAGACTTCCCTTGTTTTTGAGACCTGAGCAGTTTTGAGGAGTACTGCTTTGGTATCTTGTAAAATATCCCTCAGTTGGGATTGGTCTGATGTTTTTATTTGAACTAGATTAAGGTTATAGGCTTTTGAAGGAAGACCACAGAGGTAAAGTGCCATTCTCATCACGTTATATCAAGGGTGCATACTTGTGACATAATTTATCAATGTTGATATTAATGCTGATCAAGGTTAACATCATTGTGAAGTCACTCTCCTGCCACCCCCTTTCATACCATAGTCTTTGGGAAGAAGTTACTATGCACAGCCCACACTTAGAGTGGGGAGTTGTGTTCTGCCTCTTGATAACAGATTATCTACATAAATTATTTATAATTCTTCTGCACAGGAAAGTTGTCTATTTGACCCTATTATTTATTTATTTAATAATTTCTTGATCTCAGTATGGACTTATATACTTTGAGTTATATTCCAATCCAATTTCCTTTATTTTGTTGCTTAAATTATTCCAGCTTTGGTCCTTCAGAGTTCTTCCAGTTGACTCCTGTGTCCCTTTGGCCTATCCCCATCATTGTGGGGTTTCTTCTTTCTTTTTTTTTTTTTTTTTTTGAGTACATCCTTACCTTGTGGCACTACAAAGATACTCCAAATTCATCTGGTATCTTTCCTGTTCCAGGCCTAGGGCCAGCCCTTGTTCAAGGGGCCCTGGTTCCTGATACTGGAAAATGATATTAGAAACCAAATCTGGGTGCTAGTTGTGGCCTCCTTTACTTGTTTTTTCATCATTTCTTACCTTTTTTGTTATTTCCTCTCCATTTCCTGTATATGCCCCTTTCCCTCTATCTATCCCCTATCTCCCTCCACAGCCCCCCCCCTTTTTTTCTGTTTTCTAGATATTTCTCCTTCTTCCTCTTCTCCTGCATTCATATCCTCTCCTGATTGAACTCACCAGTAGGGGAGGCCAATTATCCTCTTACATTCATGATTCAGTAAATGTGGAGATTGGGCTACCTTCTCCCTTAAGGGAAAGCCATATCAAGATTTCTCCTGTTCTTTCCCTAATCAGGCAGTTTCTGAGGAGGGTGCTTAACTCTCCTCTATACCCATCTACTTGCAAACAGAGTGTAATGGGAGATTAGCGAGAGCCTGGTATTTATTAGGTTATGTTTGCCATAAGGCAAAGCTAAAATATTGAGGCCATGTGGCCCATTCCTGAGAAGTTCTCTGTTACTCTTTCGACCACTTTTGCTGAGGTGGAATGGCTGGCCTTGCAATTCTGGTCTCCATGCTGAGAGTCATTAGATGCCTCTGGATAATCCAACAAGCTCTCCTTTTGCAGTACTCCAGCTTTTCAGCCTAAGACTTAGTAGGTAAGCACTAATCAGTGCATAAAGTCCTTTGAAGTTTCTACTCTCATTCAGGCCCATTTGTATTCTCGGTTCTAACCTTACTAAGTAGCCCTACGTCTTGGGTTTTGGAGCAGCTACTTGGTCCATTTATAAAATGGATACCTTTAGTCCAGTTTGAGTCCTTCAATTAACTCTTGGTTAGAACACTGGTCAAAAGAATGACTCTTAAACTCTTGAATTTTAACATTCATCTAGTCCCATGATTTAAATACACACTTATAACAACAGCAATAATATCTCTAAACAATTTCCCTAAAACTTAAAATTTAGAATTTTATATAAGATACAGTTATTTATGTGTTCTATAGGCATCTAAAAATGATCAAGTCCAAGCTCTGCTTATACTCTGTCTCTCACTTTTTTCTCTTCCTGTGTCCTTACCATGGTGACTGTCCTCACTGTTCACCCACTCACTCAAGTAGGAAACATGGGCTCCTAATCCAGTAACTAAGATATTCCAGTTAATTCTGCTTCTCTAGTGTCTCTCAAATTCTGTTCTTTTCTTTCACCACTACTGTTAGGGAAGCTTGCTTAGATTAGCACACAAACTCTTAGCTTCTTTACTTGCCTTCAACGTAACTTCCCTAATTTATTCTCTACACTACTGCCAGTTTGATCTTTCCCCAATATAAAGCTAATCATAATACTCTATTGTATTGCTCAGGACAAAGTCAACTCTTTTTCTTTCTTTCCCTTTCTCCCTCCCTCCTTCCCATCCTCCCTCCCTTCCTCCCTCCCTTCCTTCCTTCCGTCCTTCCTTTTTCTTTTTTATCTTAGTGCTACTGACCTGGGTTCTTGGGACTCTTTAATCATCAGAAATTGATAAGATGCCAGACAAGAAATTCAGGCAAGGCTTTACTGGGACTCATGCTGCAGCATGAGGGAGTGAAAACAAGTAACAGTTTCCCTTGCTCGCTCCCTGAGAGGGGGTGAGCTTGTCCCTTAAATGGAGTGAGGGTCGGGGCAGATGCATGGCTTAGGTGGTCTGTCCACCAGCCCCTTGGTGGTTCTGTGGGCAGGGATCATGTGCAGTACCCTACTTTTGCTCCCAACACCTCAGAAATGGCAGTTGGGTCTTGGTCTTTCTGCATCTTTGTGCTCACAGTTTGCGCCAGTTACACGTGCACACAGTTATTTTTGTCCCTTCTAGTTTCTTTGTATCTGCTGCTGGAGAAAACATTTGTCCAGGTGCCAGCGCTGCAGCAGAGAGCCCCAGGTTCCAGGTCCCAGTCTGTCTCAATAGCATATAAGACACTCAGCCAGCTCCAACTTCTCTTATTCTCTGACATGTACACTATGCTTCAGTTATCTGGAAACATGTACCTTTCATAAAATGAATCATGCTAAGCTTGCCTCGGTGCTTTTTGACGTAGTATTTCCTTTGCCTGGAGTGCTCTTCCCTTTCTGTGTCTTTCTTAATTTTCCTTTTATTTCTGGTTCACTCACCCATGTGTTAAGACTTAGTTCATTAGTAAGACCCACCCAACTGTAAAGTTTGAGGGAATGAACACTTTCTCTGGGCTTCCAGAGCTCCCACCATGGGCCTAACAGTATTACAACTCTCCTAGATTTAGACAATCTGCATTTATTATCTGTGTATTAATTAAAGGAAGGCAGTGTACTTAATTCTAGAATTAAGCACAAAGTTGGGCATATTTACTGATAAATATGATAAACGTTTGCTGAGTAAATGAACTAACAGTGCCAAGGAGATAGTGGAGAAAGCACATACAGTGTTTCTAACAGTCACTGTCAAGCTCCCTTCCATTTTTTAATCTAAACAATTTTTTGTATTCTTAAGTAACTACCTTAGAAACAATTCTCTAGTCCCCAACTATGTCTTCCCTAAAACCACTTGCTACCCCAAACTCTTCTGTATCAGTTATGGGAATTCTGACTTACAGTAATTTTTAAAAATCCCAATTCAAACCAGTTTACAAGTGTAACCAAGCAGGATCCTTTGGGGCCTTCCCAGGACACTGGACACTGGGACAGATTCCCAAACCTCTCCTCCTGCCATGTCCTCTGCCTACCTCTTGTCTGTTGAAAAACAGCCTCCTAGGCTTTCCCCGAGCTCCAAATAACAAATTTAATCAGAGAAGTGAGAAAATGCAGAAACAAAGGAAGACAGTCAAGCAAGACAAAATAATAACAGTTTAGCCATTCAACAAAGTCCACAACCTTTAGTAATTTTGGTGTAACCAAAATCCCTATGGGATGCATCCTCAAGATCAGTCAAGGGGATTGTACAGTTTCCAGGACTCATATTTAGACATCACATTGTCCTCAAGGAGAAATGGCCACCTGTTCCACCTTTTTGTTATAGAAAGAGGAAACCTTTCCTTGTGCCTGTCTCCATTTCTATCACCTCAAGATTCATTTGCAAACGTTAGGTAATTTGTGTGTCTTAATTTAGGTCTCTCCAAATGCTGACCCTGAGAAATAATTTGAATGAAATAATTTATCTGGGAAGCACTGTGAGAAAACAGTAGGAATGCAGCATAGGAAGGAAAACAGAGAGCAAATTACACTCTGGTTAAGGGAGTTCCATCCTGCCAGGAATCCTTTAAGAGACTGTGCAGAACACAAGGAAAGCTGGGAGATTTATTCTTCAAATCTTATCCTTCTCTAGGTATAGTATTCCCTGGCACTTCCATTAGCCTTGCACATGGTCAAGAACCTCATAGTGGCCAGAGGAACCCTCAGGCAGTTAGATGCAGGCGATTTAGGTAGAAAGTTGATGGTAGATACAGAAACTATTCATTGAAGGTACCGATGATATTTTGGGTGGGCCAAATAGGGCAGGACACCAATAGTGTCTGCTACAAAGCCCATTCCCAAATAATTCACCACCAGGGTTAATTTGAAAATAATATTTAGCTTAGGCTTTTCAGTTATGCTGGATAGATATTGATTGGAGTGTTAGCCTTCATGGCCACTATGACCTCTATAAAGGACTTTTGGGTTTATATCAAGGAAATGAAACTAAGCTAAGTAGGTACAGTTGGTTCTCATTACTATCACTATATTTAACTTTCCAGGCTAGCGAAGTTAAAAAAAGACAAAATATAGATAAATCTAGTATTCTAATACCTGATTTATTTCTCCATCTTCACTAAAGTCTCCCATCACCATGCTTCATTCCTCTCAGAATTTTGCTTTTTACTATTCTTATTTTTCTGGCTGATAACACACTTGCCTCTGCAATAAAGATATAAAGATGTAAGAATATAATGTCACTCTTACTGCCAATATATTTTTTAAATTGACTTAGAGACAAAACCTAAATCAAAGATTAATAAGTTTTAACATTCAACTTTATTTGCTTTACCCTCTATCTGTATCCAAATATGATTTATCTATGGATCTATCCATCTATCTCTCTATATATTATTTGCCAAAGTGAGAGTAAGTTATAGACATCATGACATTTCACTCCTAAATAATTCAGCATGCATTTTCAAAAAAACACTGGTAATCCTCTTTATAACCAAATTAATATTATCAAAATCAATAAGTTTAACTTCGATAAAATGTTATATAATATAATAATGTTATGTAAGATCCTTATTCAAATTTTCCATATTTTCACAATAATACCCTTTATAACTCTTAGACTGTTTTGTTAATCTAAGATAAACATAATTATGCATTATAATTAGTTGTCAATTATAATGACAACTCTTTAGACTCCTTAACCTAAAATGTTTTTCTGACTCTTAAAAAATTTTTTTTGGTTAATCATGGCAGTAAAACTTTTTTCAGGCCTAGGCCAGATTTCTTTAAAACAACAACAACAACAACTTTATTTTGGGATAATTTTAGATTTACTGAAAAGTTAAAAATACATCCAGAGAATTTGCTTACATTGCTCCTCCCCGCCTATTTTTAACATCTTACATACATGATGTGTTTTTCAAAACTGAGAAAGCAACATGGACGCATTACTATACTCTAAAATCCAGCTTTATCTGAGTTTCATCAGTTTTCCAGTTAAGGTCCTCTTTCCGTTCCTGGGTCTGATCCAGGTGCCAGCTTGCAATTATTAGTCTTGTCCCTCAGGTCTCCTCTGGTCTGGGTCAGTTTCGGACTCTTTCATTGTTTTCCATTGTCTTGATAGTTTTGAGGAGTACTGAGTACTGAAGTATTCTGTAGAATGTCCCCAATTTGAGTTTACCCTTTATTTTTTTTCAATTAGCTAGGGCAATGGGTTTTTGAAAAGGATACCAGAAGTGAAGAGCCTTTCTCACTGCATCTATCACAGGGCTCTTAATATCCATATGATCTCACTGCTGAGGTTTTAGCAGTCATCATTTTGTTAAGGAGGTGTTTGCCAGGCTCCTTCATTGTAACGTAACTATTTTTTCCTTCCTTGTCCTGTTTTTAAAAGCAAGTCACTAAGTGTAGAACACCCTGGGATGTGGAAGGGTGGAGGGTAGGGTGGATAAAGGGGCGTAGGGGTTGGTGACTGGAATTAAACTCCACCGCCTGTAAGGTAGAATATCTACATACATTGTTTGTAATTCTTCTGCATAGGGGATTTGTCCACTGTTTTATTTATTTAATCATTTATTAATATAAGTATGGACTTGTATATATTTCTTTTATAGTTTGGGTTATAATCCAGACTTACCTTATTAATTTTGTAGCTTCAATTGTTCTAGTTTTGGCCATTGGGAGATCTTTCATCAGGTCAGTTTCTTTGATAATCATTTTTTATATTCCCCTTGATCTTCATTCTGCCTTTTCCTCAAATCTCATATCTACACTATCTTACAGGATAGAAATTCCACTCAAACCATTGACTTCCAGTATGACATGGAACCAAGAAGAATACTGTTCAGTCCTATATTTATAATTTTGTAAACCTTCTTTCCATCATTTGATTTCTGCAACAAATTAATTTGACATACAGTGCATTATTAAAATATATTTACTATGGTGAAAATTAGAACAAATAGAATATAAAAAATAAGCTATCAAGCCATCTGTTGGAGAAATCTTGATACTTAAAAGGACCTTCCTTTCCCTGGCACTTGTACGTTTCTCCCACCTCTCATATGGTGCTCTAAATATGACAGCTGCCATGGGTGATTAGATTCCTCACCTGCAAAATCTGTATTTCACATGCTTAATAATATATCATCTTATCTAAAATAATATAGTCATAGAAAGGCTACCTTTATTTATACTGTACCTGGATATATTTGTATGTTGCCACCACAGTGCTGAGGAAGCCTCAATATGTCAGTTGCATTTGACAGAAGACTTACTTATTGCTTTAATTTTTCAAAAAGAGGATGAATATTTTTATATACTTTTCTCTAATTTTAAGTGGCCTACTCAACATCAAGTGGCTTTAAAAAAAAAAAAAACAGGTTGATTTTCCAAAAAAAAAAAAGTTTGATATGGTGGCTATTTGTTGGAATTGAGCAAAGTACATGTTAACAAAAACAAGGCTGAACCTATCCCCATAGCTTATCTGCTTTTTAAATGGTTTTGTATATAGCCTTGTCTATTACATTTGAAGAATACAAATGTAAAGTGGTATAATGAAACGATATAAAATTTAGAATTCTGACTCTACTACTTAATATTTCCCATCGGTATAAAGCAGAGAAAATAATAATCTTTTTAAAGGTCATTATAGTAATCAAATAAATTTAAATGCATACTTTGTACTTTTATTTAGTAGTCTGTGGAGCAGTGATAAGTCATATTTCACTTTTTTATATATTAAAACACATGCATTTATTTTCTCTAAAAGTTAAACAAATTATGGTCATTTTAATGAGTACTTTGTAATTATTCTGGACGGTGAGTCAGACCATACATGATCATTCATTGAACAAAATCCTTTCAGGCAAGAATACCCTTTGCCTGGTGATTGAGGATCGTCCTAACCTTGAACCCACTTGTCAGTTGCCACCTCCCTGCCCCCTCCAGAGGATTTAGCACCTGTCCTGTCAATGTTGTTATTGAGTGAGAGAGTCAGGAGAGGTGAAGAAGAAATGTAAAATACAACAGGGATACTTACAACCATATTCATTTCCTAGTCCTTCTCCAGTAAACTCACACACATTTTTATGAGGGGAGACTGAAGCCCCTCTGGAACACATAGACTCAGGCTTACGCCGTAACTTTGCTAATCCTTTTCCTAATTAAGGCTTATCTTGAAATTCATTTTCATCTGGTATTGCTTCTGGAAAGTGATAGGGAGAATGTGGAGAGCATAGTGAACTCATGCTTTGTGATCTTTAATCCCTAGATGTAACTGTTTTGTTTTCCCTAGTGTTCCATCCTCATAAGTTGCATCTTTGGAAGCAATATTAATGTATCAGAATTAATGGAATATAAACAGGTAAGAAGTTACCTCTCAATGAATTTGATTGTATCAGTCTTAGAAAGATAAGTATTGTTTCCATGGGTGTATAAGATTACTGAGAGCTATTTTAAATAGTGTGAAAATGCAAAATCATCATAATAACACCCACTGTTGCCCACACACATTTGCTATATTATTTCCTGAACCTTATGAGTATGTATACATTTTTTTGCATACATGTCCATTCTACCTAAAATACTTTTTAAGTTACTGAAGAAAGTCAAATATTGCCTACAATGTCAATGGCTAAACAACTTACCACCAGGGTCACGATTTAAGCACTGTGGCAAATACGTACTTACCTAGCCCATAATTAAAGGAAATATCCTTAGCCTTTATATTGGTAATAATTAAATATATAGTTACATTTAAAAAATGAATCCTGAGTTTAAGAAAGGTAATATGCCCAAGCTAAATTATAGAATATCAACGCGTGTCCCTTTGCTTTATGGCATATAACATTTTGTTTTGAATATTAAATATTTCAAAAGTCTTTTCCCATATATGTGTGTGTGGGTATATAGACAATGCAAAAAAGAAAAGAAAAACAGACATCATAGCTAATCTTCACATGTTCTGATAATTTAGTTTGGTACACTTCTACCTAGATCATATACTGTATGTAATAGCTTCTTTGGCTTTAATCACAATTTTGTGTGGAGAGAGAAGGTTCTCAATAATATCAGAATTATTATAAACAGTTCATAAATAGCAATACACAAAAATCTCATTTCCATTTCTCTGCTCATATTTATAACTATATAACTATAAACATAATTTCATGATAGTTTGCATGTTTTTTATAAAACCTTAAATATTATTAAACACATCAAAAATTAGTAAAGAAAACAGAAGCCAGTTCTATAATCAATATATTAGAATGCAGTTCAAGCTAGATTATATTAATAAAATAATAAGTAAACCAAAGTATGTACTACCCACTTCATTCAAATTGTGCATACAGCACAAATTTTACACCTTTTTAAAAAAAAAAAGACAGTTGTTACACTGACTATACATCCAAGTATAAGAATAAGATTGATCTTCATTTTATTTTCCTCAGTATACCAATAGGAACACTAACACTCATTATAAATCCATAGATTTTGCATTTGATTTTGAAAACTTGTTCTTATAAAACCAGAACTAAAGAAATAAGATATTTACAACTATACCCTCCAATATCACTTTAAATTTATACTAGTATGTGGTTATAATAGAAAGTTTCGTTTTAATTCTTCCTCTAAAAGACTTCACCATTTCTCTGGGAAACTAAGACAGCTTCATAAAATGATCTGTAAATGTGGTAAAAATTGGAGTCAAGTGTGTCATCCATCAGCAGGTAATCTAAGAAGGTCAGAGATAAAGTGATCAATGTAGTCTTGTGCTGTGGTTGGGAAAGTAAGACCATCCAGGGTAAAAAAAGATATCATTGCCAGGCAGTAAACTGAGATGAGGTAGAATCAGTGAGACGTAGCCATGTTAAATTTGGCCTGAAATAATAGATTGGAACAGTGATACATTTGAATATTAAATTTATCAACATGAGCGAAAAGATCAAAGCCTACTTAAATATGAAAGATTAACTAAGATATGACTTTTTTAAGATGCCAAATTTATTTTAGGAATGTGGTCTAAATGATTTCCAATTCCTAAAAAGCTTAAAGACCGTATTAATAAAAACTTATAGAAAATCTTTCTCAATGCTTATAACTTTTCATTTTTTCCTGTTTTTATTGCAAGTTTTATTTTCTAACTGTTCTAAAACTGTTTCTAAAATATATTGCTGGGAAAATGGACTTCTACCTGATGTATTAATTAATTAATTGATTGATTAATTAATCAAAAGAAAATGCTTTGAATACTTGTTGAGCAAAACTTCTTCTAGTATTGGAAATCATAGGAGTTTATTTATTTCAAAAGTAAATTTGCGGGGCTTCCCTGGTGGTGCAGTGGTTGGGAGTCTGCCTGCCAGTGCAAGGGACACAGGTTTGAGACCTGGTCCGGGAAGATCCCGCATGCCACGGAGCAACTGAGCCCGTGTGCCACAACTACCGAGCCTGCGCTCTAGAGCTCGTGAGCCACAATCACTGAGCCCGCGTGCCACAACTACTGAAGCCTATGGCCCTGGGGCCCATGCTTAGCAACAATGAGCCACCACAATGAGAAGCCCGCACAACGCAACAAAGAGTAGCCCCCGCTCACCACAACTAGAGAAAGCCCATGTGCAGCAATGAAGACCCAATGTGGCCACAATAAATAAAATAAATTTATATAAAAAATATATATATATATGCTTCTAAAAAAAAAAACGTAAATTTGCCACTTTTGAGATCCCTGGAATCTCTGAACAGAGGTTACTATAAATAATTTCCTCTCAAACAACTATGGGGTTTAACTGATAACTCTCTATTGACTCTATAAAAAATGGTGACTCATGCTTATAGAATGCTCACGCCTTGTGACAAACGGCCTAATATCTAATGCCATGAACCAGTTGATTACTCCCAAAACGCTTTATGGGAAAATTACTTATTTTTATAATAATTTAATAGAAATTTGGACTTCCCTGGTGGAGCAGTGGTTGAGAGTCTGCCTGCCGATGCAAGGGATGTGGGTTCATGCCCTGGTCCAGGAAGATCCCACATGCCGCAGAGCGGCTAGGCCCGTGAGCCATGACCACTGAGCCTGTGTGTCCAGAGCCTGTGCTCCGCAACGGGAGAGGCCATAACAGTGAGAGGCCCATGTACCGCAAAAGAAAAAAAAAAGAAATTATGTACAATGATGCAATATGAGAAGAATACACTAGCTCATTATTTTTATAAAAAGGTATTTGTAAAGATTTGATAAAATTAGGTCACTAAAATATTGTTCTCTAGGTTTTTAAAGACTTTAAAATTCAAAAAATGCTAATATCTTAAAGAATTCTGCAAAGAGATTGTTTCTCTACTGCCTATACTAAAGTTCTCTCATTTTATTTTAAGGTAACTATAGTTGGAAAACGTATTTCTGTGATATATGTCAGAAATAAAAGAACTCCATATTTTAGATATTTAAAGAAAAGATCCTAAATCTCATGACAACTGGATAGTGATTTGATAAAAGATAAATTTTAGCATTTTTTTCTTCCCACTCCAGGATAAATTCCAAATTGATTAGAGAATAAAATGTAAAAAATGGAACTATATATAAACTAGAAGAAAATAGGTGTGATGTTTTTAATGGGAGAATAATGTAGGAAAAACACAGTAAGCTAAGTGAAAACCAAACAGCAAACTGGAGTGTAATATTTCAATTTATAAGACCTAGAGTTTATATTCCAATCTACCAAGAGTTCTTAAACGTCAAGGAATGAAGAATAACCTGTAGCATAATGAATAAATGATATAAACTAGACATTCACTGAAAGAAAAACCCTCCTTAAACATAAGAAAAATTGCTCGTTCTCACTTATAATAAGGGAAAAATGAATAAACATTTTTATCTTATCACATTAGTAAAATTCCAAAAGCATGACAAAATATTTTGTTAATGAAGCTGAGGAGAAACATGTAGCCTCATACACCGCTGATGAGGTTGGGAAAAAAAGCATTACATGTATGGAGGAATAGTTGGCAACATCAGCAAAATTACACAGTGAATGTACCCTTTGATTCCACTTCTAGGAATCTTTCACCAAGATACACTAGCAAAAATATGAAATGACATACTCATGATGATACTCCTCTTAAAGGGAAATGACTGAAAAAAATCTTGGTGTCTTTCAATAGGGAATCGAATGATTATATCCTGTATATAATGCAGTAGGATACACTGTAGCCATAAGAAAGAATGAATATTATCTATAGAGAGTGATAAAATGTGATTTCTATGATATACTAGCATACCTCATTTTACTGAACTTTAGAGATTCCGTGTGTTTGTTTGTTTGTTTGTTTTATTTATTTATTTATTTATTTATTTATTTATTTATTTAGGGCTGTGTTGGGTCTTCGTTTCTGTGTGAGGGCTTTCTCTAGTTGTGGCAAGCGGGGTCCACTCTTCATCACGGTGCGCGGGCCTCTCACCATCGCGGCCTCTCTTGTTGCGGAGCACAGGCTCCAGACGCGCAGGCTCAGTAGTTGTGGCTCACGGGCCTACTTGCTCCGCGGCATGTGGGATCTTCCCAGACCAGGGCTCGAACCCGTGTCCCCTGCATTGGCAGGCAGATTCTCAACCACTGCGCCACCAGGGAAGCCCTGTTTGTTTTTTTACAAACCGAAGATTTGTGGCAACCTTCCATCGAGCAAGTCTATTGGTGCCTTTTTTTTTTCCAACAGCCCTTGCTCACTTTGTGTCTCTGTGTCACATTTTGGTAATTCTTGCAATATTTTATTATTATATTTGTTAAGGTGATCTGTGATCAGTGACTTCTGATGTTTCTACCATGACTCGCTAAAGGCTCAGATAATGGTTAACATATTTTAGCAATAAAGTAATTTTTAATTGAGGTATGTACATTGATTTTTTTACACATAATACTACAGCACACTTAATAGGCTGCAGTATATTATAAAGATAACTTTTATATGTACTGGGAAAGCAAGAAATTCCTGTGATTTGCGTTATTTCAAAATTTGCTTTATTCCAGTGGTCTGTAACCAAACCTGCAATATCTCTGAGATATGCTTGTACTTATACATGAAAAAGGCACAATACTGAATATTGCATATAATTTTTTTCCAATTATCTGTATGGGAGAAAGAGTCAAAATGGAGGAGACAGGAGTGAAGGCAAGCCTTTACCCAAATACCCTGTTACGTATGTTCTAATTTGCAACCGTTTAACAATCTTACATAATCAAAATAAATAAATAAATAAAGTAGAATCAGAAAGTAAAAAGTTCCTAAAAATCAAAACTAATAAAACTAATTATATATCATGATTGATTTAAAATGTATTTTCTGTGCAGGTTAATCCATAATGTATTCGTTTTTTTCTGTAAAAACTTAGAGCAGTATGTTTGAAGGAAAAATTGAGCTGCAAAGAATTCTTGAAACTCATTCAGCTTTATTTTATTAACAATGCTGATGTTATGACATTGAAACTAATTTATTTATAATTGGATAAAGTCAAGAAGTAATAGCATTAACTTTATTTTGGAACCAAAATTTTCAGTAAAAGAGAAAATGAACATAGATTTAAGAGAAAACAGGTTAGATAAATATCCTGTGGTAGAAATTTAAGTTGGAGGTATACATTATGAACACATACATTTGTTTTGTTTCTAAAGTAATTTTTAATAGCTCTGTCTCTTGAAAAGACCAAGAGGTGGCCACCACCGAGTGACATCCAGATTGTGATTTCTCTAAATAACTTTCACCGATAAAAAGAGCAGTAAAAGCTGCAGGAGGAAATATAGACAACTGGCTGAAACATCTTATTGTGCCAAAAAACAAGGAGGCTATGGAAAAAAGAAAAAAAAAAGGTTACATCAAAAGAAAACAGAGGCAATGGCAATAGATGGGATACTTTGGGTGCTATACAAAAAATATTTTCAAGAAAAATGTTAAATATCCAAGTAATAGTATTATATAGATATTTCAAATCAACTAAGCAAAAGGGGAATTCAGGGTACTAGTCTGTTTGTCTTCAATCCAGGCCTAACCTACCACCACTACCCTCACCACCACCCCACCCCTACCTCCCCATCATCCCCACCCCCATAGCCCCCACCACCACCCTCACCCCCCACCTCTACCTCCCCATCATCCCCACCCACATAGCTCCCACCCCCACCCCCACTGCCCTCACCCCCCACCCCTACCTCCCCATCATCCCCACCCCCCCCACACACACACCACTCCTACCCCCACTACCACCCTCACTATCTCCCTACCCCCTCACCCCCCACCACTACCACCACCACCCCTGATCTTAACCCTTTAGAGCCAGGCTATGTCCTGGACAATGATTGTGGGGTACCTTACCAAAACAAAGGTCACTCCCAAAATAAATGTTATTTGGGAGACAGAGTTGGAGAAAAATGCAATTATCACTTTTTTTCTTTTCTGAAATATTTATTCCTTCTACATGGATCTTTCTGTATTTCTACATGGTTTCCTTCATCAATGCATTTGATTATTAATTCACTCATTATTGCTTTTGGTTACTTCTCTCTGGAAACTGAATAAGAATCTTATGCATGGCTGATCATTTAAATTTAATAACCAGGAAGTAACTGTCAATACTAATAGTTAAACATATTCAGCACTTATTATGTGTATTGGTTTAAAGCCTCTAACTTTAATTCTCAGAGAAATTCTATAAGGTAGGTACTGTTATGACTCCCATTTTACACATGAAAAAGATTAATTAGAGGTTGGAAGCCTTAACCAGGTTAGAGTCAGTGGCTGAGCCAGGGGATAAACTCAGACAGTAGGGCGCTGGAGCCCATGCCCAGGAACCATCCTGAGAGCATATTTTTTGTAGTTACCTGATTCCCTCAGCTCTCTTCCAGAAGAGAATTGCTTCAATCACTCCCACATATGCTTCCATTTAACTTAATGAATATTAAAAAATCCGTTTTATATAATTGTCTCATAAAAATAGAAAGAGTGTGCTTAAAAAGAATTAATGCATACTTTGTAATCTTAAATTGTAATGATTTATCATTATTAAAATTTGTTGATCTCTGTTAAGGGACTCTTTGATGGTCCTTATACATCCTTTTTAGTCAATTTAGGAATACATGTGTTTTCTCCATATAAAGAGTTTTCAGGTGTTACTAATTAGTGGGCTCTTTTTTTTCCCCCCCAGTTCTCTATTTTAAAAGAAATTAAAACATTCTTTTAATAGATACAGCTAGTAGATATTGCCTCTCTTTACAGTACACGTTACCAATATGTAACATTTACAAAATTTATAGAGCATAAAAATAGCTTTCTCTTGTCTTTTGAAAGCTTTCTAATTTATTCTTTTTATTAAATCTTCAAAAGAAAGCTAAAAATCAAAAATGTGAAATTTATAAATTAACTTGTATTAAAGACAACTTTAAATTCTTTGCATTGGAGAGTAGTGTATTAACACATAATTTGAAGTGAATTAAACAGTCTTAAGCAAAACCATTACATAACTATTTATAGAACAATCTTAACAATTATGAGAAGTTAAAGAACAGTGTAAACAATGTTGAATAAATTTACCTCATTGTGGCCCAATGTGTTATTTTAAGCAAACTATCAGTGGCAAAAAAAAAGCTTTTGGAAAAACGGTCTTTTCTTTTTTAGCTCCAGTGGGAAAATGCACTTTTAAGTAATTTCTATTTAAATTGGCCTATTTATGATAATTTATTTAAATAAAAATATATGGAGTAATCAATTTTACAATGTGTTTTTAAGGCAACATATTTCCTTATAACGATATCTCACAAGAGACTTTATGTGTATACTTTGATTTTATAGTAGGAAGGAGATGATATATTACTTCTCTTTACTTTTCTGAATCTATGTAATAATAATGAAATACAGCTTGGGTTTATAATGTATTTTTATTGGACTTTGACAAACATAATTTATGTTACTAAATTATAACATAAACAGGAAAATAATATTATCTTAAAATGCTTATTTTTCTGTATTCATGTGTGCACACACACTCAGATAAAATGGGGCCACTTGAACACATGAATTTAATTATCTATCATTATTGCTACAATCACCTATCTAACACTAAATTCCCATATGCCATGCATACTTACCCCAGAAGGAAAGTGTTGCTATTTCTAATTTGTGGCATTTTTAATTTGTCTGATTAACATTTACCTCCTTTGAATTATAAACATATTTTAATAATAACCTTATGATTAGTGAATGACTTTTCCTAACTCTAAATGGGAATGAAAAAGAATGTAGATGTTAAGTACATTAGCATATGACCTCTAGCTAATTAAATTAGCTAACATTTTTTAACAAATTTACAAAGAACTTTCATATACTTTATCTCCTATGATAGTTGCAGAAGCCCTGTGAGGTTGCTATTACTAGTCTCACCTCCATTTTACAGATGGGAAAAGTGAATTTCAGAGAGTACATGAATCATCCAAGGTCATATAGTAGTAACTTGGATTCAGACTAAGTTCAAATTCTATATCTAGTCATTTTCTATTATTCTACTGCAGCTCTTCATTGTAAGTAAATATTTTATTATTGGAAAAATATAAGCGTGATCACTTTTAAAAATATAAGCACTTTCAGCTTGACACCTTTCCTTCAAAAATAGATATGGTGTTTGTTGAAAAAAATGTCACTATGTAAAATGTGTTATTGAATTTTTAAACAGAACATCCAATCAGTTTTCTTGTACTATGAACATCATTTATATGTTTCCTCCAATGTAATTCTGAATCTCTATAACTGCTGATATACCTATTACACATTTAGATAGCTAGAATATATATAAATTAGTGGATATACAAATCATTTATAAATAAGTATATCTATTATATATAATTTACATAGATACATTTATTATATAATTTATTTATGAACCCTTTAAATTAGGATTTATTTTATACAAACGAGGTGCTGTAGAGGACATGTGATATTTAAGATTCAGCGCTTCCCACATTCCTTTATATCAGTTCTAACACATAACAGAAGACATTGTCTTTCCTGCATATGAATAAAGCAAAAGAGCTACCTAGAGCTAGTAATTAACCAGTGCAGCTAAACTGGAGAACAACTGTTATGTAAGTGCTGGGAGATATTTTAACTAGTTGTATCTCTCCCTCATTTAAATCCCATATAAGCAACATGAAAAATACACTGCTGGAGTCACCATCCACAACTGCCATGTCCTACGTCCAGGAGAAGCTCAATGCAGTTTGAAATAACTGGGAACTATAATAATCACATGCAAACATCCTCATTCTGTTGTTTATACTTGTAACATGATTGGAAACTGCAAGGTTATGTTAAAAAGTTGTGTTTTAGACAGAAAAATCAAATCATAAAATAAATCAGAGTACTCTAAATCCCTGGGTAAATTTGAAGTCCGATGTGAAAAAAAATATGTCATCAAAATAGGTTTTTGATATTTGGGGTGATTTCCTGATAATATATTATTTGCTTTATAGAGCTATAGGGAACATTCTTGATCTAAGTGGCAATGGAAGGCAGTAACGATTGGCCATACTCTGTGGAAGGCTGCATCTAACTTGTGAATTATTTCTCTTCATATGAGTTTTGGAGAATAGATATCTTTGAAGCATATATTGTCACCTATCAATAAAATTCAAAACCAATCATAGCAAGAGAGTCACTTTATATATTTCATGAAAATTATTAGGATAAAAAGAAAGGCAGAATATTTAATTCATGATAGTCAACACAGATTATTTTTATTTATTCAATTCAATTTTATTATTTATGTTATCGAAGTAAAAATTACAGATGGTGAAAGTCAAATGAAGCAGAAAACGTGCAAAAAAAGCAGTAGCATATATATATATATATATATCTCCCAGAGATATATATCCCATATATCCCTTTCTGAATCACAGTTTGGTTTCTACCCCTCTGTAGACACAATGAGTTCTAAATGTCTACATTTGGGGTTCTCTGTTTTTCTCCACAATACTAAGTCATTTTTTTATACTAACATTTCTTGAAATATGAGTGTTAGTTAACATTTTTGTGTTACTACTTTCTATGATAGATAAAATTGAGAACACATAGAATTCACTTCAAGTTGCCTCTCACTTTAATTTCAGGTTATATATAATAATTTTTGTCATTTTTATAATCAACTAATATTCTGGAAAATTAATATTTCATAAATTCATGCTTTTGTTTAGTGTTATCATAAAAACTTTCACATATACAGAAAAGCAAAAACCAGAGCAAAATGACTATGCATATATTCATACTCCTCATCATATAGGCTTAGCTAATATATTTTTCTATACATGCTATATTTATATATTTTAGGCTGAATTATTTTAAGTTGGCATTATATATCACCTTTGTATACTTATGTACGTCTTTCTTAAAACTTAAGACATTTTCATACATAATCATAATACTATTTTCATATTTAAGTGAATGATTTTGTATATAATACCTAGTTCATATTTAAATTGTTCAATTTTAGATCTCTTTTTTTTTTTTTTTTTTTTTAAATACGGCCAGCCTGGGTGCCCTCTCAGCCGAAAGGCGTGGCGTTGAGGAGCAGCACCGGGTTGGCCAGGACGCCCTGGAAGGCGGTGCTTCCGCAGCTCCGTCAGCAGCCCGGCTGCGCATATACAGCAGCTGCGCTCGCTCGCCTCCGCCCAGCCAGGTTCCTGCTCGTGCGCTGTCCGGTGCGCCCCTCTGACCCGGCTCAGCCGCTGCCTTCGGTAGCTGTTTATGCCCATTATATAAGGTAAGAAGATTAACACACCTTTCTTTCTTGCCCCTCCTTCCCAACTTCCTCTCTCCTACCATCTACTCTTTATACTTAAACTCATAATTAGGTTTTTCTGCTTTGTCTGTAGTTTGTCTAGAAAAGTTAAAGCAAGATCACGGTAAAGAAACAGTGGACTGGGGCAAATGAAGACCTGTAGCCAACTCTTGTCTTAGGTCCAGGTTGGAAACAGACTACGAGGTTCACTTTGAGTGCCTGTCGTTTTGGGGGAAGTGGCCCGGGTTGTCTTACGGAGGAGTTAAGGTCGGGGGATTGGGCAGAACGGGGGTCGAACAGCCAAGCACTTGGAACGAAAGCACAGGCCTCAGCTCGGCTTGCACGGAGCTCGAGCTGGGTGATGTTCAACTTGGTGAGCGGGGGGAGGCGGGTCTTTCCATTCCCCCTTGTACCGGTCATCGCGCCCTGGCTGGTTGTGGACGGGGTGTAACCTCGGGCCTTGGCAGCTTCCTGAGGCTGTGGGAAGTTTCTGGCAAACTTGCAGAAACTTCCACTCACCTGCAAACCCTTGAGAAGCCAAGGCTGTTGACAGGTCAGGGCAGTGCCAGGGTCCTGAAGGGGTGTCTGCGCGGCAAGACCCAGTATCTGCTGCGTCGTGAGCTGAGCTGCCGGGTGCTGCCCAATGGTCAAGCCAAAACGAAAGTAGTCAAGCCCTTAATGCCGTACTGCAGTGACTAAGTACGAGGCTAACCAGGAGAAAGCATAGGTCCCCGAAATCTTCCACTGGGACAAGGAGGGGCGAGGGTCAGGAAGATCAGTGAAGACCTGGGGATTGTCTCACTGCTGAGGGAAACTGGAACAAAGCTCCTGGGGGGGTGAGAAGATGGGGGGGGACTGGGTCCTCGATTGCTGCTCCCCTCCGAGACTGCAGTGCCTTGGCTGTGCTCCAAGTCTGGTGTGGGGAGGGCGCCCGTCCCCCTTCCCCCCTCCCCCTCCCCGAGGCCTGCCAGGGAAGCCTTTGTAATTGCCCACGGTTGGGTGCGGAAAAATCCCACACGGGCTTTTGTTCCAGAGCTAAACTCCTCACACTGCAGCTCATTCTCCACTGTTACCTAAACGAATCTATCTGCGTGTCCAGATTTGAAATCTGTTGGAAAATAATGGTCCGAATTAATCCTTTGGCCTCTCTGGGGGTTGGTGCAAGAAAACCGATATGGCGTGCAAGAAAAACGATATGGCGTTTCTCAGCTATGGGTGAGGCAAACTGTCTGGAGTCCATTGTCAGAGAATCTTTGGAAGATCACAAGGGTGCAGGTCCTGAGAAAAATGTGCCCCTCAGAGCTCTGGGGTCTGTGGTGGGAAGGTTTAAAGGCAGCCCCATGGGTGTCCTTGATCTTCTAAGTATCTTAGCTAGGGGCTGGGTCTGTGGCCTAGCCTGATTCTGTGTCACTGGTGCACTGATGGAGAGACGCTGTTCCTTTTCACTCGAGGGATTGCGCCTAGTATTTTCTGAGACTAACAGGATGGGCCAACATAGCTGAGGCAGCCAGAGACTGAGTAAGATTCAGCACTCATAGAATACGTGACAGTCATAGTAAAGATGCTGGAGGAGGCTGATAATTTGAACAGAAAATAATTAATTACAACAACTAAGGAAATTCGATGCTTTACCACACATCCACACACTTACACATGCATATAGTTAAGCAGGGAAAACAAATCTGAGTTCTGAATAACAATGAAACACTTCCCTTATATAGTTAGAGGATCGAATTGTCTTTTGAGGCCTAAATTAGTGACCTGGCAAACAAGTTGGAAGAAATTTCTTTAAGTGTACTTTAACAGTATATAACGAGGGAGAAGCACATGGTGTGTTAGATTAGCTTTAAGGAAGAAAATGAACATAGAATACAAGCAATGAATAAATAAATTAAAATAGACCTGAGTATTCAGACCAAAGGAGCTCACCAGAATCCAGGGAGTAATGGGAGACTGGAAACACAGCTGGTTCTAGGCATTTATTTGTATCTGTGGCTTAAAACATGTGTCCTAATGCATTGGCATATGATTGTAAGAGCATGGGGGAATATGTATAATTATACACCAGGTTATGAACAGGTTGTTAAGTTAATAATATAGCAAGAGGTGAGGGTGGATTATATGGGCGAGGATGAGAGGGAGAGGTAAAAGAGCCAGCCCAATAAGAGGAAAAAAATGGGGCCTTCCCTAAATAATCATGATTAACGTGCTTCATCTGTTAAATTTAGCATTAATCTTAATCATTTATCTCAGTTGTTTTCAATTAGTGTTGGTTAATTTAAAAACAAGAATGACTGAATAATATTTTTTCAGAAGACATAAAAACAGAGTAATTAAAAGCTTAAGTTTTAGAGCCATCCTATCTATAATAAATCTCAGATCAGCTCTATGATCTTCTTAGGATCTTCTACTCCTGAGCGAGGAGAGTTACTAATTCTCATCTTTTTGTTCCCTCTTTCCCTTGATACTATTCATCACATATTGGACTGGCACAGCTAATCTTTGTGTCACATATTTTCTCATAGTTTGTCTCCTTTTATTTTTATTATAATTTTAAAGAAATTGAAATATAACACATACCCCCAAATGTACAGGCGTAAGTGTACAGCAATTATTACAAAATGAACATACATATCAGTATGACGCAGGGAAAGAAATAGCACAAGCTCCCCTCACATTTCTTCCCCAAACTACAATCCCTACTCCCCATTGGTAACTATTGTTATAACTTTGTTATATTATATCGAATAATATAATTTATCTGTACCTGTGTTTGAAATATATGTAAGTTAAAATCAAGCAGTATGTATTCTTTGTGTCTGACTTCTTTTCCTAAACATAATACTTGTGACATCGTTACAGATTGTTAGGTATAGATGTAGTTTAAAAAATTTTTCGGGATTATATCTGTTAAATGAATATACTGCAATTTATCCATTGTACCATCAAAATTTTGTGTCTGTTTGTGAGCTCTGGGAATGATAATGCTACATTTTTCCTTGTGCCAATGTGCATATATTTTATTTGGGTATATACCAAGGAGTTGAATTTCTGTGAGATAGGTTATGTGTATATTCAAATTTATATAATGCCAAACGGTATATAATGCCACACATTATTTCCAGAGTGTTTGTACAAATGTACAGCTCTTCCTTGACTTGTGATGGGGTTATGTTCTGATACACCCATCATAAGTTGAAAATATCGTAAGTCAAAAATGTGTTTAATACGCCTGACCTACTGAACATCAGTGCTTAGCCTCACCTACCTTAAATGTGCTCAGAACATTTATATTAGCCTACAGTTGGGCAAATTATCAAACACATAGCCTATTTTAAAACAAAATGTTTAATGTCCTGTGTAGTTTATTGAATGCTGTACTGAAAATTAAAAAAGGAATGGTCGTATGGGTACGGAATGGTTATAAGTGTTTCGGTTGTGTACCCTCATAATTGCTTGACTGCCTGGGAGTTGTCGCTGCCCAGCATCAGGAGAGTATTGTATTGCATATAGCCAGCCCAGGAAAAGATTAAAATTGAAATTCGATGTACAGTTTCTACTGAATGCATATCGTTTTGGCACTGGTTTAAGTAGAAAAATTTTAATTGAACCATCATAAATCGGAGACTGTGTATTCCATCCAGTAGTGCATTAGAATACTTACTGTTCCGTATGTTTTAAACACTTAAAATTGGGGTCTGTGTAGTGCTCTTTCAGTTTTAATTTTCATTTCCCTGTTTACTAATGAAATTGAGTAGTTTTCTATGCATTTATTGGTCATTTGATGACTAATTCATTTGCATTTCAAAAAAATTACATTGAATAGTTTTATTTTTTCATTTTTTTCAGGGAGTCAACCTTTATGTATTATGGAGTCAACCCTTTTTCATTTGTAAAAGTTAAATATCTCCCATGCTGTAACTTCCATTTTCACACTCTTAATGGTATATTTTGTTAAAAAGGAATTATTATGTATGATGTATTCAAATTTATCAAGTTTTTCCTTCCATAGTTAGTACATTTTTGTTCTGCTGAAACTTTTTTCTTTCTTCATATCATGAAAACATTCCATATTATTTTTAGAAGCATTATTTACTTACATTTCACAATCCATCAAAACTTGTGTGTGACATAAAGTATGTCTTAATTTTTATTTCATTCCTGTATGGATATCCAGTTGATTCAGCACATTTTGGGAAAGATCTTCCTTTCCACACTACCCTGTGGTGCCAGCTTTATGATAAATCCAGTGTGTCCATAAGTATGAGTCTGTTATTGGATCATCTATTTGGTACCAGTTGCTTATTTCTTTATCCTTGCATCTGTAGCATACTGTTTTAATCATTGTAGCCTTATAATATGTCTTCATAATGTTACTGTAAGTCCTTCTGCCTTACAAGAGTGCTCTTGTTATTTTTTTGACCCTTTGCATTGCATACATATTTTTACCAAAATATAAAAAGATTTTGCATTTGCAGTTGCACTGAATCTGTAGAATACATTGAGGAGAATTAGAAATTACAATGCTGAGTCTTACAACACAAGCACATGAACATCCCTACATTTACTTAGGCCCTTTGTAAATTTTCAGAATCATTTTACAGTTTTATTAATAGAGATCTAATACAATTTTTGGTATATTTACTCCTAGTCGTTTGATTTATTCCTAGATGTTTTGATTCTCTGTATAGTTTTATTTTTTTATGAATCTATGTTCTAATTAACTGTTGTTGATATAGAGAAATGAATTAATTTTAAATTACAGATCCAAATAATTTTCTCGACACAGGCCATTTCAGTTTTTCTGTCTATACTTGTGTCTGCTTTGTTAAGTTTTTTCTTGTTTTTCTGTTCATTTAATCTAGGGTTTTTTTTTAATGTTGGCATAAAGTTTGTTTCATTTGTTTTTCTACCTTATGAATTTTTAAAGTTGGTAGAGTCCGTAAAATATCCCTTCTTCCATTAGTAACATTTGTAAATATTTCTGTATCAATCATCCCATGAACTAATACATTTTACTGGTCTTTAGTTATAATAGTTATTAGTTAAGAACCTACTCTGACTATTGATGATCTCTATTGTATTCTAATTATCTATTATTTTATGCTCTTAATTATTTTATTTTTATTTTTTTTGTGGTGAAGGAAAGTGCAGTGTCTATTGTAAAGTGCTGTACAGGGAGAAAGTAGTGGCTTATGCTCAAAACCCCAAGCTTCTGCTCTTTTTTTTTTTTTTTTTTTTTTTTCTTTTTGCGGTATGCAGGCCTCTCACTGTTGTGGCCTCTCCCGTTGCGGAGCACAGGCTCCGGATGCGCAGGCCCAGCGGCCATGGCTCACGGGCCCAGCCGCTCCGCGGCATATGGGATCCTCCCAGACCGGGGCACGAACCCGTATCCCCTGCATCGGCAGGCGGACTCTCAACCACTGCGCCACCAGGGAGGCCCTAAGCTTCTGCTCTTAATTTTTAAAATTTACAATCTTTACTTTTTAGGGTATAACTTGCTGCTCCTTTTCAAGCTTCTTGAGATGGATGTTTAGATCCTTGATTTTCAGCCTTTCTTCTTGTTTAATAATTACATTCAAATTTATAAATTCCCTTTAGCAGGGTTTAACTGTATCACACAAGTTTTGATATATTGCACTTTCATTATCATTCAGTTAAACATATTTCCTATTTTTAATTGTAATGTTTTCTTTGATCTACTGGTTTTTGAAAATACGTTGCTGAATTTCCAAACACATGGGAGTTTCTTTTTTATTATCTTGTATTTACATTATGTTATAAGCATACACTCTGTATGACTTTAACCCTTTATCATTTTTGAAATTTACTCTCTTCATGTCCCAGCATACACTGAAGTTTAGTAAATATCCTGTGAATATTTGAAGAGTGTGCATTCTGTGGTTTTCTGTTAAGGTGTCCACTTATGCCAATAAAGTCAGTTTTATTTATTGGTCAAATCTTCTTGTCCTTCTTTTTGTCAGCTTGTCCAGTCAGATACTGAGAAAAAGAAGTTAAAAACGTCCTCCCATAAAGATGATTTTTCTTCTTTTTTTTGTTGCAATTACTTTTTGCTTTATGTATTTTGATACCACTGTATGCATATTATACTAGGTTATATTATCAAGTGCATAGAAATTTAAAATTATATGTTCCCAGTAATTTTAACCTTGATCATTATAGAGAATTCTTCTTTTTTGCCTTAGAATCTATTTTGTATGTTATTAGCTCAGCACTAGCAGCTTTCTTTTGGAAAAAGTTTCTATGTTATATCTTTTTCCATCTTTTTACTTTCACCCTTCCTATATCCTTGTATTTTTAAAATACATTCATTCAGTTTTTTAAGACTGATAATCATCTTCTAAATGAATCATTAGCTCATATTGTGAAGTAACTATATAATTATTTGGGTTTAAATCTATCATCTTATTTGCTTCTTTTTTGTTCTACTATTCTGCTTTTCTTTTAATGCATCTTATTTTGAAACAGTACAACATTTTTACTCATTTTCCCCTATTAACTAGCTTGTTAAATATTCACTTTTCTGCTGTTCAGTTAGCAATTATCCTGGAATTTACAAAGTCATACTAGATCTGTAGACCTTAATATAAATTAGTACTTTACCTCTTCCCAGAAGCAGCATGGATATTTAAAACACTTTACCTCTCTTTAAAATTTATATTTTTCTTATATGTTAATTATATATATTTTAAATCACATAATACACTTTAAATATGGAGTTATATAGCATATATTTACTTAGATTAATCCATATATTTATGCTTTTTATTGTTCCTAACTCTGTCTCCAACTGGACAGTTACTTTTGGCTTGAAGAATAGTCTTGTATGTCCTTTAGTGTTGGTTTACTGGTGACATACTTTTCTTAGTTTTTGTTGTCTGAAAATGATTTTATTTTACTTCTACTTTGGAAAGTTATTTTATCTGGTTATTGAATTCTAGATTGGTAGCTTTTTTTTTTCCCCAACATTTTGAGAATATAATTCCATCATCTGCTTTTTTCAATTTGTTAAGAATCAGCTCTCAGCCTTAGTATTGCTCCTTTGAAGATAATATGACTTTGTTTTTCTTGCTGCTTTTATTATTTACTCTTTATTTTTATTTATTTATTTATTTTAAGTTTATTTATTTATTTTTTTAATTAGTTTCTGCTTTATAACAAAGTGAATCAGTCATACATATACATCTGTTCCCACATCCCTTCCCTCATGCATCTCCCTCCCTCCCACCCTCCCCATCCCACCCCTCCAGGCGGTCACAAAGCACCGAGCTGATCTCCCTGTGCTCTGCGGCTGCTTCCCACTATCTATCTACCTTACGTTTGGTAGTGTATACACGTCCATGCCTCTCTTTCGCCTTGTCACAGCCCACCCTTCCCCCTCCCCATATCCTCAAGTCCATTCTCAAGTAGGTCTGCGTCTTCATTCCCGTTTTGCCCCTAGGTTCTTCATGACATTTTTCTTTTTAAATTCCGTATATATGTGTTAGCATACGGTATTTGTCTTTCTCTTTCTGACTAACTTCACTCTGTATGACAGACTCTAGGTCTATCCACCTCATTACAAATAGCTCAGTTTCGTTTCTTTTTATGGCTGAGTAATATTCCATTGTATATATGTGCCACATCTTCTTTATCCATTCATCCGATGATGGACACTTAGGTTGTTTCCAGCTCCAGGCTATTGTGAATAGAGCTGCAATGAACATTTTGGTACATGTCTCTTTTTGAATTATGGTTTTCTCAGGGTATATGCCCAGTAGTGGGATTGCTGGGTCATATGGTAGTTCTATTTGTAGTTTTTTAAGGAACCTCCATACCGTTCTCCATAGTGGCTGTACCAATTCACATTCCCACCAGCAGTGCAAGAGTGTTCCCTTTTCTCCACACCCTCTCCAGCATTTATTGTTTCTAGATTCCTTGATGATGGCCATTCTGACTAAAGCAATCTTGAGAACGAAAAACGGAGCTGGAGGAATCAGGCTCCCTGACTTCAGACTATACTACAAAGCTACAGTAATTAAGACAGTCTGGTACTGGCATAAAAACAGAAAGATAGATCAGTGGATCAGGATAGAAAGCCCAGAGATAAACCCACGCACATATGGCCAACTTATCTTTGATAAAGGAGGCAGGAATGTACAGTGGAGAAAGGACAGCCTCTTCAATAAGTGGTGCTGGGAAAACTGGACAGGGACATGTAAAAGTTTGAGATTAGATCATTCCCTAGCACCATACACAAAAATAAGCTCAAAATGGATTAAAGACTTAAATGTAAGGCCAGAAACTATCAAACTCTTAGAGGAAAACATAGGTAGAACACTCTATGACATAAATCACAGCAAGATCCTTTTGGACCCACCTCCTAGAGAAATGGAAATAAAAACAAAGATAACAAATGGGACCTAATGAAACTTCAAAGCTTTTGCACAGCAAAGGAAACCATAAAGAAGACCAAAAGACAACCCTCAGAATGGGAGAAAATATTTGCAAATGAAGCAACTGACAAAGGATTAATCTCCAAAATTTATAAACAGCTCATGCAGCTCAATAGCAAAAAAACAGACAACCCAATCCAAAAATGGGCAGAAGACTTAAATAGGCATTTCTCCAAAGAAGATATACAGACTGCCAACAAACACATGAAAGAATGCTCAACATCATTAATCATTAGAGAAATGCAAATCAAAACTACAATGAGATATCATTTACTCTTTATTTTTATTTTCAGTAGTTTTACTCTGATGTGCCTTGGTATAGTTTTTTTGTTTGTTTTTGATTTAACTTGCTTAGGAATTTTACTGTGTTTTCTTTTAGTTTGAAAAAAGACATAGCAAATATCACTTTATATAAGAATCCTAACTCTCTCTTTTTCCTCCTGGGAGTCAAATTAAATGCATTTTTCATCTCACATTTGTATCACTTTTCTCTTTGTTTCTAACTTTACATCTGTGTGATTTTTATTTTGGATATTTTCTTCTTTCTTTTCTCCCAGTTTACTCTTTCAACTTATCAATATATAATTAAACCCATCTATTGAATTTTTTTATTTTTACTTTTAGTCTTTCTGTTTAAAATTCCATTTGGCTTTTTAAAAAATAATTTCCATTTCTGTCAAGTTATGAATACAGTCTTTTGAATTATTGAAGAGTCTGTTTCTAATCGGTACACTGTATGGATACTCTGTTAATTATATATTTTCCATTGTTTCTTTTCCTTTTCAGACACATCATTATTTTATTTGGTTATTTTTGGCTGAATGTTGGACACTCTATTTGAAAGAATGTAGATTTGAGCTCTATAATGATATTACCTTATTAACTCAGGGAGAATTCATATTTGCTCTGGCAAGCAAATAAAGACACTAGGAATCCTGGATTATTTTATTCCATTTTCAAGATGAAGATGATGCGAAATCAGATTCTAGTCCTGTAAGAATTGATATATTTTACATCTACTTTTTATTCTGGGGTGCTTTTGAAAGTCTTAATGCAAAGCATGGTATGTTAAACAGCCTTGTTTTCAAAGGCTCTGCACATCTCATCCTAATTTCTAGAGACCAAGGAGGGTCTCAGAAGTTGTAGCTTTTCTGCCTTTCATCTGACTCTTTAGGAATTGTTGGTTTTCTTCTATGGTAAAATTGACTCAAAGGTATGGTTAGCATTTCTTCTTTTTTTCCCCTGGATATCAGCCCCACAATTCTTCTCTGACATTTGAACTTCCTTACTTGTCTTTTAGTTGCATTTTCAGTTGATTTTCTATTTTGCTTAACTTCTTCTTGTTTTTTTACTCTATCTCTTTTTGCTCTATATTTTGTAGTTTCCTTCAATTACATCTTCTAGGCTGTTGATCAATTATCTTTTTAGAGTGTTTTTTTTTCCCTTAAATTATTTGTATTACCTAAGAACACTTTTGGTTTATGGGTTGTTTCCTTTTTATAGTACCCAATTACATATTCAAATAGATGGAAAAAAACTTTTAAAACTCTCTGTGCATACTAACAGGAGTACTTAGAAAATTTCTCTTTTTGCCCCCTGAATGATTTCATTGTTTTGGGAGGATGCATGTTCTGTTTTAATTTTGGTCTTTTTCTTTCTTATTTCCCTCAACAGGAAGTGGGGGCTCCTGGCAACATTCCTGCTTCTCACTCTCCACAACATGCACAGCTTGCCACCAATGTCTGCCTTGGGCCTGTTAGGACCAATTGCATTATGGCTTTTATTTCTGTTTATCTGATAGCACAAGCAGCTCAGAATTCTCTTATCTATCATACTCTGGTTCTGATCCACTTATAACTCTAGGGATCACTCTTGTGATCACTCCTGTGATTACATCTCTTACCAGTCTCCATTTCCTTAGAACAAACCAAAAAACCTTTTAGACCTTAAGAGCTCATTGTCTGTCATCAGCAAGTCTCTTATATAATCAGGCACTTTTGAGGACATGGCCTTTGCCTCTTGCTCAACCTGAAATCTGAGTTCCCGTATCCCAGTCCTTCTTATGCTGGCTTCTCATGTGCAGACCACTTTGAGGTGTGCCCTCTCACTCCTTCTTTTAGATCATCTCTCCTTTCTTCCATAAGAACGACCAGCTTGGATTCTCATATCATCAGACTCTACCAGCCCATTCTTTTGCAGCCCGTTACTGCAACTTGGGGGTTTTATTACCTGGCCCATTGTCACTCGCTCCACCACTAATCCTGCTATTATTCCTGGTTATTTCGATATCCTAGTTATTAGAATCTAGTAGATTATTTTCCCAGTAACCTGATTTATTAGCTTCTTGGCCTCCTCTCCTTCATTTCTTGACACCCATCCCATTTATTCCCCTGATCACATTGTAGATCTTGTCTTTACCAATACAACCGCAATTCCTGAAAATTCTTAGTTTCAAATATTCCACTCTTTACTCCACCAACTCATTTTTCCAGCTCTCTCATTCTAGGACTCTATCAGTTCCTCCACCTCAGTGTAACCTACAATATTTAGTTTCTTTCAATTTTCCAATGTATTTTATCCCATCAGGTTCTCATTTCTAGTTTAATTTCATAGTCAATCATTAACATCACTTTCTCAAACATTTCACCAACATTCCCCGCTCCATAATGTCTCACTTGCTTGTCTAAGTCAGAACCTTGATGAACGTTTTTTATCTCCTCTCCTATTCTCTGCCAAGCTAAACGTGACAACTAAAAACTACAACCAGCTGATTATCTCATTTAAGATTAACATTTACCAAATTTAATGGTGGCTGCTGTACCGAAATTATACCAGTTTATTTACTTATACTCCCAGGTGAACACTCTTTCCACTCTCTTCAAATCTTCAGTATCTCCTACCTAATTCTTCCCCTCAGCTGATAACTTTTACTTCCTATTTCAAAAAAAAAATAACAATCTCAAAGTAGTTTATCAAGCTCTCACAACCACATTATGCCACCTATATAGCATTTTTGCCCAAATACTCCACTTTTTCTTCTTTCACCACAAAAGAAGTGTCTCTGTTCTTGACTTTGTTTAAGCATCCACTTGTACACTAGATGCCATATTCTTATATAAATATATTGCTCAGGCAGTTTTCCCTTTTGCATCATATAGTTTTCCTTTTCTGCTGTATTATTTCCATGAGCTTGCAAATATACTGTTATTTTCCCCATTAAACAAAAAGCAAACAAAAGAAACACTTTTCTTGCCCTCAGTCGTCTAGCTAGTTTCACATTTCTTTATCTTTATAATGTAACTCTGTAAATGAGCAGTCTGCATTTGCTAACTCCAATTTTTCATTTTGTTTTCTTTGCTAACTCCAGTTCTTAGCATTTCATGAAAACTGATTCCTGTCAGATTTTTGCATAACTACTGCAATTGAGCTGCTCTGCCAAAGCCTTCTCCCATCCTGACACACCTCCCTATGCAGTGTGACTTTAGTGTTCCCAGCATCAGTCTCCTTCCCAACTCTTGGAATCTGGAGTGTTCCCATAACAAGAACCTAAAGTGTTCACTGTTGGCTTTGGGACTGTGCAGTAGGGGAAGGTGGGAAAGACAATAAATAGACTATTGGTGGAGATTGAAAAAACTGTGAAGAAACATATGTACAAAGTATAAACTACATATTTATAAATATGTCAATTATCAGCTTTCACTGATCTTGCTGCTTTTTTGAACTTTGGTCCATCTTAGACTATGGCCCTCTGGAAACTGGACTATAGCTGTATCTTTTCTAGTACCTTCTTGCGGTGTTTAACTCCCTTAAGTGGAACATTCAGGATCTTGCTTCTGGCCAGCTTCTCATCTCTGCCCAGTTGTGCTTCTTTTTAGATAGACTAGGTGGAATGATTCTGTCTACATTCATATCCATTCAACTCCTCCATAAGTGAAGCTGAGCTTCAGAAAACTACATACAACTCATCTTTGCACAGCATTTTCTTCGGAAGAAAGATGTAATGGTATAAGGGATTGTATACTAAAATGAAAAAAGGGGACATGGGTGAGGATATTGGTAATGGGCATGGGACAGTTGAGCCACTGGAGAAAGAATCAAAAGCAAATGAAGCTACAGAGTGATATATGAAATAATCATATCACAGCAAAACTACCAGTAGTTTCATAACTTAAAGTGACATGAAATTTAATATATTGGAATCCTTAAAATCAGTGACTAACCTTGAAAGATGGTCAGAGATTATTGAGTAGACATGTAGAGGACAAGAAGAATTTTAAATACTTTGATGGTAAGATCCATGGGGACAGACACTGTCTTTTTTTTTTTTTTTTTTTGTGGTACGAGGGCCTCTCACTGTTGTGGCCTCTCCCGTTGTGGGGCACAGGCTCCAGACATGCATGCTCAGTGGCCATGGCTCACGGACCCAGCCGCTCCATGGCATGTGGGATCTTCCCGGACCAGGGCACGAACCCGTGTCCCCTGCATCAGCAGGCGGACTCTCAACCACTGCGCCACCAGGGAAGCCCGACACTGTCTTTTTTTTAATCTCGTCTTCCCAACAGCCAGTCAAACTATTTGCATATAATAGTGACTCAATAAATATTTGTTGAATATGGATGGATACATGTTAAAAGTTGTCAATCTTTATGTAAAAATAGGCCAGGAAGAAGAAACATTTATATATGTTTGAGAAATAAGTAGTGTAACTTGGCTGGAGCCTAGAGTGGTAATAATGAAAGTCAAGGGACCAAGCTTGAAAGGGAGTAAGACACTTGCTATCATATTAATATCTTCCTATTGTGTAATGTAATCAGTAGAAGATAAGCATTGCATAAGAACCTTAAGGAGATGATAATTTTTTCAAGAAATGAGAGTGTCAGCTTTGTAATAAGGAGTGTACATATTTAGGGTATTGATACGCTTTTAAGCGTGTCTCAGATCACACCACTACACGTAGGCAATTTTAATTTGAGACTGTGAGTAAGGTTATATTTTCCTTGTATAAATAATATGAGGCTTACCTTATTTGAGGAATAGTTTGTTTTAATTATTTTGTATTCTTAGATACATTCATGGAAAGCAAATGGGAAATTATTTTCTGGAATCCTTGCTGATCAATATTCCCAACTATTTGGGGTATATCTGACCAGGTGATTTAACTAACATGTCTACCACCGTGTAATATAGTGTCTTATTCTGGTCAGGAACAAATTATTTAATAAACTGGGATGTTGCCTTCAAAAACAGTCATTGTCTGTTGCTCAAAAGACAGCTTCCGTTTTCATTGTAGGATGCTGACACTGCAGAAGAAGGGAATTGTGGAACTTTGTGGCACAGCTGCACAAGGCAGTAACAGCAGCAGCAGGAGACTGGGGCGGCAGGTGCAACTGGCCAGAAATCGGGAAAGGCATGCTGTGCTATTTGCAGAAGAAGGTTCAGTCCATACCCTTACCCATGGTGAAGACAAACTAGATTTGTTGCAAATTAATAGGCTAAGCCTAGAAATTGGATACAGTTCAGGAAAGGTTGGAGAAGCAGTGAGTTCAGAAAGTCAAAGCAAGGGACAGGAAGTTACTAGAAAGCCGAGCTGAGTCTCTGTAGGCTTTGAGTGGAGAATTAGGTGTTTGTCTCTTGCTATATTAAATCTCCTGTAAGAAAGTTAAGCTGTCCAAAGACATTAAATCAATATTAAGAAAGATATATTGCCTTTCTTATGTACTTAACATCTAACTGTAAACCTGGGTTGAGCACATAGTTAAAAAGAGGTGTATAGTCTCATAATTCAAATAATCTCTGAAGTATTCTAAATGGAATATTATATATAGCTCTTGGGAAAGAAAGAAAGGAAGGAGGATAGGAGGGAAGGAGAGAAAGAAAAAAAAATTATTTCTTTAGGACTTTAGGCCAGCATATCCTTCTCTGCTGATGGCAAGTAATAATAATATTGCTTTGACTCCCAAATTCTCCAATTTTTATTCTCTTCAAGTACAACAATTATATTTATGTAAATATGTGTTTGTGTATGAGAATGAAAGGGGAAAATGACTCTTTCTGAAACAGCATCTAATGTTGAGGATGAAAATGAGCCCTGAAAGGAACTTTAACTTTAGTTAATACTGTATTTGACTATTTGAAATTAATACTATTGTATTTTTATTTAGGGATATTTCACTGTTTATTTGCATGGTGATAACTTAAAATTTATTAGAAACTCTTATGCATTGGAATAGTTTAAGAAGCATATTGATTACTTGGCAGTTAAATATATATAAAACATCTTGAGTATTTAATCATCAGAAATTAAAACTTAATGGGTGATATATTATTGGATAGCTTTCAATATATCATACATATTTATGTGTAATATTTATTTGTCTCCCTTCTTTTTTTTTTTTTTCTATGAGTTACTCTCTCCCTGTCCCCATGCCTTCTTAGAGGATCTCATTATATGCATAGCCTTTTCAGAACCCATGCTCTGTTGGTTAAGCCATATACCATGGAATTCTTGAGAATAAGTGAATTAGTTTCAATTACTTTGAAGACTATTTTAGAGACATATTAAACCAAGAGTGTATCGGTAAATGTTTAGAATCTATTTTTAAAATAGTATAACCTTAAGGGAAATGTGAGTCACTGGATTTACATCCCTTTAAAATAGAAATTTGTAAAATATCTTTATGTAGGTAGAGTCTCTTTTAAGTAATGACCCATGTTCTCTTGGTCCTTGGGGAAGTTTCACTGGGTAGACTGTGGATGTGAATGTATATGTACATGTGTATGAGTTGTGTTTAATCAGGGGGCCATCCCCATTACACATACCACTCAGCTTCCAAAACGCTTTTCTGCTTGCAGGTTTCTCATAAGTCCTCAGGCCATGAGGATGCTATCAGGATATGAAAGGAGACATAAGAGCACGTGAGAAGCCAGTACACTTTCAGGCTGGGGCTCACAGGTGCATCTGAACAGTCATTTTGGGTCCAGAGAGAGCCCTAGAGTTCAAGCCAATAGCCTTGAATTCAGATTCAGTCCCTGCAACTAAGCAGTGATTGTGAGTGGAACTCTCAAGCCTTTTGAGCCTCATTTCTGTAGCTGTAAAATAAGCAGAATTATATCCCCAGATTGTTGTTAGGCTAAAGCAAGACAACATGAAGATGCAATTCCTGGTACAGAGTTCATGCTTAGTAAATGTTAGTGGAAACAGAAAAAATATATATCTTCATGGGTAAACAATGTCAATTTTATTTCTTTACCATGTAAAGATAGGAGTGACTGGTGAAAGCTAGAACTGACCTCCACATTTATTTATTTTCTGTGGCTTTTGTTGGTTGGTTGATTGGTTGCTTTTTTTTTTGCTGTATGCGGGCCTCTCACTGTTGTGGCTTCTCCCATTGCAGAGCACAGGCTCTGGACGTGCAGGCTCAGCGGCCATGGCTCACGGGCCTAGCCACTCCGTGGCATGTGGGATCTTCTCGGACTAGGGCACGAACCCGTGTCCCCTGCGTCGGCAGGCGGACTCCCAACCACTACGCCACAAGGGAAGCCTGATTGGTTGCTATTTTAACATCCATTTTTAAGTGACAGCGCCATTGTTTCCTCTTCGGATAACTTTCTTTAGTAGGGAAAGCCTAAGTTTAACTTCTGAGCTAAAGAAAAAATTGGAAGAAACCCGCATTATTCCTCAAAATGGTAAGCTTGATTCTTTACCCAGAAGCCCTCTGTTGGAGGAAGCACTTGAGGACTGTCTCTGCAAAACCTTTACATACCAACCTGGATTGCAGCTGATGGGCATCTAGAGGGAAATCAGGCAGCAGTGGAGTGTGCTTGCCCAGTGCCTGCTTTAGCGGCAATACTTCCATCTCTGCCTCTAGAAGGCCCTGTCCCTAGTGCCCCTCTGCAGTCTCTGTGAAGGTACCCAAGGAACTGGAGCACTTCCTCCCAGCAAACCAAGGAGGATAACTCCAGGTAACTAGACTTGAAGAATGCTCAAGGATTCGTTAAAGCACAGCTTCATACAATGCTACAAGGCTGCCAATTTCTGGGAAACCCTAAGAGGAGAAAAACAGATGTTCAGCAAACACGTTGAGTTGGTAAAGCCTTCGGACAAGGAATTCTAGTTGACTATTAATTTCATTTCATTCAGAACTGTTTGAATTTGTTTAAATTTGTACCTGATATTCTCCTCTATCACTACCCTATGATTTCAACTGTATTTTACACAGTGAACACTACAGAACATTTTGTTTGAAATGAGCATGTTGAGTAAATTTCCCAGGGAATGTGCCTGTGATGATAATGATTACTGAAAATTAGTCCTTTCTGCCTATCCTTACCTGAGGATAATAGAGCACCAACAATAAACTTAATCTTTTTAGAATTTGTCACCTGGCTTTGTCAAAGCAAACAACATTGACATAATGCTTAGTACTTATTCTAATCACTGTTTACCTTAAACTGTCAAACAAGATTAGCTCCATTTCTGCATCACTTTTTAGTATATTGTTTAGTGTTCACATTTAAATATTGTATTTACTTTCTGTATCTAGTCTCTCAGCTCTTGCACTTCCAGTCCTGAAATTAGAAACTCTAGTTTGTCCTTGATTCTTCTCTCACCCTCAGTTCACAATCACTGTTCTTACATTTGTCTGTTCCACTGCACCATTTTAGTATCACTGGAGATAGTTCTAGAATAAATTCTCATCAAGACTGATTTGCGTTGATGCCAAAGTCTTCTAATTCCTTTTTTGTGCTTTTAGTTGTATATTCCTCAAATCCAGCTCTCACACCTACACTAGAGCAATGGATTAAAAAAAAAATCAAGTGCTGTTTGTGTAGTCATTTTGTGATTCATGGCATAATTATTGACCTTTTATTTTGTGATTTTTGGAAGTATAATTCATTTATCAGGAGGAGGAGGAGGAGGTCAGCAGTTCAACAAACAAATTATATTCAATTAGGGCTATTTACAATACAAAATTCTATTGAGTCAAATTCGTTCATCTCTTTCTCTCTTTGATTTCATCTTTGAAATCTTTCCAACTCTTTTCACCACTACTGATTCCAACACACACGTAACTACAACCCCATGCCAGAAAATACATGCCCCAGAAGTGCTGATCTGCTTTATTTCTCTGCACATCTTGTTGTTTGTATCTGTCAATAACACACTCTGTTCTTGCTGTTGCCTCAGTCTGTAATTCTTCCACTGTTCTCCCATGCTTGACTAAGCCTTCTTGACTTTTAAGACTTGGAGAGATAGCCTCTAATCCAGAACTCTTTCCTTAACCATTTGAAAGCATTTATCATTAAGAATGAGATTAAAAATAGAAAGCTTTTTTTCTGTTTAAATAGCCATTAGGACATGGTGTATCACCGCATTTGCCAGTAAGGTATGATAATTATAGTCCTCGTGTCTGATCTGCTCTAACTACAAGCTTTTTGAAGATAAAGACTTATTATTCATCTTTTTTTTCCTGATACTGGCACTGTGTTTGGCATATGGTAGGGATTGAATAAGTTTCTTCAATTAATATATGGAGAGAGGAAAAAAAAATGACAGCATATTCCTGCATTTTCGAGGTCAGTTTTAATTGAGGAATTTGGGGATAATGTTACCTGGTAAAAGAATGAGGGCACATAATTAGCCATATATGTGAGTGTGTATATGTGATATGTATCATGTATATACATATATGGTATTATATAGTATAATATATTAACTATGCATCATATATTATAATCATATATATGATAGATATATATAATGAACCAAAAATATATTAATTTCTGCAATATTACCTTATTCCTAACACCTGGTAAAGAGAAGATATTTCATACATTTTGAAGGCAATTGGTGACAGATGTATTTCTTTTTGAAAAATGTTGATTAAGTATTGTTAGTTATTAAGCCGTTAAAATACAGCATAGGGTATTTTAGAGGGTAGAGATGAGGAGGATAATTTCCCAAGTAAATTAATCTTGCAATTGGAATTCTTTCAGTCTTGAATGAGTCCCACCTGTCACACCCCATATCACTAATAGCTCAGCTGCCCTTTCTGATCTGATACATTCTCTTTGGCAGGCTTTCACCTCCATCTACCCCTGCTCACACTTTTTGTTTGCTCTCAGAAATTAATGTGTCTTGTGGCTCACCGGAGTTCACTCTTAGGAAATTGGAGGTTTTTTGCATGTACCACTCTTTATATTTCTATAGATAATCACGATTTTGTATATTATCATGACTTTTCCTGGTGTTCCATGAAAGTGAAGCCTATGTAAATCTCCTCATACCTTAACTGTTTCAAATTCAAGCTTACTTACACTTATAGCTATGATTTGTGTTTGTTTTTCAGCTCTGCCACATTAGTGTGTATTTTATTTCTGATTTGCACTGCGCTTTTTAAAGCTATGATTTTTTTTTAATTTTTAGGGAGTTTTCTGTTTATATATATGTATATATATATCTTAATTTTTATTTTATATTGGACTATAGTTGACTTACAATGTTATGTTAGTTTCAGGTGTACAACAAAGTGATTTAGTTATACATATATCTATTATTTTTCAGATTCTTTTCCCATATAGGTTATTATAGACTACTGAGTAGAGTTCCTTGTGCTATACAGTAGCTCCTTGTCGATTATCTAGTTTATATATATAGCAGTGTGTATATGTTAATCGCAACCTCCTAATTTATCCCTCCCAGCCACCTTCCCCCTTTGGTAACCATAAGTTTATTTTTTTAAGTCTGTGAGTCTGTTTTGTAAATAAGTTCATTTGTACCATTTTTTTTAGATTATGCATATAAGTGATATCATATGATATTTGTCTTTCTCTGACTTCCTTCATTTAGTATGATAATCTCTAGGTCCATCCATGTTGCTGCAAATGACATTATTTCATCCTTTTTTTTCATGGCTGAGTAATATAATTAGCAATGTTGAGCATCTTTTCATGTGCTTTTTAGCCATCTGTATGTCCTCTTTGGAGACATGTCTATTTAGATCTTCTGCCCATTTTTTGATTGGGTTGTTTGTCTTTTTGTTATTGAGCTGCACGAGCTGTTTGTGTGTTTTGGAGATTAATCCCTTGTCAGTCGCGTTGTTTGTGAATATTTTCTCCCGCTCTGTGGGTTGTCTTTTTGTTTTGTTTTGCTGTGCAAAAGCTTTTAAATTTAATTAGGTCCCATTTGTTTATTTTTTATTTTACTTCCATTACTCTAGGAGACAACTGAAAAAGATATTGCTGCGATTTATGTCAAAGAGTATTCTGCCTATGTTTTCCTCTAAGAGTTTTATAGTGTCCAGTTTTACACTTAGGTTTTAATCCATTTTGAGTTTATTTTTGTGTATGGTGTTAGAGAATGTTCTAATTTCATTTTTTTAGATGTAGCTGTCCAGTTTTCCCAGCACCACTTATTAAAAAGACGGTCTTCTACATTGTATGTTCTTGCCTCCTTTGTTGCACACTAATTGACCATAGGTGCATGGGTTTATCTCTGGGCTTTCTATCCCATTTCACTGATCTGTAAGTCTGTCTTCGGGCCAGTACCATATTGTTTTGATTACTGTAGCTTAATAGTATAATCTGAAGTCAGGGAGCCTCATTCCTCCAGCTCTGTTTTTCTTTCTTAAGATTGCTTTGGCTATTTGGGGTCTTTTGTGTTTCCATACAAATTAAAAAATTTTTTGTTTTGGATATGCAAAAAATGCCATTGGTAGTTTGATAGGGATTGAATTGAACCTGTAGATTACCTTGGGTAGTACAGTCATTTTAACAATATTGATTCTTCCAATCTAAGAACAATGGTATATCTTTCCATCTGTTTGTGTCATCTTCGACTTCTTTCATCAGTGTCTTATAGTTTTTGGAGTACAAGTGTTTTGCATCCTTAGGTAGGTGTATTACTAGGTAATTTATACTTTTTGATGTGATGGTAAATGGGATGGTTTCCATGATTTCTCTTCCTGATATTTTGTTGTTAGTGTATAGAAATGCAACAGATTTCTGTGTATTAATTTTGCATCCTGCAAATTTACCCAATTCATTGATGAGCTCTAGTTTTCTGGTGGCAACTTTAGGGTTTTCTATGTATAGTATTATGTCATCTACAGACAGCAACGTTTTACTTCTTTTCCAATTTGGATTCCTTTTATTTCTTTTTCTTCTCTGACTGTTGTGGCTAGAACTTCCAAAACTATGTTGAATAAAAGTGGCAAGAGTGGACATTCTTGTCTTGTTCCTGATCTTGGAAGAAATGCTTTCAGCTTTTCACCATTGAGTATGATGTTAGCCGTGGGTTTGTCATATGTGGCCTTTGTTATGTTGAGGTAGGTTCTCACATCCTAAGAATGTCAAATTTAAGCTTACTTACACTTACAGATATGATTTGTGTTTGTTTTTCAGTTCTGCCACATTACTATGTATTTTATTTTTTTTTGTTTTAATTGATTCATTTTTGGCTGCATTGGGTCTTTGTTGCTGCACTCTGGCTTTCTCTAGTTGTGGCGAGCAGGGGCTACTCTTCATTGTGGTGCGCGAGCTTCTCGTTGTGGTGGCTTCTCTTGTTGTGGAGCACGGGCTCTAGGCATGCAGGCTTCAGTAGTTGCGGCATGCAGGCTCAGTAGTTGTGGCTCACCGGCTCTAGAGAGCAGGCTCAGGAGTTGTGGCTCAGGGCTTAGTTGCTCCACGGCATGTGGTATCTTCCCAGACCAGGGCTCAAACCCGTGTAACCCCTGCATTGGCAGGTGGAATCTTAGCCACTGCACCACCAGGGAAGTCCTGTATTATATTTCTCATTTGCGCTGTACTTTTAAAGCTGTGATTATTTGGTTAAACCTTAGTTTACTTTGAAAAATTAGATTATTACACATTCTTCTGCTTTGTTATACATTTTAGTGGTGTGTTCTTCTTTTCTCTTCAGCCATTATTTGTGACAATTAGTGTGGGATTATTAAAGAAAACCCTATTTCCCATGTTTAAATAAGGCACCCAGGCTCTTAGAAGGAGTAGGTAGTAATATCCACCTTTGCACTCCAGGGGGTCCCTCTGCTGTCTTGGGTTTTTTTTAGGTGTACAGTGTAATGATTTCATACTTGTATACATTGCAAAGTGATTACAATGAGTCCAGTTAATATCTGTCACCATATATAGTTACAAATTTTTTTTTGTAATGAGTGCTTTGAAGATTCACTCTCCCAGCTACTTACATATATATAATACAGTATGATTAACTATAAACACCATGCTATACATTACATCCCCATGATTTATTCATTTTATAACAAAGTTTGTACCTTTTGACACCCATTACCCATTCTTTCCCACTCCTGCCAGGCAACCACCATCCTGTTCTCTATATTCATAAGCTCATTGTTTTGTTTTTTATTTGTTTATCAGATTCCACCTATGAGTGAATCATACGGTGCTCTCTTCCTCTTCTGTTTTAAATGATGCAGTATGTCCTTGCTGTGGAGCCCTTCCTGTCTCTGACTCAGGAAAGCGCTCTACCTCCCACCCTACACTCAGGATTTATGGCTCCATGGGATTTGCCCTCAAGGTGGCACTCTCAGTGTTACATATGTTTGCTGGTAAAATGCTTTCTGAAAAAATTTTCCTGTGGGCTCTACTCCTATCCAGTATCAGAATCTTTTCATTTTTCTGATTCCCAGTGTTCCTGCCTTGTTTACCTTATTTTTCTGTTTATGTAAATTTCTTTCAGAGTTAGGCATTCCATTCTGCAAGAATTTACGTGCTGTGTATTTCTGAAGTTCTCAGAAGTTTAGACTGTCAAAATTATGTTTTATTTGCCCACAAAACATGCTGTTATTTCCTTTTTTCTGCTTTAGGCACCATTTGAAACTTGTCAGGACTCTAGAGGGTCTCTACTCAGAATTTGGCTTCTTATTTTTTTGTGTTTTGTTTTGTTCTGTTTTGTTTTTGGTTCCCCAGACTATAGAGTACATCAGTGATTTCCTTTTACTCCTGGTATTGGATTGGTTAAGCATGTGTATTTTATAATGACAAGGTGTTATGCTTGCCACCACATGTGGTATCAAAGGAACTCAGGGATGATATATCTAATTAGAACCACAGACTTAATTTTATGCCTTTAAAGTTACAGCATAGGTAGCATATATTCTGGCCTTGAGACCAGAACAGGTGTAGTATGCATTCAATAAATCTATTTGTTTCTTAAGTGAAAAGTGATGCTACACAAATATCACTAGTATCATCAGTAGATACAGACTATGTATTTTATGTATGGTAAAAAACAAACAAACAAAAACTTGCCTTGTATTTGTAAAACTGTGTAAATTGCAAAGAAGTAAGTAGTGCTGCATTGTATTAGGGTAAAGCATTGCTTTACAAAATGTGTTCTGTGAAATATCACTTCAGTGGATACCAGTAAAAATTTAAAGTATTCCCTCAAATTCAGGGACTAGACAAGGTGTCTTCTGTCACTGATTATATTCAGTGTTGTATACTGGAGTTACAAACCAGTGCTAGAAGAAGAATTCAGAACTATAAAGAATGGAAAGAAAGGAAGAACATTGTTATTTGCAGAGGGCATTAATACATATATTGAAAATTCAAGAAAATCTACAGACAGACTGAAATAACAAATGAATTTAGCAAGTTGTGGACCTAAAACCAATATACATGTTAATAGTTTTCTTTTATATTTTATAAAAATTAGACATATAATACTATTAATAAGAATATTCCATTTTTAAGAGTAATGAGAAACCATAATATACCTAAGAATATACCTAAGAATGGTAGCAGACCCATAGGGAAATCCATTACTTTTCCTGAAGGGAAAAAAAGAAAAATCTAACTATATGAAGGTATATACCATATATAAGGAGAGGAAAATTGAATGTCATGAGACTAACATTTCTTTTTATATTAATCTATAAAATATAATGCAATTCCAGTTTTATAAAAATGAATTTTTATATTGATTGTCAAATTATTCTTGAATTGGCAAAAGGATCAATAATCCCTAAGACAATTTTGTAAACAAATTAAGGAAGATTAGCCTGCTCTACCAGATACTAAGGTTTATAGAGCTATAGAATATACTCATGATACTCATGCAAGTTGATGACAATGTTGAAATTTACAGCAGCCCTGTAATCCTGGTCAACAGTCATGGTTAAAGAAATCCCTCCACCATTTTGTGTTCCCAGGAAACAGCTTAGTGCAAAGAGAGCCTCCTCAGTACGACTTAGATCAGACTCATGCTTACTTACCCATGATTCACCAAATACAGAACCTCCGAATTTCTTTTCTTGGCTGTATAAATGACAACTGAACTGTTTTGACCCCGCTAATCATTTGGAATAAAATGCTTGGTAACCAGAGTTTGGTTAAGTTGCTCTGCTTCCCCCAGGCTCCTGAACTTTGGTCCACCCTCAGCCAGAGCCAGCAGACAACCTCTCATTAACAGCCCCTCTGAGAATAGGCTGGCTCATGGTAAAACATTCTCTGATCCACTGATTACACCACTTTCATTCATCCCCTGGTTCTTTGTAGTCTTGTTCACTTCTCTCTATAAAAGAAAAGTCCTCTCCTGCTTTATCTTTGAGAAGCTTGCAGATCTCACACTTGAGTGTTCTATTACAGTAGTTCTTCTCTCTATTGTAATAGTCCCCTCCCTCCTTTTGCAATAATCCTTTCAAATAAAATCTCTCCCTCCCTAGCTCTGGAACTGTTCATTATTTTACACTGACCAGTGGAACAGAATGGCCAACCCATAGACAGAACCAAGAATTTATGGATGTTTTTATTGTAAGGAAGAAGGAATTACAAGTCAGTGGAGAAAATATTAACTAGTCAATAAATTATGATGGAAAAACTAACTAGCCTCATGGAAAATGTAAAATAGAAGCCTGGCTCATTATATATACAAATATATTAGAAGACCTAAACATGAAATGGAAAATTGTTAAGTCCTAAGAAGAAAATATTGGATATATTTATGACCACAGTTAAACAAAATTTTCTTTTAGTCAAGTTCCCAAAAGTGCACCTCATACTAGTAAAGGTATACATTTGACTTCATTAGAATGTATACTTTCTGGGAGGAGAAAAGATATTAAATTAAAAAATATGGATCAGTCTAGGATAAAACATTTACAATGTATAGACTGAGAAGAGATTGCATACTTGGAATATATAAAGAAATCCTACCTGTTCTATTCTTCTCTCCTCCGAAATTTTCTAAACATTTCAGTTTAAAAGGCATTCAGTGCTTAACCAGGGAGAACAGGAGCCCTGGTCACACAGGAGATTGTTGGGGCCTGAGCAGTGCATGGAGTGAGGTTGTCTGTGCAGGGGAGGGGGAGAGTTTATGGCAGAGGGGAGGAGCCGACCTAAAGGAAAAAGTCTATGAGAAGTCAGTTTGGGCAAATTGAAGTAAAACTCCTGGGAAGGTAAAATCCAGAATACAGTGAGGATAACCCTTAGAATAAACAGCGCTTTCCATAGGAGGAAAGATAGCTAGAATGATTTAACAATTGAAATAATCTTGTGTAACAAACGACTTTACAGCAGCTTACAGTAGTATATATTTACTGCTCACTCTCAGGGCTGTAGGGAGGTTGCGTTTATACTGGGTGCTTCTGGGATTGGCTGGGCTTAAAGCTACTGGTTGGGTTCAGGTCTGCTCCAGTTGTCTCTTGTTGGCTATTTATGAAAACTTGTATCAATCTGAATGGAATGGCTGAAGTACCAGAGGCAAAGCAAAACAATGTAAAATACTTAAAACCTCTGCTTACATAGATTCACTAAATCACATTGACAAAGCAAGTCACATACCTGAGCCCAAAGTAATGCCTTAGGGAATGGTACTCTGTAGTCTACAGGGTGGCGCTGCAAAGCCAGACATATATCAAAAGGTGTGGATTTAATCTACTGCAGCAGGGTCAGAGGAAAGAATAGGATCAATCGTATAATTTACCATGATTAGGTACATGCTACTTTGACTCCTTAGGTAAGGGACAGGAAGTTGAGCATCTGTCCCCTTCATTATCTGTGCAAGGGGGAATAAGATTGTCTGTACTTGGTAGAAGTAGTGAGGCGCTGGTATAAATTGTTTGAAGAAAATGGTGAAGGTTTTAAATATATGCTCAAAGGAATGAAAATGTGGGCACAAAAAAATGATTCCCAAGCAATGAATCCACTTGAAGACCTAGCAGAGGTTTAAGACCATGCATTTGTGTAGTGTCAGCAAGTCAACAGGGTTTAGGCCTGGCTATGAGAGTGGTTGCTAAAGGACAGTAGAGTTTTTGATGACTGGATATGAGAACAAAAGACTGAAATTAGGGTGTTGATATCAGTGTCTACATAGTAAAATTGTTCTTTGATGATAGTATTTCGATGGGTAAATAGGTTATGAGCCAAGTATCAACACTGTTAGTACAGTAAAATGATCAGTTGAATTAAAAAAAAAAAAGTCCTGAGAGCTTCAAAGTAATGGGTGATTCTTAGGACTTTGCCTTTTGAGTAGGCATTCTCAACCATTCTCCAATGTTTGAGTATTTTCTGTTTTACATGATTCAATCTCCTAGTTAGTTTTTACCAGACAGTGGGAAATAATGGTTTGGAGCTAGGAGAATGCATTACACCTCCACTTCTGTCCTCCGTTTATGATTATGTGAAGTTTGTGAGGAGTGGGGGAGAATGAAACTAAAGACGACTCAAAAGAAATGATCCTTGAGAGAATTACAGACCTCAAATAAAGAAGCTGCCAGATTCATCCTTTGGTAGAAACAGTTCCATAAGTTTTCAGTTTCCCATCTAATAACATCTAAGGTTCTTGGTCTGAGATGTAACTGTACTCAAAAGATGATATATCCCTAATTTGCATGTAAAGTCTCATCATATGCATTAGGTAATTTGAAAACCGTGCTGTAGGGTCTTGGGGTGGGAATCCTGCACTGATTACCCCCATGCCTACTCCAGGATTCACCATATTTTGCATTTGTTACACATTTATTGAATTAATTAATGCATTAACATTTAATATAAATTAGCGAGCATGACCTTGAGGGAATTATTCCAGAAAAGATGCTTTTTACTGAACTTCTTTTAAGGGATAGGTTTGAAAATTGTTTGAAACAGACACACCTGTATGGCCACTAAAGTGGGAGAATAGGCCTTGAGAAGAAACCCTTGGTTTCTGTTATTTTCTGCTTCATATTGTATAAGATGCAGGGTATAGGTAGTGCAACTCTGACAGTTATATCTCAAACTAATTACTGTTTAGAATGCATGTTCTTAATATTTCTTAATATTTGTAGAGGAAGAAAATTCTCTTTTATCCTTCAAAGTTCTCTCTCGGGCCCCTATAGCAAAAGATAGACCAACAAGAGAAACACATATGCAAGTTCATTAACGTGTACCTCATGTATAAATAGGAGAGATCCAGGGACAAATGAGTAACTCAAAGTGATGGCTTAGAACTGTGGTTTATATAGCCCCTTCAACAGAAAAACAATATATTTGTGCTAAGTGACATGACAAAGGAAAGCAGTTATAGACTTCCAAGGGCAGCAAACTGTGAGAAGGTAAATTTTGGGGTTGTGTGGAAACTAATGGTAGATATAAGCTAGTTAGTAAAGTTTGTTATGCAGATTCCTCTGATTCTTTCTCCAGGCTAATAGGGTCCAGAGTTGTCTCCAGTGATTAACTTTTGTTTTTACTGGTAGAGAGGGAAGGAGGGAACCTTTGTCAATTTATGCCTTGCATTTAGGCAAATGGAGGGCAAAAAGCTTTTCTTTTATCTGCTTATTCTCAATGGCCTTCAGCTCAAAATAATCTTTATGCCAAAGTGGCATACTTTGGGGTGGCATATTCTGCTACCTTTCATGATGAAGCATATTCAAGGAAAAGGTAGTAAATAAAACACTTAAAATATTATGTTATTTTAAACACCCCAGAGTACCCTACGTCCTAAGATTTAAAAGCACTCCACTGTGATGTATTAGCATTTTTCCTATTTGAAAACTATAGTTTTAATGTACTAATTAGAAAAATATTATTAAAAACTTATAAACGCATAATTCTGAGTTTGTTAATATAAAATGAAATATTAATGAGTTCAAACCAGATAATGAGCTTTAAAAGCAATATGTAATTGAAACGTTTTAACATTTTGTGATTTTTAATATAACTTCATTCAGAAGTATTAAATATTTACATTTATAAAGCATTTTTAATAAATCAAAGGCTATTTGAGTTTTTTAAAAATTAATTAATTAATTTATTTATTTTTGGCTGTGTTGGGTCTTCGTTTCTGTGCAAGGGCTTTCTCTAGTTGCAGCAAGCGGGGGCCGCTCTTCATCGCGGTGTGCGGGCCTCTCACTATCACGGCCTCTCTTGTTGTGGAGCACAGGCTCCAGACGCGCAGGCTCAGTAGTTGTGGCTCACGGGGGCCCAGTTGCTCTGCAGCATGTGGGACCAGGGCTCGAACCCGTGTCCCCTTCATTGGCAGGCAGATTCTCAACCAATGCGCCACCAGGGAAGCCCTATTTGAGATTTTAATTGAACATTTATAAAGTAGAATTTGATACTTCTATGCGTATATATGTGTATGTGATATAATCCCAAATACAAAGCAATTGCATGGTTTATACATATATTTGAATGCTGATTTCTTATATCTAATGTCTTTAGCTGGTTTAAAGTTTTGCAGTATCTTTTCTCCTGTTAATGTGTTTGATTGATATCTTTAAAACTTCAAAGATGATATTTTGTCGATATTTGATATTTGTAGAGCATCTCAAATTGTAGTGTGATATTTAATGATGGATTTAGACTGATTCTTGACATATTTTAACTCCAATCAGCTTAAACCTTATCTGCTTTTCTGGAATAAGGCCATTTAGCTACAAGATTCAAGCAGCTTGAAAATTATCAAACAGTATGTGTTCTTCTAATAACGTAGCTTAAAGTGTTCCTATTTTGGGGGAAAAAATCCTTGAGGTGGAACAAGCCATCAAATAAAATACAAAAAGTGTCACAAAAGGCCTTATGATTCATTTATTTTGCTAGTATTCTTCTTCATATTTTATTATATTCCTTAGCTTTAGTAAGGTTAATTTTAGGACGAAAGAGATTAAAATTTATTTCGAATCATGATCTTATCAGTTTCATAACTTCTGAACATCCTTTAAAATTGATATGCTGTGTTATTTCCAGGATTTTCAAATTGAATAAGATATTCAAAGAATAGAAGTAAGAGATCCAGGTGTTTGAGGGGGCCTTTTTCATGCAAATCATTTTTGTGGAAAAAGCCTGTGTTAACACAGGCAAATCATAGTCTTAAAAACTGCTGTAATAAAAATTAAGAGAATAGTGTCCTTTTTTTTCACATATTGAAAGTCTTTGCACCTTCTGAAAATCAGAATTTTATGTTACGAAGGAGAGGGAGAAATGAAGATCAAAGGAGATTGTGCATGCATAGGTTTGTCTAGTGGAACTTGGTTCAGGTTATTTGACATCTTCAAGCTCATTTTAGAGATTGACTATCGGATAGAGAGCAGCATGAAAAAAAGTCAGCTTTGGAAGTTCAGGCTTGGGAAAATAAAATATTTGTAAAAATTGAAATGTACAAAATTTTATCTCCCAATCCATACACTTTTTATGGCTGCTTTTTTTTTGTACAAAATTTTATCTCCCAATCCATACACTTTTTATAGCTGCTTTTTTTTTTTTTTAAGAATTTTCAGTTTTATCAGTTCTGTTGCAGTGACACAACAAAGGCTTGCTTTTTGGTTCTGCCACATGTTGTTTGAAGGCAGGCAGGAGGCACCACTCTCCTCCATCCTCAACATGGAAAAGAGTGGTGAAGCTCATGCTGTTTTCTCAAAATGTCAACCCAGGAGTGACCCAATCCTCCCTTGCTCACATTTCATTGCCCAAAATGAGTCACATGGACACATTCAATTTCAAACTCAAGGAAAGTACAGTGGCATGGCAGGATTGACGTGGAGTTCTTGTGAAAAAACACACATCTTCTATTGAATATAAAAATGTTGAAATGTATGAAAAAATAAATGTCAGTGTTATAAGGGATCCATGAGAAAAGTCTAAAATAAAAGTAAACACAGGATAGACTCTCAGACAGATATTTCACATACCATAAAGATTGCTTCAAACTATGGGAAACCGTAACATAATACAATTCTGTCTTAAGTGCATGGTTTGGATTGAGCTGCTAGTTTTCTGGTTATTGGGTTAATACTCTGTTAATACAACTGTCATGTGAAGATAGTTTTGGCAAAATTAAACATGAATAATCTCTGTGAGTTGATATGCAGCTAAGTTATTGTTTGGATATACACTCTCCTTTGCTCAGAACTAGAAGGGGAGGTTTTGGTGTCTAGGCTTAATACTAAAGGGCATAGGCAGGGGGACTGTTCCCCTTTAAGTGGGGCCTGCTGGAGTCAGCACAGTGGTACTGTCTCAATCAGACTGCACCCTGCTTGCTACCTCTTGCATCTCCCGCACTCTGAGTCCAGCGCTTTACTGCCCGTGGCCTCAGATGTAAGCAGGACACAATAACACCACATGTATTTTGACTTCTGAATAGACTGTGTAATAAGGTCTGGCGTGAGTTATTGCAAAAACCAACTTTTCCTACATCAATAAAGAAAACAATCCCAATATTTTAGTGAAACTCATACTTAGTTTTCTAATTTTTTAGCATTAATAAAGATGCATTTGGGCTTCCCTGGTGGCGCAGTTGTTGAGAGTCTGCCTGCCGATGCAGGGGACGTGGGTTCGTGCCCGGGTCTGGGAAGATCCCACATGCCGTGGAGCGGCTAGGCCCGTGAGCCATGGCCGCTGAGCCTGTGCGTCCAGAGCCTGTGCTCCACAACAGGACAGGCCACAACAGTGAGAGGCCCACGTACTGCAGAAAAAAAAAAATAAAATAAATGCATTTGATTATTTTTAAACAAATTCATTTTTTTAACACTTAATAGAAGAAAATTAAGTAACACCTGTCTTTTATGTAGATACAAGGAAACTTCTCTAATTGAATGTGTAAAGATAATTTTTGAATATTTTTAAACCAGTGATTTATAAAGATTATATCCCTATTTTAATCTTTATAAAAGCACAAATGTATAAACAGTTCAACATAAAGTGTTTTCTTGGAGTTCCTGAATGAAAATTATAAAAGAACGTAGAGCCAAAATTTCTGTTTGAAATTTGTTTTAAATGAAGTCCTTTATATATTTAGAGATCACAAAATATTTCATTTAATTATTTCATCTGAAAACACCAAATAAATAGTTTTTTTCTCTTTTAGAAATATATGTGGTTTGGAAATAGCCTCATAGGCTTGCAGGGGTAAATTATGTTATTTTCCCAAAAAGTAAACTTTTCTTGGATGTCATTGTGTAGAATTTTGAGCACAGTTGTTCATGCTGAGTTTTCTAAGCTGAAAGATGTCACTGCCGGGTCTTAAACACATGGGGCAGAGTGCCAGTGAGAACAACTTGCCCAGTATCTGTCAAGCCAGGCCGAGCACGGGGCAGTGCCCAGAATCCATGAAGAATACTTTGAAGGTCAGGACATCAGCTAACTGCAAAGAGCTCGAAGTGAACTTTGAAAAGAGTGTAAAGTATGCTTATCACTTTTAACATGCAGAAAAGGAATCAGGATTTCTCAGCTATCAGAAATTAAAATAGATATTGATGGCTTGGTTAGAAGTCACACACTTTAGGTATTATGGCTCAATACTAATGCTACCATAGTTAAAGAGATAATATGATCAATTTCTGCTTAAAAATGACTGGGCAATTATTCAGGCACTTAAAACACATGAAAATAGGGCTTCCCTGGTGGCGCAGTGGTTGAGAGTCTGCTTGCCGATGCAGGGGATGCGGGTTCGTGCCCCGGTCCGGGAAGATCCCACGTGCCGCGGAGCGGCTGGGCCCGTGAGCCATGGCCGCTGAGCCTGCGCGTCCGGAGCCTGTGCTCCACAACGGAAGAGGCCACAACAGTGAGAGGCCTGCGTACCGCAAAAAAAAAAACAAAAAACAACAACAAAAAAACACATGAAAATATTTTTAGTTAAAAATGCACAGTAAAATATTGAATGAAGTCCCCTGTGCTGTACAGTGAATCCTTGTTGCTTACCTGTTTTATGTAGAGTGGTTTGTATCTGTTAATCCCATACTCTAATTCAGGGGTCCCCAACCTTTTTGGCACCAGGGACCAGTTCCGTGGAAGACACTTTTTCCATGGTCGAAGGGTGGTTCCGGCAGTAATGCGAGTGATGGGGAGCGGCAGATAAAGCCTCATTCTCTCACCCGCTGCTCACCTCCTGCTGTGCGGCCCGGTTCCTAACAGGCCTCGGGACCGGCATTGGTCTTGTGGCCCAGGGGTTGGGGACCCCTGATCTAATTTATCTCCTTTTCCCCTTTGGTAACCGTAAGTTTGTTTTCTACATCTGTGAGTCTGTTTCTGTTTTGTATACAGATTCATTTGTATTACCTCTAATACAGAAATTATGGAAACTATCTGAAAAAATAAATATATAACCGAATCACTTTGCTGTATACCAGAAACTAACACCAGAAACTATTGTAAATCAACTATCCTTCAACTTTTAAAAATGCACAGTAAATCAATCTCAGCATACTGAATACATGAGAGATTATTTATCTAGCATTATAATCAGTGGAGAACAGGTATGCTGTGATTCAAAATGAGATTTTGTGTCACGTATAGAAAAAGGGAATTTAATATGCTGTCTCTAGAAGGGGCAAAGATGTAGTTACCACATTTTTTCCCTGCTGCATAAGCAAGGAATAAATGACAGATATTTTTAAGCTACACATTTAAAGTGAAAGTAATAGACATGATCAAAGTGTTCTTTTTGTGTAGATGTTTCTCAACTGGTACTAGCAAACAAGACAAGAAAATAACTAACATAGAAAAAATATGCAGGATGAAGTGAGGGAAAAGTGGGTGAGAGAATCTCAAATAAATGGATCAACTGAAACCAAATGAAAAGATGCCTTCATATAACACACATTGGGATTTTCTTCCATTTCTTAATTTTCAGTGGTTTTAAGTAACATGTTATTCATAATAGATTGAGGACTTGGAGCCATTTTTTATATTTTTTACAATCCCCCAACTGCTGTTACATTTTTAATACCTATCTATCATTTGATCTATTCTCATTTCCTGTGGGGACCATGTTGCAATAAAATGTTGTCCATTGGGTTTTAACATGTTCCTAAACTTGACCTAGAGCACAGACCATTCATATTACACATTTGAACTAATATACTGGATAGACATAAAATCAGCATGATGAAGTTAGGAGATTGTGTTTCTTAATTAAAAAGGGGCATATGTGTTTTTTATTTCTTCTTTGATTTTCTGACAGTTACTAAAATTAAAAAGTATCATGAGAGAAATAAAAATTGTTAAAAATTGATAGGAAAAAAGTGTTGTGATGATTTTAGTTAACGTTTAAATACATTAAAAATGTTAGCAAATGCACAACAGCATAATGTTATTCATTATGGAAAAGCATTCTTTTATATAGAGAAGGTTTGAAACTATAACTTGATTCTTAGGGAAGCCTTAAGGTAATTTCTTTGTAAGCTTCTTGTTAATCAATAATGGCTTCAAATAAATAAATCAGATGGGTCATATCACTCAGTATATAAGATACCATATTCGTTAAATGACTGACTTGCAATTTGTAAATGTGGAGAGGAATTGGCTTCAAATTTTATACCAAATTTGATACTTAAAATTTTAAAGAAAACTTTAAACAATGTGACATTAAAGATTTGTTTAAATAAAAGGAGAAATGGATGAACCGTTTTGTTTTAGTTTAAATACAGTAAGTCTCCTACATATGAACCTTCAAGTTGTGAACTTTCAAGGATGAGAATGTATATTCGCATGTCCAATCACATAAGTAGTTCACGTGTCTGGCATACATTGTCACCTGCATGCATCCTCTACAAGTGGTTGTCCTTTTGTGTACTTTATAGTACTATATAGAGCACAGTAGTACAGTAGCTTTATTTCAAGCCCAGGATATCCGGAAGCAAGCGTAAAAGCAGCGGTGATGTAGCTGGTACAGTACTACCCAGACATCACTGGGTCGTTTTTTCAAGAGGGTAGATAGAATTGAATCCAGCAAGGAACCAGAACCTGTGCCATCAGCATCAGGCGTGAGTGAAATTGCAGCTTACCCTCCATCTCCTATTGCTGTCGATCCTTCAGCTCTACCATTTCCCACCGCCTCTCCCTCCTCCAGTCATTAACTCTTCTGGCCTGTTCACTCGATGCCAGCCCCTGCATGCCAGCTGTTGTACCGTACTACTGTACTTTTCAAGGGACTGTACTGTAAGATTAAAAATGTTTTCTTTATTTTTTGTGTTTGTTCTTTTATGTATTATTTGTGTGAAAAGTATTATAAACCTATTACAGTACAGTACTATATAGCTGATTGTGTTAGTTGGGTACTTAGTCTAACTTTGTTGGACTTAACGAACAAATTGGACTTATGAACGTGCTGTAGGAACGGAACTTGTTTGTATGGAGGGGACTTACTGTAAATTGAATTAAAAAAGAAATAAAAGAAAAAATTGCTTTAAAATGGCTTAGCCTATATTTTTTAAATAGCTTTAGTTGTGCTAAATTACAATATTTTAAAAACATGGGAATGTCCTGATTAAAGTGTTTTTTGTTTGATTGTAAGTACGTATCTATTTGCTTGTGATTTCCACATATTGGCAGGTGTAGATTTATTAATTGCAAAAATGCTATTGAACTGGTGCAGTCTGAAAACGTTCAAGGAAGAACCACAGTACCTAAGAAAAAACTTTTCCAAGCAATAGGGTTTTTTGTTTGTTTGTTTTTTACATCTTTATTGGAGTATAATTGCTTTACAATGGTTAGTTTCTGCTTTATAACAAAGTGAATCAGTTATACATATATTCCCATATCTCTTCCCTCTTGCATCTCCCTCCCTCCCACCCTCCCTATCCCACCCCTCTAGGTGGTCACAAAGCACCAAGCTGATCTCCCTGTGCTATGCGGCTGCTTCCCACTAGCTATCTATTTTACATTTGGTAGTGTATATATGTCCATGCCACTCACTCGCTCTGTGACAGCTTACCTTCCCCCTCCCCATATCCTCAAGTCCATTCTCTAATAGGTCTGTGTCTTTATTCCTGTCGTACCCCTAGGTTCTTCATGACATTTTTTTAAAATTTCATATATATGTGTTAGGATATGGTATTTGTCTTTCTCTTTCTGACTTACTTCACTCTGTATGACAGACTCTAGGTCCATCCACCTCATTACACATAGCTCAATTTTGTTTCTTTTCGTGGCTGAGTAATATTCCATTATATATATGTGCCCCATCTTCTTTATCCATTCATCCAATGATGGACACTTAGGTTGTTTCCATCTCTGGGCTATTGTAAATAGAGCTGCAATGAACATTTTGGTACATGACTCTTTTTGAATTATGGTTTTCTCAGGGTATATGCCCAGTAGTGGGATTGCTGGGTCATATGGTAGTTCTATTTGTAGTTTTTTAAGGAACCTCCATACTGTTCTCCATAGTGGCTATACCAGTTCACATTCCCACCAGCAGTGCAGGAGTGTTCTCTTTTCTCCACACCCTCTCCAGCGTTTATTGTTTCTAGATTTTTTGATGATGGCCATTCTGAGTGTTGTAAGATGATACCTCATTGTAGTTGTGATTTGCATTTCTCTAATGATTAATGATGTAGAGATTTCTTTCATGTGTTTGTTGGCAGTCTGTATATCTTCTTTGGAGAAATGTCTATTTAGGTCTCCTGCCCATTTTTGGGTTGGGTTGTTTGTTGTTTTTTTTGAGCTGCATGAGCTACTTATAAATTTTGGAGATTAATCCTTCGTCATTTGCTTCATTTGCAAATATTTTCTCTCATTCTGAGGGTTGTCGTTTGGTCTTGTTTATGGTTTCCTTTGCTGTGCAAAAGCTTTGAAGTTTCATTAGGTCCCATTTGTTTATTTTTGTTTTTATTTCCATTTCTCTAGGAGGTGGGTCCAAAAGGATCTTGCTGTGATTTATGTCATAGAGTGTTCTGCCTATGTTTTCTTCTAAGAGTTTGATAGTTTCTGGCCTTACATTTAGGTCTTTAATCCATTTTGAGCTTATTTTTGTGTATGGTGTTAGGGAGTGATCTAATCTCATACTTTTACATGTCCCTTTCCAGTTTTCCCAGCACCACTTATTGAAGAGGCTGTCCTTTCTCCACTGTACATTCCTGCCTCCTTTATCAAAGATAAGGTGACCATATGTGTGTGGGTTGATCTCTGGGCTTTCTATCCTGTTCCATTGATCTATCTCTCTGTTTTTGTGCCAGTACCATACTGTCTTGATTACCGTAGCTTTGTACTATAGTCTGAAGTCAGGGAGCCTGATTCCTCCAGCTCCATTTTTTGTTCTCAAGATTGCTTTGGCTATTCTGGGTCTTTTGTGTTTCCATACAAAATGTGAAATTTTGGGCTTCCCCGGTGGCGCAGTGGTTGAGAGTCCACCTGATGATGGAGGGGTCATGGGTTCGTGCCTTGGTCCGGGAAGATCCCACATGCCGTGGAGGGTATGGGCCCGTGACCCGTGGCCGCTGAGCCTGTGCATCCGGAGCCTGTGCTCCGCAAAGGGAGAGGCCACAGCAATGAGAGGCCTGCATACCACAAAAAAAACAACAAAACAAAATGTAAAATGTTTTCTTCTAGCTCTGAGAAAAATGCCAGTGGTAGTTTGATAGGGATTGCATTGAATCTGTAGATTGCTTTGCGTAGTAGAGTCATTTCCACATTGTTGATTCTTCCAGTCCAAGAACATGGAATATCTCTCCATCTATTTGTATCATCTTTAATTTCTTTCATCAGTGTCTTATACTTTTCTGCATACAGATCTTTTGTCTCCTTAGGTAGGTTTATTCCTAGGTATTTTATTCTTTTTGTTGCAATGGTAAATGGGAGTGTTTTCTTGATTTCACTTTCAGATTTTTCATCATTAGTGTATAGGAATGACAGAGATTTCTGTGCATTAATTTTGTATCCTGCTACTTTACCAAATCCATTGATTAGCTCTAGTAGTTTTCTGGTAGCATCTTTAGGATTCTCTATGTATAGTATCATGTTATCTGCAAACAGTGACAGCTTTACTTCTTCTTTTCCGATTTGGATTCCTTTTATTTCCTTTTCTTCTCTGATTGCTGTGGCTAAAACTTCCAAAACTATGTTGAATAAGAGTGGTGAGAGTGGGCAACCTTGTCTTGTTCCTGATCTTAGTGGAAATGCTTTCAGTTTTTCACCACTGAGGGCAATGTTGGCTGTGGGTTTGTCATATATGGCCTTTATTATGTTGAGGAAAGTTCCCTCTATGCCTACTTTCTGCAGGGTTTTTATCATAAATCGGTGTTGAATTTTGTCGAAAGCTTTCTCTACATCTATTGAGATGATCATATGGTTTTTCTTCTTCAGTTTGTTAATATGGTGTATCACATTGATTGATTTGCATATATTGAAGAATCCTTGCATTCCTGGAATAAACCCCACTTGATCATGATGTATGATCCTTTTAATATGCTGTTGGATTCTGTTTGCTAGTATTTTGTTGAGGATTTTTGCATCTATGTTCATCAGTGATATTGGCCTGTAGTTTTCTTTCTTTGTGACATCCTTGCCTCGTTTTGGTATCAAGGTGATGGTGGCCTCGTAGAATGAGTTTGGGAGTGTTCCTCCCTCTGCTATATTTTGGAAGAGTTTCAGAAGGATAGGTGTTAGCTCTTCTCTAAATGCTTGATAGAATTCGCCTGTGAAGCCATCTGGTCCTGGGCTTTTGTTTGTTGGAAGATTTTTTATCACAGTTTCAATTTCAGTGCTTGTGATTGGTCTGTTCATATTTTCTGTTTCTTCCTGATTCAGTCTTGGCAGGTTGTGCATTTTTAAGAATTTGTCCATTTCTTCCAGGTTGTCCATTTTATTGGCATAGAGTTGCGTGTAGTAATCTCTCATGTTCTGTTGTATTTCTGCAGTGTCAGTTGTTACTTCTCCTTTTTCATTTCTAATTCTATTGATTTGAGTCATCTTCCTTTTTTTCTTGATGAGTCTAGCTAATGGTTTATCAATTTTGTTTATCTTCTCAAAGAACCAGCTTTTAGTTTTATTGATCTTTGCTATTATTTCCTTCATTTCTTTTTCATTTATTTCTGATCTGATCTTTATGATTTCTTTCGTTCTGCTAACTTTGACTTTTTTTGTTCTTCTTTCTCTAATTGCTTTAGGTGCAAGGTTAGGTTGTTTATTCGAGATGTTTCCTGTTTCTTAAGGTAAGATTGTATTGCTATAAACTTCCCTCTTAGAACTGCTTTTGCTGCAACCCTTAGGTTTTGGGTCGTCGTGTCTCCATAGTCATTTGTTTATAGGTATTTTTTGATTTCCTCTTTGATTTATTCAGTGATCACTTCATTATTAAGTAGTGTATTGTTTAGCCTCCATGTGTTTGTATTTTTCACAGATCTTTTCCTGTAATTGATATCTAGTCTCATAGCGTTGTTGTTGGAAATGATACTTGATACAATTTTAATTTTCTTATATTTACCAAGGCTTGACTTGTGACCCAAGATATGATCTATCCTGGAGAGTGTTCCATGAGCACTTGAGAAAAATGTGTATTCTGTTGTTTTTGGATGGAATGTCTTATAAATATCAATTAAGTCCATCTTGTTTAATGTATCATTTAAAGCTTGTGTTTCCTTATTTATTTTCATTTTGGATGATCTGTCCATTGGTGAAAGTGTGGTGCTGAAGTCCCCTACTATGAATGTGTTACTATTGATTTCCCCTTTTATGGCTGTTAGTATTTGCCTTATGTATTGAGGTGCTCCTATGTTGGGTGCATAAATATTTACAATTGTTATATCTTCTTCTTGGATCAGTCCCTTGATCATTATGTAGTGTCCTTCTTTGTCTCTTCTAATAGTCTTTATTTTAAAGTCTATATTGTGTGATATGAGAATTGCTACTCCAGCTTTCTTTTGGTTTCCATTTGCATGGGATATCTTTTTCCATCCCTTTACTTTCAGTCTTTTTGTGTCTCTAGGTCTGAAGTGGGTCTCTTGTAGACAACATATATGGATCTTGGTTTTCTATACATTCAGCCAATGTGTGTCTTTTGGTGGGAGCATTTAGTCCATTTACATTTAAGGTAATTATCGATATGTATATTCCTATTCCCATGTTCTTAATTGTTTTGGGTTCATTATTTTAGGTCTTTTCCTTCTGTTGTGTTTCTTGCCTAGAGAAGTTCCTTTAGCATTTGTTGTAAAGCTGTTTTGGTGCTGCTGAACTCTCTCAGCTTTTGCTTGTCTGTAAAGTTTTTAATTTCTCCATCAAATCTGAATGAGATCCTTTCTGGGTAGAGTAATCTTGGTTGCAGGTTTTTCTCCTTCATCATTTTAAATATGTCCTGCCAGTCCCTTCTGGCTTGTAGAGTTTCTTCTGAAAGATCAGCTGTTAAGCTTATGGGGATTCTCTTGTGTGTTATTTGTTGTTTTTCCCTTGCTGCTTTTAATATGTTTTCTTTGTATTTAATTTTTGACAGTTTGATTAATATGTGTCTTGGTGTATTTCTCCTTGGATATATCCTGTATGGGACTCTCTGTGCTTCCTGGACTTGATGAACTATTTCCTTTCCCATATTAGGGAAGTTTTCAACTCTAATCTCTTCAAATATATTCTCAGTCCGTTTCTTTTTCTCTTCTTTTTCTGGGACCCCTATAATTCAAATGTTGGTGCATTTAATGTTGTCCCAGAGGTCTCTGAGACTGTCCTCAGTTCTTTTCATTCTTTTTTTTTAATTCTGCTCTGCAGTAGTTATTTTCACTGTTTTATCTTCCAGGTCACTTATCCGTTCTTCTGCCTCAGTTATTCTGCTATTGATCCCATCTAGAGTATTTTTCATTTCATTTATTGTGTTGTTCATCGTTGCTTGTTTCCTCTTTAGTTCTTCTAGGTCCTTGTTAAATGTTTCTTGCATTTTGTCTATTCTATTTCCAAGATTTTGGATCATCTTTACTATCATTATTCTGAATTCTTTTTCAGGTAGACTGCCTATTTCCTCTTCATTTGTTATGTCTGGTGGGTTTTTATCTTGCTCCTTCATCTGCTGTGTGTTTTTCTGTCTTCCCATTTTGCTTATCTTACTGTGTTTGGGGTCTCCTTTTTGCAGGCTGTAGGTTCGTAGTTCCCGTTGTTTTTGGTGTCTGTCCCCAGTGGCTAAGGTTGGTTCAGTGGGTTGTGTAGGCTTCCTGGTGGAGGGGACTAGTGCTTGTGTTCTCATGGATGAGGCTGGATCTTGTCTTTCTGGTGGGCAGGTCCACATCTAGTGGTGTGTTTGGGGTGTCTGTGGACTTTTTATGATTTTAGGTAGCCTCTCTCCTAATGGGTGAGGTTGTGTTCCTGTCTTGCTAGTTGCTTGGCATAGGGTGATCAGCACTGTAGCTTGCTGGTTGTTGAGTGAAGCTCTGTGCTGGTGTTGAGATGGAGATCTCTGGGAGATTTTCAGCATTTGATATTACGTGGAGCTGGAAGGTCTCTTGTGTACCAGTGTCTTGAAGTTGGCTCTCCCACCTCAGAGGCAAGCACTGACTCCTGGCTGGAGCACCAAGAGCCTTTCATCCACACAGCTCAGAATAAAAGGGAGAAAAAGTAGAAAGAAAGAAAGAAAGTAAGTAAGAAAGAAAGAGAGAGGGAGGGAGGGAAGGAGGGTGGAAGAAAGGAGGGAGGGAGGGAGGGAGGAAGAAGGGAAGGAAGGAAGGAAAGAAAGAAGATAAAATAAAATAAAGTATGAAAAAATAAAGTTATTAAAATAAAAAATAATTATGAAAAAAAATTTTTTTAAGAAAAAAAAAAAAAACAGACAGATAGAACCCTAGGACAAATGGTGGAAGCAAAGCTATACAGACAAAATCTCACACAGAAGCATACACATACGCACTCACAAAAATAGGAAAAGCGTAAAAAGTAATCTTGCTCTTAAAGTCTACCCCCTCAATTTGGGATGATTCGTTGCCTATTCATGTATTCCACAGATGCAGGGTACATCCAGTTGATTGTGGAACTTTAATCCACTTCTTCTGTGTCTGCTGGGAGAGATTTCCCTTTCTCTTATTTGTTCTCACAGCTCCTGGGGCTCAGCTTTGGATTTGGCCCCGCCTCTGCATGTAGGTCGCCAGAGGGTGTCTATTTTTCGCTCAGACAGGACGGGGTTGAAGGAGCCGCTGATTCGGGGGCTCTGGCTCACTCAGGCCGGGGGGAGGGAGGGGTACAGATGCGGGGCGAGCCTGTGGCAGCAGAGGCCCACGGGACGTTGCACCAGCCTGAGGCGAGCCGTGCGTTCTCCCAGGGAAGTTGTCCCTGAATCCTGGGACCCCGGCAGTGGCGGGCTTCACAGGCTCCCGGGAGGGGAGGTGTGGAGAGTGACCTGCGCTCGCACACAGGCCTGTTGGCGGCGGCAGCAGCAGCCCCAGCATCCTACGCCCGTCTCTGGGGTCCGCGCTGTTAGCCGCGGCTCACACCCGTTTCTGGAGCTCCTTTAAGCAGCACTCTTAATCCTCTCTCCTTGCGCACCAGGAAACACAGAGGGAAGAAAAAGTCTCTTGCCTCTTCGTGAGATCCAGACGTTTCCCAGAGTCCCTCCCGGCTAGGCTAGCCATGGTGCACTAACCCCTTCAGGCTGTGTTCACGCTGCCAACCCCAGTCCTTTCCCTGGGATCCGACCTCCGAACCCGGAGCCTCAGCTCCTAGACCTCGCCTGCCCCAGCAGGTTAGCAGACAAGCCTCTCCGGCTGGTGAGTGCCAGTCGGCACCGATCCTATGTGCAGGAATCTCTCTGCTTTGCCCTCCACACCCCTGTGGCTATGCTCTCCTCCGTGGCTCTGAAGCTCCACCCCTCCGCCACTCGCAGTCTCCGTCCCCAAAGGGGCTTCCTAGTGTGTGGAAACCTTTCCTCCTTCACGGCTCCCTCCCACTGGTGCAGGTCCCATCCCTATTCTTTTGTCTTTGTTTTATCTTTGGCCCTACGCAGGTATGTGGGTAGTTTCTTGCCTTTTGAGAGGTCTGAGGTCTTCTGCCAGCGATCAGTAGGTGTTCTGTAGGAGTTGTTCTACGTGTAGATGTATTTCTGGTCTATCTGTGGGGAGAAAGGTGATCTCCACGTCTTACTCTTCCGCCATCTTCCCCAGCTCCAGCAATAGGTTTTATTTTGACCTTTTAGTTGTTCTTGTTGTTGTTTTCCCACTTTGTGTACAGTAATGTAATCTCAGGAAGTTATTTTGCAGTAATGGTGACAATATACTTAAAATATCCATGACTAAACCAGCAACACCCTGTGGAAGTACATTTCAGGACTGAAAGGTTAAGCTATTTTACTTTGTTTCTTTCCCTGTATTGTCACTGCACGGAGTAGAAGGGCATTTCAGCACATTTGGTCAATTCTTCACAATGGAAACACAAATTAAATTCTTTTTAGAATAGCCAGATCACTTAAAACATGGATTGTAGATACATTACAGCTTGCAGAAGGAACATGCTTCAGCAGTTACAGTTATACCCATTAGTGTAAGTGAAGGAGCATGGAGCAAAATTGTAGAGGATTAAAACTCAGATTTAGTTTTTTCTGCCTTTCTCCCCACCACCCCTCCAACCCCCTGCCCCCCCAAAAGAAAATTCTCACATTTTTAATCTCTTGAAAAGAAAAATGATTAAAGTGAAAATAATAAAAACGCCCTTGGGATTTTAACATATGTCGAAGTAATACTTTAAAAAAAAAAAAAGAGCTATCTTAGGTACTTAAGGTTTGTAAGCAAGGGTGTTACAGGAGCAGAGCTGATGGACAGGATCATTCTGACCCAACACACAGGATGAACTGTGTGTGAAAGGATGTAAGCAGGGAGCCCTGTGAGAAAACCATAGCAGTAGTCCAGTGGGGATGCCCTGTAGTCCAGTGGGGACAGCCTGAACTAGGGAATGTAAGAAGGGAAGAGTCCTGAGAAGCATTCCGGAAATTGGCATCCCATCACCTGGTAGGAGTTTTACACCGGTGCAGGACACAGTGTTACCGTGACCTTATGTAACTGAGGCAGAATCATCACTTCAGCCTCTCTTCCTGCCATCCCCATGTGTTGTGCTAAATTCCTCCCATATAGGGGCTACTACATATTTTGTAGCTGTTAAGTACAAACAGTTCCTAGAAAAATAGATTAAATAGGTTTAACTTGTTATTCAACAAGTCGTTTCCATCTTCCTTTACCTACAGCCCAAGTCTAAGACTCACATTTTAAAGGGCAAAATACACTTTTTCCCTTTCCTTTTTTATTTACCACTCTTATTATTTCTCTTTTTCTACTAAATTCAGGCCAACAAATATTTATTTTGTATTCACAGAAGCTGTGCAATGTGTTATGGATATAAACTTAAATAAGAAAGTATCTGAAATTATCTCTTAAGTAAGGAGTCAGGAATTCCAGTACACACAGCTAACTTTGAGATGAAGTGCATTGGCCTGCGTGAGCCTGGGTTGCAGGAACCCAGAGAGGAGACTCATTCTGGGGGCTAGATTGGAAAGGCAGTGAGATATGTGACCAGGGCATGGCCACATACATAGAACACTCCTGGTTTGAGAGATGGGGAGGGGTATTCCAGGCCATGAGCAAAAAAGACAGTAGCAAACCATTGCCAAGGTTGGGAATGTTAAGGGGTTTAGTACCTTGGTCAGGAACTGAATTTAAACTAAAGCAGGAGAGGCAGACAAGGCACTACACTAGCTCATTAAAGCAAGCTTTATTGTATCTCGCTTCAGGTAGATCCGTAACCTCAAATGATGCCACCAAAACTTTGTGACCAGTTGTCTCAGCGCTCCACTCTTCTGTGTCAGCTTCATACTAAGCTAGACATTTCCCCATGGTGGTAACCAAAAAAAAAATTTTTTTTAATGAAAAAATAAAAATTCTATAGGGGAGAACCGTGCCTCAATCATAATAGATAGACATCTGCTGCAAGAGGCTGTTTCTGTAAACAGACTTGAATAGCTTTAAAATTACATTTTTTCAGGTCTCATGAGTATTATTTTCAATTTACAAAAACAAAAAGAACAACAACAAAAGTTTCTATATTTAGAATTTCACTTGAGCAAGATTAATAAGCTGGTACCATGTAGCTTTCCAGTAAATGTTAAAACAGGTTTTCAATAGCAGTGGATAGGTATTCTAATAGTGGGGAACAAACTGGACTGACTGAAAATGTTCAAAAGACAACACCACTTTTGCAAGACTCAAAGTAATCTAGCAGAAATAATGTAACTGTACTAATTTCTAGATTGAACTAATTTTAAAAATTAATTACATTAACTAACCTAATTAATTTGGCCATGTGCTCTTTTGGTAAATTTGTTAGATTTTAAAACTCCACATAAGCCTAAAGAAAAGTCCTTTTTAATATAACTCTTAATTCTTTTCAATTATACTTCTCATTATGTTAATAAATAATGCTGAACTTCATAAATTAATACAACTAAGAAAAATTTTCAGAAATGTATTGATAATTCTCAGTAAGTAGTTAATTCTAAATGAGAAGAAATATATTAATTAAAAATGATAGATTGAACTTTGAAGATGTAATGTATGTATGTTTAAAAGAACCATATAGAACTTTTATTTTTTGTTCTTCTATGTTTACGTGTCTGTATCAAACTGTTAGTCTGCCTTTTTCTAACAGTTTTGATCAGAAGTATCAAAATATTTTCCAGTTTCATAATTTTATAATTCAATTTCAGCCAGTTGAATGACAAAACTAATTAAATGCTTTAAACATTCAGTAAAAAATATTAAACTTGGAAAACATTGAAAATAGAAACATTGCAAACATCAAACCACTCATCATGTGTATGAATATGTGTGTGTGTATTTTTCTTGCTTTTTCAAATTATTTTAAATGTTTTTGAATCGTTTTTTAAACAAACTTTGCATTTGTGAGCATTTTCAAAATAGACCAAATGATCTGCTTTCCCCTCTTGTACATAATTGTGTGATAACTGTGTATACTTTTGGGTTTGTTGGGGGCTGTCTGTAATTCATCACTACTACAATTTTTCCCTTTTGAACAATACTCTCTTTGCAGCTCTCTGGTTAAGAATATCTGATTTTACACCACAGGTGAGGAGCTTGTCCATGGACAAGCTATAGACAAAGCTTGTCCAGTCTAATTTTGCTGTTGACTGATACATGACCATCCTCATTTAACTTGTTTTCTCTACTCTCAGATTTCTCTGTGATAGAATAAAAAGTTTTGACTAAATGATCTTCAAGGTCTCTTGAGGAACTAATATTATGTTATATTCATTCTATGAAATAAAAACATTTCGGTTTCTGTGCTCTTAGTGTCTCATCCTCCTCCTTTATTTAGTTTTGTTTCAGTTATTGTCAATGTCCAGGTCCCTAATGAAATAGGGTGCTATTATATTGTATATGTGGCTTTTTGTTAACTCATATAAGATTGCAGTAAACAGCTTCTTCTATCTCTTTTGCTACCTGACTTGTCTAAGATATCTTTTGTTTTAATCTGATATTTTTGTGTTAACATAGTGTGAATATGTGGTTTGAAAAATTAGTTACTACAATATTCTGGCCCTGTTCTCTCTATATGTATTAACTGAATAATGGTCATGTATTTATCTTTCCATTTTACACAATATCTACCAGATTCTCACTTTCAAAGATAAGAGTTTCACTTTCTTACTATTGGGCCTTTTTTCCTGTAGTAACATGCAGTTCAGCCTAAACTTTGAGAGGAAATAATCATTAACAGAAATCTGTGTAATTAAATAAAACTGCAAGACAGTATAAGGCTCAATATGTCAGGTTCCAGAACACTCTAATACCGTAATATGGTGGTGTGTTAATCACTTAACTCTTGTATAAAAAAAGGCTAAAGGACAAAAGTATTAAAAAATAGCTATAGCTTCAGCATGAATATAAAACTGATGATATTCTGATGTTGTAACAGCTGTCATGTGGCAAGACAAAGCATGATCATGAACAGAAACAGTAAAAGCCTACTTTAAGGATTAAAAGCATGTGAAGTGCTTTTTGCAGTAGAATGCAGATATAAAAGAACATGGATTTAAGGATTGGAGCATCATAACCATTATTATAAGCCTCTTCTGAAAAATAGGTGTGAATTACAGGGGTAGATAGGAGGTATCTGTGTATTTAAGAAACAAGTTCACTGTTAAATAGAAGAACCCGGGTGCTCAATCAAATGATCATTTATATTAGAAAAAATTTATAAATATTATAAGCTCAAAAATCTGTTTTCTATGCTGTTGTTCACTATATGAAGCAAGTATGACTTTATTTTCCTTCTTAATAATAACCTGTAGGTTTAGTTTCTCATGTATTTATATGAAAATAATCACTACATGTCTGGGAACAAATGCTATTGATAAATTAAGATGTTTGGATCAATGAATGCCTTATTCTACTTGAGTTAGTTTTATTTATCTAGGTGCTATTTCTTTTCTTTTTTTAAATTTTTATGTTTATTTTACATTGGATTGTACTTGATTTAGAATGTTGTGTTAGTTTCAGGTGTACAGCAAAGTGATTCAATTATACATATACATATATCTATTCTTTTTCAAATTCTTTTCCCATTAGGTTGTTACAGAATATTGAGCAGAGTTCCCTGTGCTATACAGTAGGTACTTGATGGTTATCTTTTTTTTTTTTTTGGTTATCTATTTTAAATATAGTAGTGTATATATGTCAGTCCCAAACTCCCAACTTATCTCTCCCCCTCACCTATCCACTTTGGTAACCATAAGTTTGTTTTCTAAGTCTGTGAGTCTGTTTTGTAAATAAGTTCATTTGTATCACTTTTTTTTTTTTTAGATTCCGCATATAAGTGATGCCATATGATACTTGTCTTTTTCTTTCTGACTTACTTCACTTAGTATGATAATCTCCAGGTCCATCCATATTGCTGCAAATGGCATTATTTCATTCTTTTCAATGGCTGAGTAATACTCCATTGTATATATGTACTACATATTCTTTATCCATTCATCTGTCAATGGACATTTTGGTTGCTTCCATGTCTTGGCTATTGTTAACGCTGCAATGAAAATTGGGGTGCATGTATCCTTTCAGGCCATGGATTTCTCCAGGTATATGCCCAGGAGTGGGATTGCCAGATCATATAGTAGCTCTCTTTTTAGTTTCTTAAGGAACCTCCATACTGTTCTCCATAGTGGCTGCAGCAGTTTCCTTTCCCACCAACAGTGTAAGAGGGTTCCCTTTTCTCCACACCCTCTCCAGCATTTATTGTTTGTAGACTTTCTGATGATGCCCATTCTGACTGGGTGAGGTGATATCTCATTGTAGTTTTGACTTGCATTTCTCTGATAATTAGCGATATTAAGCATCTTTTCCTATGCCTCTTGGCCACCTGTATCTTCTTTGGATAAATGTCTGTTTAGGTCCTCTGCCCATTTTTTGATTGGGTTGTTTGTTTTTTTGGTATTGAGCTGCATGAGCTGTTTGTAAATTTTGGAGATCAATCCCTTGTTGGTTGCATCGTTTCCAAATATTTTCTCCCATTCTGTGGGCTGTCTTTTTGTTTTGTTTATGGTTTCCTCTGCTGTGCAAAAGCTTTTGAGTTTAATTAGGTCCCATTTGTTTATTTTTGGTTTTATTTCCATTACTCTAGGAGATGGAATGACAAAGGTATTGCTGTGATTTATGTCAGAGAGTGTTCTGCCTATGTTTTCCTCTAAGAGTTTTATAGTGTCTGGTCTTATATTTAGGTCTTTAATCCATTTTGAGTTTATTTTTGTGTATGGTGTTAGAGAATGTTCTAATTTCATTCATTTACATGTAGTTCTCCAGTTTTTTCAGCACCATTTATTGAAGAGACTCTCTTTTTTCCATTGTATACTCTTGGCCTCCTTTGTAGATTAATTGGCCATAGGTGCATGGGTTTATTTCTAGGCTTTCTATCCTGTTCCATTGATCTGTATTTCTGTTTTTGTGCCAGTACCATACTGTTTTGATGACTGTAGCTTTATAGTGTAGTCTGAGGTCAGGGAGCTTGATTCCACCATCTCTGTTTTTCTTTCTCAAGATTGCTTTGGCTATTTCAGGTGTTTTGTATCTCCATACAAGTTTTAAAATTTTTTATTCTAGTTCTGTGAAAAATGCCATTGGTAATTTGATAGGGATTGCATTGAATCTGTAAATTGCCTTGGGTAGTATAGTCATTTTGACAATATTGATTTCTCCAATCCAAGAACATAGTATATCTTTCTTTTTGTGTTATGTTTCATTTTATTCTTCAGCATCTTATAGTTTTCAGAGTACAGGTATTTTGTCTCCTTAGGTAGGCTTATTTCTGTATATTTTATTCTTTTTGATGTGATGGTAAATGGGCTTGTTTCCTTAATTTCTCTTTTTAATATTTTATTGTTAGTGTATAGAAATGCAAGAGATTTCTGTGTATTAATTTTGTATCCTGCAACTTTACCAAATTCATTGGTGAACTCATGTAGTTTTCTGGTAGTATCTTTAGAATTTTCTATTTATAGTATCGTGTCATCTGCAAACAGTGACAGTTTTACTTCCTTTTTCCCAATTTGGATTCCTTTTATTTCTTTTTCTTCTCTGATTGCCATGGCTAAGACTTCCAAAACTATGTTGAATAAAAGTGGCAAGGGTGGCCATCCTTGTCTTGTTCCTTATCTCAGCGGAAATACTTTCAGCTTTTCACCACTGAGTATGATGTTGGCTGTAGGTTTGTCATATATGGCCTTTATTGTGTTGAGGTATGTTCCCTCTACGCCTGCTTTCTGGAGAGTTTTTATCATAAATAGGTGTTGAATTTTGTCAAAAGCTTTTTCTGCATCTATTGAGATCATATATTTTTTATTCTTCAGTTTATTAATGTGGTGTGTCAAACTGATTGATATCAGGATAGTGAAAAATTCTTGCATCCCTGGGATAAATCCCACTTGATCGAGGTGTATGATCCTTTTAAAGTATTGTTGGATTCAGTTTACTAGTATTTTTATTAAGGATTTTTGCATCTATGTTCATCAGTGATATTGGCCTGTAATTTTCTTTTTGTGGTTGCTTTGTCTGGTTTTGGTATCAGGGTGATGATGGACTCATAAAATGAGTTTGGGAGTGTGTCTTTCTCTGCAGTTTTTTGGAGGAGTTTCAGAACGATAGGTGTTAGCTTTTCTCTAAATATTTTATAGAATTCACCTGTGAAGCCATCTGGATCTTGACTTTTGTTTGTTGGGATTTTTTAAATCACAGTTTCAATTTCTGTATTTGTGGTTGGTCTGTTTCTTCCTGGTTCAGTCTTGGAAGATTGTATCTTTCAAAGAATTTGTCCATTGCTTCTAGGTTGTCCATTTTATTGGCATATAGTTACTTGTAGAGTCTCTTATGATCCTATGTATTTCTATGGTGTCAGTTGTAACTTCTTTTTTATTTGTAATTTTATTGATTTGAACCTTCTCCCTTATTTTCTTGATGAGTGTGGTAAAGGTTTATCAATTTTATCTTTTCAAAGAACTAGGCTTTATTTTTATTGATCTTTTCTGTTGTTTTCTTTGTCTCTATTTCATTTATTTCTGCTCTGACCTTCATGATTTCTTTCCTTCTATGAACTTTTTTGTTTGTTTTTCTTTCTCTAGTTGCTTTAGGTGTAAGATTAGGTTGTTTATTTGGGACTTTTCTTGTTTCATGAGGTAAGATTGTATTGCTATAAACTTCCCTCTTAGAAGTGCTTTTGCTGTGTCTCAGGTTGATTTCTTCTTTGATTTCTTCAGTGATCCATTGGTTGTTTAGTGACGTATTGTTTAGCCTCCATGTGTTTGTGTTTTTTACAGTTTTTTTTTCCATGTAGTTGATTTTTAATATCAGAGCATTGTGCTCGGAAAAGATGCTTGTTATGATTTCAATTTTCTTAACTTTACCAGGGCTTGCTTTGTGGCCCAGGATGTGATCTGTCCTGGAGAATGTTCCATGTGAACTTGCTTTTGGATGGAATGCTCTCTAAATAGCAATTAAGTCCATCTGGTCTAATGTGTCATTTAAGGCCTGTGTTTCCTTATTGATTTTCTGTCTGGATGATCTGTGCATTGATGAAAGTGGGATATTAAAGTCCCCTGCTATTATTGTGCTACTGCTGATTTCTCCTTTTATGGGTGTTAGTGTTAGTGTTTGCCTTATTAAGGTGCACCTCAGTTGGGTGCATATGTACTTACAATTTTATATCTTCTTCTTTGATTGATCACTTGATCATTTGCTTCTTGTAACAGTCTTTATTTTTAAGTCTGTTTTGTCTTATATGAGTATTGCTATTCCAGTTTTCTGTTGATTTCCGTTTGTGTGGAATACCTTTTTCCATCCCCTCACTTTCAGTCTGTATGTGTCCCTAGATCTGAAGTACGTCTCTTGTAGACAGCATATATATGGGTCTTATTTTTGTATCCATTCAGCCAGTCTGTGTCTTTTGGTTGGAGCATTTAATCCATTTATGTTTAAGGTAATTATTGATATGTATGTTCTTACTGCCATTTTCTTAATTGTTTTAGATTTGTTTTTGTAGGTCTTTTTTCTTCCCTTCCTCTTTTGTCCTCTTGTGGTTTGATGACTAACTTTACTGTTGCATTTGAATTCCTTATTCTTTTTTGTGTCTATCTACTGTAGATTTTGTTTGCAGTTACCATGAGGTTTTGGTATAGCCGTCCATATATACATATACACACACACACACACACACACATGTACACACACACACATACACACAAGATTGTTTTAAGTTGTCAGTCTTTTAATTTCAAATGCATTGCCAGTATCCTGATTTCATACTTCTGTCTTCTCAGGATTGCTGGTTTTGATAGCATATTTGTGTATGGATGATTTCCTGCCTTTACTGTATGTTGTTTGTCTTTATGGTGAGCTTTTCCATCCATAATTTTCTTGTTTCTAGTTGTGGCCTTTTCTTTTCCACCTAGAGAAGGTCCTTTAGCATTTGTTGCAAAGCTGGTCTCATGGTGCTGAATTCTGTTAGCTTTTGCTTGTCTGTAAAGCTTTTGATTTCTCCATCAAATCTGAACGAGAGTCTTGCTAGGTAGAGTACCCTTGGTTGTAGGTTCTTCCCTTTCATCACTTTAATTATTGTGCCACTCCCTTCTGGCCTGTAGTTTCTGCTGAAAAATCGGCTGATGACCTTATAGAAATTCCCTTGTATGTTATTTGTTGCTTTTCCCTGGTAGCTTTTAATATTTTCTCTTTCTGTATAATTTTTTTAATTTGATTACTGTGTTTCTCAGAGTGTTCCTCCTTGGTTTTATCCTGCCTGAGACTCTCTTCGCTTCCTGGACTTGAGTGGCTTTCCTTTCCCATATTAGGGAAGTTTTCAGCTATTATCTCTACAAATATTTTCTCAGGCCCTTTATTTTCTTTTTTGGGAACCCCTGTAATGTGAATGCTGGAGCGTTTAATGTGGTCCCTGAGGTCTCTGTGACTGTCCTCATTTTTTTTCATTCTTTTTTCTTATTTCTGTTCCACAGCAGTGACTTCCACCATTCTGTCTTCCAGCTCACTTACCTGTTCTTCTGCCCCATTTATTCTGCTATTGATTCCTTCTAGAGTATTTTTCATTTCAGTTACTGTATTGTTCATTTCTGTTTGTTCTTCAGATCTTCTAGCTCTTTGTTAAACATTTCTTTTATCTTCTCAATATTCATTGAGTATTCATTGGAGGGCCAATGAATACTCCCCAGAACTACCACCACCCATGTCTTAGTCCCTACAGTGAGCCACAGCTGCCTGCCCCCCACCTCCACAGGAGACCCTCTAATACCTGCAGGTAGGCCTGGCCCAGGCTCTTGTGAAGTCACTGTTTATTCCCAGGGTACTGGTGTGCACGAGACCTGTGTGTGCCCTCCAAGAGTGGTGTTTCTGTTTCCCCCAGTCCTGTGGAATTCTTGCGAGCAAACATTGCTGCCTCCCAAGCCCGATGCTCTGTGGGCTCCATCTCCCAAGGCCACACCCCCAGGCTGGGAGCCTGACGTGGGGCTCAGGACTTTCACTCCCATGGGAGAACCTCTGCTATATAATTATTTTCCAGTTTGTGGGTCACCCACCTGGTGGGTATGGGATTTGATTTTATCACAGTTGTGCCCCTCCTACTGTCTTGTGGCTGCTTCTTTTTGTTGGATGTAGTAGATCTTTTATGGTAGGTTCCAGCATTTTTCTTGTCAATGGTTGTTCAGCAGTTAGGCGTAACTTGGGTGTTTTCATGAGAGGGGGTGAGCTCACATCCTTCTACTCTGCCATCTTGTCTCTGCCCCTTAATTTAGCATTTTTATGTTTACTTTCATTAATTAGGCAATTGAGGTTTTTAAAATGTTCCATATATACATGTTTTTCTTGTTACATTGACTGAAATTTTTGTGTGAATAGGTGTCTCAAACTCTCTATGAATGACTAACAGTCCTTTCCACAGTCAGTGCATGTGCAGATAGTGCTTCAATCTGCAGGTATTACAGAGTGTGTCACTGAGTATTTGCCCCTTAAACTCATGGTTAGCCCCAGAAGTCACTTTCAGCAGAGTTATTCTGGTTTTTCCTGCTTCCCTTTCCCATCCTGGAGTCTTTCAGCTACAGGACAGTGTTGGGAAATTCCCTTCAGTGTACACCTGCAGAACTCCTCAGCTCCTTCCATGAGTTTCTGCTTAGCTTACCTGGCTTGGCTGAGCTAGGCAGTGGTACTGCTGTTCATGTGTTCTCCTATGTACACCTCATTATTTTTCCTATGTTTACTCTTACAAAATACTTGTAAGAAAACTGTTCCAGAAGCAAAATGTCAACTCCATTTCTCTGTATGTGATTTAGGATTGGTGGTACACTACCACCATAATCTGACCAATTTCCAGTTCTTGGACAAATACTTGTTTAAAATGATTCAAATTGTTTAAGTGATTAGGGATACATTTTCTCTGTTAAGTAAAATTAAATTTTGTATAGAGAAGCTGTTAGTGGGCTTAAAACATAATCTCTCTATTACTAATATTGAAACCACATCTAAATTTCCCAAATAAAGATAGGACTTCACAATGATGTTTTTCTGTTTGTGGGAAAGGAAGATAAATTCTAAGTAGCAGTTTTCATAGCCCCCCAAAAGAAAAATTGAGGTATTATACAAAGATATAAGGGAGAATTGATGTCTTCCATGGTATAATTGAATATGCAGTGTACACAAAGACTTTATACTTTCCAAGGAATTGACTTGTGAAGTTTTCAAAATTTGAGTATTCATGAAAAAAATATATTAGAACATGGGTTATAACTGTGTTTTAATCTAATACCACCTTTGTTGGTTGACAAATTTAATCAGCTGTCATCTCATCTCAGCCAGGGAAACATGCACCCGGCTTATGTTCTGTGAACTAGCCATCACCTTGGAGAGCAGAATCTGTACTTTAAAAGGACATTGAGAAGAATGACACATTCATTTATATGTATTTTATTTACCACTTATGTTTTATAATCTAGAAGAACTCTGTATGATTGTGTCCATTTTTATTTGTGCAACAGACTAAAAGCAAAGCAATAATTTTCTTTGTTACTGTTACATAAGGATAATGTCACAGATGCAGACTGTTCTGGGTATATTCTGTTTGCCCCGTCAGATCCTCTCTCTATTCTTGTCTACCCATCTGTGTCCTGGAACACTGATCTCCAATGGGCTACACCATCTGGGCTGAGTCTGTCCTAGGACATGTACCAGCCAGCAGATCTTCTCCTGGAAAGCAGAGGAGAGTGAAGTCAGGGTCTTTCCTTTATTAAACTCTGCCAAACCATCCCACTTGAGTGAGTTGTAGCTATCCTTCATGAAGTCTGAATATTGAGATAAACTTAGTATCTGCAGGACAAAATCATATATATATAACTGAAAACAGAATTCCAAGCTTATAAGTAAATTAGTTTATAAGTAAAACTATAAGATATATGCAAATTTGATTTCCTTTTAAAATAATGAATATATAAATAGCTGTCTAATTTTTAGCATGTTTATATGAAAACAATCAATATATTTAAACATGATAATCCTTTGCTTTAGCAATTGTTGTGTGAAAAATCACCATGTCTGAAATACATTTGTTTCAAGGTGTCTAGTTTCCAATAAGTCTATTAATAAGACTTATGATTTGCATGTGTGTCTGGAAAAAATGCAGTGATTCATAGAATGTGCACGTATGATTAATGCCCTTTATTTTCACCCTTAAGTGTACTTATTATAACATTCCATTATAAAAACTTAGTATACACAGGTTTTTTTCTTTTTTCTTTTTTTGGGGGGTAAAGGCATTTTATACATGTCTTGAGGATAAAGAGATGAGCTAATCTCCTCCATCAAAAAACTCAGAGTCAAGTGTGCAGAAGGAGGGAAACGCATGAAATAATACTTAAACTCAGGGACAAAGTTGCTGATTAGAAATGAATGTACATGTGTTGTGACATCACAACCAAGGAGCAGCAGCTCTAGCAGCACCATCTGTTATTGCTTCTGTCTCTGGTTCTTAGATCCGTGGAGAAGTTGGAGATCTGTTCCCTCCTCGTCATTCTTCAGCTGCTCCACTTCTTTCTGTTGCTTAACAGGAGTTCATATTTATACCATCTTAAACAATATCAGTTTAGAATCAAAGGCTAAGGTATTATGTGTATAGGAAATACCAAATTGATGACAGTTTTGCCTGATAATTTCATCACAACAGGAATGAGTATGTACTAAAGTTTTTAAAGAGAATATGTAAAAATAAAAGCAAATGACCAAAGAGAATGAACAGCAGGAATCTTGAATGGCCACTTACCTATCAAAATGCAAGACATGTTTCCAAAAGCTACTCTTGATAGTGATTTATATTCAATAGTACTTTTGTTGTCAGATTTAAACTGATGTTATTTTCTACAATTACCATTAATGGTAAATGTAAAGCTTTTTAGTGTAAAAATTTCATACATAGAGTTTATATTAATGTTCTAAATCAACATTTGGAATATAGATCTATACTTTGAGTAAAATGTTGAAATATGATTTTTAGTAACATTTAAAAAGTACTTTGTGCCTGATTTAGGAATAAGCTTGATGAATTTATAATAATACCAGAAATCATTGTTACTTAATTTAATTAAACTTAATGAACTTTCTGAAACCCAAATTAAGTATTATAAACATGTTGAGTAAAGGGGGTTAGAAGAGGATTAATAACTGACATTTTCCTCTTTATTTCATAAAGTGACAAGGATGACACCTTGGTCTCCAGCTTGCATAACGGGAGGTGGAGTGCTGTCTTTTACTTAGATGCACAGTAAGTGAAGAGGGACAAGTTTGGGAGTATGGAATAATGAGTTCAGTTTGGTCATGCAAAGCATAAAGTACTTGGAGGCTTTCCGGAAAAATGTCCAACAGGCCGTTGAGGACAGGGTCCCACATCTGAGAGGGTGCATTCCTCACTATCCTTGTGATAGTGAATTTTATTGTCAGTGTGGCACCTATCTCCTTAAATCATACCTAATCCTCAAATAAAGAGAATAAATAAAGTCATACTTCAGCCTAAGATGATACAAGCTATCCTGAGTACAACAAAAAACACACTATCCCTTCCCCAGAAGAGGATGCAAGGTCACTGGGTGATGTTTACTCCCCTTGATAACCTGTAACTTAAATATTGTGATGTAAAAGTCAACATATCTTATGTATCATGACAGACAGAATTATGACCTTGGTATTGTCTTTATTTGGGGATTATATATGGTTTAAGGAGATGTTTATGCATGCCAAGTTGTCAAGGGATAGACTTGCAACAGTGAATTTACAGTGTGTCAGCTTTGCAAGCCATGGTACCAAGATGTTTGGTCTACATGTTTTATGAAAGTACTTTATAGATGAGATTAATATTTAAATCAGTAGCTCTAAGTAAAGTAAATTACCTTCCATAATGTGGGTAGGCCCCATTTGTTGAAGTCCTTAAGAGGAAAAAAAAAAACCAGACTCTCTCAAATCTCTCCCTTCTTTCTCTCTCTCCATACACATACACACACGCAAATACACACACATTCTACATCCTTTTCATTCTTTTTCTCTGGAGAACCCTAATACAGTCCTTTTCCTGTTGATGTGCAATGTCACTTCCATCCTATATCATGTACCATATGTAGTTGGAAGAGTATGAACTCTAAGTTCCATTCCATCTAGCCAATTTTAACTACTACTATGGCTTGATAATAAACCTCTTCTTTTTCAAAACTGCCATGGCTACTTTTACTTTTACAACTCCATTAGGATTATAGTATCAGCTTGTCAAATTATGCTGAAATTCCTGGTGAGATTTTGATTAGAGTGCCAGTGGATTTTTTTACTTGGAGAAGAAACTTTCCCATTTCTTCCATCTGTTAATTTTTCCTCATTGCAGGTCTCCTCATATGGTTTGTAAACATTGACTGTGAGCTCATCCTCAGGGTGGTTTTCATGATGGCCCCATGTGTCTTGGGCTTAGGAATCATCTCTAAAGGAGGCTTTATGTTTTTCTCTGAAGGGGAGCATAGTGCACTCAGTTTTCAAAATTTTAGGCTTTCATACTCATTTCTCAACTTATTAAAAATATTAGAGTGGTATGAACTTGATACATCTGCTTGAGGATCCTGACTTCTCAAGGATTTTTTAAAAATTTATTTACTTTATTTTATTTTTGGCTACACTGGGTATTTGTTGCTGCGCGCGGGCTTTCTCTAGTTGCGGCGAGCGGGGCTACTCTTCGTTGCCGTGTGCAGGCTTCTCATTGCAGTGGCTTCTCTTGATGTGGAGCACAGGCTCTAGGCACGCGGGCTTAGTTGCTCCTCAGGATGTGGGATCTTCCCAGACCAGGGATCGAACCCGTGTCCCCTACATTGTCAGGGGGATTCTTAACCACTGTACTACCAGGGAAGTCCCTCAAGGATGTTTCTTATTTTAACCTAGCCCCTGAAGGAATGCAAGTTGCCTGGTAGTTCCCTGAACCTGTGACCAGAATTATCTCAGATTCCTTTATATGCAAACTCTGTGACTTCTGTTGGAAATTTATAATTTTAATACCTTGTATTTTGTTAATAGTTAATAAAATTTCTGACATTAATCACAAATTATGTTTTTTTAAAACTTACATATTTTTTTGTTATTACTTTTTAAATTTCTGATCGTGATTTATTTTTACATTTTTATCAAGGAATCTGTTTCTTTTCACAATTTCACCTTGAGAAATAAGTGTTTTGTGTCTGTGTGCCACCTTTTTAAAAACCAGTTTTTGAAGTGTTCCATAAACTTGTAAAATAATCAGATATATTCTCTTTGCAATGTTAAATTTTCAACATATATTATTAAAATCAATCCTATGATACTGTGTTGCCAACCTTTCTCTGTTCCCTACAGTGTGCTTCATAGATCTAAGGTGGTTGTTAGAAATGGACATCACTGGTACCTCTTCTGTTTCTACTGAACCAAAATGCATGGATGTGCCTATCATAAATCAGTGTCATCATCCACATTCCTAAGTAATTTTCATAGAAACTGAAGTTTGAGAATTGTGGTTCTCTATATCTTTTTTTATATTTGACAATCTGTTATATAAACCCTAACACTAAAACCAGAACAAGCAGTAGCAGTAGGCACATTGGGTATATTTTATTTAATCCACAATAATCTTATTGTGATATTGTTACTAAGAACTGGAGTGCTGAAGCAATTTATACTTGCTATACGTTTAGGAGGTTGAAGGTTCAGTTCAATCTCAGGTCATCTGGCTTCAGTGTCCTTGATCTTAATCACCGTACAGGGGCTTTCATTTGAATAGAGGCAGAAAACCATACCTCTAGTAAAATCACAGTGACCTCTGACTCTGTCAGGGTGTTCCTGATTTTAAAACAGATAAATCGGCTTGTGGCTACAAAATGTTCATTGTTAAGTATATACTTAATTAAAATAATATAATGGTCTTTGCTCCATTTTATGCATTTCACAGTATTGCAGGTATTTATATCACAATGTCTGCTATCTTGCCATTTGCTTTTGACTGATCTACATTTGTTTAAGTTATCTTTCTTTGGTCATTTTGATCTCTTTCTCTCTCTTATAAAGAGCATATGCCAGACTGGCTTCTCTACCTCTGGATTGAAAAAAAAAAAAAAAAAAAAGCCTACTGTTGCCTGAAAAAGATTTACCACCTAAAAGTTGAGAGTTACGTTTTATTGGGTGGACAAAACTGAGGTCTTAAGCCCAGGACAGAGCACCTCAGATCACTCTGAAAGACTGCTCCGAGTAGAGAGGAGCCAGAATAGAGAGGAGTTTTTGCAACAAAGACCAGGTAGTCATCACATCAAAAGGTTACTACTAATTAAAGAAAACCAGATAACTCAATTAAGGAATTTAGTGCTTTTCTGTGCATGGGAAGATGCAAGAGTCTGGGCTCACTGAAATCATTCCTTTGATACGTACGTCAGCTGTCTGGGGCCAGTATCCTGTGTTTTCGCATCCTGAGTTTTTTCAGGGTGCACCTTGCGGGGGTGGCCGCAGTGTCTCATGATTTGATGGCAGGCATTGTGTTTGTGAGTTCTTTCAGGGCTCACCATCTATCGGGGAGGTTGTAATGTGATGGCTTGATGGCTGCAGCATCCTTTGTTTACTGATGTGGCAGGCTGTATTTTTCACTCACAATACTTTTGGGTATTTACATCTAGAGATGGGATTGGTGGGGGAAATGGACATATTTTAGTTTGTTTTCTGTGGAATTCTCGAGTTTTGCCTTAGAGATTTAGGTACAATTTGAAAATGTTCTCTTGCATCCAGGAGATGATTGCACAGTAACTTCTGTTAACAGTTTCCTTAAAATGTTGTCTCTTTTTTTACTTTTTTGGATTTCATGAGTATTTTAACAGGAAAATGAGAGAGAATAAGTCAGAAATCACAAATAGTATAATTTTAAACTATCAGTAAACTAGTATAGAGTTAATTCAATTTTGTTATCTTTGAAAATACAACAGAGACTTAGTATTTGGGGGGAGAAATATTTTACTAAATAATAAATTTCTATCTCAAAAGAAATTTAATTCTGAATATAAGGGAGACAAGGAGTAGCTACTTCTAATTCTTAAGTAGCATAGACACTATATGAAAGGTGAAGTAAAGCAGTCACAAGTTTAATATTTATAGTATAAAGGGAAACAGGTTTCACTTCAAGGATGCAATCTTGTTTTCACCATCCCGGAAAAGTTAACCAAATTGACTGCTGAGGCTCCATGTTTATATGCAGAACCCCTTAGCTGATGCAGAAAGAGCCAATGTCTTGTTCAGAAGCCTTTTGAGGTGGAGATATTTGCACAATGGGGAATTGTTCCTTTTCCATAAGGGCTTGGATAATGAAAATAAGAAAAAGTACTTCATGGAATAATTTTTGTCTACACCACAGAAGGTCATGTATACATTTTATGTTGCCTACCATATATAAATGACCTGGTTTTATTTTGGATGTACAGCTTTCAAGTTAGCTAACGCATCAACAGCTGGATTTGAAATCTGAAATCAGGGTTTTAAACATTAGTTGACTCAAATCAACAGCAGATTAAGAGCCAATTGTTCCACCTGTATATCTGGCTCTTATAATTGGAAAAAAATTCTTCCTTCTCAGTGTTTAAAGCCATATCCTTCAGCATCTGATATCAGGAAGACCAGCATAAATACCACTCTATAACTTAGCTTTTAGAGGAGCTACAAAATAATACACCTGTTGTTTCATTAGAAATACATTTCTATCATGTTCATTTTATTCAAGAGGTAAGAGTCTCGTTCTGTTATTTAATGGACACACGAAAAATGATTTTATTCCATAACAACATTTCACCATTTCTTTCATTTTAACCATCTTCTCCACTTCTGTGAATTCTCAGACCACTAAGTGAGGTGAAGAAAAACTGTCCCAACTTTACAGTTGGGTGTTATTCATACATAAAAGAACATGTTTTCTTTAGTACAGCTGCAAACTAATATTAATCTGCCATTTGGACGTATGGTGAGTTCTCCCTGTAACAACAACCCAACAAGTTAGATTGAGTCCTAATCTTTTCACTCTGATGAAGTGAAGTTCTGTTAAAAATAATGATACTATGATAACGCTAATTTGGCTGGTACTGCTGTCCCGAACCAGAGCTGTAGCTAGAGGCAGCTGTAGGTATTTTGTTGAAAGCCAGAGTGAATTGGGGCAGTTCCCCTAGCAGTATAAATTAGTCAGAACCTTGGAGACATAGGTATATTTTAGGAACAAAGTACTGAACTCTTTTTCTAAGAATTATGTTACCTTAATTCAGTAATTTGGTATGCCTCAGGGTTTGCATGTATTTTAAAGATACGATAGTGAAGCATGTGAGTATTCATTTAAACATGGAAGTCCCCTAAGAATAAAAGCCATGCCTAATTCACTGGAAATGCTATCGTTCTCACAGTGTTTCCAGGAGTAATGCAAACTTGTATTAGCTAGGTTAGATAAGTTATTAGGAGCGTATGGGGATGAAGTGGGTAAAATGTGCTGGGAGATCATTGAAAATTAGGTCATCCTCAGATGAATTAATAAAATCTCATGGAGTTTACACACTGAAAGACTACACAGTGGTTTGGTTCCCTGTGCTTTTTCCTTATGGCTTCTGGCTTGGATGGCACCACCTCACTGTTTTCAGTGTCTTCAAACCCTGTGTACGTTTTTAGTGATCTGATTTAAATACTATGCATAAAAATGGGATTTTGCACATTGGGGTAATTTTCTTTGTTTCATGCTGGTCTGAGAATTCACTGAAGTACTGTATACTGCTAAAATCAAAAATGAAGAGAACAGATACTGATATGGAATAAAAACTTCTTTTGAAACTACAGTTAATAAAAAATAATGCAAAATAGATTTTTAAAACTCTATAAACTTTACTTAAGCTACCTTTGTTCCTTATTAACTGCTTCAGTCTAGGAAATGCTTCCTTTTATCCTGCACCTGACCCATACACAACTCCAGGTTTTACTATAATTGTATGTAATTTTGTATTTTCTCCTTTTTATTAAATTTTAAACTAACAAAAATAATTGTAATATAATCAAAGAGCATAGGTTTTGGAGTTAGATGATTTTATATTGAACCCTTAGTCTTTTTTTTTGTGGTGTAAACCTGGATTTTTTTCTTAAACGTTTTGAAGCTTATTTTCTCCTTTAAGAAATGGATATCACATATGTGTGCTGAGAGAACTAGGTTGCAGTGCTTTTATTATTATACACTTTTAAAATAAAATTTCTTCTTATGATTGTGGGAAGGAGAGCATACTTAATGAGAAGAATGGTCTTTGTCCCGTTCTCATTATTTCTATTTATATTAAAAGCATATGTTCTTACTTAATAAACAATGCATACATTCTCTCATCACCCTACTAAGAATGCTTTGATTAGAATTTTAAACTGAATATTATCAAATAGATGTTTAATTGTGCTTTTGAAACTATTCAAGCTGATTCAACCTTTTATGGTTTTAGAAAACAAAGATGAAAAACACCATTTTGGCAACAAAATCAGTGGACAGGTCTGTCACATATACAACATCAAGGACCTGCATTAATGTCAAAGTGATCCCTGATAGTCTGTGTTTATGCTGGAAAGAAATGTACAGTGCTGCTGGCAGAAAATCTCCTATGTCCATATTATACAAATATTTAAGTACTTAAAATGCAAGAATACAAGCCTGGTATTTTGGTTTCTATTTAAGGAACTAGATAGCTGATTAATATATTTTCACTAATGTCATTGCAGTTTGTGTCATGTAGACACAGTCCATGTTAGGCCAGGAAAGAAACCATCAGAAGAGTTACACTTGAAGTTTTTTCATCCATTTTAATTTTAATTGTGCCCAAGCTGGAAAAAAATTGATGTAGTATTGGATTTTAACCCAAAATATAAATATCTATGAATTCATACTGACACAAATAATTATTTGAATAAATGAGGGAGAATAGACAAATCTCCCATGCAGACTAATTCTAAGTAATTTATGCAGATATTCTGACATGAAGGGGATAGAACATAAATTCCCTCTCCTTAAGCACAGGGTACATGTATTAATTTTTTTCCAAAGAGTACAGTATGGAAGAGGCAAAGCAGAGTAAGTTTGAGTAGTGGAGTAACCTTACAAACACTACCTCAGCAAAGTGATCATGGCCTGCATCAGCAGTGGGACTCATGTTAATAGTACTTACAAGTGGTACGAGATAATAACACTTACCGTAAAATAGAACTTTACCTCTGTGATCTAACTCCCAAAGCACCTATATTAATCAGGAGGAAGAGAAAAAGGTCAGACAAATCCCTATTAAGGGGTTTCCTACAAAATACCTGACCAGCACCCCTCAAAACTGGCAAGGTCCTCCCTGACAAGGAAAATTTGAGAAACTGCCATAGCCAAGAGGAGCCCAAAGAGACATAATGACCAAATGTCATGTGATAACCTGAACAGAATCCTAGAACAGTAAAAGGACATAAATGAAATCTGGGAAAAACCTCAATTACCATGGAAATTAGTTACTGGTAATAGATTGATATTGGGTTATTAATTATAACAAATGTGCCATATAATGTAAGACATTAATAATAGGAGAAATTGGGTTTGGGGATTATGGGAACTCTGTAAAATCCTTGAAATTTTTCTGTTAATCTAAAACTGTTATAAAATTAAAAGTTTATTTTAAAAATCTAGTCTATCCTTTTGTTCAGTGATATTAACAATGAAATAGTCTGAGAAGGTTAACGTGGATGCTTTTCTTAATAATATGATATAATTAAAATTTAGTGTGCAGCCTTTTCTTCAGTTTCTTTTCTTTTTTATACAGACCTCAAGTGTGGTCAATTGACCTAATTACTATTAGTTGAGCCAGCTCTTCTGCGGTGCTAAGTTCATTTCCCTTCAAGGAAAGAAGCTTTTAAGAGGAGCTCATTAACAATTTCATTTCACCAAGTTTACAGCTCATATATAAGTTTCTCTTTCTTGAATATACCAAACCATTAGAGAGAGAAAAAAAAAAGAAAATATTGTGGTGGTGCTGTTTATCACCTGTGGTGTGACAACATCCTGTCCACCTGAGGCAAGGAAGTGGTTAAAAGACAGATGATTCTGTGTCAGTGAGATTGGGTCATTACCTTAATAAATTTTATTAGGCACCTAAAAGATCTCTTCTGGGTATTCTGCTTTTTAGAAGAGTAACCTAACTATAAATATATGTTTCAAGTATTTCCCATAAGAGAAGTATGCATATTATCAATTAATTCAACACATTAATTGGATGCCTAATGTATGCCAGGCAGTTCTAGCACTTAGGGATGTATCAGTGAGCAGAACAGATGAAAATCATTGCCTTTGTACCTCATATCACTGTGTGTTTTTTATTTCGGGCTATTTTATATTTGGCTTTTGAAATCAAGAAGTTAGGGGAAACAATAGCACTTTTAGGTTTCTTTGAGTCCTACTAGTAAGAGAAATAAGTAACCAAAACTTTTTCCTCTAGAATGTAATGTGTTAAAAATCTTTAAAACATTAAGAATTTAAAAAAGAAAAGGTAGCAATAGGTTTGTTCCATGGGCTGTAGAGAATTAAAAAAGAGAGAAAAGAACATTTTTGCTTCTTCTCTGATCCCTCTCTTTATTCTCTCTTCAAATTTGGTAACATGATTTTTTTAAAGTTCTTTAAACAAATATTTATTGAATACCAATATCAGATAATTTGTACACTGGACACTGGGAATAAACGACTAAAGATACTATTTCTACATCAGACATTTTATGAGGAATCAGAAATACTTGATTGTATTGTAGATTAAAATGCAATAAATGTTATTAACTGTAAAGTCCATCCTAAATATTCTGGGGGCCAAGGAAAAGAGGACAAATAAAGTCCAACATACCACATGTCTAAAATTTGTAAGTTAAAGTGTAAAGTTTTATGCCTTTACCTCAACAAGAAGCTGAAAAATACATTTTTATGGGTTAATTTGTTTCTGCCCCCAAAATAGTTACATTAAAGTCCTAACCCCTAGAACCTATGAACATTATTTGGAAATAGGGTCTTTGCAGGTGTGGTCAAGGTAAATTGAAGTCATTAGGTCCTTAATCCAAATGATTGGTGTCTTTGTAAGAAGCCGGAAATTTGGACAGATACACAAGGTGAACACCATGTGAAGACATGGAAACACACAGACATAGAAGATGGCCATATGAGAATGGGAGCCATGTGATGACTGGAACAACTGGAGCTACCAGAAGTTAGAAGAGGCCAGGGAGGATCTGTCCCCTAGAGGCTTTGGAGGGAGCATACCCTGCCAGCTTGAATTCAGACTTCTAGCCTCCAGAACTGTGAGAATAAATTTCTGTTGTTTTAAGCCATCTAGTTTGTGGTACTTTGTAACAGCAGCCCTAGGAACTTAATGAATATGTGTATGACTGTTTTTTTGTTAAATGACAAAAATTTAGCAACATATCAAAAACTGAATATAAGTATTATTGTACGAGCTAAGCTGTTGATGGATAGACAATATTTAGATAAGGATGAGAATTAAAACTTTAATAATTCAAAAATTAATATATTTTTTCAAGTTATATATTATTACAAATTCTTTTTATCATGAAATTTATTTTTCTTGCCTTTGACAAAAGTCACTTGATTATAAATATATAAAGATTTTACTTAATTTGTACTCTGTTGGCAATAATTATTGCCATATACTTTAAAAATGATAAAAATATCTTTATAATCCTTCACATCTAAATATTTTAAAGATATTTTCAGATTACAGAATTTGAATATAGTTTCATAAAGTATGTAAATTAAGCATAAATATTAAAAGTTACTAATGTTTTCTGAAAACATTACTGTTCTTTTCAAATATTCAAGAATTGTAATATTAAAATTTAAATGAAAACGGATATAATTAATTCATGACTTTCAAAATTTAAATCAAAATTACCTAGATAAACCTGAAATTCATATTTAATTTCTGGAAGAAATAATTAAGTTTAATGAAATATTTTCATAAAAATAAACTTATTTTTAATTCTAGCATTCAAGGTGAACCTAGCGCTCGCATGTAAAGAATCAGTTTCGAGATCGTAGTATTGTTCTGCATGAATGTGAAAATGGGAGGTTCAGCATATTTGAATAGAAATTCATGTTTACTTTTGGACTGGTGTTTGAATTGTTGGTGAATCATTCAGATGGTATCACCCAGCAGAAGCTCAGTGTATGACTGTGCATCAGAGAAAGGGTTGGATTATGTGTCAGGTAACCTGGCAAGTGGATTCACAAAGGAGTCAAGGACTGTGCAGTACTTTCCCTTTCCCTATCCCTTTTACACAATCTTCTGAAATAACAACTATCTTGTTTTAAATCTTGCAGTTTTCAATATTTTCACGGTACAGAATATGCTGGAAATTATTTATGATTCATCAACTTTGATCCTCTAAACATTTTAATGGCATTTCATAGCACTTAAATTTTATGGTTTTCTTTACTTTTATCTTGGGAGGAACCAATAAATTTCTGAAGAGCATACCTTAAATTAAAAAAAATCATGTGACATAGAAAAAATACAGAAGTATACTCTATAGGAAACTTAAGATATTTCTTTAAACAGGGATTTCTAAGTATTATCTATGATAATTCAAATAAAAGGGCTGCTTTTTAAAGCAAGTGTTTAATCTCATAAGAAATTGAAAGCAAGCTCAATTTTATATATTTGAGCATTTTACAATGTATACAGTTTTACAGTGCAGCATTATTCTAAATCCATATCACACATAAAAGGAAAAAATACATTGTATTGGTTGGGGAAAAAGGGAATGACTAAGAATAAAACAAAAATGCTGTCTATTCAACTTTTGTCTCAGAGCAGCAAATAGTTGGCAACAATGCTAAATCTTTAATTCACAGGTCTCCATTGGCCCCATTTACAAATTTCAAGATATACACCAAGCTCCTATAATGCAGAAGGAATTTCCATTGTTATCCCTAGTGCACTTGTGATAAGTTTCTTGAAACAATATTTTTCCTATTTCAGTTGTTTTTATTTTGCTTTCACATTCATTCTGTCTCAGATATATGGAAACAACAGCAGTAGCTACTCTATGGCTTGAAATGTGTTTACCTAAATCTAGATGGGTAGCTGGGTAACTAGCTGGGTAGCTAGATAGCTAGATTAAAATGATAGATATATCTTTACAGATAAACACATTTTGGAGTGGTCATAAATAGTTTTCTGAGGTATTTTGGCACGTTGTTGATTATAACAATTGACATTATACATTTTAACTGACACTGTTAGAGATTTCCCTGTATAGATAATGGCAGTACATTCTTATCTTAGGAGAATATGCTTAGACAATAGTAGCGGAGAATGGGTAAGCCAGTCTGCTATGGTATATGTTTAAAATTGTGAACAGGCACCTGGAGAAATACTATTGTTAATAATGAAATGTACAAATGTTTCCATTATGTTTACTGCAGCTACATGGAACACCTGCCACATAGTTCTTTAATTCCTATTCTTAAAGTTATAATGATTCCAAGAATTGATTTTGTTGAACAGTTTGTTTATGGAAGTGGTGGTGTCTGCCAAATTAAACCATTTCTAAGAAGAGTGCTCATTTATCTTCCTTGGATTTCAACCAAACACATTTCGGAGATAATGACATAATGTATCTACAAAAGTTTAACTTGACTGGCATAAGGTTTAAGTAGAAATATTCCATCTATATCTATATTCATAGCAAATCTATATCTACTAGGCATGCTGCCCATTTAAAGACTCTCATGCCTTAGGATAGTGGATCAACTTTATCTGCATATTGGAGTCATTTAGGGAGCTTAAAAAGATACTGATATCTGGGTTCCAACATCAGAAATTCAAATTTAACTGGTCATGGGCAGTGGCTTATGGGTATTGAAATTTTCAAAAGCGTCTTGTTGATTCTAATAATGCCCAGTGAAATAGTAGATCACTGTCTTAGGATTTTAAGAAGGCTTGGTGGGCTTCCTTGGTGGCGCAGTGGTTGAGAGTCCACCTGCTGATGCAGGGGACACGGGTTCGTGCCCCGGTCCGGGAAGATCCCACATGCTGCGGAGCGGCTGGGCCCGTGAGCCATGGCCGCTGGGCCTGCGTGTCAGGAGCCTGTGCTCTGCAACGGGAGAGGCCACAGCAGTGAGAGGCCCGCGTACTGGAAAAAAAAAAAAAAAAAAGGCTTGGTGAGAAAGATACTGTCTTAGATTTTATAAAATTTCAGAGAATTCATTTCTTTGATATGACTGTGTCTGAACACAAAATGCTGTTTTTTTTAACATGTCCTAAAACAGCAGATTTGATGATGCAAGTGTATTATAATTTAGTTATTACAAATCCAAATTTTAATAAAATATGATTCAAAGGTATTATTAATATTATTTTGGTTCCTAATCCATAAGGCTGTTACTTTAAAATTTTTACTACTTTATAATATAGTCTTTGTAGTATTGCTATTAAAGAGGCATGTTTATGAATGCAGATTGGAATTCAGTGATGTACTGGTAGATACATAACAACCAGATCTTTGAGGACAAAATGGCCCTGATTTGTAGTACTTTCTGATTTCCATGATGTACTTACTTCTACTGGGGCTGCCTTCAAGATGCAGTGTGGTGTCGGCCAGCTCACAAGATTTCTGAAAATTTTATAGCTTTTGCAATCTTGGAGCTGTCTCCAGCATACCACTGCAACACGTCACTTGCATAGGTCTAGACATTTGTAGAACACCAAATTCTCTTACATAAATATGTCAATTAATCCTCAGATCCACACAATGATAGATTTAGCAACGCAATTAGTTCCAATTCAATGGAAAGAAATAAGAGGCTTAAAGGAGATTTAAGCTTCTCAAGTCAAGTCATACAGCAACCGTCACTATATAATTTTGAACACCTACTATGAATCAGGTGCTATTCTTCCAGCCATAAATTCATGACAATATCTCTACCCTTAGAGCCCAGAAAAATAAATCAATAAATAAATATATAGGATAAGTTTACTAGTTGATATGAGCCATGAGGAAAAAAGATCAGTGATACAGTAGAGATGACTGGTACAGGAATCTAGTTCAGTTGGACTGTAAAAGGGTATTCTAAGGAGGCGTCCTTGAATTAAATAGTTTGTGAGATATACAAGGTAGTGAAGCTCTGAGGGGAGTGTTCTAAGGGAAAGGAAAAACTGAAAATGGGCCAAAAAGAGTATCAACCAAGGGGTTTCTGAGGTACAATTAAGGATGTAGCAGGTGTCTAGTAAATGCTTTGTAGGTGAGAAGTTGGGGAGGGTTACCAGAAGACAGGCCTTAAATGGGTCTTTCAGTTTGGATTTTATTCCACCTGTAATGGAAAGCCACTTGAGGGTTTTAGGTCTGCAACAAGGAGATTGAGGCACGATTCAAACGATAACCCCAGCTCTTCTGACCAAGGGAAGTAGTGGGGGCCAGGAGAGCAGGTAGAAGGCTCTTGCCGTACTTCAGGCATTGAAAATGACGACTTAGAGTAGAGCAGAGTTTCCCAGGTTAAATGCAGAGATATCAGTCCTCTGAGCCCTTGAGGGCAGTTTGACGGATCTAGATGTCTCTTATTCCCAATGGTCTATCACTTCAGTTGTGAACAGCCTTGTCCTTTTACCTCAGTGTTGATAAATGTAGTATCAACCTCCCTATGCCATGGCATAAAAGGGGAAGCACTGGAAAATGGTTAGCAGTGAATATGGTAAGATAAGATTATGGATATAATTTGAAAGTAGAAATGTCAGCATTTGCAGATTCTTTCACTGTGGGGCTTAAGGAAAAAGGGAAATCAAGGATTCTGAATCAGTCCAGTAAGAAACAGGTGAAACACTCGAAAGTGATGGACTATTTACAAAGCTATGGAAACTTTAAAATGATACCAACAGGAATGGTGAATTACCCTGAAATGCTCAATAGCAGGAAGCTGTTACCAACCTTAGCTCTAAAAGTGAAATGGAATAATAATTTTCAGTTTAAAATACTATTTAGGGAAGTTAGAGAAAGTTCCAAGTGGAAATATTTTTAAAACCCAAAATGCTTTGGATCTGATAGATGAGGGGGGAAAAGTAATCTTATTACCAGTAATACAGTTTTTTCCTGTTTTCCTCATCCTCTTCCTAGTGGGAAGTGGGAACAAAATAATACATCCATGTGTTTATAGGAAAAATAATCCATATTAGCAAGAGAAAACTTCCTTGTAGATACTCCACCCTGAAGTGTCTCAAAGGCCCAAGTACACTTCTAGAAAGTACCTTAAATATCTATTCTTCCCTTCCCAATAGAGGCTTGAAGTTTCAAGTCCTGAAAATCCTCAATTTCTTAATTCAGTCTTGGGAGTTTGTTTGCTAATAACCCAAACCAAAGCCTTACCAAATCATGATCTTTTAATCTATATCTGGCCTTGATGTTCTGTTCATTTCCCTGATCATGAATGTAACTGCTTCCTTCCCAAAATCTCTCTTAAAAAGGGGTCTTGGTAAAGAGGCTGAGCTAACCTGAAATTACAGCCTGGTTGGAGATCAGTGGATTCTTCACTATAGTGAGGATTATCATGATGTTTTACAGTCCAGGGGTTACAGTAGGATGACTTAAGATCTTTATTTTTCTGTTTCTCTTGTTATTTTAAGTTTGTATGTGTTTTCCCATCTTTCAATTTGTGATTGAACTACCCATTCACTGAACTAAATCTAGCTGTGAGCATATCAACATAGCATCTCAAATATCTCAAACATAAAGTATTTGAGATTTCCTTGTGTGGTTTTTTTGTTTGTTTGTTGTTGCTCAAGAAGATAGATCAGTATATTCATATCAATATAAAACCATATATACATATACACAAATATTGCTAACTGAAAGGAATGTACATTATATCAGGCGTTAAGAAAAATCTAAATGTTGGAATTGCAGATTTACAAATGTTAGCATCAAATTAAGACTGATTTCACAGATGAGTGGAAGAGAGAGATAGAGGGCAAGATAGAAGGTGAGGGAGAGTGAGAGGAAGAGAGGTAGAGAGAAAAAGAGACAAAGTCTTTGAATTAGTATTACCTTCAGAATGGAAATGACAATAATAATGCAAATTTGAATGGGTATACCATATGTGAAGCCCCTAGCTTCATTATATGGTCAAAAAACCTAAAACCTTACTTTTGTCTTGGGTACTAAGTGTTGTTGACTGTGGAATCAAAGTTTATGGTAGTTTGATTGTTATGTGTGTTATATAGATGGTTCTGAGTTTAGCATGTTAACATTGTCATACCTGAGATTGACATACGTATATAATAGCCGTAGGCCTTTGCTATAAACGTATATTCAAAACAAAGAGTTCACAGGCAAATTACAAAATAAATTCATAGTATCCAGTTTTTCCTTTAAAATGGTAATTTTGAAATTGCCAGCTTAATGAATTTAATTCATTCTTATTAGGCCCTTTTATGTTAATGCTGATTATATTCATCTGTTATATCTGCTTTTCTCAGACTGTCTGACAAAAATACAACCACAATAGACTTGTTGGACAGTTAAATTGCTTAGAAATTAAAATATTGCTTTTAATGTTGAGTATTAATTATTTGTAAAGATAAACCCATTGCAAAAAGCCTCAGGGTACATGCCAATTAAATTTTTTTAAGCCATAGAAATAAAAATAGCTGCAGCATGTGAATTTTAATTATCAACTGAGGTCTCTTGGCCTGAAAAGTTAAGTTTTATAATATGCCCTGAAAGTCATAAAACTAATGTTTCTATAGAGTAAGCAAACAGGTAGTCAACAGCACTTAATGATTTCTCCTTCTGGATAGAAGCTGAAGCCATGAACCTGGTGGCTTTTGATTCCTGAAAATATGACTTTTAGTTCTTAAACCTTATGTGGAATGGATGTTTGAGAGGCGTACATGAGCACTGCTACACATCACTGAGAAGTGCGTCCTGTGCCTGTACAGACAGACAGTTTTCCTCCCTACTGAATCTTATGATTTTCTTTTTTTTTTTTGCCTTCTTGGATGATATCTGGTACCACTAAGAATATGTATCCCCACAATCCTAGTTATTAACTTACTTAGTAATTATTTGCCAAAAAAGACCAGTTAATCACAGTTGCTACAATTGTACACCTTTTAACTGCAAATGTGGGTTTAATGTCTTCTCTTTTCTCTGGATGGCCTAGCTAAGGGGGTTTACATGGTGTTTGAGTTAGTTTCCTCAGAAAGGAGTAAAAGATCCTGAATCTAATTTAAGCAAAAATCAATAAAAAATTCAAATATATAATGGGAGGGTACTGCTTACTGTATCAAAGGGAGTCTAAAAACTGGGCTTCGGGTGGGAAAAGACCGAGTGAGCTTGTCAACCTCAGCAGCAGAACTCAGTGCCTCCTGGTCAGGGCACTGACTTCGTAATTAACTAGAATTAGTTGTTCATGACATTCTGTCCTTGTATTAGTCCATGTGAGACTTTAATGCCCAGGGCTATAGTTTGATTAGCATGGTTGGTGCATAGGCAAACATGTAATTGGGGTATGGCTTTGGAGCAGGTCTGCTGATGCCATTCCCACAAAAACGACATGCAGTGGCAAATGGGTAGTGCAGACTTCACCAAGCAAAATCAAAGAGAAGTGCTGCTACTAAAAAATAATAGAAGAAAAAATTTAGATATTCCCCATACATATCATGTTTTTCTCAATATTTTCTTTCCACCAAAAGCTCGAGTGAGCTATAACATTCCTCTCAAGAGAAAAAATGTGCCATTTACTGTGAGCTGGCTGTGCATGTAGAGCATTTTGGAAGTGTGGTTTATAACAGTAGAGAAGATAAAAGTACTGAACTGATTTCATCCTGGCTTCTAGATAAGTATGGGTCATCCTTAATGTTAAACCATATGTACATCATGTTAAACTGATATTTGTGTATTTATTAATTAATTTAGTTTAAGCCCATGAAGCAGAGACTTAGCTTTCTCTTCACTCTAGGCCTAGAGCTAGACTGCATTCTCCAGCCTCCCGGTGGGCCGTGTGATTGCATTTCAGTCAATGGAGCTTGAGAAGAAGAGGTGGGAGCCACTTCCAGACTGGCCTCTTTAACTTCCCCCCATATCTGTTCATCTGTGCCCCTCCCTCTTCTGACAGGAATGAACACAACTCACAGAGCAATTTTGGAAACCACGTATTGAAGATGGCAGACGTGCCCACCACCAGGACCCTTCAGTGACTACACTGAGCAACAGACAGCCCTCCTCCTGCCACCTCCTTGGGCTCATATGTGAACAAGAAACTCTAAATGTTTTTGTGCATATTTTTAGGCATATTTGTTTCAGCAGCAATAGTTAACCTACTTAATAGTCTTCATAGAATTTATTTTACACTGTCAATTTAACTTTTTTCTAAACACTTCACCTTACTGTCATTATACTTCTAAGAATAAGAACCTTCGGAGTTATGGAGTAACCCCATGAAACCAACTGACCGCCAAACAATAGTGTCCAGCCAGTACTTCCTGCAGAAGGCTTCCTGAATGATGCTTCTACTTGTGAGAGTGATATATTACACATGAGAGGAGGGGTCGATTTCTTATGAGCACCTTTTTTGACAAAGTTCCAGAAGCTACTCTGTAATCAGCAGCATTGCTCCACTAATGTTATGTTTCATAAGTAGCATTCATTCATACGAGAGTAAAGGAGAGGGGTAGTCACACTGTGTCTTGCCAACAAGTAATTGATTCTTTTACCCTTTTGCCCCTTCCCACCTTGCATCATTTCTTCCACAGAAGAAAATGGCTGCTTAGAATTACTACTTAGCTAAAATTTCAGTGCAATATTATAAAGACTAAATACCCCACTTACATTCCTTCTTCCTTCCTGTCTCCACGCCCACCCTGATTGGTGTTGGTAACAAAATGAGAAGGCCACATGTAAAGCCTCTGAGTACAGGAGTTTGCACATGAAGTTTTGAAAAAGACAGACTAAAGTATTATTTATTGTAATACCTATGGATATATTGTGTTCCTAAATAATATTTCATTATTTTACTTGAAGAGGGTTTTACTGGAAGAGATGTTTTGAGGGAAAAAATATGTATCCCCCCCCTTTTTTTATCTCCTGTCTTCTCTGGGATAAGACAATAGTATTTTTAACGTCAAAACTAGAGAGGGCATTTGAGGCAGAAAGAAGGCTTCATCTGGATGCCCTGAAACACAGGACTCGGTTCTGAGTTGAGGAATAGAACAGGATTTCCCAGTAACCAGCAGTGCTTCAGTACACAGATGCTTGAGGAAGATCTGTACCTGCTGGGTCACAGAGAGACAGTGGGCTGTTAAGAGATTGTCTCCTGCTTGGTCAGAGGCATAGAACAAGCTGTGCCTTCTGGTGAGTATCCCTTTGTCCAAGCCAGTCTGATAACTTAACGTGATCACCAAGAGTGTGAAAAGAAGAAAATCATACTATGTTTCAGAGCACAAGGAACCACAGGAAGTCATAACAAACAGGACCCAGAGATTAAGTTGCTCATGCTGAAACAGTCATTGGAGTCGGCAGATAACAACCTAAACAACATGATAATATGAGCCCTCGAGGAGCACCAATTAAGTCATTAAAATCATGATATTAACATTTTGAAAACTGATTTAAGCATTTGGAAGACTGGGTCATCAGTATTCAGCACCAAGTTAGTGGCTTGGCAAATCATATGAAATTAATAGCTGAAAACCCACAGAACAAAACAGAGAAGGCATGTAATGGAAACAGGGTTTTAGGATAGTTGCCAGGGATATAATATGAAAATTAATATGTGTTTTAGAAAAAGAAAAGGAATAGATGATATAGAACAAATGATTACATAAATCAAAGGGGACAATATATCTGATCCAAAGAAAGATGTAAAAATCTCATCATGTCTAGGCAGGACTCATTTTAAAATGCCTTTGCCAGATATTCAAGATAGGGAATATCTTGAATTCCAAGCATAAAGACAATATTCCAAAGCTTCCAGTAAATTACAAGTTGCTTATGGAGGAAAAAGTATCAGATTAGCAACAGCTTTTAATCGGTAGTACTACCTGGTAGAAATCAGTGGGACAGAGAGAAAAATACTCAATCCAAAAATAGCATACTCAGATGTAATTTTTCTTTTAGAGCAAAAGAAAAGTATTTAGGACAGGAAATTCTCTTACAGAGTATATTTGCATATTCATCAGAGGAAAATAGTTGAAAATGAATGACCAGCTGGCAACGAGCAAAACCAGAAAAGAGGGAGAAATAAATTTTGACACTAACATTTATTTTAGGAGATCAATGAAAGCATGTTAGGGTATTTAAACACACATGCAGTGCCATGAGTGTCTACTTTAAGGGAAAACCTGATAATAACCTATGCTGAAATGATTAAACAACACCTAGGAGCTGGGTGGCGGGTTGGGCTGGAGAAATAAAGGCTCTCTGAAGGTTCACTGTGAAAAGTGGGCTCAAGAGTAGGTCAAAGACCATAGGTAAATGGAGACAAATATAAGTAACAAAGTTGCCTCTTTTTACAATTAGTAAGTATTAAATGGAAAATAACATTTAATGTTAAAGGCATCCTGGAGAAGGTGACTTTCATTACTATTGAAAACCGGAATTACCCGATAATATAGGCAAGCAAGCTAGCCATAGCACAATTACACTTAAAAATGTCCATGTTTTTAGGGGCAAGACTTTTTTGGCTACCTATTCTATAAAAGTGAAGTCCAGGAAGGAGAATACAGAAGTGAGGATTTTTATTTCAGCTGTGTTAGGAGGAACAAATGGAACCTGGAAATCATCTGAATGTCCATGAAGAGGGGAATGGCTAAAATCATTGTGAAATCACCATATTTTGGATTCATATGAAGCTCCTAAAATAATTAAGTTATATACATTTTATTTTTACTTGAAGATATGTACCAGATGTGTACATTTTTATGTGAGTAAAGGAAGTGTCATATAAAGGCATGGATATAAACTCCTGTCTTAAACAGGACCCAAAATGTGTAAAACAAGTTGTGTATTATGTATTTTGTTTTAAAGGGATCTAACTTCCTGAAGAATGGTTTTCTGTCTCCCATGTTTCCCGAATTTTCTAAACCATCATTCTGCTGCATTCCTACACAAATTTAGCACTGATAATGTGAAAAAATTGAGGACTTTTAGATGGTTTTATGTTATCAGATTTTCAACAACATTCTTATGTATTTGATATTAGTTTGTTAAGTGTATCTATTTTAAATGTACACAAAACTACATTTTACTACTGATTTGGAGTGAGCTAAATTCATTTATCAGTATTTACCAGAACTGAAGGTTTTTTGTGTGTTTGTGTGTGTGTGTGTATAAAATAACAAAAACAACTAAGTTACTGTTGTTCTAGTAGTGCTACAAAACTGGATTAGACTCAAAATCTCAGATAAATTCAAATTACCAAGAATTCCTGAAATTAGTAGGTAATTAACTGGTTGTGATTATTTTTTTCCTTCACATATTTTTCAGCTGCTGAAAATTTCCAGTAGGTTAAAATGACAATAATAAAAAAATAAAATAAAATAAAATGACAATAATATTTGATCTGGAACTCTTCATAGGTTTCCAGGTGAATGATTAAAAGCTGTTTCAATTAATAAACTATAATGTACATAATTCTACTTTCTATGGATAAGTGTAACCCAAGGTAACTATTTCTAAATTCTGTTAACAATGAAGCATGGCTTAACATATTCAATCAAATTGATTAGGCAAGGAAGTCAATTTTGTGAAATAATATGCACTAAATTCAGTAAAATTAGTTGTTAACAACGTTTTCTCACAGGAAATATCAGCCTCCTTAAAACTCTTTATTTTACTGTCTCAAATCTGTCCCACAAATCTTTCAGTTTCTGTGTCTTTCTCCCTTTCATTCCAGAATGGTTTCATTAGATTTCACAAATGAGTGAGTCTGTGAACAAGTGAACTGAAGTAAATGTGGTTTGATTCATAATTTCTCTTTCATTAGGCTAGCATGCATTAGATTACTTCTGTTAATCCAAGTGTATAGAATTAAAGAATAAAAAGACATCTCTTTTAAAAAGCTTGTGAAACTAAAAGTAGATTTGAGCCAAACATCTATTATTATCCAAAATACTGATGCAAGTGTGAAAGTGATATTTTCCCAAAGTGTTTTGTAACATATATGATGGGATCCCGTATTTAAACTTCATTTTTTGGTTTAATGTTTGGATGCATATTAGTAAAAGACATCTAAATCAAATCTCTCATTAGCAGAAACAATTTTTGCATGTTAACTGCTGCAGTAAGTGGCTATTTTAAGGCAAATGTGAACATGTTTAGATATAATTAGGAACAAGTAATCTTTTGAAAGGGAAAAAATACCGTTTACAAATTTTAAAAATAGTTTAGCTCTCATATTCAGAAACAGGAAAAAGAACTAGTGATCTCAAAATTAATTGAAGAAATTTGATTTTAATCAACTTAGTAAAATTTTTCTGCTTCTCTGGTATTTCCCTCAGTACTTTGATGTTCAGGAATCATATCAGAAGGGTAGATGATGGGTTTCTAGAACTCTGGCTTTTTTTTTTTAAGAACTCTCTGGCTTTTAAATAGATATTCATTGGTTTTGTTCATTTTACTTTGAAAGTCCATTAAAAATGTCAATACATAATTTTATATAAATTTATGAGATGCATATTTTTAAGTTCAGTTTCTTTCTTTTACATCATTATATCTCCCAAAGTAGTCCAAGTTGGCAATTCATTTTTAGAATAATACAATTTTATTTACGCTCATGTAATTATATAAAAAACATTTATATTATTGATGTTTATGCTATTACAGTATGTTCACATACCTGAATATAGGACTTAATGTTTTGTTTTTGCTTTACAAAAATGATACCTCATACATATATACGCACACCTCAACTTTCTTTTACAAAATGGAAATTTATCCAAGTAAACTAGTATCTCTAACAATCATTGCTTACAATGGATGCATGGCATTCCATGGTATTCCATGGCATTCCATGGTATTCCATGTCATGGTACTTTAAATATTTTCCCATGATTATACATTTATCTTTGTTCTCTGCTATGAGCAAACATCCTTATATGAATGTCCCTGCATAGTATTTTTCTGAGTCAAAGGTTTTTAATAAGTATTAGTTCTTAGTATTCTTAATTTCATATTGCCAGATTGCATTCAAGATGGCTGTAACATTTTGCATTATCCACAACATTGAGAGTATTCCCTTCTCCTTCAATCCCTGACAACAATAGATGTTATAACTCATTTTAACTTTTGCATTTCTGATGGATGCTGAGTGATGTGTCATTAACCTGTAAATAATATGTCATTATCAAATAGTCATTCTTTGGCTACTTGTGAGCTTGAATATTTTATGCATTTATTGGCTTTTGATACTTGCTCCTCTGTGAATGTTCAGTTAGTATTTTTTTTTATATTGAGTTATTTTCCCACTTAGTTTGGCTTAGTTCTGGGATTATACATATTACCCCCCTTTTCTACCATATACATGGCAATTATTTAAGTAATTTTTGACTGCTTACTTTAGTAACCAAAGTGAAAAGACAACCTACAGAATGGGAGAAAATATTACAAATGATGCAACCTGACGAGAGTTATCTCCAAAATATACAAATAGGTCACGCAGCTTCATTTCAGAAAAACAAACAACCCAATCAGGTAATGGGCAGAAGATCTAAATAGACATTTCTCCAAAGAATGCATACAGATGGCCAAAAAGCACATGAAAATATGCTCATCGTTGCTAATTATTAGAGAAATACAAATCAAAACTACAATGAGGTATCACCTCACACCAGTCAGAATGGCCATCACCAAAAAGTCTACAAACAATAAACTATGGAAACAGTGTGGAAAAAAAGGGAATCCTCCTACACTGTTGGTGGAAATGTAAATTGGTATAGCCATTATGGAGAACAGTATGGAGGATCTTTAAAAAACTAAAAATAGAGCTACCGTATGATCCAGCAACCCCACTTCTGGGCACATACCCTGAGAAAACCATACTTCAGGAAGACACATGCACCCCAATGTTCATTGCAGCACTGTGTACATTTAGGGAGTAACCTAAATGTCCACTGACAGATGAATAGGTAAAAAGATAGATATAGATATAGATATAGATATAGATAGATATACACACACATATACATATATACACACCCACACACAATGGAATATTAGCCATTAAAATGAATGAAATAATGCCATTTGCAGCAAAATGGATGGACCTAGAGATTATCATACTAACTAAAGTAAGTCAAAGACAAATATACGATAATCACTTATATGTGGAATCTAAAAAAATGATACAAATGAACTTATTTACAAAACAGACTCACAGACTTGGAAAACAAATTTATGGTTACCAAAGGGGAAAGGTTAGGGGGGAGGGATAAATTAGAAGGCTGTTATTAACGTATACACACTACTATATACAAAATAATCAACAAGGACCTGCTATATAGCACAGGGAACTCTACTCAATTCTCTATAATAACCTATATGGGGAAAGAATTTGAAAAAGAATAGATATGTGTATATGTATAACTGAATCACTTTGCTGCACACCTGAAACTAATGCAACATTGTAATTCAACTATGCTCCAATATAAAATTAAAAATTTTTTAAATACTAAAAAAATAGGCAGAGGAACTGAATAGACATTTTTCTAAAGAGGAAATGCAGGTGGCAACAGGCACATGAGAAGATGATCAACATCGTTAATTGTCAGGGAAATACAAATCGAAACCACAATGAGATTTCACTTGCCTGTCAGAATGGCTATAATCAAAACACGAGCAACAAATGTTGGTGAAGATGTGGAGAAAAGGGGACCCTCCTTCGCTATTAGTGGGAATGTACATTGGGGCAGCCACTGTACACTGTACAAAACAGTATGGAGGTTTCCAGAAAAACTAAAAATAGAACTATCGTATGACCCAGCAATTCCGCTCCTTGGTATATATCTGAAAGGAACAAAAACACTAAGTTGAAAAGATACATGCACCCCAAGGTATGTTTCTTTAGCAGCATTATTTACAACCACCAAAGTGTGGAAGAACCGAAGTCTCCATCAGCAGATGGATGGAAAAGAAGAGGTGGTATATATAATATATAAATATATATGTATATACATATATATATAATGGAATACTGCTCAGCCACAAAATAAGAATGAAATTTTGCCATTTGCAGCAATATGGATGGACTTAGATGGCATTATGCCAAGTGAAGTATGTCAGAGGAAGACAAGTACTGTATGATATCATTTATATGTGGAATCTGAAAAATGCAACAAGCCAGTGAATATAAAAAGGAGGCAGACTCACAGATACAGGGAACAAACTAGCAGTTACCAGTGGGGGTGGGCATATAGGGGGTGGGGAATGGGATGTACACACTATTGGGTGTAAGAGAGGCTCAAGGTTGTGCTGTACAACATGGGGAATATAGCCAGTATTCTGTAATAACTGTAAATGGAGTGTAACCTTTAAAAATTGTATAAAAATAAACATTTATAAAAGTGAATATAAAATACCTCTTTAAGTTTGTATGCTCCGTGTTAAAATGCAATATTTGATAATGATTATAAAATAATTTTTATTTAAAAAAATAATATTTCACATATTTACCTCCAGAAACATTTTTCAGAATGAGTTTGTAGATTAAACATTCAGAAAAGTATGTAAAAATTTTAATCATCTAAATTCAAAAGGCAGTAAATGCATGCTAAGTAAAAGATATTCATTACTATTTGAGCTTCCCTGGCTTTGCAGTCAGATTCTCAGGATTAGAATCTCAGCTGCATCACTTACTAATAGTGAGAACTTGGCATACTCATTTACCATTTCTGTAGCTTATTTGTAAAGTGGGAATAACAATAATGTCTATCTTATGTGGATATTGTAAGGATGAATGAACAAATTTATGTAAAAATTCTAACAGTCATTCTAGGAAACAGTAAATGTATACTGATATTATTTTATTATTTCATTAGAACCTTCAGAGTTTATCCTATTTTTAATTTCTTCATTCCTATTTTACTCATTTTACATGATCCTCTATGATGGACAGTTAGCTTTTGTCACCTTAGATATTATTATGTACCCTAAAAGGAAAATAAAATGAAGATACATGTAAGTTAACAAGTTGTTATTTATTTTCTCTTGTTATCCCAGCACAGTACAATGTATAGTAGAGGAAGGAGTTACAGTTTCATAGTTTCAATATACATGGATGTTGTCCTTAAATACTTTCAAGCCTACTGAAGAGTTATGTAAAGCATATAATTGAGTACTTCACTAATTAAGCTGCAGAACCCACCAAGTGTTGCAAGAACAGACGCTTTTTTTCTTAGGAAAAAAAGTTTTTTCTTTCAGGAAATATACTTTTTCTCAATCAAAAAACAGGAAGGTAGAAATCAAGTCAAGGTATAGAATATTTGTAAGATAAGCTATATTAGTCAAATATTAAATATATTACTTTTACCATTTTCAAATTTTCTGTAATATTCCAACCATTCCTAAAGTGTAAAATTGGTCCTTAGTAAAGTTATTAACTTAAAAAATCCATTTCTACTTTGAAGAGTATTGAGGCTGTTTTTACTTGTGGAAATATTATATTATGAAGATGCTCTTAAACATAGCCTTGTTTGAACACCTATGAAATTGTCTAGAAAACAATTCCATCAATTAAATTCATTACAAAACTATTTTTTAAATATTTTAGGGACTTTCCTGGTGGCTATAGTGGTTAAGAATCCGCCTGCCAATGCAGGGGACACAGGTTCGACCCCTGGTCTGGGAAGATGCCACATGCCATGGAGCAACTAAGCCCGTGCACCACAACTACTGAGCCTGCGCTCTAGAACCCGCGAGCCACAACTACTGAAGACCACACGCCTAGAGCCCATACTCCACAACAAAAGAAGCCACCACACTGCAACAAAGAGTAGCCCCTGCTCGCAGCAACTAGAGAAAGCCTGCGCACAGCAACAAAGACCCAACACAGCCAAAAATAAATAATTTAATTAATAAAAAAATTTTTACCTTAGTTTCTTTCCATAAACACTTATGCAATTATTTAAAATATATAGCATTATTTTAAAATTTTTATGTTAAATTTTATGGGCTTAGGCAAATAGATGCATTAGAGGACAAATATCTGACAAATTATTAATCATGTTGGGAGATGAAGAAGCAATGTGTCCAATTTTAAATATCATGGTAATTAAACTTTCCATTTATAGCTTTGGAATTTTAAAATGTTGAGATTATAATTATAATGAAAAATTGAACACAATTATATGAACTTTAATAATTGATATCTGCATCCTCTATGTAGCTCTATAGAATGTTGAAAAGAAGCAATTAGAAGAAAAAAAAGTTAATATTGGGTGCTTAGTGCTTTTAAAACTGTATAAAAGATAAAATTTTAGGACATTTGTTATTTAACCTTGAACACTAATATTGAGAGTATTATGCTGATTTTACTTACTGGAGAAAAACCTTCAACTTTTTGGAAGTTGATGCAGTTTCATTTTACTAGCCTTTCATGACAGTTTGCTAGAGCTTGAATCTTCCAAGAATATCTACCTCAAATTTTGAACATTATTTTACTGATCCAGTCTTTGAAGTAAGAAATATTATTTAGTAACAAAAGGTATTTCAAAGAATGTTGGCTATTCTTATCTTTAGATGATATAAAAATAGTGATTTCTTTGACACAAAAGAAGGCATCAATAACAAGTTGACTTAGAGTCCAGGTGAACAGAAACAGGAAGTAGTAGCCACTGTGGCAAACTTTCTAAAAATATTCATGGTATTGTTCTTTTCATGCATCTGGCCAAACAAAACATTTTTGAGGCTTGATTAAGATTGAAGAAATCATAATCATGTTTAATAGGGACAAGAAAAGTCCCAACGGCCAGTGGAAGTGCTAGTAAATGCAACACTTTGCCATCAATACTCTAAGCTATTATTTTATTCTACTCAAATTTCTATATAGATGTTCACATATATGTGAACATAAAGAAATTATGGTACCCTCATTTACAAGAGCAAAAAAACAAAATTTAAACAAATTATACTATATCCACAGAATAAAATTTTACACATCTATTAAAAAGAATAAAGTTCACCTAAAGAGAAAAATGTGGACATAGAAAAGGTGTTAAATGCTTAGGATGTCTGTGTATGTAAGGAAGATGAGAAATAGCCGAGAAGCCTTATACTAATTTTCCTTGTTCATGATTTGTATTTATTTGGAATTTTAAAAATGGGTTGGCCACAACTTTATTTTATATAAATGTATCCGATTATGAACATGTGGACACCTATTTTGTTGATTATTTTGTTCCTTAATATTAAGAGCTATAATATGTATGTTAATGGTATTTCAATAAAGTGGGGAGTATGGACTACTCTGCAGATTTCTTCCTTCACCAGAGTCTAAGGCATTGGATTTTAGTGGATGACAATATAATTTGTGAAAAGTACAGATGTCACAACAAGATTAATTGATATACATGGACAGTAGAATTATGGGTTACAAAGAAATGCTCTACATTTTCCCCTAGACTAAAGGTGACCACAAATGCCCACTATGATCTATACTTAACTCCCACTGCCATTTCATCCATAACTTTAGCTATAATAAACAATCTTCTATTCCTCAACACAATATAATCTTATTTCATATCTTTGACTTAAGTTGCCTATGCTAAAAATATTTCAGAAAACCTCCTACTACTACTACTTCACACTGAAGTTAAGTTGTTATCTTTTCTCTGAACTCTGATTCCAGGATAGAAATCCTTGCCCATGCAGGATGCTCCCTCCCATTCCATCCTGTGCATATATGCACCATATTGTAATTGGCTCCAACTGATAAACAGCAGTTTAGGGGCAGAGATGATCTTCCCGATTATTGCTTCTCAGAAAACATCACAGTGCCTAATACATACTTTTCACTCTTTAAACAATCAAATCAAGTAGACTGAATAAATGAACATTATTACTAGTTACCATCTTCTCAATGTTCCAAGACTTTGGTTGAATTTGAGCTACATGGCCATTAGCACAGAATCCCTTTCTTGTTTATTTATACATGTATGTACACTGTCTCCTCTTTGTTCAGATCAAAAAATGAGTTTAGGGAGGTTAAAAAAACTACTTGTGAAAGATCACAGTTTGATGCCAGAATTATGTGCATTATTTTAGTACATTGTAAGTGTTCTGCCATACATCTGTCTTTATTTCTGGTTAGTAAGAATTTTAAAACTATACAGAATTAAACTAAAACCTTTCCTTCACTAATATGCATTATATCCAATATAGGTTCTGGTAGCTCTTATATTTGAACTAGTTATCCCAAATCATAAGTTTAATAGAAAATAAATTGCCTGATTTAATTTTTGTAATTTGCAGAGCAAATTGCACAATTTCAGATGAAGTTTCTAGAAAAATGTTAACAATTTCGAAGAATGTTATGAATATTATCGCCATGTTAGGAAACTAGTAACTTTTGAAATTAATAAACCACAATATTGCAGTGGCTTAACACTATATATATATATATATATATATATATATATATATACACACACACACACACATATGTATACATGTATATATATGTATACATATATAGTGTGTGTGTGTATGTACGTGTGAGTGTAATGTAGGTTTTCCTTATCTGTTGTAACTTTCTTCCATATGTTTCAGGAACTAGACTCATTTCTTCTAGTGGTCCTGTAAACATATAATATTCCTATTTTTAATTTCACAAGTGAGACAAACATTATTAATAATCAATAACAAATACTGCTCATTGCTTTTACTTCAAGTTTACTAATCTTTTCTTCTGCAACACTGACTCTGGTTTTATCTAATTCAGTGTATTTTTCACCTCAGGCATTATAGTTTTCATGTCAAGAATTTCCATTTGGATATTTTTTAACATCTTACATGGCTCCACTTGTTTTAAAACACATGGAATGCAATCTAACACTTGTTTTAATGCCCATGCCTGCTAATTCTAATATCCTAGTCAGTTTTAACTGCTTGACTTTTCTCCTCATCATAGATTATATTTTCCTGTGCCTTTAAGTGCCTGGTAATTTTTTACTGGGTCCTAGTCATTGTATATCTTGCCACGTTTGTGCTGGATATTTTTGTATTTCTATATTCTGAAGGCTTGATATGCAATTAAACTACTTGGAAACAATTTGAACATTTCAGGTCTTGCTCTTAAAGATTCATTAGGCAAAACAACAACAACATTTAATCTAGGGCTGATTGTTTACCATGACCAAGGTGAGAATCTATGTACTCTACCCAGACCCCCTTGAATTATGAGATTTTCCAATGTGGTGGGTAGGAACAGGCACTGTTCCTGGCCCTATGTGGTGCCACATACTTTTCCACTAATGCTCTGGATGGTTCCTCAGCCACAGATAGGTTCCTCACAGGCACGTTCTGATCACTACTATGATGAAAATTTGAGTGGAGACCCTGTGCAGATCTTGAATGTCACTGTTTGTATATTTTATCTCTTTGTTTCAGGTTTAGATAGTTATTTCTTCAGGACAGTATATCCAGTCCTTAATACTCCACTTTTGCGGGCAGCCCAAATAATGTTAAAGAGCTAGAGTATCTTTAGTTTCTAACATCTACATTAGTGATCTTATAGAATAGATGGGTACCTTGGTATCATCTTTTTTGCAGAGAGGCTGATTAAGCTGTGTGATAAAATGGGCGTGGTGGAAGGAAGGCCATCACCATAATGCCATGTAATGAGCCTCCTGACTGCAGTTAACTCAGCTATTAGAAATAATGTTTTTAAGAATGTCATATGGGCTTCCCTGGTGGCGCAGTGGTTGAGAGTCCGCCTGCCAATGCAGGGGACACGGGTTCGTGCCCCGGTCTGGGAGGATCCCACGTGCTGCAGAGTGGCTGGGCCCGTGAGCCATGGCTGCTGAGCCTGCGCGTCCGGAGCCTGTGCTCCGCAACGGGAGAGGCCACAACAGTGAGAGGCCTGCATACCGCAAAAAAAAAAAAAAAACCAACAAAAACAAAAACAAAGAATGTCATCTGTGAGATCCAAATAAGATATAGCTCTTAAAATATCAGATTTGGTTTACAGTCTTTGCAATACCTGTCTGTCTGCCTGTCTATCATCTATTTTTTGATCCAAAGATGAGTAATACTGCTTCTTTGGTTATTAACTTTCTCATATATAAATATGGGAGTTTGAATTTTATGATCTGAAATATATCGGTTTTAAATATTTTACTAATTCTGACAATTTTCCAAAGCATGTGGTTGCAATATCTAAAACAATTCTATTTAGAAATTCTAGCATTGTTAAAAACTGTCTTTAAATACACTGACACTCCTATTATTGAAAGGCAGTGTCTATGTCTCCTGTCCTGTGTGAATGGACTTATAACTGTCTCAAGCAATAGGATATGACAGAGATTACACTGTATGACTTCTAAGGCTAGGTCATAAAAGGCCATGCAGCTCTCACCTTATATGTGGTAACATTTATGCTGTAGCCCTCAGCTACCATGTAAGACATTTGATTACCTTGAGGCTAACATCCTGTGAGGGGTCCAAGAAGCATAGCAAAGTCTTGTGTAGATAGTCTTATTGAGAATTTTAGCTCAGTTAAACCTTTGTGTTATTCTAACCTGGGCCCTAACCATGTGAATGAAGCCGATTCCAGATGATTTCAGATTTCATATACTCCCAGCTGAGGCACCAGACATAATAAAGAGGAAACAGGTATTTCATTGGTTTCTTGTCCCACAGAATTTATGAGAATAAAACCATTATTTTATGCCAGAAATGTCTGGATGTTTTGCTATATGACAATAGTAATTGGAAGAACATTTATGAAAGAAATTAGTCTTATCACTTTACTGAATTGATACATTATATAGAGTTAAATTTTAAAGTTTCTCCTTTCAACTGAAACCTACAAATTTTTTATATAATTAATATAACCTTATTGATAGCCCTTAACTGCAAAATTTAAATGTTTATTTTTAAAGTTACATTAAAAACAACAACAGTAGGACTTCCCTGGTGACTCAGTGGTTAAGAATCCACCTGCCAATGAAGGGGACACAGGTTCGAGTCCTGGCCCGAGAAGATCCCATCTGCCATGGAGCAACTAAGCCCATGCACCACAACTACTGAAGCCCGTGTGTCTAGAGCTGGTAATCCACAATAAGAGAGGCCACCGCAAAGAGAAGCCCACACACCACAAGGAAGAATATCTCCCACTTGCTGCAACTAGAGAAAGCCCATGCACAGCAATGAAGACCCAACACAGCCAAAAAAAAAACCACACAGGGCTTCCCTGATAGCGCAGTGGTTGAGAGTCCACCTGCCGATGAAGGGGACACAGGTTCACGCCCCAGTCCAGGAAGATCCCTCATGCCATGGAGCGGCTGGGTCCGTGAGCCATGGCTGCTGAGCCTGTGTGTCCGGAGCCCGTGCTCTGCAACGGGAGAGGCCACAACAGTGAGAGGCCTGCGTACTGCAAAAAAAAAAAAAAAACAAACAAAAAAACAGCATAATGAAAGGGAAATAGCTTACAATCTGTGTAAGCATTTTTTATGTCATAAAGTTTCAAGACATGATATGACTATTAAATACAATATTATGTTGAGCTAGAAAGTACAATATATATTGTAGCTATCATGAAAATTTGGATGGATTTCAGCTGGAAACTCATTAGGAAAAACAAAGTGAAATAGTATATTATTACACGTATTATTTAGGACCTGATATGTGTGTATAGTATATATTTATTTCTGCAATAATGCATTAAGAATAGAAAATCAATATCTTACAGAGATAGCCATTATTTGACAGTTGTTGAGAACAGGGACTCTGAAATCAGTCTCCCTGTGTTGATATAGCAACATTTTCCTCCCTGTTTGACTCGGCAAATGATTATTTCCAAGGCATCAGTTTTATAGCCAGAAAGTTAGTCATAAATTATTTCTTATCTCATGTGATCATTGTGAGGATTTAGTCAGATAATACATATAAAGTATTTTAAATGTGCTTGCCACTCTTAACAGTATCATAAATAAAAGCTTTTAGGGGCTTCCCTGGTGACACAGTGGTTGAGAGTCCGCCTGCCGATGCAGGGGACACGGGTTCGTGCCCCGGTCTGGGAAGATCCCACATGCCGTGGAGCAGCTGGGCCCGTGAGCCATGGCCACTGAGCCTGCACGTCCGGAGCCTGTGCTCCGCAACGGGAGAGACCACAGCAGTGAGAGGCCCGCATACCGCAAAAAAAAAAAAAAAGCATTTAAAGCTACTAGCTCTTTATCAACTAAATATAAACTTGTGTAATGTTTTGACTATGACTAGGTGTGTAAGGAGACATGCAAGAAAATTTGGGCATGTTGAATAGGGAGATTTTACCTATTCGAGGTGGCCAGGAAAGTTTTCTATGGTAAAAATGAGCTAAGATCAGAAGGATGCCAAAATGCTTATTAGAAGGAAAGATGAAGGAACATTGTCCTAGGAAGAGTATGTGACTAATTGCTGTGGTGCAAAAGAAGGCCAGAAAGGCTGGAGAGGAGATGGGCATGCTGCAAGTGAGGTTGGAGTGGATAATTCAGGAAGACCATGCTGGGCTTTATGGTCAGATCAGGATGGTTGATTCTGTACTGAAAGAAATCAAAGGACATTTAAGCGTTCAGCAAAGGAGGAATTTACATTTCAAAATATCTTCTTACTTCTTACTAATGGATTCAGGTAGGTCAGTTTGTGGGAATTGTCATAACTCCAGCTCATCAACCAAATTTACCATTTTTTTTACCGGTTTTGTAAGTAAAGTTTTATCGGTACATATACATGGCTTATGTTTATTTGGTTACTTGTCTGTGACTGCTTTTGTGCTACAACAGTTGTGATAATGACAAAATAGCCAAATAGCCAAATATATTTACTGTCTGGCCCTTTACAGGAAAAACAAAATTCAACATTTAAGTTAAAGTACAATTTTAATGATACAGGTAAGATACAATGGTTGTTGGCATTATGGGGAAAAATAATTCAATTTATGTGGTATTTAAAGGGTAAGAGGACATGATGAATGGACTGAACATAGAGGTTAACAATAACTACCATGTCATAATTTGTTCCTATGTTTCAGGCTTGCATAATTAGATGGATCATGCAATTAATCTTTGAGATAGGTGGACACTGAAATAGGGCCTGTACTATTATGTGGGTCAATGATCAAATATTTAAGCCTCAGAAAAGGAAAAATAGAAAGCTTATACCCCAACTGCCCAATGTTGTGTCTGTTGAGAAAAATGAGAAAGGTTTCATTTAGGCCATTGGACAGCATGGGTCTTTGCAATCTTGTTGAATGACTTCATTTTCAACATTTACTGTGAAACCAAAAATTAGATTGGGGAATACTACTGCTTTAATCCTATCACTGTTATTACATTTAAGATGTTTCTCTTGTGATTAGCATATAACTGTGTGGTGCATTTCTCTGCCTTTTGACTGGAATGTTTAATCCATTTGTATTTAATGAAATTACTCATATGTTTGAGTTTAAGCATTCTTATTTTGTTATTATTTTTCTTTTGGTCCCATCTGATTTTTTTTCTTGTCTTACTGCTTTCCTGTCTTATTTTGGGTTAATTGAATATTTTTTATATTCCCTTTTAATTCCTCTATTGCTTTTTAGCTATGTATCTTTGTACTGTTTTAAGTAGTTACCCTAGGGGTTACACTGTGCATTATTAATATATCAGAATCTATTTAGACTTATAATTGCTCTACTTCATGTAAAATATAAGAACATTACAACAGTACAATTCCACTTACTGTTCCTGTCATTTATGATACACTTGACATAAATTTTATGTTTATGTTCATTATAAATTACAGAATACAATATAATTATTTTTGCTTTAGCCATTTATAGCTTGTGTTTTGCATTTGTTTCTGCAAATCCACATTTTTATTTCATTCTAAAGAAATTATTTTAGCATGTCTTATGTTGAAAATCTACTACTGTCAAATTCTCTCAGCTTTCATTTATCAAGAAAAGTTTTATTTTAGAGGTTGATGAAAGAAATTGAAGAAGGCATAAATAAGTGGAAAGATATTCTGTGCTCATGGAAAAATTAATATTGTTAAAATGTCCATACTACCCAAAGCAATCTAAAGATTCAATGCCATTCCTATCTAAATTCCAATGACATTTTTCACAGAAATAGAACAAACAATACCCAGATTTGTATGGCACCACAAAAGCCCTGGAATAGCCAAAACAAAGTTGAGAAAGAACAAAGCTGGAGGCATCACACATCCTGATTTCAAACCTTATTACAGAGCTACAGTAATTAAAACAATATGGTATTGACATAAAAACAGACACATAGATCAATGGAACAGAATAGAGAATCCAGAAATAACGCCACAGATGTATGGCCAACTAATTTATATAAAAGGAGCCAAGAATATACAATGAGGAAAGGACAGTCTCTTGAATAACTGGTGGTATAAAAACTGGACAGCAACATGCAAAAGAAAGAAACAGGACCAGTATCCTACATCATATACAAAAATAAGCTCAAAGTGGCTTAAAGTCTTGAACATAAGATCTGAAATCATAAAACACCTAGAAGAAAACAGAGGGTGAACTCCTTGATATTAATCTTGGCAATAATTTTATGGATTTGACACCACAAAAGCAAAGGCAAAACAAAGGCAACAAAAGCAAAAATCAAGTGATACTACAGCAAATTAAATAGTTCTCCACAGCAAAAGAAACAATAAACCAAAATGAAAAAACAACCTATAGAATAGGAGAAAATATTTGCAAACCATATATCTGATAAGGGGTTAATATCTGAAGTATTCAAGAACTCATACAACTCAACTTAAAAAATTAAAAATAGAGGATCTGAAGAGACATTTTTCTAGAGGAGACATGAAGATGGCCAAGAAGTACATGAAAAGGTGCTCAACATCACTAATCATCAGGGAAATATAAATCAAAACCACAACAAGATATCACCTCACAACTGTTAGAATGACAATCATCAAACAGATAGGAAATAACAAGTGTTGATGAGGATGTGGAAAAAAGGGAACCCTCTTGCACTGTTGGTGGGAATATAAATTGGTGCAGTCACTCTGGAGAACAGTATGGAGGTTCCTCAAAAAATTAAAAACAGAACTACTGTACAACCTAACAATTCCACCTCTGAGTAGTTATCTGAAGAAAATGATATCATTTTCTCAGAAAGATAGCTGCACCTATGCTTATTTCAGCATTATTGATGATAGCCCAGACATGGAAACAACCTAAATGTCCATGGACATATGAATGGATAAAGAAAATGTGATATATATATATATATATATATATATATATATATATATATATATATATATATATACACACACACACATACACAAACACACAATTAAACATTATTCAGCCATAAGAAAAAGAATAAAATCCTGCCATTTACCACAACATGAATAGCCTTGAGGGTGTTATTCTAAGTGAGATAAGTCAAAGAGAGAAACACTGTATGATCTCACTTATACATGGAATTTGAAAAGAAAACAAACAAACAAAAAACAAAAGAAACCTCATAGCTACAAAGAACAAATTGGTAGTTGCCAGAGGTGGGCAAAATGCATAACAATAGTCAAAAGGTACAAAATTCCTGTTATAAGGAAAATAAATCCTGGGGATGTATTATACAGCATGGTGACTATAGTTAACAATACTGTAGTAGATATTTGAAAGTTGCTAAGAGTTAATCTTAAAATTTATCACAAGAAAAAAATGTGTAACTATATGGTAATGGATGTTAACTAAATGTACTTAGGCAATCATTTCACAACATATACATATATTAAATCATTACTTGTACACCTAAAGCTAATGAAATTATATATCAGTCATATCGCAAAAAATAATAAAAGTTTTATTTACTTTTTTCACTAATTGTGGAATATTTTCACTGGACAGAGAATCCTGGTTTTTCTTTTAAGCTTATTAAATATATTATTGCACTGTTTTGGGCCTTTGTTTCTGAGGAGAATGTCTGATTTTATTGCTATCTTTCTTCTGCTGAATAAAATATTGTGTTTCTTTGTCTCAGTTCAAGATTTTTTCTTTGACTTTCATCATTTTGACAATGGTGTGCGTAGGTGTGTGTTTTTTTTTAATGCATATTGACTTTCATTGGTTTTTCTTGCTTTTTTAAATTGTTTTTTTTTCACGGTATGCGGGCCTCTCACTGTTGTGGCCCCTTCCGTTGTGGAGCACAGGCCCCAGATGCGCAGGCTCAGCGGCCATGGCTCACAGGCCCAGCCGCTCCGTGGCATGTGGGATCTTCCCGGACCGGGGCATGAACCCGCGTCCTCTGCATCGGCAGGCGGACTCTCAACCACTGCGCCACAAGGGAAGCCCCTAAATTGATGTTTTTTAACCAAATTTATTAAGCCTTAGAAATAGTTACTCAAATATTATTTCATCTTATTCTCGTTTCTGTTTGGGGGGGAAATGCAGTTACTTACATGTTAGTCTGTTTAATTTTTTTTTTCAGGTACTACCAGAATTTATTGAAGGGCCTCTTAATCTAGGATTTGTGAACTTGCATGAGAATAAATTACATCTTTATTTTCACTAATCTCTAACTGAAATTTGGCATGTATTTCCAATTGTAATGTAAGCAAAAAATCACAGTAATGTTAGCATGACCCTGACTCTGTCACCAATATAAATCATGGATTTTTCACATCACACTGAAGTTGTTGCAGACATTTCAAAGTATCTTTCAAGTTCAAAACTACTTCAAAATTATGGTACTTATAAGACCTGCTGCTACATCTTGTTATTTAATGCATTATTAAAGAGGCATATATATTATCATATTGCAGGTTTAAAAAATATTCTAATAGCTTTATTTTAATATAATTGGCCTCCCTTGTTTGATGGTTTATCAGAAGCCACTGAAGTGTGTTTATTTTTAGTCAAATTCTTTTCTCTGTTTCTTCATTTTTGGATAAGGTCTTTAACTGTCTTCATATTTACTCACCCTTTATTCTGCTCTGCCCATTTTGCTGTTATGACTAGTAAGTTTTTCATTTCAGACAAACTTTTATTTCTATAATTTCAACTTTTTTGGTTCTATTTCTCTAATGAGATAGAGAATATTCATTCATTTTTATCTTGTATGTTCTTTAATATATTCATTATATGGAATCAAGATGGTGGAGTAGTAGGACATGGAACTCACCTCTTCCCATAAATATATCAAGAATACATCTACAAATGGAACAGTTCTCACAGAACACACACTGAACACTAGCAGAAGACCTCAAACACCTGAAAGGACAAGAAAGATCCACACATAACCGGCTAGGATGAAAGGACAAAAAAAAAAAAAAAAAAACGAGAGAGGAAGCGGGTTGGGACCTCTGCTCCTGGGAGGAGCTGAATGAGAGGAGAAGTTCCTGCACTCTGGGAAGTCCGTCACTGGCAGGGAGATCAGCCAGGACAAAAAGTGCTACAGAGGCTCAGAGGAGAGTGCAACACCTGGTTTGTGGCAGTCAAGACAGAGATAGACCTACATAGAAGGTCTGCACCACCACCCTGTGCACCACACCCTGAGATGCGTGTCCGCTGGTACAGGTGGGGGCTGGGGGCTGAAATGCGGGGTTTAGAGGACAGACTCAGGAAGAGGACTTGTGTTGGCTTCACAGAGACTGTCTGAGGGGCCTGGAGTGTGGGGAGCCGCAACCAGAAATGTTCTCAAAAGAAGCCCAGGCCATGGAAGCAAAGTGCCATTGTTAAGTGGTATGTGAAAGGAGAGGTGGGGCCGCCATAGCAGCCTCTTCCACCCCACACCAGCCCCTGCTCTACGGGCTCCAGGAGAGGTGCCTGCCTGGTCCAGCTCATGTGCCCCTGCTGCTGCCTGGCAGCCCTGGGAGCAGATGCCAATGGGCCGCCCACACGCAGAGGTGGGGCTGAAATCACAACTGAGCCCCAGGACCTGTGCCACTTAGGAAGCAGACCTGAAATCTCTCCCTACAGCTGCACAGACCATGGATTTACACTTCAGCTGCTGGTGTTGTAAATTCAGCACCTATAGAAAATCCAAACAGACAACGGGTGCCCCGGAGGTGGGGTTGGGTCTGACCTTAGTAGCTGTGGGCTTTGTGGGTGCGAACATGCATAGGCTGGACCAGGCAGGGTCTGAGCTGCTTCCACAGCTCCCATAGCCAGTCCAGGTGCACAATTCCTGCAGTCCTGGGACCTGAGTTCACTGGATCTGTGCTGGTGGCCTGGTGAAAACAACATCTGAGAGACACCAGGAACAATGGCCAGCATACCCACGGTTGAGGTGGGACCAAGGGCAGTGTCAACAACAGTGTACTTTGTGAGCCCGCACAATGGGTGAAAGGTGACACAATAGAGCACACTCACAGGTGAACACCTCCAGCACAGGAATACTCAGTGGCTTCCCTCCCAGTGGGAGCCCTCCAATAGCAGCTACCTCACACTGTAGGTCAGAAACACAGCTCAGAAACAGATCTGGAGACTTCTACTGCAACAACTAGGGAGCAGACCCCGCTTCTGACAGGACAGTGAAAACCACAGAGCAAAGAGGAGGTGTCACTCAATGTCCAGTGCAGGCTCTGGTCAACACACCAGTCACACCTCCTATCAAGAGTATAATGGTCAACAGACACTGAGGAAAGAGGTGGCAGGCATCCATACTAAAAACAGCCCTTGAATCAAAAAAGATTAAACCCACACAGGCTACACAGAGATGTTCCAATGTAAAAATAGCCCTACAAGACCACAGTAAATAATTGTTTCTTCTAAACCCATAGAGCAAGAGAAATATAAGTAAAATGAAGAGCAGAGGAACCACTCCCAATTAAATGATTGAGAGAATTCCCTGAAAGAACAAAGAATGAAATAGACCACTTCAATCTAATAGACACTGAGTTCAAAAAGGAGATAATGAAAATACTGAAGGAATTAAGAAAGGCTATCAACACAAATGCAGATTATTGTAAAAAGAAACTATAAACTATAAAGAGGAGCCAGGAAAAATTAGAGAATTCATTTGAAGAATTGAAATCTTAACAAAAGGCTATGACTAGCAGAATGAATAATGCAAAAGAACAAATAAGTGATCTGGAAGATATCATAATGGAGATCACCCAGTTAGAACAGCAGACAGAAACTCAAATGAAAAAAAATGAAACCAATATAAGAGACCTGTGGGATAATATAAAGTATGCCAATCTATGCAAAATAGGGATCCCAGAAGGAGAAGAAAGAGAAAAGGGGATTGAAAATGTATTTGAAGAAATTATGGTTGAAAACTTCCCAACCCTAAAGAAGAAAACAGATATCCAGAAGCACAGAAGGTCCTGAACAAGATAAACCCAAACAGACATACACCAAGACATATTATAGTAAAAATGGTAAAAATTGAAGATAAAGAGAGGATTCTAAAGGCAACAAGAGAAAAAGAGTTAATTACAAGGGAATCCCTATAAGGTTATCAGCTGATTTCTCTACAGGAGCATTGCAGACCAGAAGGGAGTGGCAAAATATATTCAAAGTCCTGAAAGGGAAAAATCTGCTACTTAGGATACTCTATCCAGCAAGATAATTTAGAATAGAAGGAGAGATAAAGAATTTCTCAGACAAGCAAAAACTAAAAGAATACAGCAATACTAAATCTACTTAAAGAAAATATTGAAAAGTCTTCTCGAAATAGAAAAGAAGAATCAATAGGAAAGAGAAAATCATAATTGGAAAATAAATCACTTAAATAAGCCAGTACAGAGATTAAAAAGAAAAATCAAAACATTTCTGTGAAAGCAATGATAACCACAATGAACACCAAATGGATGAACATAAAGATGCAAAAGAGGACATCAAAATCATAAAATGTGGGGAAGGAGAATAAGAAAATATAGATTTTTTTTCTAGAATGTGTTTGAGCCTATATGACTACCAGTCTAAAGCAAGTAGATATAAGAAGGGGTTAATATACTTGAAAAACAGGCCAACCACAAATCAGAAACATACAATAAATTCACAAAAACCGAAAGCACAGAACATAAGCATAATACAAAATAAAATCATCAAACTACAATAGGAAAAACAAAAAGAAAAAGGGACAAAGAAGAAATAGAAAATCAATGGAAAAACAAGGTTTAAAATAGGAATAAATACATATCTATCAATAATTACCTTAAATGTCAGTGGAATAAATGCTCCAATCAAAAGACAGAGAGTGGCAGATTGGATTAAAAAAACAAGAACCTACAATATACTGCCTACAAGAGACACACCTTAGGGCAAATGACACACATAGACTGCAAGTGAGGGGATGGAAAAAGATTTCATGCAAACAAAAATGACCCAAATAAACAATGTAGGAAATGAAAGAGGAGAAATCACAACTTTTACTACAGAAATACAAAAAAACATAAAAGAATACTATGAACAACTATATGCCAACAAATTTGACAACCTAGAAGAAATAGACAACTTTCTAGAAGCATAAAGCCGACTAAAGTTGAATCAAGAAGAAATAGATAACTTGAACAGACCAATCACTAGAAATGAAATAAAATCTGTAGGAAAAAAAAAAAAAAACTGCCTACAAGTAAAAGTCCAGGACCAGATGGCTTCACAGGTGAATTCTGCCAACCATACAAAAAGATCTTATACCGATCCTTCTCAAACTCTTCCAAAAGATTGATGAGGGAGGAACACTCCTAAAGACACTCTGTGAAGCCACCATCACCCTGATACCAAAACCAGACAAGACACTACAAAAAAAGAAAATTACAGGCCAATATCTTTGATGAATATAGACACAAAACTTCTCAAAACAATATTAGCAAACCAAATCCAAAACACTTAAAAAAGGTCATACATCATGACCAAGCTGGATTCATCCTGGGTCACAAGGATGGTTCAACATATGGAAATCAATCAATATGATATACCACATCAACAAAAGAAAGAACAAAACCACTTGATCATCTCAATAGATACAGAAAAAGCATTTGATAAAATTCAACATCCATTCATGATAAAAACCCTTACAAAAGTGGGTATAGAGGGAACATATCTCAACATAATAAAAGCCATTTATGACAAACCCACAGCCAATATAATACTCAACAGTGAAAAGCTGAAAGCCTTCCCTCTAAAATCTGGAACAAGACAAGGATGCCCACTCTCACCACTTCTCTTCAAGATAATATGGAAGTCATAGCCACAGCAATCAGACAATAAGTAAAAGGTAACCAAATTGGAAAGTAAGAGGTAAAATTATCATTATATGCAGATGACATGACACTATACATAGAAAAGCCTAAAGACTCCACACAAAAACTACTAGAAATGACAAACGAATTCAGCAAGGTAGCAGGATACAAGATTAACATACAGAAATTGGTTGCATTTCTTTACACTAACAATAAAATATCAGAAAGGGAATGAAAACAAATAATCCCTTTCAAAATAGCATTAAAAAAAGATACTTAGGAATAAACCTCACCAAGGAGGTCAAAGACTTATATGCTGAGAGCTATGAAACATTGATAAAGGAAATTAAAGATGATTCAAAGAAATGGAAAGATATCCCACACTCTTGGATTGGAAGAGTTAATATTAAAATGACAATAGTATCCAAAGCAATCTACAGATTTAATGCTATCCCTCAAATTGCCCATGTCATTTTTCACAGAACTAGAACAAATAATCCTAAAATTTATATGAACCGTATAAGACCCAGAATTGCCAAAGCAATCCTGAGGAAAAAGAGCAAAGCAGGAGGCATAAACCTCCCAAACTTCAGACAATATTATAAAGCTACCTGCAATCAAAACAGCATGGTATTGGCACAAAAACAGACATGCAGATCAATAAAACAGAATAGAGAGCCCAGAAAAAAACCACATACCTAGGGTCAATTAAACTTTGACAAAGGGGGCAAGAATATAAATACAATGGGAAAAAGACAGTCTCTTCAGCAAGTGGTGCTGGGAAAGCCAGACAGCTACATGTAAGTCAATGAAGTTAGAACATACCCTCACACCCTACACAAAAATAAACTCAAAATGGCTTAAAGACTTAAACATAAGATATGACACCATAAAACTCCTAGAAGAGACCATAGGCAAAACATTCTCTGACATAAATTGTACCAATGTTTTCTTAGATGAGTCTCCCAAGAAATAAAAACAAAAATAAATAAATGGGACCTAATCAAACTTACAAGCTTTTTCACAGCAAAGGTAACCATAAACAAAACAAAAAGACAACCTACAGTATGAGAGAAAATACTTGCAAATGATGCAACTGACAAGGGCTTAATTTCCAAAATATACAAACAGTTCATACAACTCAACAACAACAACAAAAACAAACAACCCAATTGGAAAATGAGCAGAAGACCTAAATAGAAATTTCTCCAAAGAAAACAAGCAGTTAGCGAAAAGGCACATGAAAAGATGTTCAACATCACTAATTATTAGAAAAATGCAAATCAAAGCTACAATGAGGTATCACCTCACACCAGTCAGAATGGCCATCACTAAAAGTTTACAAATAACAAACGCTGGAGAGGGTGTGGAGAAAAGGGAACCCTCTTACACAGTTGGTGAGAATGTAAATTGTTGCAGCCACTATGGAAAGCAGTATAAAAGTACCTCAAAAAACTAAAAATAGAGTTACCATATGATCCAGCAATCCCACTCTTGGTCGTTTACCCAGAAAAAACTGGTATAATTTGAAAAGATACATGCACCCCTATGTTCACTGCAGCACTATTCACAACAGCCAAGACACAGAAACAACCTAAATATCTATCAACAGATGAATGGATAAAGAAGATGTGCTACATATATAAAATGGAATATTATTCAGCCATAAAAAAGAATGATATAATGCCATTTGCAGCAACATGGATGAACCTAGAGATTATCATACTAAGTGAAGTAAGTTAAAAAGACTAATACCATGTGATATCACTTATATGTGGAATCTAAAATACTATACAGATCAACGTATCTACAAAACAAAAAAAACCTCACAGATACAGAGAACAGACTTGTGGTTGCCAGTGGGTGGGGTTCGGGGAGAGAAGGAATGGGAGTTTGGGATTAGCAGAGGCAAACTATAACTTATGGGATGGATAAACAACAAGGTCCTACTGTATAGCACAGGGAACTATAGTCAATATCCTGTTACAAACCATAGAATGGTAAACAATGTGAGAAAAGAATAAATATATATATTAAAGAATATATAACCTAGTTACTTTGCTGTACAGAAGAAATTAACACACCATTGTTACATATCAACTATACTTCAATAACAATTTATGATATGTGTATATATATATATATATATATATATATATATATATATATTCATTAGAGCTCTTTACAAGTCCTTGTCTGTTACTTCTAAAATCTTTATATTCTTGGGGTTTGTACTGAGTAGCCCCCTGCTTCATTATGTATCACACTTTCCTGTTTCTTCACATGACTAGTAATTTTTAGTTTATATTGAACATTTTGACTGATATCTTGTATGGTATCATGATCATTCCACCATATTTGAATGGTGCTGAATTTGTTCCAGCATTCAGTTAAATCACTGACACCTCCCTTTAATTGTTAGGCTTGGTTTTATTCTTTGATGAGGTAGTTCTATTTTCACTTTGTGTCAATCTTTGGGTAAGGTCCTTAATATGAAAATATGACTTTTCTTCTAGTATCTAAACTGATTTTTTGATGAGAACAGTAATGTCTTTCTCCTCTAGCTAGGCTTCAAATTCAACATCTCTCCATCCCATGTGACCCCTGATGTATCTGTGCTGCATTCTGTCCCAGAGTCACTGTGTTCTGGAAGACTCACAGAATCTCACCCTGCACATAGAGGGCTCAGATTTTAACCAAAGTCTCAGTGTTAATCCCCATTCAGATTCCTAGGGATCATCTTTGTTCACGAAACCAAGCAGAACCCTGTGCCCCCACCCAAGTACAAAGGCTGCACCATGTCCCCTGCATCTTGTTTGTGAAAAAGCTGAAATCTCCCAGGCCTCCCTGAATCATAAAAGAGCAGGTTCAAGCAGTTTATGATTAGGAAAATAGAGTCACAGACTCAGGGTCTGACATAAAACCCTAAGTTGTTTTACAGATACTATAACTCCCACCAGAGGGAAAAAGCTAACTGCATGATGACCAGACTGCAGCCATGGCATAAGCTGCTCCATCTTGAGCAGTACTAAATTTATGGCTAGCACAGTTCTAAGAACTGGGCTCAAGAGAATGGGATCAACATTATTACTCATAATAATCTATATCTTTGTGGGCATCAAAACAATTGTAGCTTGCTCTACCCATATATGTAAGCAGACTAGTAAAATTTTCAGCAAAGAGATGCTACAGACCTATGTCAACATTTTCCACTCTGAGAATACAGTGTCCTATGTCAGCATGAAGTTACAGAATACAGATCTTCACCTCTAATCACAGAGAAATGGAATGATGTTTGATAGTGGGGAATTGACAGCAGCTCTTTTGCCCATTTCCTGTTTGCTCATTTCTGTTCCCCTCTAACCTTAAAAGAACCCATTTATAAGAATGAGATCACTAGGCAATTTAACCTAACTCCTGACTTATGCTCTCCTGAATGCACACCATGCCTTGCCTAACTTGTTGATTCCTTTCCTAGACTAAAAGAAGTAAAAATGAAAAATTAAGTAGTTAAAGAATTACTAGCTCTCTACCCACAACTGCTCCCTTAGCAATCCTGCAGACAGATCACATGGGCAAGATAACAACTGAAGAAAGAGTCAGCCAGTCTGCACGCAATGGAGGTTGATGCAGAACCCAACCTCCTATCTCAATGATTCACTGAGATTCTTTCCCCATTTTCCCTTTAAAAACTGCCATGGCTGAGCAGAGCCTTCAAAGTTGGTCTCAGGACAAGAGTCCGTCTTCTCCCCAATTGCCAGGTTTTCTGATTAAAGCACCTTTCCTTTCTACTGATGTTTGCCTCTCAATTATTGGCTTTTGAGCAGTGAGCAGCTGAACCTGAGTTTAGAAACATTCACTTTCCTCTTTTAAGATCCAGCTACACAAATTCTAGTCTCTTAAAAAGCTCTGATCTCTCTCATTTCTGTCACAATAGGATATATACCCCTAATCAGTGAGTTGGATAAATCATAGGGCTTTCCTCATGGATTTTTCACTTCCTAGGAGCCACAGTCATGTTCTTCCTGTTTTTTTTTAATGTCCATATGTGTTCTTATATTTTCTCTAGTTTCATAACTGTTTATGGTGAGAAAGAAAGTCAAGTACTGCATACTCTATCATGATTGAAAGTGGAAGTACAAACACTTCTGAAAAACTTGATTTACCTAGATATTTCTCTTTGCATGGTTCTCTTTTAGGATATATTTTACATATGGTTTATGTGATAGTCTAATAATTATCTAGATAAAAGCTAAATTTTTCTCTTTTTTATATCTTAAACTTCTGTTTCAAACTAATTTTAGAAAAGTTGCAAAAATAATACATAAAATTCTCTTATATCCCTCTGTTTCCTCTAATGCTGACACCTTATATAACCATAGTATAATTATCAAAAGTAGGAAATCAATATTGGTATTGAAGAATAATAGACTATGCCACCCCAAAATGTGCCTTTTTGGCAAAAGGATTATTCTGAGCTGATTATTTTTGAGAAGCTGCAGACACAGCAGAAACTCTGAAAACAGATTAGATATTGCCCTTTTGTGAGGGAAATTTACTTTTATAAGGGAAATCTCCTTTGTAAGAGTGTCTCCCTTTCTGTACCAGGGAAAGAATAACTCTAAATTTTCAGAAACTCATCAATGGAGAAGACAACACCTTAAACCTGCACAATAAACCTTACCCTTGTTAAACATGCTTTCCCTGGTAACCTCCCATAATTGACCTCCCACCACTTTAAAGAGCTTTCTTTTGTTTTTAGCTAAATATGGTATTTAAGATGGTGGCATAGACCATTTGGGGGGAATTTTAGTCTGTTTTCCTGGGTATCTCTCATGTATACATGAGGAATACATGTTATTAAAATTCTGTATGTTTTTCTCCTATTTATCTTTTATAACAGGGGAGTCTCAGCCATAGCACCTAGAAGGGTAGAGGAAAAATTGTTTCTCCTCCCCCACAGCACACTATTTTTAACCCAAGTAAAGACCTTTTAAATTATCTGCATAGGAAAAAGATGACAGCTATATATGTGAAAATACTACAGTCTTAGATGTTGTTGCTTAAGTTGGTATTTTCTGTTAAAGTTTCCATAGTTGGCCAGAACAACACAGAAGAAGTTCACCAAGGAAATGAAGAATTCAAATCAAAGTTTGCTACTGTTAGGCTTTGGTGTGCTGCAGAGGCAATCTGATAACAGACAAAAATGGTAACAGAAGCATATTTTACAAATATTTTACTTAACACATAAATATACCTTATACATAGAGCAAATTGTCTTAATACTTTTGAATATACACCATTTTCATAAAGGATAAGAGCTAGTTTTGCAAAATGACATTTCAAGGAAGCATACTGTTTGAACTGGTCTGTTTAGTTCTAGCAAAAGGAAGTCTCCAGTTGATCCCTTTGATTTCCCTAGCTGGTTTGTTTGATTACCCTCATATGGATAATGCAAAAACCATATGGGGGGAAATTTTCTCCTTTTGTATTTGCAACTAAAACCTGCTGGGATACTTAGATCTTACAGCCTATAAGCAAACAAGGGGGAAAGTCATAGAATTTTTATTTCAGGGCAAGGAATGAACTTTGTAAAATCCAAAATGAAAATAACAGCTTTTAGGGAACACATAAGATAATTTTACTCAAAGATATTTGGCTTCTCTTGTTTGATTCTTGTGTTAGTTTGGATTCTTTTTTAGTTGGTGTACAAAAAATATCATTTCTCATCCTTCATTTGATAGCATTTCTTTGGAACACTAATGCAACCTTGTAAAACAAATGCTTGGTTTTGAATATATTTATTATATCCCATGTGAACAATGATAAAAGAAATGGCAATATAGTAGTCCATGGTCAGATAGCTGTTATGCATTCATTCATATATTAATTTGAAAATTTTACTGCATGCCTAATATGTACAAAGAACTGTTTCTTGTTTCAGGGATTCTGTGATGCACAAGACAGAAATATCACTTGTTATCATGGAACTGTGGGAAACAAAGTACTTTTGCTGCAGAATGTAAGTTCCTGTACCCAATGCAGAGTGAGACCAAACAAACCAAAACATTTAACTTTGGAGCAGAGAAAGGTTTGTTGCAGGGCCAAGCAAGGAGAATGGGCAGTTCATGCTCAAAAGACCCAAACTCCCTGATGGTTTTCAGGGAAGAGTTTTTATAGGCAAATTTGGGGGGAGGTCTGCAGGGTGTATGACCTTCCTCTGATTGGCTGGTGGTGTGGTAACAGGTGACTGAGTTTCCCAGAGTCTCAATCATCAGTCTTCTGGTTCCAACCAGTCTGGGGTCCCTGTGTTTGTGTTCAGCCTGAAGTTACCATCCCCCACCTGGGTAGGGGCCTTAGTTTCTCTAGGAGAACTCAGAGATATATTGTAATGAATATCCTTTGAGGAGGAACCAGGATCCTGCCGATCACTGCACTATTGTTACTGGACTGCTCCTCTTTTTTCTGCGTCGCCTCCCTTCCCTTATTAGTAACTGTTTGAATCTGCTCTTTGGAACTCAGGGAAGGTCTAGGAGGCTGAAGCCTTTTTCCTACAAACAAGAAACAGGGAACACAGAAAGGTTTTTGTAAGGGGGAGAGCCCCCCATGGTCTTGCTTAGATACCCCTTTTCTTTGATACTCTTCAATCTTGAGAGGAACAGTTATTGGACAAGAGAATAACCTTTTGGATATAGAGGTTAATCATAAATGAGATAGCAGAGAAATATGTTCCACATGAAGAACAAGATAAAAACCCACAAGAACAACTAAGTGAAGTGGAGATAGACAATCTACCTGAAAAATAATTTAGAGTGATAATAGTAAAGATGATACAAAATCTCGGAAAAAGAATGGATCCACAGACCAAAAAGATAGAAGAAATGTTTAACAATGAACTAGAAGGTTTAAAGAACAAACAAACAGAGATGAACAACAGCAGAATCAGTAGCAGAATAAATGCAGCAGAAGAATGAATAAGTGAGCCGGAAGACAGAGTGGTAGAAATCAGCACCAAAGAACAGAATAAAGAAAAGGAATGAAAAGAAATCAGGACAGTCACAGAGACCTCTGGGACAACATTAAACACAGCAGCGTTCACATTATAGGTGTCCCAGGAGGAAAAGAGACAGAGAAAGGGCCTGAGAAAATATTTGAAGAGATCATAGACAAAAACTTCCCTAACATAAGAAACACTCACTCAAGTCCAGGAAGTGCAAAGTCTCATACAACATAAAACCAAGAAGGAACATGCTGAGATACATATTAATCAAACTGACAAAAATTAAATTCAAAGAAAAAAATATTAAAAGCAACAAGGGAAGAGAAACAAATAACATACAAGGGAATCCCTATAAGGTTATCAGCAGAATTTAGTAGAAACTCTGAAGGCCAGAAGAGAGTGGCATGATATATTTAAAGTGATGAAAGAGAACAACGTACAACCAAGATTCCTCTACCCAACAAGGCTCTCATTCAGATTTGGTGGAGACATCAAAAGCTTTACAGACAAGCAGAAGCTAAGAGAATTTAGCACCACCAAACAAGCTGTACAACACACCCTAAAGGAACTGCTCTAGGTGGAAAAGAAAAGGACACAACTAGAAACAAGAAAATTATGAATGGGAAATCTCACTGGTAAAGACAAACATAAAGTAAAGGTAGAAAATCATCCATACACAAATATGATATCAAAACCAGTAATCATGAGAAGAGGAGAGTACAAATACAGGATATTGGTAATGCATTGGAAATTAAGAGACTGGCAACTTAAACAATCTTGTTTATATATATATATACTGCTATATCAAAACCTCATGGGAACTGAAAGCCAAAAATCCACAATAGATACACACAAAAAAAGAAAAAGGAATCCAAACACAACACTAAACATAGTCATCAAATCACAAGAGAACAAAAGAGGAAGGGAAGAAAAAAGACCTACAAAAAAACCTTTCAAATCAATTAACAAAATGGCAATAAGTACATGTTGATAATTACCTTAAATGTAAATGGATTAAATGTTTCAGTCAAAAGACATAGACTGGCTGATCCTATACAAAAACAAGACCTGCATATATATTGTCTACAAGAGACCCAGATCAGACCTAGGGACACATACAGACTGAGAGTGATGGAATGGAAAAGGATATTCCATGCAAATGGAAAGCAAAAGAAAGCTGGAGTAGCAATACTCATATCAAGTAAAATAGACTTTAAAATAAAAACTGTTACTAGAGACAAGGAAGGACACTACATAATGACCAAGGTATAAATCCAAGAATAAGATATAACAATTGTAAATATATATGCACCCAACATAGGGACACCTCAATACATAAGACAAACGCTAACAGCCATAAAAGGGGAAATCGACAGTAACACAATAATAGTGGGGGACTTTAACACCCCACTTATACCAATGGACAGATCATCCAGACAGAAAATAAATAAGGAAACACAAGCATTAAATGACATATTAGACCAGATAGACTTAATTGATATTTATAGAACATTCCACCCAAAAACAGCAGAACACACTTTCTTTTCAATTGCACATGAAACATTCTCCAGAATAGATCACATCTTGGGCCACAAAGTGAGCCTTGGGTAAATTTAAGAAAATTGAACTCATAACAAGCATCTTTTCTGAACACAGAGCTATGAGATTAGAAATCAACTACAAGAAAAAAAACTGTAAAAACACAAAAACATGGAGGCTAAACAATAATGGCACTAAACAACCAATGGATCACAGAAGAAATCAAATAGGAAATCAAAAAATACCTAGAGACAAATGACAATGAAAACACAGCAATCCAATACATATGGGGTGCAGCAAAAGAAGTTCTAAGAGGGAAGTGTATGGCAATACAATCCTACCTCAAGAATCAAGAAAAAACTCAAATAAACAAGCTAACCTTAAACCCGAAGCAACCAGAGAAAGAAGAACAAACAAAACCCTAAGTCAGTAGAACGAAAGAAATTATAGAGACCAAGAAACAATAGAAAAGATCAATAAAACTGAAAGCTGGTTCACTGAAAAGATAAAACTGATAAATCCTTAGCCATACTCATCAAGAAAAAGAGGGAGAAGTCTCAATGAAATTAGAAATGAAAAAGGAGAAGTTACAATGGACACCACAGAAATACAAAGGATCATAAGAGACTATGACAAGCAACTATATGCCAATAAAATGGACAAACTAGAAGAAATGGACAAATTATTAGAAAGGCACAATCTCCCAAAACTGAACCAGGAAGAAATAGAAAAAAATGAACAGGACAATCACAAGTACTGAAATGGAAACTGTGATAAAAAACTCCCAACAAACAAAAGTCCAGGACCAGATGGCTTCATGAGAGAATTCTCTCAAACATTTTGAGAAGAGTTAACACCTATCCTTTTGAAACTATTCCCAAACATCACTGATGAAGGAACACTCCCAAACTCATTCTACGAGGCCACCATCACCCTGATACCAAAACCAAAGATACCACAAAAAAAGAAAATTACAGGCCAATATTACTGATGAACATAGATGTAAAAATACTCAACAAAATAGTAGCAAACCAAATCCAAAATACATTAAAAGGATCATACACCATGATCAAGTGGGATTTATCCCAGGGATGCAAAGATTTTTCAATACAGTAAGTCCCCTACATACAAACGAGTTCCATTCTGAGAGCACATTCTTAAGTCCAATTTGTTCGTAAGTTCAACAAACTTTGCTTAGGTACCCAACTAACACAATTGGCTATATAGTACTGTACTGTAATAGGCTTATAATACTTATAAGAACAAGCAACATCTACCGTCTCTTCATCTCACTCCACTCTCTCAATTATTTTCAGTTTTGTTTCCATCATTATCACTTGGCACTTCTTAGAGTACCAGCTACATCATTGCTGCTTTTACACTTGCTTTCAGACATCCTGGGCTTGAAATAAAGATACTGTCCTACTGTACTCTATACAGTACTGTACAGTAAAGTACACAAAAGCACAACCACTTGTAGAGGATGCATGCATGTGACAATGTGCACCAGACACATGAATTAACTTACGTGATTGGACATGCAAACACACGTTTGCACATTTGAAAGTTTGCAACTTGAAGGTCCTTATGTAGGTCACTTACTGTATCTCCAAATCAATTGGTGTGATATACCACTTTATGCAGAAAAAGCTTTTGACAAAATTCAACACCCATTTATGATAAAAACTCTCCAGAAAATGGGCACAGAGGGAACTTACCTCAACATAATAAAGACCATATATGACAAATCCACAGCAAACATCATTCTCAATGCTAAAAACCTGAAAAGTCTACAAACAATAAATGCTGGAGAGGGTGTGGAGAAAAGGGAACCCTCCTACACTGTTAATGGGAATGTAAACTGGTACAATCACTATGGAAAACAATATGGAGGTTCCTTAAGAAACTAAAAATAGAACTACCATATGATCCAGAAATCCCACTTCAGGGCACATATCTGGAGAAAACCATAATTTGAAAAGATACATGCACTCCAATATTCATTGCAGCACTGTTTACAATAGCCAAGACATGGAAGCACCCTAAGTGTCCATCAACAGAGGAATGGATAAAGGTGTGGTACATATATACATGGAATATTACTTAGCCATAAAAAAGAATGAAATAATGCCATTTGCAGCAACATGGATGGACCTAGATATTATTATGCTAAGTGAAGTCAGGCAGAGAAAGACAAATATCATATGATACCACACATATGTGGAATATTCTTTTAAAAAGAGATACAAATAAACTTATTTACAAAAGAGAAACAGAGTCACAGATTTTGAAAACAAACTTATGGTTGCCAAAGGAGAAACATGGGGGGGGGTGAGATAAATTAGGAGCTTGGGATTAACATACACACACAAATATATATAAAATAGATAACCAATAAAGACCTACTGCATAACACAGGGAACTCTACTCAATACTCTGTAATAACCTATATGGGTAAAGAATCTGAAAAATAATGAATATATGTATATGTATAACTGAATCACTTTGCTGTACACCTGAAACTAACACAACATTGTAAATTAACTCTACTTCAATAAAATAAAACAAACAAACAAAAAAGATAGAAAAATACATAAATAAACTTGGCAGGGGAATTCGGTTTTAGGTGGATTTGGTTTCACTTTTACTATAATTTTAGGTAAAGATAAGTGCTTTAGAGAAAACAGTACAGATTAAAAGGAATATGTAATGAATAGATGAGTAGTGATTCTGACACTAACTGTTTGTCCAATAGTTCAATTAAATTTTGACACTATTTTGCATTAGTTCAGTCCCCACAAGTTAAGGACTCAATCCCACAAGGCTGCCCTCACTTCAGATGCCAGTCTCAAGTCCCGGGTCACCTGCACTTCTGACCAACTGACTATAAATGAGGAATTTTCACAACCCTCTCCTTAGGTTCAATAATTTGCTAGAATGACTCACAGAACTCAGGAAAACACTAAACTTCTGTTTACTAGCTTATTATAAAGGATACAACTCAGGACCCCCAAGTGGAGGTGATTCATAGGGCAAGGTATAGGAGGGTGTGGGCAGTTTGCCCAGAGTCTCCATGCTCTCTCCAGGTCTCTGCCCTTTCTGCACACTCAATAGGTTCACCCACGTTGAAACTCTCCCTGATGTTTAGGAGCTTTTATGGAGGTGTTTCATTATGTTGGCATGACTGATTGAATTCAATCACCAATGGCCAGTGATTTAATCTCTATTCCCTCACCCTTCCTGGTCAGTTGGGATTGAGGATGAAAGTTCCAACTCTGGAATCATGGCTTAGACTTTCTGGACACCAGCCCTGAGACTGAAGCTATCTAGGGGCTCCCATTATCTCTGTAGCAACCAAAGATACCCATCATTCAGGAGCCCTCATGAGCTTTATGAGCTCTGTGCCAGAAAGTGGGGACAAAGACAAAATATTTGTTTTTTATTATACCACAATAGGACAGAAGATTCCATTTTTCATAGGGTGACCAGGAAAGTTCTTTCTCTTTCAAGATTATGTTTCAGCAGATACTGGAATAAAGTGAAGGAGTAAGATACGTGAAAACCTTCATGAAATGTCTTTAAATACATGAGACAAGGGCAGCATAGACACGTCTAGAGGAAAGACTAAGTGAAGGGAAGTGTGGGAAGAGTTGAGTTCATAGAATCATTAAGAACGTGGCACAAGTTCACCCTTATGGATCATGGTATGAGAGCCGGTGACCACAAATTTTTAAGCAAAAGAATAGCTTGTTTAGGATGACATTTTGAAGAAGTCACTCAGGCTGCTCTGTAGAAAAGGATTGTGGAGGGGCATAAGTGTAGAAGCTGTGAAATCATTCCTCTTTTTATTAAACTTATGGACACATAGATTTGGCATTTTGTAGGATTTGAATAATGGAAACAAAACTTTTAGCTGAAATGATAGTTCCTCTGGGAAGTCTGCCCTGAATTATTATGCAGAGTTAAGTGCTTTCTTCTCTGGGTCCATAGAACATCATTTTCAAAGGTTTACTAAAATAGAACCTACTGCATTTTTAAGGTTATTTGATTATATGTCTACAACCACCATTAGTAGATTATAAGCCCCTGGAGAACTGATTCTGAGTTTGTACATCTTTCTGCCTGGTGGTTACTATACTGTAGGTAATCAATAAATTTTATTGAATGTGTGAATGCACCCAAGTTCTTAAATATGTTTCTTTTGAGACTTAAATATCCAGCCTTACTGCTTGTTTTATTATGATTTTTTTTTGCATAAGGAAAGCATCTTTTAAAAATATTTTAAATCTATTTCATTTAGTGCACATATTGAAATGTATATCATTATATTCACGAGACAATGTACACAGTAACAACTTCTTTTTCTGTATGGTGCATTCCAGCAATTTTATGACCTTTATAGCCAAGTCTCCTTTCCTTATGGCTTTAATACAACATATTGTAGCATGCTGAAATGAAATCTTTATTTTACACCATATGGTAGTCTTCCAATAGCAGTCAGCAACTAGTAAAAATTTGAAGAGGAAAAAAAGTAACATATTCCATTCCACATAGTATTATGCTGTTAAGCACTTGCTGAGAGATAAACAAATTTAAATAAGAGATCTAGCATAGTCAATAGAGAGTGCAGAAAACAAGTATCATTTTGTACTTGTGCTTTATAATTCCATAAAACTAGAAGGTTTTTTAATACTAAAACATGCAGTACTGTTTAACCTTCTAGAAAAGTAGTAAAAACAAAAAAATGTACTAAGTGATAACATGAAAAAGGTGATTATAAATTGCAACAGTCATGTCCCAATTGCTCAAGTAAATATTTGTTTATATACATATCCAATTGTAACTCATTTCAATCTTCTCCATTGATACCTCTCATCTGTTTCTAGATAACTAAAACAAGAAGAAAAAAAATCTATACATTACTTTTAAATTATCCATTCAGGTATTTTCTTAACATGTATATTTGTAATACTTATGAATATGGTTTTATACCTGAAGGTCAAATTAGAAGGAATTTCTATTTTAAGACACTGTTAATTTGTAAAATAAACAAAAGAAGATTTGCAACAAAACTAAATTTTCTTTTTAAAGACAAGACCAATGTAACACTTTCAGTGTCCCTAACACTCTTAATTCTATTTTTTTTCTTTTTCAAAATCAATAATAGTGTACAAATAGTATGGCTGTGATGAATTTTTAATAATCTGAGAATATATTTTCAAAGAAACATTTAAAATATTATTGAATCAGGATGTTTATACAAAAGAGCATTCTTGAATTAGACCAGTTTTGATTCTTATTACTATAGTTAAATAGCAGGTATAGTTCCTGTAGTTTATGTAATTTCTGTAACATCCTGAGTTTGAAACAAAACAGCATTTAAGTATGTAAGTACTTTTAAATTACGATCAAGTCAGAATGGAAACTATCACTGAAAAAGGAAATTTAGAGCATCAGATCTATTTACATAAATGCCTCTCGCTAGTTTTTAACTCATTTAACTTACTGTTAAATGCAGGAGTTACACTCTTCTTCCAGGCACCGGAATACACCTGGGTGACAAACTTTACATTTTCCTATAGCTTCAAGTAAGTAAATGTCACTGTGTGCTTTTGAAATACATAATCACTACTGGTCAGTTATCACATTCATTTGTTATTAAAGTAAACAGAAAACATTGGATATATTCTATTTGATTGTTTTTAGCAGAGAAACTTTTAGGTAGAATTATAAATTAAGCTATTGCTTTCTTTAGAAGGACATTCGTTTCTTGAGGCTTATCGACATTGGTCTAATTTAGATTTAATGCAATGGGCTCACTGAAGTTGAAATCACATGGTTTGTTTTTGCATCTTGTTCTGCAGGGGTTTAACCTCCTGAGATTAAGAAATCAATGCTTCTACTAGGTATTTCAGTTTATACTCTCCCTTGAGTCCACGAGAGCTTATGCATTTCTACTTAGTGAAGCCTGCTGAGAGGGCCAGAGTAGTTACTTCTACTTCAAAGTAATCATAAGTATCCCTCTGAAACAGTTCTTCCCTCGGGCACAATTAGGATGGTTCTTCCCCTTTGCGCAGAACTGCTTTTAATCACTTTGAAGTGGTGGTAATTATTTCTCTGTGACCATTGTTGGGCCTGGATGCACAGAGGTTACTAGCAGTGCCTCAGTATTCTCTCTTCAAACCCATGTTAAATACCGGATGAGAGACTCATAGTATCATGTTCTCTATTCCAGTGGTGGGGGGTGAAGACAGGAAGCTAAGATAATCATGGCCTCTGGGGCAACAAAGGGATGAAGTTGACTCAGGATGTATAATTCTCTTAATCTTATGTGAGGCTCAGCAAATCACCAAAACAAAACAAAACAAACAAAAAAAACCCCAAAAACCCACTTAAATAATCCACCAACCTCACTTTCCGAAAGAGTAAAGACTGTTAATAAACAAACAAAAATGATTTCCTTTTAATGTCAAGTTTTAGTACAAAACGTTTTTTACATTGGCCTAGAAAATTATTTTTAGTAGATAGACGTGAAGTTTTATCTTTAATGTAACTAACAGGGCAAAATTACTATGAAATGCGTTTATGCCCTTAAAAATATTGTTCAAAAATTCCTTCCACAATTTCCCTTGGAATTTTACTTACATACTGGTATGCAGTCATGCATGAAACTGTCCTTTGGTTTAATAAAAAGAGCGCACAACATAGGTCACATATATGATGGTTTATACAGCAAGAGACAACTTGTTTTATTTTTGTATGTATAAAGAATAAAAATCTGTCTATATCAACAATTTAAAGGTTTCATTGATGTTTTGTTTACTCTAATATTTTATAATAGAGTTACACTTTTGGTTATACTAGATAATATACAGACTCAGCTAAAATGAGACTCTTTAGAATTTCAAAAGTTTACAATTTGTAATTAAATTTGTGTAACAATCTTCAGTGTCTTTCATAAAACTTGCCTTGTTCTCATTCCATCAACACGGTTAAGGAAGCATCTTGAAATTAGGCCAACAACATCCACTACATTACTAAATCCAGTGGTCAACTTGAAGCCCTCATCTTACTTGATTTAACAGTACTTGACAGAGTTGATAATTCTGGCTCCTTTGAAATACTTTTTTCCAGATTAAAAAATACCATGAATAACCTGGATTTTTCCCAACCCTCATGGTTGCTCTTAGTTTTCTTTGATTCCTTTTCATTTCCCTAATCCCTTAACAACTGGAGTGCCCTCTGGATTACTTCCTTGATTCTTATTCTGGAGTAATAAGCTATCCCAAAATTCAGTGACTTAAAACAATATTTATTATTGCCCAGGAATCTATATGTCCTCTGAGTGGTTCTGTTGACCTGGGACAGATTCTGTTGATTTTACTGCTTATTCATACAGATGTGTTCAGCTGGTGTGTTGTCTGATGTACGGTTGGTCAGAATAGCCTCACTTACATTTCTGGAGGCTGGCTAGTGGGCCAGGATAATAGAAGTGACCGAGCCACATGATTCTCCACATCCAGCAGGCTAGCCTGGGCTTGTTCATGTGACACTGGCAAACTTCAGAAAGAGAAATCAGAAGCACATGAGGTTTTGTAGAGGCCTGGCTTGACATTTCCTTTGCAATCTATTGGCCAAAGCATGTCACAAGGAAGGCCTAGATTCAAAGGGGTTTGAGTAGATGCCACCTCTTGATGGAAGAAACTAAGAAGTCACATTGGAAAGGGAATGAATTGAAGGAGAGTAAAGAATTGGGGATACATTTATAAATAATATTCTTATCTGTTTTTATTTCCTCAGTGATCTTACCCAGTTTTAGAAATGGTTTTAAATACCATCCACATGCTGATAACTTCCAAATTTATATCTGTAACTAGTACATCTCTATGAAACCTCAGACTTATATAACAAATTTCTTATTTGATATTTTTAATTGGATGCCAAATAATCTTCTTGCTCAACCTACCAACCTGCTTCTGCAAAATTCTTTCACAACTTAGGTGTTGACATCTGCATACTTCAGTTTATTAGGCCCAAAAAACTCAAAGTAATGCTAAAACCCTCTTTATATTTCCCTCCATACCTCATGTCCAATCCATCAATATACTTCCTCTCTATCTGTAAAGTTTCAGGGAGAAAAAATGTTTTCTCTTCCCATCTTATGTTCTTGCCTGGGGCTCTATACCAAAAGACAGATTAACAAGATAAAGACAATAAGAAGTTCATTAACATGTATATCTCATATATAAATGGAAGAAACTCAAGGATGAGTAACTCAAGAGGTGGCTTAGAACTCAGGCTTATAAAGAATCCTTAACAACACAAAAAATATATATTTGTAAAGAAAAAACACTTTAGACTTCCAAGCTCTGCCAGCTGAGAAGGTAAATATGTGGGGGAAAACTGATGTTTGTTACATCAGTTCCTCTGGTGTCATTTCTGGGTTGATAAGGGTCTAAAGTTGTCTCTGGTGATTAACTTTTGTTCTTCTTTATAGAGAGGAGAGAAGGGAAACTTTGTAAATTTATGTCCTACTTTTAGGAAAATAGGGGGAAGGTAGTAAGCTATTCTTGTAGCTGCTCTCAGTTACCTTCAGCTGAAAATAATCCTTATGGAAAAGTGGCATACTGGGGTGGCAAATTCCCCTGTGATACAAAAGCATGTCCTGTATCTGACAACTTCTCCCCAACTTTATTACCTCGACATCCAAACCACCATTATCTCCCAACTGTATTATTACAATACCTTCTGTTTTCCTACGTCTGCCCTAGTTCTCCTAAAATCTATTCTCCCTCAGCAGCCAGAGTAATTCTATTAAAACTTAATAAATTTTACCAGTATTCTATTCAAAACCTTTCTGTAGCTCTCTGACTCTTTCAGTGCAAAAGCTAATATCATTCCAATGAGTCCTTCCCTACATCTTGTTTGACTCTTCACATGTTGTGTTATGTCTGATTGAATTAATCATACCTGACCCACTAAGTTCATACTTGCTCCTCAGATTATCTAAATTTAAAGAAAATATTCTATTCTTTTAGTAGATTTATTTTGGTTAGTTTACAATGTTGGGAAGTAAATTCACTTCATCCAAGACCTAAAAAAGTATCTTCAGTGTTGTTTATATACAATTTCCACAAATTAATCAAAATACTCAAGCATAGAAGACCTGATTAAAAACAAGAGATAAAACAATCAAAAGAAACAGACTCACAGGAGATCCCTATAAGGGACTTATCAGCTATGAACATCACAGTAGTAATGCTTAATAATTAATGAATTAGAAGGTGAGATTTGGAAAATTTCCAGAGAACTAGAAACTTTAAAATAACTACAATGAAAGACTAGTACTGAAAACACAAGAGTTAAATTATCAAACTCAGTAGATATTTTTGAAAACAAGAAAGACTGAGAGGTGGGTGAGAATACACAGACTGAAGTAGGGAAGATAAAAAGGTATAATGCAACAGAATATATTAAAAGCCACATGGCAGATAATAAAAAAGTTATATGTATGGATTGCCAGTGCATGAGAGAAGTAACACTATCTGAAGAGATAATGGTTGATATTTTTTCTAAAACTAATGAAAGGCACCAATCCACAGATTCAAGAAATCTGATAAATGCCAACAGGAAAAATAAAAGAAAGCAATGAACACCCAGGCACATCGTGGTATTATTGTTGAAAACCAATAACTAAGTGCTATAAGCCATCTGAAAGAGAGACCATTGTTTTTAAATGAGCAAAAAGACACAGAGCTGGCAACAGCAACGATAAGCAAGGAAGAAAAGAAAATAAGGAAATGGTAGTTTCAAATTGCTGAAAAAATTGTCAACCTAGAAGTCTATATCCAATAAGAATAACCTTTAAAAATAACAGTGAATAACTGCTATTCAGAAAAAAAAAAAAAAAGACAGACTATTAGTTAGCTACATACCAGTACTAAAGGATATCTAGGAGGCCCGGAGGAAGATGGCGGAAGAGTAAGACGCGGAGATCACCTTCCTCCCCACAGATACATCAGAAATTCATCTACACGTGGAACAACTCCTACAGAACACCTACTGAACGCTGACAGAAGACCTCAGACCCCGCAAAAGGCAAGAAGCTCCCCACATACCTGGGTAGGGCAAAAGAAAAAAAGAATAAACAGAGACAATAGGATAGGGACGGGACCTGCACCAGTGGGAGGGAGCCGTGAAGGGGGGAAGGTTTCTACACACTACAAGCCCCTTCGCGGGCAGAGACTGCAGGTGGCGGAGGGGGAAAGCTTCGGAGTAGCGGAGGAGAGCACAGCAACAGGGGTGCGGAGGGCAAAGCGGAGAGATTCTGGCACAGAGGACCGGTGCCCTCAGGCACACACCAGCCCGAGAGGCTTGTCTGCTCGGCAGCCGTGGCAGGCGGGGCTGGGAGCTGAGGCTCGGGTATCGGCTTTCAGTCGGAGCGCAGGGAGAGGACTGGGGCTGGCGGCAGGAAGACAGCCTGAAGGGGTTAGTGCACCACGGCTAGCCCGGAGGGAGTCCGGGGAAAGGGTCTGGAGCTGCTGAAGAGGCAAGAGACTTTTTTCCCTTTTGTTTCCTGGTGCGCGAGGAGAGGGCATTAAGAGTGCTGCTTGGGGAAGCGCCGGAGACAGGCACGAGCCGCGGGTAAGGCACGGACCTCGGAGACGGGCGTGGGCCGCCGCCGCCGCCGCCCGCCGCCGCGGCCCGCCGCCGCCGCCGCCGCCGCCGCCGCCACCGCCGCCCGCCGCGGGGCCTGTGTGCGAGCGCGGGTCACTGTCCGCCCCGCCTTCCGGGGGGCCTGTGCACCCCGCCACTGCCGGGGTCCCCGAGACCCGGGGACGGCTTTCCCGGGAAAGCGCACGGAGCGCCACGGGCTGCTGCAACGTCACGCCGGCCTCTGCCGCCGCAGGCCCGCCCCACACTGCGCGCCCCTCCCTCCCCTCTGCCTGAGTGAGCCAGAGCCCCCGAATCAGCGGCTCCTTTAAACCCGTCCTGTCTGAGCGAAGAACGGACGCCCTCCGGCGACCTACGCACAGAGGCGGGGCCAGGTCCAAGGCTGAGACCCGGGAGCTGTGAGAGCAGAGGCAGGGAAATCTCTCTGTGCAGCCTCGGAGGCAGCGGATTAAAGCTCCACGGTCCATTTGATGTGCCCTGCGTCTGTGGAGTGCATGAATGGACAGCGAATCATCCCAAATTGAGGAAGTGGACTTTGAGGACAAGATTTAAGACTTTCCCCCCTTTTCCTCTTTTTACAACGAATTATTCCAAATTAAGGAGGTGGACTTAGAAAGCAAGATTTCAGACTTCTCGCCCTTTTCCTCTTTTTACAACGAATTATCCCAAATTGAGGAGGTGGACTTGGAGAGCAAGATTTTTGATTTTTCCCCCTGCTCTCTTTTTGTGAATGTGTATGTGTAATCTTCTGTGTAAGATTCTCTCTGTATAGCTTTGCTTCCACCATATGTCCCAGGGTTCTATCGGTCCGGTTTTTTTTTTTTTTTTCAATAATTACTTGCTAATTTTAATAACGCTACTATATTTCATACTTTATTCTATTTTACTTTACCTGCTCTTTCTTTTTTTCCTACTCTCCCTTCCTCCCTCCCTCCCTCCGCTCCTCCTTTCCTTCTTTCTTTTTCTTTCCTCCCTCCCACCCTTCTTCTTTCCACTTTCTTTTTCTTTCCTTCCTCCCTCCCTCCTGTCTTTCTTCCTTTCCTTCCTCCCTCCCTCCCTCCTTTCTTTCCTTCTTTCTTTCCATCCTTCCTCCCTCCCTCCCTCCTTTCTTTCCTTCTTTCTTTCCATCCTTCCTCCCTCCCTCCCTCCTTTCTTTCTTTCTTCCTTCCTTCCTTTCTTCCCTTCTTCCTTTCTTTCCCTCTCTCTTTCTTTCTTCTACTAATTCTTTCTTTCTACTTTTTCTCCCTGTTATTCTGAGCCGGGTGGATGAAAGGCTCTTGGTGCTGCAGCCAGGAGCCAGTGCTGTGCCTCTGAAGTGGGAGAGCCAACTTCAGGACACGGGTCCACAAGAGACCTCCCAGCTCCACATAATATCAAGCAGCGAAAATCTCCCAGAGATCTCCATCCCAACACCAGCACCCAGCTTCAGTCAACGACCAGCAAGCTACAGTGCGGGTCACCCTATGCCAAGCAACTAGCAAGGCAGGAACACAACCCCACCCATTAGCAGAGAGGCTACCTAAAAACATAATAAGGCCATAGGCACCCCAAAACACACCACCAGACGTGGACCTGTCCACCAGAAAGACAAGATCGAGCCTCAACCACCAGAGCACAGGAATTAGTCCCCCCCACCAGGAAGCCTACACAACCTACTGAAACAACCTTAGCCACTGGGGTCAGACATCAAAAACAACGGGAACTACGAATCTGCAGCCGGCAAAAAGGAGACCCCAAACACAGTAACATAAGCAAAATGAGAAGGCAGAAAAACACACAGCAGGTGAAGGAGCAAGATAAACACCTACCAGACCTAACAAATGAAGAGGTAATAGGCAGTCTACCTGAAAAAGAATTCAGAATAATGATAGTAAAGCTGATCCAAGATTCTATTTCCAAGATCCATAATCTTGGAAATAGAATAGACAACATGCAAGAAACAGTTAACAAGGACCTAGAAGAACTAAAGATGAATCGAGCATCAATTAAAAACACAATAAATGAAATGAAAAATACTCTAGATGGGATCAATAGCAGAATAACTGAGGCAGAAGAACGGATAAGTGAAGTGGAAGATAAAATAGTGGAAATAACTGATGCAGAGCAAAATAAAGAAAAAAGAATGAAAAGAACAGAGGACAGTCTCAGAGACCTCTGGGACAACATTAAACGCACCAACATTCGAATTATAGGGGTTCCAGAAGAAGAAGAGAAAAAGAAAGGGACTGAGAAAATATTTGAAGAGATTATAGTTGAAAACTTCCCCAATATGGGAAAGGAAATAGTTAATCAAGTCCAGGAGGCACAGAGAGTCCCATACAGAATAAATCCAAGGAGAAATACACCAAGACACATATTAATCAAACTGTCAAAAATTAAACACAAAGAAATCATATTAAAATCAGCAAGGCAAAAACAACAAATAACACACAAGGGAATCCCCATCAGGTTAACAGCTGATCTCTCAGCAGAAACCCTACAAGCCAGAAGGGAGTGGCAGGACATAATTAAAGTGATGAAGGAGAGAAACCTGCAACCTAGATTACTCTACCCAGCAAGGATCTCATTCAGAATTGATGGAGAAATTAAAACCTTTACAGACAAGGAAAAGCTGAGAGAGTTCAGCACCACCAAACCAGCTTTACAACAAATGCTAAAGGAACTTCTCTAGGCAAGAAACACAACAGAAGGAATATACCTACAATAACGAACCCAAAGCAATTAAGGAAATGGGAATAGGAACATACATATCAATAATTACCTTAAATGTAAATGGACTAAATGCTCCCACCAAAAGACACAGAGTGGCTGAATGGATACAAAAACAAGACCCATATATATGCTGTCTACAAGAGACACACTTCAGACCTAGAGACACATACAGATTGAAAGTAAAGGGATGGAGAAAGATATTCCATGCAAATGGAAATCAAAAGAAAGCTGGAGTAGCAATTCTTATATCAGACAAAATAGACTTTAAAATAAAGACTATTAGAAGAGACAAGGAAGGACACTACATAAAGATAAAGGGATCGATCCAAGAAGAAGATATAACAATTGTAAATATTTATGCACCCAACATAGGAGCACCTCAATACATAAGGCAAATACTAACAGCCATAAAAGGAGAAATCGACAGTAACACAATCATAGTAGGGGACTTTAACACCCCACTTTCACCAATGGACAGATCATCCAAAATGAAAATAAATAAGGAAACACAAGCTTTAAATGATACATTAAATGAGATGGACTTAGTTGATATTTATAGGACATTCCATCCAAAAACAACAGAATACACATTTTTCTCAAGTGCTCATGGAACATTCTCCAGGATAGATCATATCTTGGGTCACAAATCAAGCCTCGGTAATTTTAAGAAAATTGAAATTGTATCAAGTATCTTCTCCGACCACAATGCTATGAGACTAGACATCAATTACAGGAAAAGATGTATAAAAAATACAAACACATGGAGGCTAAACAATACACTACTCAATAACGAAGTGATCACTGAAGAAATCAAAGAGGAAATTAAAAAATACCTAGAAACAAATGACAATGGAGACACGACGACCCAAAACCTATGGGACGCAGCAAAAGCAGTTCTAAGGGGGAAGTTTATAGCAATACAATCCCACCTTAAGAAACAGGAAGCATTTCGAGTAAACAACCTGACCCTGCACCTAAAGCAATTAGAGAAAGAAGAACAAAAATACCCCAAAGCTAGCAGAAGGAAAGAAATCATAAAGATCAGATCAGAAATAAATGAAAAAGAAATGAAGGAAACGATAGCAAAGATCAACCAAACTAAAAGCTGGTTCTTTGAGAAGATAAACAAAATTGACAAACCATTAGCCAGACTCATCAAGAAAAAAAGGGAGAAGACTCAAATCAATAGAATTAGAAATGAAAAAGGAGAAGTAACAACTGACACTGCAGAAATACAAAAGATTATGAGAGATTACTATAAGCAACTCTTTTCCAATAAAATGGACAACCTGGAAGAAATGGACACATTCTTAGAAATGCACAACCTGCCAAGACTGACTCAGGAAGAAATAGAAAATATGAATAGACCAATCACAAGCACTGAAATTGAAACTGTGATTAAAAATCTTCCATCAAACAAAAGCCCAGGACCAGATGGCTTCACAGGTGAATTCTATCAAACATTTAGAGAAGAGCTAACACCTATCCTTCTCAAACTCTTCCAAAATATAGCAGAGGGAGGAACACTCCCAAACTCATTCTACGAGGCCGACATCACCTTGATACCAAAACCAGGCAAGGATGTCACAAAGAAAGAAAACTACAGGCCAATATCACTGATGAACATAGATGCAAAAATCCTCAACAAAATACTAGCAAACAGAATCCAACAGCACATTAAAAGGATCATACACCATGATCAAGTGGGGTTTATTCCAGGAATGCAAGGATTCTTCAATATACGCAAATCAATCAATGTAATACACCATATTAACAAGTTGAAGGAGAAAAACCATATGATCATCTCAATAGATGCAGAGAGCGCTTTCGACAAAATTCAACACCCATTTATGATAAAAACCCTGCAGAAAGTAGGTATAGAGGATCTTTCCTCAACATAATAAAGGCCATATATGACAAACCCACAGCCAACATTGTCCTCAATGGTGAAAAACTGAAACCATTTCCACTAAGATCAGGAACAAGACAAGGCTGCCCACTCTCACCACTCTTATTCAACATAGTTTTGGAAGTTTTAGCCACAGCAATCAGAGAAGAAAAGGAAATAAAAGGAATCCAAATTGGAAAAGAAGAAGTAAAGCTGTCACTGTTTGCAGATGACATGATACTATACATAGAGAATCCTAAAGATGCTACCGAAAAACTACTAGAGCTAATCAATGAATTTGGTAAAGTAGCAGGATATAAAATTAATGTACAGAAATCTCTGGCATTCCTGTACACTAATGATGAAAAATCTGAAAATGAAATCAAGAAAACACTCCCATTTACCATCGCATCAAAAAGAATAAAATATCTAGGAATAAACCTACCTAAGGAGACAAAAGACCCGTATGCAGAAAACTATAAGACACTGATGAAAAAAATTAAGGATGATACAAATAGATAGAGAGATATACCATGCTCCTGGATTGGAAGAATCAATATTGTGAAAATGACTCTACTACCCAAAGCTATCTACAGATTCAATGCAATCCCTATCAAACTACCAATGGCATTTTTCACAGAACTAGAACAAAAAATTTCAAAATTTGTTTGGAAAAACAAAAGGCCCCGAATAGCTAAAGCAATCTTGAGAACGAAAAACGGAGCTGGAGGAATCAGGCTCCCTGACTTCAGACTATACTACAAAGCCATAGTAATTAAGACAGTCTGGTACTGGCATAAAAACAGAAAGATAGATCAGTGGATCAGGGTAGAAAGCCCAGAGATAAACCCACACACATATGGCCAACTTATCTTTGATAAAGGAGGCAGGAATGTACAGTGGAGAAAGGACAGCCTCTTCAATAAGTGGTGCTGGGAAAACTGGACAGGGACATGTAAAAGTTTGAGATTAGATCATTCCCTAACACCATACACAAAAATAAGCTCAAAATGGATTAAAGACTTAAATGTAAGGCCAGAAACTCTCAAACTCTTAGAGGAAAACATAGGTAGAACACTCTATGACATAAATCACAGCAAGATCCTTTTGGACCCACCTCCTAGAGAAATGGAAATAAAAACAAAGATAAACAAATGGGACCTAATGAAACTTCAAAGCTTTTGCACAGCAAAGGAAACCATAAAGAAGACCAAAAGACAACCCTCAGAATGGGAGAAAATATTTGCAAATGAAGCAACTGACAAAGGATTAATCTCCAAAATTTATAAACAGCTCATGCAGCTCAATAGCAAAAAAACAGACAACCCAATCCAAAAATGGGCAGAAGACTTAAATAGGCATTTCTCCAAAGAAGATATACAGACTGCCAACAAACACATGAAAGAATGCTCAACATCATTAATCATTAGAGAAATGCAAATCAAAACTACAATGAGATATCATCTCACACCAGTCAGAATGGCCATCATCAAGAAATCTAGAAACAATAAATGCTGGAGAGGGTGTGGAGAAAAGGGAACACTCTTGTACTGCTGGTGGGAATGTGAATTGGTACAGCCACTATGGAGAACGGTATGGAGGTTCCTTAAAAAACTACAAATAGAACTACCATATGACCCAGCAATCCCACTACTGGGCATATACCCTGAGAAAACCATAATTCAAAAAGAGACATGTACCAAAATGTTCATTGCAGCTCTATTCACAATAGCCCAGAGCTGGAAACAACCTAAGTGTCCATCATCGGATGAATGGATAAAGAAGATGTGGCACATATATACAATGGAATATTACTCAGCCATAAAAAGAAACGAAACTGAGCTATTTGTAATGAGGTGGATAGACCTAGAGTCTGTCATACAGAGTGAAGTTAGTCAGAAAGAGAAAGACAAATACCGTATGCTAACACATATATACGGAATTAAAAAAAAAAAATGTCATGAAGAACCTAGGGGCAAAACGGGAATAAAGACACAGACCTACTTGAGAATGGAGTGGAGGATATGGGGAGGGGGAAGGGTAAGCTGTGACAAAGCGAAAGAGAGGCATGGACATATATACACTACCAAACGTAAGGTAGATAGATAGTGGGAAGCAGCCGCAGAGCACAGGGAGATCAGCTCGGTGCTTTGTGACCACCTGGAGGGGTGGGATGGGGAGGGTGGGAGGGAGGGAGATGCATGAGGGAAGGGATGTGGGAACAGATGTATATGTATGACTGATTCACTTTGTTATAAAGCAGAAACTAATTAAAAAAATAAATAAATAAACTTTACTTTAAAAAAAAAAAAAAGAATATCTAAAGAGTGTTCTTTAGGGAAAAGGAAAAATAAGAGGACCCTAATAATCCAGGAGAAACATTTATCAAAACTATCACAAGAAAAAAAATCTAAACCTTTGGATAATCACATGTACATACATATGTTCATATATGCATGTATTCCCGCAAACACACATGGTATTATAAGAAACAAAACCTACAGAATATCACTAATGTAATGCAGAAATTCTACTCAAAATATCTGCAAACACATTGAAGTGATATATAAAAATAAAATATATTACAAACTCTCTGGACTTATTCTAGAAATACAATATTAGTGTAACAATGTAATTTGCCACTATAATAAATGAAGAAATAAAAAGGAGTATTTTACCTCAATATACAAAGAGAAAGCAGCGAATACAATTCAATATCAATTCATGTTGAAAGAACCTCACACTTCTCAAGAAATGGAAATCAAATGGAAATATTATTTTTAAAGTTTAGTTTTCTATAAAAGAAACTATAGATCATATCAAGGTACCCTACTTGACAGTAAAATATTGAAATAGTTTCTTCTGAAAGAATGCCTGCCATCATCACTTCTGTGCAGTTTTTTACAGAGACGTAGTCCATTGCAATACAGTAATATTAACAACAATAACAAAATGTATAAAAAGTGGATTTGTAGCCACATCATGGTATACCTAGAAAACTCCAAAAGAATCTACAGGTAAATTGCTAAAATTAATAAGCAAATATTAACAATTTCACAACACACAAGAACACTATATAAATAAACACATAAACATACACAAGCAAGATATAGTATAATATACATTTCTACACAATATATAATTTACCATAGCTTCAGAATACTAGGGCATGTCATCTTGCTGTATCACTGAGAAGCTGTTTTTTTTGTATTTACTTTTCTGAGTATGTCACCACTAAAATCATATACATTCTAAAAGCCATTGAATATGTTTGCTTTTCCTTGTCACTATGTTGCTGTGCCCCAGTGATTATGCAGAGGCTTTATTCAATAATGCACTTTTCTTTTTCTATGTATGATATGGGCAATGTAAGTTATACTGCCTGTGAAGAAAAACAGAGAAAAGCCAGTATACCCTGGTAAGAGTTGCTATAAAATAAAGACATGTTGATTTTCCTTTGTTCTTTGTTTCAAGAGCAAATTCACTGAACTCATCAGGTTACCATTGCTTTTTCTGTCAAGTCCCTTGTTCCTTCCAGTCACATACATAGTCTGGCTCCTTCATGTTGCTGTTACATGTGAGTTGACAAAAATTATACCAGTTGGGGAAACTAATTTGTATAGTATTGTATTTTATTAATGCTTGATTAATAATATTTTCTTCATCCACATTTGGTTTGGATGGACCTTCAGTAATGAAGACCCATAGAGTTTGTTGTAAATATTATATTGTATTATTCTTTATTTAAAAAAATAAATTTATTTTTGGCTGAGTTGGTCTTTGTTGCTGCGCGCAGGCTTTCTCTAGTTGTGGCGAACAGGGGCTATGCTTTGTTCCAGTGTGCAAGCTTCTAACTGCAGTGGCTTCTCTTGTTGTGGAGCATGGGCTCTAGGTGTATGGGCTTCAGTAGTTGTGGCTCACGGGCTCTAGAGCACAGGCTCAGTAGTTCTGGCGCACAGGCTTGGTTGCTCCATGGCATGTGGGATCTTCCTGGACCAGGGCTCAAACCCCTGTCCTCTGCATTGGCAGGTGGATTCTTAACCACTGCATCACCAGGAAAGCCCTCTATTATTCTTTGAAGATATATTTCTTGAGGGACTATGTGTTCTCTAGCAGGTCCAGATAGTAACTGTGGACTATACTAAAGAAATCTACACACAGTACATATAATAAGATGTGGCTTATAGTCAAGGACCAAAAAATGCCTCGGAAGGTAAAATTGATTTGTAATTTCAATGGAAGTTATAAGTCCTTATCTATAGGTGTCCTTTTTATGCTACATATTAATAATTACTATTAAGTTCAATTTATTTTATGGCAGCCTTCTTATTTCACATATTTCCTCTTTAGGCAGAGTTATGATAATCTTTACTAATAATGTATTATTTCAAATGACATACATTCATAAAACATTTATGAGAAGATAAAAAAAAGTTCACTCCTTTTACTCCACTTCAAATATGCCTAGCTATTTAATTTAAATAGCCTATTTACATAATCGTGCCCATATTTTACCACTAATGGTCATGCAGATAATTTTTACAATTGAGGAGACAAAAGGACCTCAAGAAGTTTTCTATTCATTTCCCAGTTTTCTTTCAGTATTATATCTAAATCAGAGAAAAGGAAATCAGAACTTTAGTCTTTACTTCTTTACTTCTCCGAAGGGGAAGAAATGATACAACTTCAAGTAGCCATGTATTTTAATACCTCTTACTGATGCTTCTGATAATGTCTTTTAGTTTTAGTAATTCTAAATTCCTCCTTCTGCAATTTAAGTGTGTGACTTTTAATTTTTCAAGCTTTGGACAGGGAAAGGTAGATGGGAGACATATACCCAGTGCCATGGTCAAAAGAGGAAAAAACAGTGAGGGAAAGAGAGACAGAGAGACAGAGACAGAGACAGAGACAGAGACAGAGAGAGAGAGAGAGAGAGAGAGAGAGAGAGAGAGAGAGAGAAAGAGGGAAGCCTTTTCTTTGTATTGTTTTACATAAATAATTTTAAATGTATCACTCCTCCTCTTTCTGGTTCTTCTTTTAAACTACTGAGATTTCACTTAATTAAACATTCTTTTCTGACCTTAACTACCTAATTCCAGTACACCACAAGCAAAGCTTTTTTTTTTTTTTTTTACAGTAGAAATAAACTCATCACTGCAGAAAATTGGATGCAGATTCCGTATACAAACTGATAGGTTGCATCTTCATCTTCGGTTTTAAAGTGTATACACGTGTTATCATAATGTCTTGACTATGAAGGCAAGCTTCGTACCCCCATTTATTTTCCAGGGTTGCCAACGTGAGCAATACAGAAACTATTGACCTTTATCTTTCTTATGGTAGTGTTGCCAGTATATCAGAAATTTTCTATTACTAGATACAGCAGCTGACTCTGTACTGGGTAGGTGCTTTTTCTTTGACACGTAAACAACTTTCTGGAGGCTTTTAAGGACTAGAATATATTAACATATGTGTGTTGCTGAACTGTTGGGCTCTGTCACTTTAACCCTCCTTCTGTACTTGAAACAAAATGTCCTACCTCTTTGATTTTCCCATGTGTTGAATTTAGCTCACAGACTTTTATCACAAGCTCTATTTTCAACCATCACAGCATAGTTCAGCAGATTGGGACTCAGTAGGACATTTCTCCAGAACATTTTTTTTTTTTATTGAATGCAAAGTTTTATGCTCAAATTGCTCCAATTTTTAATTGTTATTGGACAGATAGAATCTGTCTTAAGTGTGTGTCCTTATTCTTACCCAGGTTTACAGAAATTATCCCTCCTAAACAAAGATGAAACAGATTTCAGTTTAATATTTACCTTTGCTTGTTTAATAACTGCAGAAGTATTAAAGCAATAGTGATAACTAGCTATTTAGTTGAAAATTCTATATTTTTTATATTTTGACAGACCTACTGAAGACAGTTCCTTTAAAAAATGAAGCTAATTTTAGACTACTCTAGGATGTAATTATGCACTGTCTTATGATTCTCTATTTCTGTTTCTGTCTCCATGATTAGACTGTAATGACAATGACAATGGAAGTATTTTGTATGCTTAAGTTCTCCTGCAGTTTCCAAAATTGTGCTTGTTCATATTTTCATATTAGAAATTTAATAAATACTGACTGATTCACTTATTGAATAATGTGGCTTACCTGTCTTAGAAGATGGTGGAAGATTTCTTTGTTTTATGTTTTTTGTTTTGTTTTTAAGACAAATTTACTATTGCCATCAAATCACATGGTTAAGTCATCATGAATCCCACCCATGCACTGAGCTAGCCTTATCTAAGATAATATTAGGGATATTGTAACATTAAAATACATCTGTCGGGTTAAATTTGAATTGGATGTAAATTAAGTGAAATTGAGATGTATAAATCAACACCTACAAATGCCTATTCATTGCAGAAAATGTCACCCATGGTAAGACAGATGGAAGATATTTGAGTATGACCTTGGATAACTAACAACCTTTACATTCAAGATATCGGAATGTTGTAATAGTCATACTTATATATAGAAAGTTCTGAAAAAACTGAAATTAACAAATCACTATGTTAAATAATTCTGAATATAATTTTAAATTCACCATCATTCTTCTTACTGAAATGGTATTTTTCTTAAATACCTCATTATGTCATAAGAGATCAGGTTGTTTAAAAAAAAAGTAATTATGGACAAAAGTGATTGAGCTTCCCTTAAGGCTGTCCTATCTGTCAAAGTAATAAGATGTCTCAATCTATGAGACAGATGGTATTTTAGTTTGAATATAATCCAACTTTGAATGGTAGATCAAAGGGAAAAGAACATTTACAAAGTTTTTAATTGAAAAACGGCTTCATTTTTTGAGGTCTATGATGGCTTGTTGAATAGCTATTAAAATAAAATAAGTATTTCTTTACTACTCACAACGTTTCTGACACTACATGTGTGGGTTTTCCCCTCACATTAAGCAACTTTGATACTAACTATCCTGAGTTAGTGCAGACCCCATAGGTTAAGGGCTCAATCCCCCAAGACTGCCCTCTACTTCAGACTCAAGCACAATTAGTGGGTCCTAGCCTTGCCCACACTTCTGTGTAATTTGGCTACAAATCAAGGGTTCCCAAGACCCTCTCCTCAAATTCAATAATTTTCTATAACAGCTCAAAGAACTCAGGGAAAAGCTTTATATACTATAATTTGTTTTTATAAAGAGTACAAATCTGGAATAGCCACATAGAAGAGATACATAGAGTGAGTGCTGAGGAAAGGATCCAGATTTTCCATGCCATTTCTGGGCATACCACCCTCTCAGAACCTTGATGTGTTCACGAACTCAAAATCTCTCCAAATCCTATTATTTGGGAGTTTTACGGAGGCTTCATTAGGTAAGAATAATTGACAAAAATCGCCATTGACCATTGGAGATTAAGTCAACCTCTAGCACCCCTTCTTTCCCAGAGCTTGAGGGTGGGCCTGAAAATTCTAACCCTGTAATCTATCATTCCTTGGTTTTTCTGACATCCAGCCCGAATCCTCCAAGAGTCACCTCATTAGCATAAACTCAGATATGGTTGAAAGGAACTCATAATGAATAACAGAAGACCTGTCATTCAGGAAATTCCAAAAGTTTTAGTAGCTCTGTACCAGGAATTGGGGAAAGATTTTTTATTAATGTGTAAACATATTTCTTTTTATTATGATGTCACCATATTACAGTTATATAGCAAGATTTTTACTCCTGACTTTTATAACTGTATATTTAATAGTTATAATAATTATATATACATATGAAATCATAGCTATAACAACTAGATATTCAAACAGTTATTTAGGTAAAACTCAGGTTTTATGTTCAAATTTTCCCTCTCATATTAGGCATTTTAATCATGAAATACTAATTATAATCATATCCAATAGCTGTGTTTTGAGAAGCCTCTGAAGTTACCCAGAAAGAGTTGAAAATTATATAATTGATACCTCTTTTCTTTAAAATCACATAAATCAATCTCTTGATTGGCCTAGAAGGGAGCCTCAATGTCTCAACATTTCTACACCTTGATATTTCAGTGTAATGGACTTTATTTGTATTACACAAATGACAATATTCACCTATATTTGAGACTTCAGATAAGTCATTTAAAAATCAGCCCTCATTGTAACACATTATTTTGGAATGAGAATTTGATGATGTGAAAGGAAGCCACTGACAAAAGACAACCTATAGAATGGGAAAAATATTTGCAAATGACATGACCGACAGGGGTTAATATCCAAAATATATGAACAGCTCGTAGTACTCAATATCAAAAAAAAAAAAAAAACAATCAAAAAATGGGCAGAAGAGCGGAATAGACATTTTTATAAAGAAGACATTCAGAAGGCTAATAGGCACATGAACAGATGCTCAACATCACTAGTTAGAGAAATGCAAATCACAACAACAATAAGAAAACACCCCATACCTGTCAGAATGACCATCATGAAAAACTCAACAAATAAGATATGTTGGTGAGGATATGGAGAAAAGGGAACCCTTGAACACTGTTAGTGGGAAAGTAAATTGATACAACCACTATGGAAAGCAGTATGGAGGTTCCACAAAAAACTAAAACTAGAACTGCCATATGATCTAGCAATTCCACTCCTGGGTATATATCTAGAAAAAATAAAAATACTAATTCAAAAAGATACATGTATCCCATGTTCACAGCAGCACTATTTATGATAGTCAAGATATGAAGCAACCCAAGTGTCCATCAACAGACAAATGGATAAAGGAGATATATGTATATACAATAGACTATTACTCAGCCATAAAAAAATGATGAAATTTTGCCATTTGCAGCAACATGGGTAGACCTAGAGAATATTATGTATGCTTAGAGAAATAAGTCAGAGAGAAAAAGACAAATACTGTGTGATATCACATATATGTAGAGTCTGAAAAATAATATAAATCAATGTATATGCAAAACAAAAACAGACTCATGGATACAGAAAACCAATGAGTGGTTACCAGAGATGAGAGGAAAGGTGGAAGGGGCAAGTTAGTGTTATGGGATTAATAAATACAAACTATTGTTATTATGTATAAAATAGATAAACAACAAGGATATATCATGTATAGCACAGGGAAATATAGCCTATATCATGTAATAGCTTTTAAAGGAGTATAATCTGTAAAGATACTGAATCACTATGCTATACACTTGAAAACTAATGAAATACTGTATTGATACATCAACTATATTTCAATTAAATAAATTTAAGAATAAATAAAATTTTTATAAAGGCTTGAAAGAAACTTTGATGATCTGGATGGCAAATATATTTATATTATAGTAACATTGTTTGATAATATACCACTGCCTTGATGTCTTAAATCCCTATCAATTCAATACATGTACTAAAGTACAGCACATATGTCTTTACATGACTGTAATAAGTGAGACAAATCTCATTCATCATATATCTTAAATGATACATTAAAAATGTTACTGAGAGCTAGGCCATTCAGGATACTGATTTAATTCCAATAGTCATTGATTATCTTGCTAACAATATCTGGAGATTGCTATTAAAATTATATGCTTCTGAAATGGTGATGGGACACCATTTTCTAATCTTCTGCATAAGTTGTGCTCATGGATCAAATTTATGAACTGATAATTCACAGAATGAGTATTATGTTATTTTTACTCTTAATAGCTTGAATCATATTTGTATACAAACTAGTTTGTGTGATTGCAAAAATTGCTTATCTAAGTATGTTGATGTTCCTGTAGAAGATTCTATCTATGAGATTTGATTGTCAGATTCTCATGGACAATTCTAGGCAATTAGTAGATTATGATTTTTAATCTAATAACTGCTGTAGACACTTGACTGCTTGGCAAACCATCCATACAACATAGGTGATGGCTGTGATGCTGTATGTGAAAAATCTCCATCTTTCGTACCCTTTCCTTTTAACATAATGGTTAATGGTTTCTCTAGTTTGTAAATACTATCACTGGTTTTCTAGGTGGGCATTGCTATTGCCTGACAGAAAAATGTCTAACATTATAATTCAGTAGAAAAAACTTACTTTCTAGAATTTTACTGGTTATTTAAGATTTGTTCTTAATAACCCTGGGTATTAGTTAGGTTGGGCAAAACATCATCTGGGACTTTGGGGCTGTCATGGGTTGAAATGTGTCCTCCAAAATGATATGTTAACATCCTAAATCCTATACCTCTGAATGTAAATAAATTTGGAAATAGGGTCTTTGCAGATGTAATCAAGTTAAGATGAGGTCATTAGGGTGGGCCCTCATCCACTATAACTGGTTTTCTTGCAAGAAGAGGAGAAGAGCACAGTATGATGACAGAGACAGACTGGAGAGATGCAGCTGGAAGCCAAGGAATGCCAAGGATTGCTGGACACAACCAGAAGCTAGGAAGAAGCCAGGGAGGATTCTATTCAGCGTCTCAGAGAGAACATGGCTCTGTGGACACCTTGATTTTAGACTTCTAGCCTCCAGAACTGTGAAACCATAAATTGTGATATTTCAAGCCATGCAATTTGTGTTACCTTGTAATAACAGCCCTAGGAAATTAATGCAGGAGCGAAATGCATTGGCATCATTAACTTAAAATCAAAGACATGATCAGCTTAAACTGCCTGGAAACAATAAAATCCTGGGTGTAAGTTTCACAAATTATCTACCAAATTAACTTTTAAGAATAAACTGAGGGAGCGTATAGGTTTATTCTTATACTAAGAGATAGAAGGAGAGGTGAAGAAGAGAGCAATGTCAGCATAAAGAAAAAGATTTATTCATTCTTTTAATGAGCTAAGAAATTAAAGCAATATTAGATATCTAAATTGTTAAATATTGAACACTTCAGAAGTACATAGTGTCTAAATAACACTTAGTTGAGGAGTTTGAGTGTTGGAGTGTATAAAGATTTCAAAAGGAAAAAAAAAAGTGGTCATAAAGTTGTGCAAATTAGTGGAAAACATGAGTACAAGCTAAAGGAACACATTTTGAAGGTAAATGGTATTTTTTTGGCAACGGTGAAAATACTAGTGTATTTCATACATACAAAGATATGTGTATTTTTGTGTGATTTATTTTCTCTAAAGAATTAGATCTCTAATGATATATTTAGTCATAAATGACACGGCTGTACACCAAATTTGTTCATTCAGATGCATAAAAAGAGAGAAACAAGAGAAACAAATACCATTGGTATGTATCCCTGTATATTGCCCCGGGTAAGGACATCTAAAGACAGTATTGTCCAAAAGTATATGTAAAGCCCCTGTCATACTGAGACAGATGCAAGTGCATATGCTCAAAAGCCTGCCTGTTGTGGGTGGAGTCTTTAGAACAGTGTAACCTGATTCTGGTTAATACTGTATCAGTTAACTATTACTACAATTGTGCTGTTCAATAGTATATGACAGTAAGAGTTTATGGCTCTTGTCTCTGAAGTCAGACATTTGCTAGGCTCCGATGATCCTGACTGGACTTGCTCACATGACTTGGGATCAGTGGTCTGTTGGCTGATCTAGGCTGCCCTCAGATTCTGTTCTACCATCACTCATCTTCTAGCTGGCTAGACCCACCCCCCCCATCCTATTATCACAAGGAAGGTGGAGGTACAAGAGCACAGATGGAAACCACACAATGCTTCTTGAAGCCTGGGCTTGGAACTGGCATACCATCATTTTTGCCTCAATCACTTATCTAAGACAAACTGAAAGAGCACCACCAACACAAGGCTTAGGGATAAAAAATCTACCTTATTGTGAGAAACTATGACACAACATGACAAAAGGCAGATAAAGGTGAAGATAAAGAAATGAGGTCATCGCACTCTACCACAAATATTCAATTAACTTCTACAGTTGCCCCTTGGAGTCCCTATCACAACCTTATTTTGTTTCCATATAATTTATATATGATTTTAGTGATCTAAAATCTGACAATAATTCCTAGATATAACTTAGAAAATTGCCAGTTACGTTGTATGAATCAGTTTTATGAGATTAGTTAATATGAATCTTCTCCTGAGAGATAGATTTTACATTTGGATATTGAAAAAAAATTAGTTGTCGGGCTTCCCTGGTGGCGCAGTGGTTGAGAATCCGCCTGCCGATGCAGGGGACATGGGTTCGTGCCCCAGTCCGGGAGGATCCCACATGCCACGGAGCAGCTAGGCCCGTGAGCCATGGCCACTGAGCCTGCGCGTCCGGAGCCTGTGCTCTGCAACGGGAGAGGCCACAACAGTGAGAAGCTCGCGTACCTCAAAAAAAAAAAAAAAAAAAAAAAATTAGCTGTCTATTTTTGAAAGGCTCAGGGAAGAAACTATTTTGTAAGCACAAGGTGATCAATGTGGCCCTGGAAGGACCTTGGGGTTGGTCAGCTGGTCTCTCAGGCAAGCACAGCCCACTCTACCCAGGCTTCTGAATGACTGGGAAATAAATTTACCCTGATAATTAAATTTTTGGAGCATGATGAAATTTTAAAATTATTTTGACTACAGAATATTTTACATGAAAAATTTGGCACTATTATGTATTAGTCTTGGCTTATAAAATGACAATCACAAATGAAAAATAAAGAAAATAAGCTATGGCGATCAGCAATTTTAGTGAGTCTACTTTTACCCTTGATCTCTAATTTGATTCATCACTTTTTCCTAGTGTCTTTATCAATGTGTCTTTTCTTAAACTCATGCCTGTTTTTAAATGAGCTATTGCTCATTAGACAGATGTTTCAAAGATAACAGTGACATTTTTCTAAATAATGTCTGCTAGAAATTCTAACAATTGAAGATTTATTACCACAATAAATTTTTTTTAGGTTTCTAAAGAAAAAAATTTTTATTGAAGTATAGCTGATTTATATTAGTTTCAAGTGTATAATATAGAGATTCAGTGTCTTTACAGATTATACTGCATTAAAATTATTACATGATAATGTCTATAATTCTCTGTAGTAAAGAGTATTGCTCTGCATACAGTTTCAGAAATGACTGACTCACTTTTTTGAACTTGCTGCTTGTGACCTTTGAATTACCTACTTTAATTTTCTCCAAGTTTTCTGCTCTTTTTGTATAAAGCACATAAAAATATTTAGTGGTTCTTCCTCATTATCTCTTCAGTTCATAGTGCAGTGCTTGGAATATAGTGGTTATCCAGTAAAGTTTCAGTTTCTAGTTCAGTATCTCACACAGTCATTTAACACATGCTTGATAACAAATAAATAAAAGAATTTCACAGAAGCAGAAAAATTAAATTTTTTTACTTAGTTGTGTAAAATTTCTGATTTTAAAGGCTGTACTTCCTCAAAGAAAAAATGAGAACAAAAAACTACACTTTTTCTTGAAATCCACAGCATACTGTGGTTGAGATCAGAGATTTTAGAATCAAAGTACATAGATTTTTAACAGTGTTTTCTCATTCTATTCATTCACTTCATTAAAAAAATTATTGAGTATAGACTTACTGTATATACTTTTAGGCACTAGGATACACCAATGGAAAAAATGAAAAAAGGTAAAATTACATTTATCTTCCTAAATATTCTATAGGGTAGAAAACAATAATAGCTGTCTTATGGGCCTTTTTTTTTTTTTTTTTTTTCGCGGTACGCGGGCCTCTCACTGCTGTGGCCTCTCCCGTTGTGGAGCACAGGCTCCAGACGCGCAGGCTCAGAGGCCATGGCTCACGGGCCCAGCCGCTCCGCGGCATGTGGGATCTTCCCGGACCAGGGCACAAACCCATGTTCCCTGCATCGGCAGGCGGACTCTCAACCACTGCGCCACCAGGGAAGCCCTCATGGGACATTTTTTTTTGTTAGCTTTAAGTTTAATAATATACACATAAGATTAGGTTTATTATTGTTATTATTACTTGGAGATTATTTTCAGTATTTTTATAACATTTTGATAGATCTCACAACACCCCTGAAAGTTAGGCATAATTCTTAAATTTTTATTAATTAGGAAATAGGTTTAAAGAAATTAAAATTTTCATCCAAGATAATCTGCTAGACAGCAGATCTGGAACTTAAAGCCTACCTTATCTTTTCAAAACTTCCCTATATAACATTCCTCATTGGTTGTTCCACATTTTTTTCTCTTGCCGTCTTCTCATCCATGTTCAAATTGTTTATTTAAAACTCTGAGAAGATGTGAATGAAAGAAACTTGTTTACTTTTAATAAACTCATTGTTTCCTAAGTCTATTTGTCCTTTTAGCCATTGATAACTCCTCACATAATTTAGAGCACTTAAAGGTATCTGTCTACACCAAGTTTCTCACAATGGGGTGCTGCGAGTTTCCACCCAGGCATTCAAAATCCTCCTTCTCCTTCATTTCCTGGAACACCACCTCATTGGTATTGTCTGTGCTAAGCAATGGAAACAATCTTTAAGAAAACAATTTGTTGCATTTTCCCTAAATGATATTTTATTTGTCCAAATAGCTTAAATATATGTAAGAAAACTGAACTCCTATTACCAAAGGAGCATGGAAATGAAATAACAAAAATAAAACTGAATCCATTTTTTATGTTGAATCCATTTTTGATGTTGACTTAAACCCCCCTCCCCTTTTTTTAAGTTGTGGGATACAAGTGCATCTGGTCTGTGACAATGAAGTTAAGCGCTACTACATGATGAATAGATGAATATAGTAACAGCTTCCTTACTAACAAATGTACACTGATTCCCTGGAAGGATGTAAAATAGTACACACTATTTAGAAATAAGTTTCAGATATACCTCACTCTTGACATTCTTTTGTGTTTTGCCTGGCATTCTCTCCTTCATCTATATGAGCCATTATCATTTTAAGCCAGAAAATCAGAATCAGAAAAGTACAAAAGACTTACTCTTTTCCCCTCATTCTAAAGTACAGATATTCCAAGTTCCTTCCTGATCATAAACCAAAGAATAGAGGTAATTATACGTCTGTGTGAGAATATCAAACATGAAATTTTATCTTTTACTTTATACTTAATAGAATTACTACCTGATGGCAACAAATACAACAGTTACACGTGCAGAGTGACATATTCAATAACCTGCCTTTGTATCTGGAAATGGATTATGTAACAAAAACTTGCCAACTATTGTCCCATTATTAAGATAAATTTGCAAGATAAGAGGATGACAACTATCATCAATCAAATCATTCTGTACTAAGTAAACTATGGGCAGTTAATATCTCACCAACTAGCACAAGCAATGTGTATTACTACCTACAAAAATTCATTGCTTATGATAAGCTAATGAGCGTTTGAGATCCACAGTTATATTGTTAGACAGAAATAAGGACTAGAATCTATTGTCGAAATTAGCTGAGATTATTGATGATAGACTAATTAGAATAGCTGAAACAGATTAGTTGGAATTGAAATTAAATTCTCAACTTTGATGGTCAGGTGGAGTAAAAATACACACATGACTCCAGCCCTGCTGACAATCTCCACTGGTTGTTCTGTGTCCAAAATTCAGGGAGTGACTCTAAGACATTTCAAGATAGTTTGCTATGGAATACTCAGTTTTATATCAATCTCTATTTGTTTTCTGAAAGGACAGTCATTTTGGTCACTCAATGTCATGCTACTTTTGTTTTGTATAACCCTTTAACTTGCAACATTAATTTAGGATTTTATAAATATCTCAAAGATTTTCCTTTTATAAAATCTATTCTTTTTTTTTTTTTTTTTTTTTTTTTGCTGTACGCGGGCCTCTCACTGCTGTGGCCTCTCCCGTTGCGGAGCACAGGCTCCGGACACACAGGCTCCGCGGCCATGGCTCGCGGGCCCAGCCGCTGCGCGGCATGTGGGATCTTCCGGGATAGGGGCACGAACCCGTGTCCCCTGCATCGGCAGGCGGACTCTCAACCACTGCGCCACCAGGGAAGCCCATAAAATCTATTCTTATGTTTGTTTGGTTTGCAATGAAAGGTCAATAGTGCATTATATTAATTAATTAAACTCAACAAAACTCCATCTGAGTTAATATACACAACTTTTGCTACCCTTGTCCTAAGAGGAAATGTGATGAAAACTTTTACTTTTACACAGTCTAGAAAAAAATTTGTCCTGTAATTAAAGATGATATGGATCAATTATGTGGCCAAAGAGGGAATAAGAAAGAACATTATGATATTTCTTTCATAGTAAAAATATGCGGGGCTTCCCTGGTGGCACAGTGGTTGAGAATCTGCCTGCTAATGCAGGGGACACGGGTTCGAGCCCTGGTCTGGGAGGATCCCACATGCCGTGGAGCAACTAGGCCCGTGAGCCACAACTACTGAGCCTGCATGTCTGGAGCCTGTGCTCCTCAATAAGAGAGGCCGTGACAGTGAGAGGCCCGCACACTGCGATGAAGAGTGGCCCCCGCTTGCCACAACTAGAGAAAGCCCTTGCACAGAAACGAAGACCAAACACAGCAAAAATTAATTAATAAACTGCTACACCCAACATCTTCTTAAAAAAAAAAAAAGTTTCTCTGGACTTCCCTGGTGGCGCAGTGGATAAGACTTCACGCTCCCAATGCAGGGGGTCTGGGTTCAATCTCTGGTCAGAGAGCTAGATCCTACATGCATGCCACAACTGGGAGTTCACATGCCACAACTAAGGAGCTTGCCTGTGCAAATAAGAAGGCCTCCTGCAATAACTAAGGAGCCCACATGCCACAACTAAGACCCAGCACAACCAAATAAATAAATAAATAAATATTTTAAAAATATATGCCTCTCTTGTGATGGAAACTTACGTGAAGCTAAATCCAAAGTATTCACAAGTAGATATCTTGGGTGAGTTCAAATTAAAATTAAATATCAGATGGTGGCTGTGTGTTAGAGCTACTCTGCAAAGAACTCTATTTTAATAGTTAAAAAATTCCCTTAACTAATAGATAATAACTTATTAGATAATAAAGGATGGTGAGTACAAGGGAAATCCTGCATCCTTACTAATTTTATGGAACCAGGGATATGGTTACTTTTCACGACATAGTTAAAAATGTTTGAAGACCATAAATTCCTCCTCTCGGTATTGGTCCTTTAGTTCCCTCCATGCACTTCACAAGGCCTCTTCTGAAGAAATTGACTGTGCCTATGGCTTTATAAACTATGAAGTTTGCTATGATTTATTCACTTTTAATGTTCTGACAGTTTAATAACTAGGTGGCATTTCTTTTTGGCTATATAATGTTGAACAATATCTACCGTTGAACATTTGCATTTGAGATATCGTGTTAAAAGGAAAGATATGCCTTAGGGCAATTTGTAATAATGCCAGAGTCAAACGCAGAAATCAGAGAGGAAGAATTGATCTGACACCTTTTCATTTCAGGTGAAAAACTAAATATATTCATGTCACTTCAATGATAAGGTAGATCCAATTTGGGATCAAATCGTATAGTGTGTATTACAGTAGATTTACTGTAGTAATTGCAGTGCTTGTGGTGCCAACGTGGAGATATGCTTTGTGAGAGGATAAGAAAGGCCCCTAGAGACAGTCATATTTTTGGAAAGAAAACACTTCTATTCGCTGTGATATTTGTTGTACATGTTTCTTAGACTTTAACCAGTTTCGTGAAACCTGAGTGAACTGACTGGAAATAATGATATTTTACCAAATTGGTATTGTTTTGTTTTGTTTTTTGCAGAAAATAATGAAATATTTTTTCACATCTCCTTCCTTTCTTTTGTTAATGTATTTATATATTTATAGGAAAATATTGGCATAGAGACTTGATGGTTATAAATAAAAGTTAAAAAAAGAATTCTGGAAGATAGAAGTCCTTATGGAAAATGAATGAAAATATTTGCTAATTTTTGGTGGGTTTGGCTTCTACATTCCATTCTGTATTACTTTTAAGGATTTACTTTTCCCCTAAAGTAGCTGAATCAGCACAATGATTAGCATGAACTGTGTAGTCTAATGCAAGTACCATAGAACAATTGTTTTCCTATAAACATATCCAGTGGGTACATTAAATTCTTTTTATCCCCTATTAAACATTTAAGATAATTTTAATGTAAATGTTAGGCATACATTTTTAAATAGCATTTTCCTTAAATGCTGCCTATAAGATGTCTTCTCTCTCCTGGAAATGTCTAACTTTGTGATTTCCTGTGGCTAATTTAATCAAATGTCTTCTACCACACCAACTGGTAAGAATAAAAACTAGAGCCAAAACAAATCCTAACTTTAATGTTTACTGTCTTCAATGTAAAGTTTTAGGATTTAAAAATTACATGTTACTTTAAAACTGCCAAACTCACTCTGTTGCATTCGACTTTCTCTTTTTCAGGTAATTCGGTTGAAAAAGCATTGTGTGCAAAAGAATATCCTTGGTAAGTTACCTTTCATGTAAGAAAGGAAAAGATGTAAGAAAATGCTGAATAAATAATAATATTGAATATGTTGTAAGTAAAATATACTGAAGGAAAAATAACTGTCTGCAGTTTTGTACTCCATTTAGTAAATTTGTTTTTCGTAGAGTTTTAGGATAGCAATTCTGACATTGCTTTAATTGGTATTCTAGGACTGAGCAAATCAGTAAACATATTGTAGATAATGATATCCAGTTTCTTACTGTCAGAGAAAGTAGTTAAAAATAAAGAAGGGGGAATGGCTTGAGTGGATCCTATGGTGTTTGAGACACCAGTATGAACTCATGGGTTTTGATCAATATACAGACTGAAATTAAAATAGATATAGATGCACATGTGTATGAGTCTATGTACATTTCATATATTTCCTAGCTGTGTACACTGAGAGGGCTTAGGTGCAATGACACCCCAGTAGCAATAAGCATACCTTTATTTGGTTTGTATACATATTCTCCAATAAAAGGAACCAGGGATTCTTAGGGAAATAACTGATTCACGGTTATTATTCTGCTTGGACAACTGATTCTAATATGTATATGGCAACTAAAAGAACCACAGATCTCCACAAGGTTTCTGCAAAATGAAAACAACTTAGATATCAAGAAATTATAAATTGCAGTAATTAGGAGAGCCTATATTTATACTAAAGATAAATAGATGAATAAAATAAAATAGAGTCAAGAAAGAGACTACATATACACACATACACATGTATATATACACAAACATATACACAGGCAATCATACAGGTAAGTATATATGTGTGCATGTGTGTATATGTATGTATGTATGTGATGTATTTATGTATAAAGACACATTTATCTGGTATATATCTGGTATTACCTACCATCAGGGAAGAACTAATCTAATCTACATAATCTTTATGTTTGAGCATATACCATGTTATTCATTTCAAAATTAATTTATCTTCTAAACATTTATTGAAACACACACACTATGGGTACTGTAACTGAAATACAGAGAAATAAAGTTTCTATTGAGGGCCAATTATGTGCTAAACACACATCAAATTTTTTTTTTTTTTATAGCATGGCATACTATCTGAAGATGCATACATGGTTTGAGACTTAGCGAAGTATATGAAAGTGAAATATATTATTGGGGTTCACAATGTCAAAATCAAAAGAATTCCAGGCATCTATTTTAGTGAAAAAACTAGACTTGTGGGATATGAAACAAAAAGCAATTGCATTTTTAAAGCACCTCCTTTTAACCACCCTGTCCTGGAGATATATCAAATCCCAAAGCACTTTCATTTACTTACACATCTTATTAGATAGTCTAACTATTCCAGTTTTTTAAAAAATAACAGAATATGGTCAAATCTAAACACACCTTACTGGGCTTCCCTGGTGGCGCAGTGGTTGAGAGTCCACCTGCTGATGCAGGGGACATGGGTTCGTGCCCCGGTCTGGGAAGATCCCACATGCCATGGAGCGGCTGGGCCCTTGAGCCACGACCGCTGGGCCTGCGTGTCCAGAGCCTGTGCCCCACAACGGGAGAGGCCACAACAGTGAGAGGCCCACGTATCACAAAAAAATAAATAAAATAAAATAAAAATAAACACACCTTACTGTGTGATACAAACTAGAACTTCTGCCTTATTTCTATAATATGGCCAAGTGGTTTTTACTGGTCAGTTTGTTTTGGTATTTGTTTTACTCTTCCTCCTTGATTCTACTTTTTCTTCCTCAACTGCCACCATTTTGTGTACTTCTTGCTTTTCTAGGGTTTTGAAAAATGGGAGGCTAGATGGGTGATGTAACCAAGTTAGCCAAGGTTGATGATGTTGAATTACTTCCCTTACATTCAGTTATTTCATTTTTGACTGTTCTGTAAGAACTTTACCTGTCTCTTCTCTGCATTTTCCAGTTTAGATCATACCTTCGCTAACTGGCAACTTATAACTCCGCTATCAGTCCCTGACTTCCAGTGCATCCACCCCACGCTGAATCTTTCTGTCCTGGTAACTTTGACCTTCCAATCTGGCCTCTTGACCAGAGTTCTTTCCAAAGGACTCAAGTCTTAGCCTCTTTCCAGTAGGTTTGCATGTGGTCAACATGACCAAACAACTTTCCCCACCATGTGTGTGAGTGTAGCTTGCTCCTTTTTCTTCAGTTAGCCATCAGAGGCAGCTAAAGCCATTGTTTTGCCTTTGGAATTTTCACAGGAAAACCAGACTTTTCCACGAATCTTTTTCATCCCTAAAACCTCCAAGAGACACAAGCCAAGATCTCTCAATGTATTCTCTACTCCTTTCTTCTGAAAGCACCAGAGCCAGCCTAATAATGCATGCAGCACAAATAAAACTTAAGGGTGGAGAAGTCAATGTCACCTCCCTGCAAACATCCCCATGCCCAACACGTGCTTTTCTTGGAGCCAAACCAGATAAAAGAGGACAATCCTACTTTACATCACATTATATATACAAAGGTGTTTGACCATTATTATGTTAGTAATAGGAACTTGAAGATTTTGAACAGAAGTGACATAACCAGAGTCATACTTTTAAGAACAATATTAAGAAATAGAGTCACGGATGTAGAAAACAAATTTATGATTACCCAGGGGGAAAGTGGGGGTGGGGAGAGATAAATTGGGAGATTGTTGTTGACATATACACACTACTATGTATAAAATAGGTAACTAATAAGGATCTACTATATAGCACAGGGAACTCTACTCAATACTCTGTAATGCCTATATGGGAAAAGAATCTAAAATATTGTGGATATATGTACATGTATAACTGATTCACTTTGCTGTACAGCAGAAACTAACACAACATTGTAAATCAACTGTATTCCAATAAAAATTAATTAAAAAGAACAATATTAAGCATCTTTACTATTTCTACTTATACTTTTCTAAATCAATAAACTCAACTTGGCTTTGGTTGAAGAGTAGCAGCTTGCTATTTTCAGTTGGTTGTTGGTTATAGTGAACTTTGAGGTATAAGAATATGGGAAGCAGTGCAACCCAAGAGAGGTCATCTTATTTTCTGAAAAGGACCAAAATATTTTTTATTTTCAAGTGTAATTTCTGGTTCAATACAGCTGCATTCATCTAAATGATGTGACTTGCTACATATTTTCCTCTTATGGATCTACTGGATTTTTCAAGTTTTCATTTGCCAGAGGTTAGACTTTTAATGTTTTAATTATATTTGCTAAAATATTCTAATTCACATGAACATTATTGAATTGACTAGTTTTCTACAATTATTAGTTTTGTCTGTAATCCTGCATTAAAGCCTTTTGATTTTAACCTCCAGAAGGCTTGAAAAATAATCAATAAAAGCAAGAATTCTTATGGCTTGGTTTTAAATCCTTTTTATAATAATTAAATTAGTTCCCCTATCTTGGCCCAGACAAGCCTTTGTAATTTTCTGTTAAGCTTTCAGAAGTGGCTTGCATTATGTAATCAGAGAGATAAGAAAAAAAATAGACCCTTACTTAACAACATTATTTTTAAAAAGCACCACTGATTTAGTCTATATACACTATTGACAAAATAAATTAATAACAATGAAAAAAGCTGGTTTGAAAGGAGTGATTGCTGAGCTTTCATTTAAATTTTAGACAAAAATAGCTAAAGTAGTCTTGTTGCCTAAAATTACCTTGTTCAAATATTTCCCATTAGAAAGAATGATATTTGCAAATCAAACAGATGAGTTTGCAGCTCACATAGATGAGTCCTCTTCTTTGAAAATTTCTCACTATTATAACAAGATGATACTCTATTTAAACATAGCAATAGAATTCCACCTTTCATTCTGTTCTTTACTTGATGATGGACATTTCACTATTATGTGCTTTTCAGACTTCAAAAGTTGGTAGGAAAACTAACTTAACCTGAGGAGAATCAGGTTAAAAGTGGTATTTTTTGTTTCTATCTGTGCCCAATGGAAAAGTCTATGTCAGGTTGGACTTAAACTGGACAGTGTAATTCCCACTGAGTTTCCCCTAATTCTCAAATTTCCCGATCAGCCGCATAGTCAGAGGACTGAGCCAGGCTGTTACGCAGACTCAGAGGAACTTCTATTTGCAAATTCAGAAAAATGCACAAATGTAAATATTTTATGACCCAGCCAAAGAGTTAATATTTGAAGGATATGATGGACACATACAGTGATCACAAGTGTTCATAGATATTTTACTGGGAAAAATATCACCACTTTTCAGACACATTTGAGAAGAAAAAAAGGTGTACCTACTAGAGAAGTGTGGAGAGCACGGTCAAGTGGAGGTCGAATCTCAGGAAGCTCTATAAATTCAGGCATAATACAGAAACATGAGTACCAGCACCAACATCAACACGTACTGAGGCTCTACAGTGGGTCAAACACTATACTAAGAACTGAAAGTAAATTATCTCATTTAATTTCATAATTACCTAATAGAAGAATTGTTATTATCTCATTGTATTGGTGCAGAAAAAGTCTTAGACATGGTTAAATGTTTTCCAAGGATATAATGTTAATACATGGTCAGCTATGAGCTCACGATCTTGTCTAACTTGCCACTTAGGGTTACTTTGAACAGTCTTTGGCACATGGTAGATATTCCATAAAGAGTAGTTTTACTGTTATAGTTAATGCCATTGTCACTATTACTCCATTGTCAATTAGTGATGCTTAGTGGCAAAACCAGAGATAGAATTTTCTGTCTGAATTCTCTCCATTGAGTACATTTCCACCTAACAATACAGACAATCTCTACAATTAAAGACTGCTCCTATTATACAAACTATAAGTTTAATGTGTTGTTCACCTATTCTAAGTAATATAAATTTCATAGAGAATATTATATAAAATTTAATTATTACAGCAACCATGTTAGGTTATTACCTCCATTAAAAATGTAACCTTTACTGAGTACTTATCAAGTACAAGGCAATATGATAAACACTTCATATGCATTTTTATGCTCCAAATAACACTGTATCCTATTCTTATTACAATGACAACTAAGAAGGTTTTAAATCCTTTCCAATGTTATATTGCTAGTGAAGGAGTAATTTTGCTAAACTGAAGCTTAGCAAAATTACATATAGGGCTTAAAGCAAAATTACATACATAGCTATTAAGTGAATTAGGATACTGAAGTACAGAGATGGAATAACTTCCCAAGGTGGAAAAACCCAACAGAAAATCAAGCTAGAATTCAAATAACAGAGATTTAATGGTGTGAATAATTACAAAAATGATCAAATGAATGGCCTCATAATCATGGAACTTACAGGTAAGTTGTGGGGACTGCTTTGAATCCAATAATCATACAAATAACTATAAATTGCATAGTAATAATAGAAAGAAGAGATCCATGGTTCAGTGAAATGTTTCGGTGGGTCTGTATACCTAATCAGAAAGGTCAGGGAAGGAAGATTTCCCTGATGAAGGGGTGAGTAAGCTTTGAGGGAATGAGTAAAATAGGCAAGGAGGGAGAAGGAGAGTTGATGTTTAAAGTTCTCAATTTAGGAAGAGAATTTGAAGAACTGAGAGAATGCATCTCTCTTTATTGCATTCCACCATAACACTGCCATTATTTGAATTAAAAAGAACTCCTGTTGTTCTAGAAACGGGATAACTGGGTGGGAGTTGAAGCCACCATTTCTTCTTTCAATATGACCTAACATATTATTGTCTCCAGGCAAGTTCCTGTTCAACAGAAAACCAATTTGTCTGATTATGACAAATTTGCCAAAATATATATTAAAACTGCTGTGTCCAGAAAATATGTCTCTACCTTCTGGGTTGGACAGGGAAGCTTCTTCGAACTGCTTTTCAGGGGGCATTTAACAAAGTATCAGTCAAGGACTGATCAGAAGAGCTCTATGAACCCACGCTTGACATTTCATGCACAGAAATTTAATGCAATGAGTTGGGTGACACAACTGTCAGAAAAGATAGAGGGGTTAAGAAAGGGCCTAGAGTGGTTTTACCCAAAGACTAGAAAATACAGGAAAGAAGGTCTTACTACTGTTTCAGGAGGCCATGACCATCTGTATCTAAAATGCTCTTGGCCTCTGCAAGAGCATCGTGGTTTTTCTTGCTGTCACTGCAGGAGTGAGCAAGGCAGTCCGAGAGCCCAATGCTGCATGCAATGAAGTTTTAGAATTAGAATGCGGTTGTCCTTGCCCTGGTCCTCCAACGCTGTACTAGTGACTCCCACTGACAGAACCAACAGGACACTGCTGACAAAAGATCATGCCCTTTTCCATGTCCCTGTTATTTAAGTTAGGAATAGCACTGATTACCAACATTTCCCATGGAAAACACCAATAGTCCAAAAGCAGAAATGTTCTTTAGGAACAGAACTTGCTACTCATCATAAAACTAAAGTTTCATATGAGCCAATATTGTGTTTTTTTTTTTTTTTTTTTTGCGGTACGCAGGCCTCTCAGTGTTGCGGCCTCTCCCGTTGCGGAGCACAGGCTCCAGACTCGCAGGCTCAGCGGCCATTGCTCACGGGCCCAGCCGCTCCGCGGCATGTGGGATCTTCCCGGACCGGGGCACGAACCCGTGTCCCCTACATCGGCAGGTGGACTCTCAACCACTGCACCACCAGGGAAGCCCAAGAGCCAATATTCTTTATGCAGGTTAGCAACAGTAAGATTTGATGGGACATAATAGTATTTAAAACCAGATTTATATGCATTTATTGACTGATGATACTCTAAATTGTTCTGGGCTCAGCTTGGCAGTTTCTTTTGCTCATCTTGCTTGCAGCTGCAATCATCTGATAAATTGACTTGTGCTGCATGATCTAAGGTAGCCATACACTTGCCTGGTGGTTCACTGGGTCAGTTGGCTGCAACGCTTAATGCGTTCTCCACGGGGTTTCTACAGCTGCATAGTCCTAGAATCTTCATACTTTGCATGTGAGAATGGAAAATGATGCAGCCACTTTGGAAAAGAGTTTGACAGTTTCTTAAAAAGATATACATACATTTGCTACACAACAAAGCAATTCCATCTTTTGCATCCATCTAAAAGAAATGAAAACGCTTTCCCCACAAGTATCTTTATGGGAATGTTTTTACCAGCATTACTCATAAAAAACAGAAAACCAGGAATAACTCAAATGTCCATCTATTGGTGGTAAGTGTAGTATATCCAGACAATGAAATACTATTCAGCAATAAAGAGAAACAAAGCACATCTACAACACAGACAAACTTTAAAAACATAATGTTTATGAAAGAAGCCTGACATGAAACACCACATATGGTATGATTGCATTTATATGAAAAAGCAAATCTCTAGGTATCTAAAATAAGTTAGTAGTTGCCTGTAGCTGAGGTGGGAACAAAAAATAACTGCAAACAGGCACAAAATATCTTTTTAAATGAAGAAAATAGTTTAAATTGGATAGTAGTACTGGTTGCACAATACTACATTTATTTAAAGTCATTGGATCATATACATAAAACAAGTGAATTTTATTGTATGTAAATCATACCTACATAAAGCTGTTTAAAATGTGACTTTAAAAATTAAAAGATTGGTTTGAAAAAAATCAAGATTCATGATTAGAAGATTTGAATAACTTGATTAATTAAGGATTTAATTGGATTCAGTTGGGTCATTTAGATACTGTGAAAACTGAAAAAAATAATTTCCTTACTATAATACAAGTAAGTGAATGTATAAAGCTTTGTGATTGTAATGGCCAGATTGGCCCCATCTTGTGGCATGAGGAATCACTGATGCAGGGGTCCACTTAATGGACCCCTTTCCACAATAGGAAATGTCAAGTTTCCTATGGTGTGTGAGCAGTCGGAAAACTTCTTCTCTACTTGGATTTAAAGCAGTTCTTCCCACTACGATGTAATCAGAATCTTGGCATTGTTAGAGAAAGCAGCCATCCCGGGACTAAGGTGAGAGAGCATGAACAGCATTACTTGGTCTATTTTATTGGCCGAAATTAGAGCAACCATCTATGATTGAAGCTCCAAACAGATATGTGGGATAAAAGAAGAATGGGATTCTGGGAGGAGGATTTAGGCTGGCCTGTTATGATTATCTTAACCTGCGTGGATTAAGGGATATACTACACATATGCACACAAGCACGCACTGCATGCGCACAGGTGCACATGCACACTCACGAAAGCACTATATTGTTGGTTTGGAAGAAAATTCTTTCAATATTTTTATAAAGCACTAATTAAGAGAAGTCGTCTAAAAATACTGTTACATACTCTCCAGAAACAGGTAAACTCTTTGTGGTGTCAAGACCCTACTGCCCGAAGCAAGAAAATTGGAGAAAGCAGCAGCATTATCCAATTTTGTCTTGCAGAGTCACATTTCTCACATGTTCTGTTATACAACAGGGAACTTAGTATTCAGAGGTTGCCCCATAAGTAGTAACATTTGTTTTAAATTGGTGCCTATGCTGTGTAAAATGTCAGGAGTATACAGACAGTATACTCAATGTTTTTCTTCTTTTATTACCAAGATATTTATGGCAAAACATATCTATTTCTTATATTTTTCATCTGAACTAACCAACTGCTAGCTCATCAATTTAGTGAAAATAGTCAAAACACATAGTTCATGCTGTCAAAGCCAAGTATTGAATTGTAATAAGATTATTTCAGTAATGTTTTGTGAAACTACCCAAAGATAAGTCAGCCAGATCTTACACATAACATATAAAATGTCCCATCAAATTTTCAATAGAAATATTTTGAATAAAAATAACCTAGTTTTCCTTAAATAAAATATTTAATGAAAGTTGAGACTACAAAAATCTCACATTTAGAGGTAAGTCATCTCTCATTTTAAGAAAACATGATTTAAAAAAAATTCACTTGCTATTTCACTTCATTATGAGTGAAAACAAAAGAAATACAATTTTAGGGCATGTGATAGAAAATAATAACATATGCAACATGAAATACAAAGCAGAGGAAATTTTGGAAAGTTAGAATTCAAAATGTTATTTTAGAAATAGAGCTAGAAATATAATAGAGTATTGGAGGCATTCAATTAGAATCATTTTGGGTAGCTTTTCAAAAATACTGAGCCTCAGTTCATATCTTAGACCAATTAAACAAGAATTCCTAAAAGTGTGGCCTAGGTATTAGAATATTATAAATATTCTCAGAAGGATTATGATGTGTTAATTAGGTTCAGACTCACTCCTTAATCTAGATCATACTGTAATCAACAGCTTAGAATAATACAGCAAAATAGACTTCCTTTAACTTGGGTGCATTTTATCTTAATCTTATTATCTTTTATGCCTACTTTTCTGCAAATTTGGCTAAATTACATTGCCTTTTATATGTAACAGTTATCTATTTTCATGATGGGGATTTTGAGATATCACCTTACCTAAACTTTAAATGAGATGCTACGAGGCTGATGATATATTTATGTCACCCTACCTAAACTTTAAATAAGATGCTACGAGGCTGATGATATGTTTATGTCTTTAGTCTTTCAAAAATATAAGTTTAAATTAGATGGCATTAACAGCAGTAATTCAATTTTGTGATAGCAATAAAATATCACTTGGGAAATATTCCTTATTTTATTTAAAAACATTTACAGAACACTTAGTTCTACTTTTAGAGATACAGAGATGAATGAGTCACGTTTCCACAACTACTTTTCATTCTTGATATGATGATAGACAATAAACAAGTACACAAATATTTCAGGTTGTAATAAGTGCTGTGAAAAACTCAAGTAGCATAAAAAGCGACAGGCACACTTAGATATGTTAAAAGAAACTGGGGCATATTAAATATTTTAAGAGGTTTTTTTTTGTTTTTTTCGTTTTTGGCTTTTTTTTTTTTTTAGCAGAAATTGATTCAAATTGGGCAGTGCCAAACTGAAAATGGTAGGAGCGCTTCACCTGGCCAGTGTTCAGGGAAAGACATGTATAGAGAAATGGCCAAAGCAAAGCAGGGACACTATTTGATTGGATATAGCTTAAACTCTTATAGTTTGGGGGAAAGCCAAAAGTTGACTATATGTTATTGGTTGTCCTTAGGTTTTGATTTCTTAATCTTGAGGAGTTTACTGACTTAGGTTTTATTTTGCTTGTGGAGGTTACAAAGGCCTTAAACCCACGTCAATCTAAAGGCTTCCTTGTTTAATTTAACAGGTAGTAAGTTTAGGGAAGGCCCATTTGAACAGGTCACACTAGATCAGAGTGGGTAACTTCTAGTTCAAAAAGCAACTATTCAAAATAACTCTTTCCAGCAAATTCTGAGTCTCTCTGTGCAGCTTCAAGTACCCATTGATCTGTCAACTGTATTCATGTACTATCGTTAACGAACACAATAATGTACTTTGATTGCCACAGTCTTAGTCAAAATGATGGCAATCTTTCAGAAAACAAATTTCACTCGGATATAAAAACTTATTTTTGAAATCAAGACAAAGTTATTTTGATGGATTCTAAGCAACATGTTAAGATGAAGTTGGAGCCTTTGTGTTGATCTGGAACTCTGGTAGCTCTTGGTAAGCTTCAATTTGCTTTCCAGGCCTTTCAATCCTACTACAAAGTAGAATGGCATTATCCCAATTTCCTTACACCTTTCAATAGGCAGCTTTTCAGGTAATGGTAACAAATAGTCAGTGAGGAACATGGGAGAAGGGATGAAGAGAAAGCTGAAACACAGCCATTAATATTTAAATAGTATTCTATTCCATGACAATCTCACCCTAAAAATATGTAGTCTATGCTATTCTTGCTTAGGTGGTATAGTTTGTGTTAAAAATAAAATGGAAATAATTGTGCTGTCATATTATGTCCTTACATTATTACAAAAACAACTATATTAACTAAATTAACACAAACAAATCTGTTCAAATTTGTATAATATGAGGAATGCATGATCAATCTAATTCAAAATGTATAAATTACATTTATTCCCTATTTTCCAAATGATTTATTTCAAATAGTTTACTTGGTATCTTTTCTTATAAATTACAGAGATAAATCAGACAACTTTGAAAATTCAGCATAATTTATTTAACATTTCAGTTTAAGGTCAACTGTAATAATTTATGCTTTAAGCAAGTAACGTGGTATTAAAAAGTGCAGTCTTCAAAATAAAACACAAATATTTTAGAATAATTAAATATATGAGATGAGAGAAAGGAAGGCCCATAATAACTTTTCATTGCTAAATTTATTTGAGGTTGAAATTTTTGAATAAAGAGAACTGGTAACATTTGGATGATGACAGTGAAAAAGGTAAATATAATAAATGGTCATGAAATGTTTTTAGCAACACACTTTTTAAAAAAATAGTGGAATAAAAGGAAATCGGCAACGTGAGAGCAAGCTGACTTAGAAGGTGGGAGACGGGAGGAAAATTAGTTCCACGTTTGGATATATTCCATGTTTGGATGATTCTAGCTTCTATTCTGGTGCAAATGACCAAGGCAGAAGAAAATCCATACTGAAATTTGAGGGAGATGTGACATTTTGTGATTTGTGTGTGAATTATTCTTAAAGACAAAAATGAAGTCAGAAGTGTGTAAGAGCACTAGAATAGACATGAGGAGGATGTGCCTCTCATAATTAGAGAATGGGAGAAATAAGAAGTCCTTGAAGAAAATAGAGAACAGTCTTTAGACAGTGGGGAACCAGGATAATGTGCTGCTAGGAAAACTAGGAGGAAACATTTTCATGAATTTTGTGGCAGATAGTTACAAAATGCACCAAATTGCAAAAGGAGAAAAGTAATCAGAAAAAATATCAAGTTCTTAGAAAATTTCTGAAGTAGCTATCAATCATTTATGTGTTGCTACCTTTCTGTTGTTTAAGAAAAATTAATTTTGTATAATACATTGAGCCTGCCTTCTTATTCTTAATATTTCCAATAACTATAATATAAAATTATAAATAGGATAATCCATAACACATACTATAGCATGACCTAGGATAGTTTGATGGTGCCTTTTTAAACATATTTCTAAGAAATTACCAACTTAATTAGCAAAGCATTTCCAAGAAAGGAAAAACATGTAGGTAAGGTAAAAAGGGAGAGAACAAGTATATTTACAACTTTGTTTTCAGGTTCCCTTTTCTGAAACACTGAAAAGTATATTAATTAGATTTTTTCAAATTAAATATATTATGAAGATTTATGCAATGTCTGCTATTGCATATGAGTAACCAGTAATTTTTACATAGTACAGAAAATGATTAAATGTGAATAAATAGTTAAGAATTGGGTCAATATCTCACATGATTTTTCATCTGATTAAAGAAGTTACTGTCAGAATTTGTAAAAATTCCCTGTATTTAACAGCTGGGAAAATGGTGCCTCAGCAGAGGCATGAACTTTAATTGCCAAGGATAAAATGCTTATTTTAATTTTATCTATTATGTCAATTATTAATGGCACAATATAATACTAAATGAGTTTCCCTTCTCCCCAACCCTGTCTTTGGCTTGGATATAGATATGAATTACCTATAAACTAGAAAGAAGTCGCAGCTAAAATTCCCGTTTTAGTAGTTGTAAGCTTCTTCCCACATAATAACCTCTATCTAACATAGAACTAACAGTTAATATGCCAGAAAACCACTGTATAATTATGTTCACAACTTCAATCTAATTGAAGTACTGACAGCCATAACTAGCAAAGAATTTCACTACATGGTTTATTTCCAAGAAAATTTTAGTGGTGGCACTTCACTGTCATTCTTTCAGTGACAAATGTAAACCTCAAGGTCTGATTTACTTTTTTAAGTTAAAAAGTAATATTTAATTGAAATGTGATCTGAAAAAAATCCATTCATTCGAATATTTATTGTCTGCTGTGTTTCATGAGCTGTCTTTAAAGATAAGCAGTGAAAGAATAAACACTTGCAGAATCTCTGTCTTCAAGAAGACTGACATCTAGTGCATGCAGCTCTACTCAAAGATTAAGATTGGCCATTTGAGTGCAAATTTTGAGGCAAAATTTGGGCAATCCTTGGTCACAAGTCTTCAACCCTTGCATGGATGTTGAGAAATAGTGTCTTTGTTCTAAGCAACCCAAGCCATTATAATGTCCTGTGTTAACTTTCTAAGGAATGAAGGCACAGTAGATACCGGGGCCAGCGAGCAATCTCTACCTTGTTACCTAATGTAAACTGCATTTGAGGACGACGTGACCCAAGACAAAACAGCTTGGCAGAATAAAAGAATGAGGAAGAGAAGAGCCATTGCCTCATTAGCAATTCCTTTGATCTCTTTGACATTTGATTTGATATCCAGAGCAATATATAATGTCCTTAGAACACAATGACATTAAATTTTCTTTCCTGAGAATCTACTCAACCTAGTGCCATGCTGACAGCACTTACAGGAGTCTTTCTCCAAGTCTGCAGATTTCTGGTGATATCACCTGGGTTGCCTGATAAAAAATTCACATACTTTATCCCCAACTGTGGAACTACTAAACAAGAATCTTTCACGACAGGGCAAGCTCTCAAGGTGACTCTTATATACATTTATTTAAAGACCAAGAGAACTAAAGGAATCTCTGGGCAAACTGAGCATGAAAATCCTGGATTCCAGAATTTTGTTAATTATATTCCAAAAATGAATCACTGAATTCCATTCACTCCTTCAAAATCTGGTTTTAGAGATCTGTCATTTCCAGAAAATAAGGATACATGTGTTCATGGCATGTATATCTATCAATCTTTCTTGTTCTAAGGGAAGATATATTCAGTAATTTCAGTTTCCTGAAATATTAAAAGATGTCTACTTTTTATTATAAAGATATATTAAGGATAACTCATTTATTCAAAATGGTAGTGGACAGTGCATGATACAAAACTTAAATTTATCAGTTTTCCATATGCCTTCATCTAAGGTCTAAGTAATTCTCAACATATATCTCACCTCTCACCATGAGCTTATAATAGAAATTGAGCAATATAAAGGTTACACCCAAAGGGTTCCTGTAATACTGAATAATTGGATTGTTAGATACCAAGCCCTTCACTTCCATATTTGGACTCATCTAGGTTTTTATGAAACAGCACCTTTCTAACTTGTACCTTTGTCTTGAAATGCTGCACTGCTGGAACCCAGCTGCCTTGTAAGATTAGGCCAAACTGGACAACTTGAAGCTGCTGGCACGAGTTAACAGCAACATTCTAACTGAGTGCCTTTGTTCCTTTTCCCCAGTGAAACAGGTGAGGTTTTGTTCATTTATACATGCATGTAAAGCCATTTATGCTCATTTATAGCAATTGTTAGAGGCAGATATTCATGAAACACTATTGATAATATTTAAATATAATTTATCTCTTGCCACAGATGACCACAGTCCTGGTGAGACCCTTTTACTCATTACATTATGATTTAGCTTTTTATTCATTTTCATTCCTCTAGCTAGAGTTCTTGACAGTCATTTCAAATTCCATCTAGGGAAGAACACCAAGGGGCATGACCAGGATGAATAAGACTTCCCATTCATACTCTGAAGAGCCTGTATTCATGATACTGACCAGGGTTCTTGGCCTTCCTCAATCAATAAAAATTGACTAGAAGCCAGACAAGAAATTCAGGCAAAGGCTTTACTGGGGGCCCCGCTGCAGCAGGGGGGAACAAGAACAAACAACATGTTCCCTTACTTGCTCACTCCCCAAGGTGGAGCAAGCTTGTTTCTTGTAGGGGGTGAGGGTAGGGGTGTGTCCAGGGGTTGGGCCAGAGGGGTGGCTTAGGTGTTTTGCCCACCCCTCTGGTGGTGTTGAGTGCAGGGGGCATGCTCAGTACCCTACTTTTGCTTGTGACACCCTGTTTTTGCTCCAGACTCCTCAAAAGTGGCAGTTGGGCTTTTTTGGTCTCTTTGTATCGTTTGTCCAGAACTTGCCCCAATTTCACATGCACACAGTTATTCTTAGTCCCATGCAGTTTCTTTGTATTTTGTTGCTGGAAGAGAGGTGTGTCTAGGTGCAAGCATTGCAGCACTGCAGCAAAGGGTCCCAGGTTCCAGCCTGTCTCATTTGGATATGGCTTTGAATGGAGGAACATGTTTCCAGAAAGTTACTAAGTCATGGTGTATATTTACAATGAAACTATATCACAAAGTTCTTCAGAAAAGTAAAACAAAATATTAAAAAAAATTAAAACCATTACTAATTTTAACTTGATTCTTTTTCTTTCAAGGGAATAGTGGTCCCCTCTATGCAGGGAATGAAGACCTCACCCTTATTCTACACATCTGTTCCTTTGCCTTATAACTGGATAAGGAGAGTAAGTAAGCATTCTACAGAAAATATATTTCTAACACCACCAGCATACTAGCTAGATCTTATGTTTATGGGAAGGTAGAGTCAGAAACCAATAGTATCATCAGGTGAAACCCTGACAACACAACTTCAGCTTCAGCACACTGTGTCTTCTGCTGGTGTGTTATTCACAAGACTTAATGTCAAAAAAGAGACAGTTCTTTAGTTCTCCTCCCTGAATCCAGCATGTTTTGAGGGCACCTACCTCATATTCTTTTATGTCTAGAGATATGCCCATCAAAAACATGTGAGAATATAGGATAGTCAGAAAAGAAGGAAAAATGGACTGCATTATACAGGAAAAATGAATTCCATTCTTAACGGAAATGTGCATAAATTGCTTTCCACTGTATATGTTCTGAAAACATTCAACTCATTATATATCACACTAAATTTTTTCACCCCTTGAAAACTACTTTGACTAATTTAAATTTCAGTTGATCATTGCACAGATAGTATTAGCTCCCTCAATCACCAGAATAGTCAGTAAATTGCTTAATGGTCCCTAGAGCAAAAGGATCACCAAAATCCTATAAAGAACAGCCTTAAATGATACACTGCTTAAATACCTTACATAAAAATCTGTCATTTATTCTGCATAGAAGTAGGTCTTTGCTGTGTTAAAAAAAATAATAGTCCTCCAAGTGCAGTCACTTGTGCAAAGTCCCATGTCAGCAAACCAAGACCTAATCTAATGGCAGTTTCAACCTCTCCCAGGAATGCAAGCTTTACCCAGTCAATTTGGAATTATCTGGTCATCACTAGTGAGGTAATCCATTAGATAGACCCCGTCTGTCCTCCATAGGAAGGTGACCTTGTCGGAAACAATCTACTCCTTGTTAGGAACTTCATTTTCCCACCCCCTTCTATTTATACAAGCCTTCCATTTTGTACAGCTCCTTGGAGTTCCTTTCTATCTTCTAGATGGGCTGCTGCCCAATTAATGAATAGCTGAATAAAGCCAATTATATTTTTAAATTTATTTAGTTGAATTTTTGTTTTTTTAACACCTCAAAGTACCAATAATTGTAGCATTTCTCATGATTATTATTGTTGTATATGTGTCTATCTCTTCTAAACAGACTGAATTTTCTGGAGTGTAAATATCCAGTTGGATTATTTTTTTCCATTCCTCACCTATTCTTATTACATAGTGAATATACAAGAAGATTAAAATATTTCCTTGAATTAAATTCATTAAGATAATCCAGACCCTAAAGTAATGAAAATGTTTGGAAGCTTAGCTTCTTATATGTAAATAACTGTCAAACTTCTTGACTCACTATCCACTCACAGAATTAATTATTTATATTTTGAGTAATTGGGATTAACCTTTTCTCAACATAAGTAAGTTGTAGAATACTATATAATTATTCCATGAAATTTTTTCAATTTCAAAATAAATCTGTTCATGGTATACAGATGTGTCCAGATGCATACTTTTAAACCTAAATCCCAGATTTTTAATGGGGATGTGATAAATAAATATACATTTCCTACAGGAATAGTTTTTTTGGTTGGAAGTATAACTATAATAATAATTTTATCATTATAAATCAGCCGCTATGTGTCAGGCATACCTTTAAGCCTTTCATAAATATAATAATGCTAGGTCACAGACACCTCCTCTCTGGTTTACCCTCTTGAGGCTATTTTTCAAACTAGGAATGAATAAGTATGTGTTCCTAAATTTTAGAACAGAATTATCTATTCTGTCACCAGAACATCTGGTATCTAAACCACATGGATTATTTTAAATAAACAACCAAAACATTTGCATTTCACCCATGCAAAGGATTTAACTATGAATTATTTATAATTAAGACTTTTGTAAACCTCATGTAGACATAGAAAGAACCTGTAATTATTTACCTGGCTATTTATTCTTGATATTTTCCAATCCACATACCTAGAACAAGTTAATATCCCTTACAGGCTCGGCTATATCCAAGATCCTGAAACAAATTCCTTTCCTAATCCTGGGAGATTTAATTTGTTCTATTTCAGATGACTGACATTTTAGCATTTGGAACTGGTGTTCTAATTTCTGTTACTATATTAAATTTTTAAGAACAACAACAAAAATCATTTTAGTTCCCTGTAGAAATACTTTTACTCAGTTGAATGAATCTTACATTTTCAATATCTACAAGCTTCCATTAAAGAAAATATCTAATTGTTTTTTCAAACGTAATGAAAAACTGCCTATTATCCCCCTGTGCCCTTTATACAGTAAGTCCCCTACATACAAACGAGTTCCTTTCTGAGAGTGCGTTCGTTATTAAGTACCCAACCAACACAATTGGCTATACAGTACTGTACTGTAATAGGTTTATAATACTTTTCACACAAATAATACGTAAAAAACAAACACAAAAAATAAAGACAAAAATTTTAATCTTACAGTACAGTCCCTTGAAAAGTACAGTAGTACAGTACAACAGCTGGCATACAGGAGCTGGCATTGAGTGAACAGGCTGGAAGAGGGAGAGGAGGTGGGAGATGGCAGAGCTGAAGGATCGTTAGCAGTAGGAGATGGAGAGCAAGTTGCAATTTCACTCACGCCTGACGCTGATGGCACAGGTTCTGGTTCCTTGCTGGATTCAATTCTGTCTACCCTCTTGAAAAATGATCCAGTGATATCTGGGTAGTAGCTATTTTTATCTCACCATAGATGACACGGTAGCACTGGATTGCATTCTGAACGGCAGCTGCAACCTTTGTGTACCGTTCTACGTTTGGGTCCTTGCCTCAAAAACTAACAGCGTGTCCTCCAAAAAAAAAAAAAAAAACAAATCCCCTTGCCATTTCCTTTGTCATGAATCTCTTTGGTTCTTCAGCTACTTCTTCTTTCTCTTGTTCTCTTCTCCCTTTCTCTGGGCCTCCAATTCCATCATGTCTTCATTAGTAAGCGCCTCATGTTGCACAGCACGTTCGTGTCTTTGAAAGTTCCCAACTTGAATGTTTGTACGTAGGGGGCTTACTGTATAAGTATGTCCCGTGTGTCCCTTACATAAAACTCCTATAGAATATTCTACTGGTATTCAGAGCTGAATTGTGTTATATATATATATATATATTTTTTTTTCTTTTCTTTTTTTGCAGTACGCGGGCCTCTCACTGTCGTGGCCTCTCCCACCGTGGAGCACAGGCTCCGGATGCACAGGCCCAGCGGCCACGGCCCATGGGCTCAGCTGCCCCGCGGCACATGGGATCCTCCCAGACCGGGACACGAACCCGAGCCCCCCGCATCGGCAGGTGGACTCCCAACCACTGCGCCACCAGGGAAGCCCTGTGTGTTATATTTTATTGGATAATATAAGCTACATATGATAAACCATTTATGTCTCCCCATAGCAAAGAATTTGTTTCTCCTTATTCATTGACTGTACAAACAGTAGTTACTGTATTGTAGTTCCTACTATGTGCCAGGAACTGTATTATTCACTGAGAGTAAAGCAGTCAGAAAATAACAGATACAGGCCATTCTTCCATAAATACGGTGTAGTATAGTACATTAAAATAGACTGTGAACATTCTATGAATGAAAATTTATAAAGTCATAAGTTCATAGAGCCTAGGAATTCATTATAGTCAAGCTAATTAGGGAAGGGCTCTTGATTAAGTAATATAAAGCAGATATCTAAAGAAGGAAAGTTAGTTAAGTAGGAAAATGATTGAGAGGGGAGAGAAAACAATAGAAGGGAAAAGCCTTCTAAACAGGAGATACAGTATGAAAAAAAGAACATAAAAGTTTGGGGTAAATTTATGAAATATTGTCTTTTCAGCTCCGGTATCCAAGGGTTGCAAGTAGATCATTTAGAAGATAAGTCAATAGTAAGAAAGGGGGTAGAGTGTGATGACTACTTGAACTAGCATGGTGACAGTGGAAAGGAAATAAAGTTGTTTTTAGTGGAATTTTGGAGATAAATAGATACGACTTAGGGGTACATAGGATATAATATGTGAGTGAAAGTAAGTGTGACTTCTCAGTATCTGTCATATTCATAAAGATGAAGAGTGGTATCAATCGCCGAGATACAAACCCTGAAGGAGACACAGTTAATTTTCTTGCTGGGGAGGACAAGGGAAGAGATTCTGAGCTTATTTGGAATATGTTCAATTTGAGGTAACTTTGGCCTTTATTTAACATATTTTTAATACTCTACTTTGTGCCAAGATAAGTTTTCGTTCCTTTAGGTATTAAGTGAACAATTAGAGATGTGAGTCTGGAGCTCAATGAATAAGTTTACATATAAATTTGCAAATAATTTGCATATAGATGATATATAGATGACAATGGAAGCTTTTTAACATGAATAAGGTGAGAGTGAGAAGAGAAAAGATACAGACAGTACTGAGTCTTGAGGAACTCCAGTGTTGAGGTAGAGAGAGGTAATAATCCAGAAAAAAATTGAGAAACAGGGGCCAGATATAGCAGAATAAGATAAACACGACTTGAGTGGCAAAATACAAGGAAAATGTTTTGCAAAGGAAGTAATTCACCAGACAATTAAGGAACCTAAAAATATGTCTCCAAATTAACCTCCAGGAGGTCCTCAATAATTAAAGTGAGTGTTGTTTTGATGGAATGATTGGAGCACAAGACAGCTGAATGGGGTTAAAGAGTTTTAAAAAAAAAGTGAGAAAGTGGATACAGCATATGTCAACCACTGTAAAGAAACTTCATTGTGAAGAAGGAATTGATGTTGTAGTTTTGGAGGTTACATATGGCCCAATAGACTATTTTAAAGATAATTTGACAATGTTTCATTGACAGTTGAAAGGCTTTATTATAAAGTGAGTAGTTGACAAAATAGATTATGTAGGATTCCTGATAAGGAAGGTGGAGACGACATTGTTGAGGTTCTGAACAGTGTGTATAGTGCTAATGCTGCAATATTCTCCAGTAGTACATGTGACCCTTTTTGGAAGTGGAGAAAACAGATGATCAAGCTTTAGAATTTGTCCCCTGGGTACATGAGAATAAAAAAGTGAACGAGGTTTAGCATATTAGCATGAGAGTTATTAAAATAATGAGCCCTGGAGGAAAGACTGAATATGGAGGGGTAAATGATGAGGGCAATGAATGGAGATATGGAAATATGGAAAAGTGGAGATTTGCATGGTGTCAAAAGAATGTATGGATAGAAGTAATTCACAAGTGAATTGAGAAGGTTGGTATAGAGAGCAAAGGTGAGTCATAGGAGCACTACCGGGTGGAACAAGATCTAGCTTATGATGTAGGAGTATGTGGCCGAGGAACGAGGGAGAAAAATCATTGGAGATGAAGATATTAAAGAACAGAGAGGCTGAATGTTGAGATGCTCACTTATATGGAAAGTGGGCTCACCCAGAATATTGATAATAAATGGGGTGGAGAGGAATACCGAAGTTAGATGCTGACATGTTATAGATAATAGCAGGAAGAGGAATGTTGGGTGGTATAGCACAAGCACACATGTCTCAAGGTGAAGAATATCTACAAGATCTACAAGATTAGTGAGTATAGATCTGGACCTTATACCAAGGATCAAACAGAACATTAAGCACAGCAAACAAAGGTGAAGTGCATATGGGGTGAGTGAATAGTCACCACTGGGTAGGGTTACATATAAAGTAATTCTCAAGGAAGGGGACATACTTCAGTTAAGGCATGAAACACTTAAGAACACATTGATAGTGAACAGTATATAACGTTTAGGTGAAGAGCAATAAGGTTACTGAATTAAAACTTATTGAGATGAAGTTGCAGTAGATGATAGATTGCAAGGGTAAGATCTGGGGAGGGTATGGAATTTTGAGTGGGGAAAAGAGGACACTATATGATTTTCAGGGCAGACATTTTTTGGATAGTGTGCATAAAATTTAAATAGAGGTTACCATCTGTTTTACGTTCCATTCCATTCTGTGGTTCAAAATCCTACAGGGACAACAGGCTCACATCTCCTGCCCACTCCCTTAACTGTGACAAAACATTGACTATAAAGATCAGATTTGGTTTTTTGTTTTCCTTTCTTAAGCTAACAGAGGTGAATATAATTATCAACATGGTAGCAATGTTTATCCACTGCCTACAAGCATAATTCCTCCTCCATTATTTCAAAAATTATTATTTTATGAATACATCAGATACTATGCTTGGACACTATAAGACTGGATCAAGTTAAAATACAGATGGAATCATTTGTGCATATTCATGATTATTTCTCATTACTGGAGGCTGCCTATCACTATATTTTCAAACACATCAGCTTGAAGCATTTGGTATTTCCATAAGTAGTGTTCATCATGAAAGCATTAACATTGTGTTAGAAGGTGAAGTAAGTGCAATAAATGCATCTGTTTTTACATTATGATCCTTCAATTTATGTTAATTTCAGAAGATATAAAACAGTATCTTATGTATCTGAAAAATCTGTATAAGGTTGTAATTTTAATTTATCAGTGTTTCTACATTAATTAAATATGCACAGATTTTTAAAATAGAGATTAAAATATGAAAGTGATGAAGCTATTTACAATCTAATTAGCTCAAAATTGGATGAGTAATATAAATGCATAATTTATGTGGTTTGACTATGACAAACTTGAAAGGGAGATTATGGAATTAATAACAAAAAAAGTATCTAAAAAAAAACTTTGTAATCAAAGCAAGAAGAATTTCATGACATCTTTAAAATAATTCTTCCATATTTTATTTTCTGGAAAGTTTTCTATCATATACTGTTGAACAAATACAGAGTGAAACGTGAAAATATTTTACTTCCTACAGAATTCCTAAAAAGACCCCTCTTGTTGCAAAATACTTACAAAATAGATAAATAACAATTTTTATATAAACTCACTTGATGTATCTTTTGCTCACTTTCTCTCCTTATCTTTTTCTTTCACTATGAACAGAGTAAGTTGTATATTTCATTGCCCTTTATCCCTAATACTTCAGTATGTATTTTTTAAGAATAAGGACATTCTTTTATAAAACCACAGTGCAATTATGAACATGTAATATTGATAAAATACTTTTATCTAAATTGCTCTGCATATTCCAGTTTGCTGATTGCTCCAATAATCTTCTGTAGCAAATTTTTTTTCTCCAGTAAAGAAGTCAGTGTAGCTGATGAAAGAAATTGCAAATGACACTAACAGATGGAAAGATATACCATGTTCTTGGATTGTAAGAACCAATCTCATCAATATGACCACACTACCCAAGACAATCTACAGATTAAATGCAATCCCTATCAAATTACCAATGGCTTTTATCACAGAACCAGAAGAAAAAAAAATTTAATTTGTATTGGGACACAAAAGACTCTGAATAGCCAAAGCAATTTTGAGAAAGAAAAATGGAGCTGGAGGAATCAGGCTCCCTGACTTCAGACTATAGTATGAAGCTATAGTAATCTAAATAGTGTGGTACTTGCACAAAAACAGAAATACAGATCAATGGAACATGATAGAAAGCATGGAAATAAACTCACACATCTATGTTCACCTAATCTATGACAAAGGAGGCAAGAATATACAATGGAGAAAAGACAGCCTCTTCAATAAATGGTGCTGGGAAGACTGGACAACTATGTGTAAAAGAATGAAGTTAGAACATTCTCTAACACCATACACAAAAATAAACTCAAAATAGATTAAGGACCTAAATGTAAGACTGGACACTATAAAACTCTTAGAGGAAAACATAGGTAGAATACTCTGACATAAATTGCAGCAGTATCTGTTTTGATCCATCTCCTAGAGTAATGGAAATAAAAACAAAAATAAACAAATGGGACCTAATAAACTTAAAAGCTTTTGCACAGCAAAGGAAACCATAAACAAAAAGACAATGTACAGAATGGGAGAAAATATTTGCAAACGATGTGACAGATAAGGGATTAATCTCCAAAATATACAAACATTTCATACAGCTCAATATCAAGAAAACAGACAACCCAATCAAAAAATGGGCAGATCTAAATAGACATTCCTCCAAAGAAGACATACAGATGGCCAAAAGGCACATGAAAATATGTTCAACATTGCTAATTACTAGAGAAATGCAAATCAAAACTACAATGAGGTATCACCTCACAGTGGTCAGAATTGTCATCATCAAAAAGTCTACAAATAATAAATGCTGGAGAGGGTGTGGAGATAAAGGAACCCTCCTACACTGTTGGTGGGAATGTAAACTGGTACAGTCATTATGGAGAACAGTATGGAGATTCCTTAAAAGAGTAAAAATAGAGCTACCATATTCTTCTGAAATCCCATTCCTGGGACTATATCCAGAGAAAATCATAATTCGAAAAGATACATGCGCCCCAATGTTCATTGCAGCACTATTTAACATAGCCAAGACATGGAAGCAACCTAAATGTCCACTGACAGATGAATGGATGAAAAAGATGTGGTATAAATATATACACAGTGAAATACTACTCAGCCTAAAGAAAGAAAGAAAGAATGCATTTGTAGCAACTTGATGGACCTAGAGGTTATCAAGCTAAGTGAAGTAAGTCAGAAGGAGAAAGATAAATATATGATATCACTTATATGTGGAATCTAAAATGTGATACAAATGAACTTATTTACAAAACAGAAACAGTCCTACAGTCTTAGAAAACAAAATTATGGTTCCCAAAGGGGAAATGGGAGTGGGGGGAGGGATAAATTAGGAGGTTGGGATTAACATATACACACTACTATACCTAAAATAGATAAATATCAATGACCTATTGTATGGCACAGGGATCTATATTCAATATTTTTTAATAACCCATAAGGGAAGAGAATCTGAAGGAAAAAATATATATAACTGAATCGCTGTGCTGTACACTTGAAACAAACACATTATTGTAAATCAACTATACTTCAATAAAAAAAAGTCTGTAACTATGTATGGTGACAGATGTTAACTATACTCATTGTGGTGACCATTTTGCAATATATACAAATATCAAATAATTATCTTGTACACCTGAAACGAATATAATGTTACATGTCAATTATACCATAATAAAAATATAAAAACATAGTTTTACAGAAAAAAATTAAAAAAAAAACAATCCAGTCTAGGATCAGGTATTCTATTGAGTTGTCATTTCTCTTCAGTCTCCTTAGATCTGGAAAAAATTGTCAGCTTTACTTTGCACTTTATAAATTGACATTAATGAAAATTATCATCCCTCTGATGTTGTTTTAAATTTATTTAAAAACAAAACTTTGAGTTTGTCTTGCTTCCTTATGATTAGATTCAGGTTTTATATTCCTAGCTTGAATATTCCACATTTTGTCTCTCTTAATGTAGATATCACATCTGGAGGCACCCAATGTCTGTCTGCCCCTTATTAATAATATTAATTTTCATCATAATGTCAAGGTGTCTTCTGATATGTTCATTATAAACATGGTTATCAGACTATGGGCCAATGCATTCTAGGGTTCCATGATGAACACATGGGGTGACCAAGGATACTTTTAATTTTCTAGGGAAACACAATGACACGTGTCATCTGCCAGTAACTGCATAAACTATTAGCTTGAGGTCAGCTTACAGTTAGATTAGATCATCCTATGTTCTTTCAAAGATGTTATAATGGTGAAAACCTAGGTATTTAGTGTTCACTGTGATGAAAACAAGACCACAAAAAAGCAATGTAGATACTCACAGTCTAATCTGATTCCAAATTTGAGAATTTGTTCAGTGCTCAAAAGGTAGATACATCCCATTAGGTTATTTAGGAATGAAAGAAAATGGTTATTTATTTCCTTCAACATATGTGTATTTTTCCCAAATGGTTAGTAAGTCTTTGGATATAGCTATTAATAAGTTGCTTGAATTTCCTTAATAAATTGAACTGTTTGGTATTTCTTTTGGACCAGAAATATTAAAAATTACTCTAATATTGTACTAAGTGTTGTAAGCTTCTCTGCTATATGGTTACTACTCTTTTCCATTATAATTAATAGCTAATCTATGCTGAGACACTAAGATACTCATTTTTGTCTTCAATAGTTAATCTACAGGGAGATACTTAAAGATACTCAGCAACATGCACCAGTAATAATTACAACATGATTATTTATCTCCATTATTCCCTCCAAAATTAATGGTCCACACTTGGCCTTTTTACAGAATGAGTCTACTTTTTCTTCCCATCCATCCATCTAGCCAGCATTTATTATAGACATGGTCTCATGGATTACATCTCATTTCAAATTTTATAATTCATCACTCTCCTTAATTATTTCACTGATCAAACTGTCCCACATTTGGCCAGTGGAAGCCTATTCAGGTGGTACTTATGTCCTTGTGACATGCTTTTTTTTTTAAGTGCTTCTTTACTTTCTGGCATGGCAAGATGCTCTAGTCTCATCTTGTACTTCCCTGAACCAGCCATACATTTAACTATTTCTCCAAGGAATCTAACTCATATACTTGCATATTCGTGCACATACATATTTTAGAAATCAGTCCATATCAGCACCTCCAATTCAACCTGGCCAACAATTTTCTTTCTTTATCCCTTTCAATATTTGAAATCTTTTCTTCCAAAGTGATATTGCTGGCCCCCACCCAATACATCAAAATATTTGCTCATTTTCTAAATGAGCAAATACTGTATTCATATTTCAAATAATCATTTCTATTTGGGTACCTTATTCATTTGAAATACATTTGGGTTAATTTGCTTCTATTTGTTTTCATTTTTAGCTTTTCCTTCCTCCCATTCTTATTTCAAGGTAAAAAATATAAATAGCATTTCCATGCTTGCAGAAATCAAGGTCTTACAAAGATCATTTAAAAGATCTTACAAAGATCATACAAAGATCACTTGCTCTTGTCCACTTTCCAACTCCACTTCTTATTGGTGACATGAATTTGGGGTGTGATTTATACTTTTTGTGTTTCTTTTCACAGAGACAAGCAAAAATATGGTTATTGCTTACTGTCTCTACTTTCTTACACCAAATGTAGCATATTATATATTCTATTTTGCAATTGCTTTATTTATTTTTTATACAGCAGGTTCTTATTAGTTACTTATTTTATACATGTTAATGTATATATGTCAATCCCAATCTCCCAGTTCATCCCACCACCATCACCCCCACCCCAGCTTTCCCACATTGTTGTCCATACATTTGTTCTCTACATCTGTGTCTCTATTTCTGCCTTGCAAACCAGTTCATCTGCAGCACTTTTCTAGATTCCACATATATGCGTCAATATACGATACTTGTTTTTCTCGTTCTGACTTACTTCACTCTGTATGACAGACTCTGGGTCCATCATGTCTCTACAAATGACCCAATTTTGTTCCTTTTTATGGCAGAGTAATATTCCATTGTGTATATGTACCACAACTTCTTTATCCACTCATCTGTCGATGGGCATTTAGGTTCCTTCCATGACCTGGCTAGTGTAAATAGTGCTGCAATTAACATTGGGGTGTGTGTGTTTTTTTGAAATATGGTTTTCTCTGGGTATAGGCCCAGTAGTGAAATTGCTGGGTCATATGGTAATTCTATTTTTAGGTTTTTTTTTAATTAGTTTCTGCTTTATAACAAAGTGAATCAGTCATACATATACATCTGTTCCCACATCCCTTCCCTCTTGCATCTCCCTCCCTCCCACCCTCCCTATCCCACCCCTCCAGGTGGTCACAAAGCACCGAGCTGATCTCCCTGTGCTCTGCGGCTGCTTCCCACTATCTATCTACCTTACGTTTGGTACTGTATATATGTCCATTCCTCTCTTTCGCTTTGTCACAGCTTACCCGTCCCCCTCCCCATATCCTCAAGTCCATTCTCAAGTAGGTCTCTGTCTTTATTGCTGTTTTACCCCTAGGTTCTTCATGACATTTTTTTTTCTTAAATTCCATATATATGTGTTAGCATATGGTATTTGTCTTTCTCTTTCTGACTTACTTCACTCTGTATGACAGACTCTAGGTCTATCCACCTCATTACAAATAGCTCAGCTTCGTTTCTTTTTATGGCTGAGTAATATTCCATTGTATATATGTGCCACATCTTCTTTATCCATTCATCTGATGATGGACACTTAGGTTGTTTCCATCTCTGGGCTATTGTGAATAGAGCTGCAATGAACATTTTGGTACATGTCTCTTTTTGAATTATGGTTTTCTCAGGGTATATGCCTAGTAGTGGGATTGCTGGTAGTTCTGGTAGTTGCTGGTAGTTCTGTTTTTAGTTTTTTAAGGAACCTCCTTACTGTTCTCCATAGTGGCTGTATCAATGTACATGCCCAACAACAGTGCAAGAGGGTTCCCTTTTCTCCACACCCTCTCCAGCATTTGTTGTTTGTAGATTTTCTGATTATGCCCATTCTAACTGGTGTGAGGCGATACCTCACTGTAGTTTTGATTTGCATTTCTCTAATAATTAGTGATGTTGAGCAGCTTTTCATGTGCTTCTTGGCCATCTATATGTCTTCTTTGGAGAAATGTCTATTTAGGTCTTCTGTCCATTTTTGGATTGGGTTGTTTTTTTTTTTAATATTGAGCTGCTTGAGCTGTTAATATATTTTGGAGATTAATCCTTTGTCCACTGATTCGTTTGTGAGTATTTTCTCCCATTCTGAGGGTTGTCTTTTCATCTTGTTTATGGTTTCCTTGTTGCTGTGGTGAATGGGATTGTTTCCTTAATTTCTCTTTGTGATCTTACATTGTTAGTATAGGAATGCAAGAGACTTCTGTACATTAATTTTGTATCCTCCAGATTTACCAAATCCATTGCTTAGCTCTAGTAGTTTTCTGGTGACCTCTTTAGGATTATCTATGTATAGTATCATGTCATCTGCGAACAGTGATAGTTTACATTCTTTTCCAATTTGTATTCCATTTATTTCTTTTTCTTCTCTGATTGCTGTGGCTAGGACTTCCAAAACTATGTTGAATAAGAGTGAGTGGCGAGAAGTGGACATCTTTGTCTTGTTCCTGATCTTAGAGGAAATGGTTTCAGTTTTCACCACTGAGTACAAAGTTTGCTGTGGATTTTTCATATATGGCCTTTAATATGCTGAGGTAGGTTCCCTCTATGCCCACTTTCTGGAGAGTTTTTGTCATAAATGGGTGTTGAATTTTGTCAAGAGGTTTTTATGCATCTATTGAAATGATCATGTGGTTCTTTGTCTTCAATTTGTAAATATGGTGTATCACATTGATTGATTTGTGTATACTGAAGAATCCTTGCATCCCTGGGATAAATCCCACTTGATCATGGTGTATGATCCTTTTAATGTGTTGTTGGATTCTGTTTGCTAGTATTTTGTTGAGGATTTTTGCATCTATATTCATCAGTGATATTGGTCTGTAATTTTCCTTTTTGTAGTATCTTTGTCTGGTTTTGGTATCAGGGTGATGGTGGCCTCTAGAGCGAGTTTGGGAGTGTTCCTTCCTCTGCAATTTTTTGGAAGAGTTTGAGAAGGATGGGTGTTAGCTCTTCTCTAAATGTTTGATAGAATTCACCTGTGAAGCTATCTGGTCCTGGGCTTTTGTTTGTTGGAAGATTTTTTTTTTTTTTTCCGGTACGCAGGCCTCTCACTGTTGTGGTCTCTCCCATTGCAGAGCACAGGCTCCGGATGCGCAGGCTCAGCGGCCATGGCTCACGGACCCAGCCACTCCACAGCATTTAGGATCTTCCTGGACCGAGGCATGAACCCGTGTCCCCTGTATTGGCAGGTGGACTCTCAACCACTGTGCCACCAGGGAAGCCCTGTTGGAAGATTTTAAATCTCAGTTTCAGTTTCATTACTTTGATTGGTCTGTTCGTATTTTCTATTTCTTCCTGCTTCAGTCTTGGAAGGTTATACCTTTCTAAGAATTTGTCCATTTCTTCCAGGTTGTCCATTTTATTGGCATATAGTTGCTTGTAGTAGTCTCTTAGGATGCATTGTATTTCTGTGGTGCCCATTGTAACTTCTCCTTTTTTGTTTCTAATTTTATTGATTTGAGTCCTCCCTCTTTTTCTTGATGAGTCTGCCTAAAGGTTTATCAATTTTGATTATCCTCTCAAAGAACCAGCTTTTAGTTTTATTGATCTTTGCTGTTGTTTTCTTTGTTTCTATTTCATTTATTTCTGCTCTGATCTTTATGATTCCTTTCCTTCTACTAACTTTGGGTTTTGTTTGTTCTTTCTCTAGTTCCTTTAGGTGTAAGGTTTGATTGTTTATTTGAGATTTTTCTTGTTTCGTGATGTAGGATTATATTGCTATAAACTTCCCGCTTAGACCTGCTTTTGCTGCATTCCATAGGTTTTGGACTGTCGTGTTTTCATTGTCATTTGTCTCTAGGTATTTTTTGATCTCCTCTTTGATTTCTTCAGTGATCTCTTGGTTATTTAGTAACGTATTGTTTAGCCTCCATCTGTTTGTGTTTTTTATGTTTTTTCCCTGCAATTTATTTCTAATCTCATAGCATCGTGGTCGGAAAAGATGCTTGATATGATTTCAGTTTTCTTAAATTTACTGAGGCTTGATTTGTGACCCAAGATATGATCTATCCTGGAGAATATTCCATGTGCACTTGAGAAGAAAGTGAAATCTGCTGTTTTGGAATGGAATGTCCTATAAATATCAATTAAATCTATCTGGTCTGTTGTGTTATTTAAAGCTTGTGTTTCCTTATTAATTTTCTGTTTGGATGATCTGTCCATTTGTGTAAGGGAGGTGTTAAAGTCCCCTGCTATTATTGTGTTACTGTTGATTTCCTCTTTTATAGCTGTTAGCTTTTGCCTTAGGTATTCAGGGGCTCTATGTTGGGTGCATATATATTAATAATTGTTATATCTTCTTCTTGGATTGATCCCTTGATGATTATGTAGTGTCCTGCCTTGTCTCTTGTAACATTCTTTATTGTAAAGTCTATTTTATCTGAGTATTGCTACTCCAGCTTTCTTTTGATTTCCCTTTGCATGGCATATCTTTTTCCATTCCCTCACTTTCAGTCTGTATGTTTCCCTAGGTCTGAAGTGGGTCTCTTGTAGATAGCATATATATGGGTCTTGTTTTTCTATCCATTCAGCAAGCCTGTGTCTTTTGGTTGGAGCATTTAATCCATTCACATTTAAGGTAATTAATGATATATATGTTCCTATTACCATTTTTTAGAACTGCTTTGGGTTTCTTTTTGTAGGTTCTTTTATTCTCGTGTTTCCCACTTAGAGAAGTTCCTTTAACATTTGTTGTAGAGCTGGTTTAGTGGTACTGAATTCTCTTAGCTTTTGCTTGTCTGTAAAGTTTTTGATTTCTCCATTGAATCTGAATGAGATCCTTGCTGGATAGAACAATCTTCATTTTAGGTTCTTCCCTTTCATCACTTTAAGTATATCATGCCACTCCTTTCTGGCTTGTAGAGTTTCTGCTGAGAAATCAGCTGTTAACCTTATGGGAGTTCCCTTGTATGTTATTGGTCGTTTTTCCCTTGCTGCTTTCAACAATTTTTCTTTGTCTTTAATTTTTGCCAATTTGATTACTATGTATCTTGGGGTGTTTCTCCTTGGGTTTATCCTGACTGGGACTCTCTGAGCTTCCTTGACTTGGGTGGCTATTTCCTTTCCCATGTTAGGGAAGTTTTTGACTATAATCTCTTCAAATATTTTCTCGGGTCCTTTCTCTCTCTCTTCTTCTGGGACCCCTATAATGCGAATGTTGGTGCATTTAATATTGTCCCAGAAGTCTCTTAGGCTGTCTTCATTTCTCTTCACTTTTTTTTTTTATTCTGTTCTGTGGCAGAGAATTCTACCATTCTGTCTTCCAGGTCACTTATCCGTTCTTCTGCCTCAGTTATTCTGTTATTGCTTCCTTTTAGGGTATTTTTCATTTCAGTTATTGTATCATTCATCTCTGTTTGTTTGTTCTTTAATTCTTCTAGGTCTTTGTTAAACATTTCTTGCATCTTGTTGATCTTTACCTCCATTCTTTTTCTGAGGTCCTGGGTCATCTTCACTATCATTATTCTGAATTCTTTTTCTGGAAGGTTGCCTATCTCCACTTCATTTAGTTGTGTTTCTGGAGTTTTATCTTATTCCTTTGGCTGGTACATAGTCCTCTGCCTTTTCAATTTATCTGTCTTTCTGTGAATGTGGTTTTCATTCCACAGGCTTCAGGATTGTAGTTCTTCTTGCTTCTGCTGTCTGTGCTCTGGTGGATGAGGCTATCCTGCAATTGCTTTGTCATATAAACCTACCTCCTAGAAATTTTTCTGTTTCCATTCACTGGTATCTTCTTCATTCTTTTTGCCAGTTGTGCAACACTCTAATATGCTTTTTTTTTTTTTTTTTTTTTTTGCAGTATGCAGGCCTCTCACTGTTGTGGCCTCTCCCATTGCGGTGCACAGGCCCTGGACACGCAGCTTCAGTGGCCATGGCTCACGGGCCTAGCCGCTCTGCGGCATGTGTGATCTTCCCGGACCAGGGCACGAACCAGTGTCCCCTGCATCAGCAGGCAGACTCTCAGCCACTGCGCCACCAGGGAAGCCCTCTAATATGTTTATGTATCATGGTTTATTCAATTATCTCTTATGTTTGGACATACAGGTAATTCTCAATGGTGCAATTAATCAACTTATACATATGTGTTTTTGTATTGTTGGAGGTGTATATTCAGGATATCTTCCCAGAAGTGGGATTGATCACTTGAAGGGTAAATTCATAATTTTGTTGAATATTTTCAAAATCTACTTTGTTAGGTGTGTCATTTTGCATTAGCAAAATATGAGATTGTTTTCCCAGAACTTTACCAAACGACTAAATTTTTCTCTTCATTTTCCTGCTTTGTGCTGTCTACATTTTAGTCATTTTAAAACAATTGTTCCTTGTATAGAGCATACAACTGTTTTTGCATTATGGTGTAATTTGAAGTGTCTTCTTTATCATATGTGAATTAAACACAGTCTCCTAATAAAGCTTTAATTTTCGGTAGATTCTATTTTATATTGGTTTCTCTGTGTTACTTGGTTCATACCTATGATTTTGAGATGTAGTTTTTGGCATTATAAATTATCCCTCTTTATGTTATTTATTGTATTGGTCCTGAATTTTATCTGCTATCAGGATTGTAACCTCAGTTTCTTTGTTGTAAATTTGTCAATGTAGTTGGCCTCAATTCTGTATTACATGTCTTTCACATGGATAAATATATTAAAGATACTGATTATAAAACTAAATACACATGGTCAAATTTCAAAGAAGGGAAATGAAGACCTGGTTTTCTAAAACAGAAGAGAGAAACTTAAGGATGGAAACAGAAACCCTCTATAAATCTAAAAATTGTTGAGAAAAAGTGAAGGCCAGAGAGTATGGGAAAATAAAAGCAAAACACAATGGCAGAGGTAAAATCCAATATATAAATAATCACACCAAATTTAAATGTTATCTAGTTCTAGTTAAATACAAGCAATGCCTTATTTACCTCTCTCTCTATCTCCCCTGCTCTCCCCTTCTAGCCTTTCCTGTAATGTCAGGAACAAATGATGGATAGCTGCTTTCACAATTTCTGTTCAACATAGTTTTGGAAGTTCTAGTCAGAGCAATCAGGGGGAAAAAGGCATCCAAATAGCCAAATAAGAAAGGAGGTAGGAAAATTATGCTTGCAATATGCACATGCACACAAAACACTTGTTAGAACTAAAAGACAAATTAAGTGAAGTTGCAGGATAAAAAATTAACATATAAAAATATCAGTAGGGGCTTCCCTGGTGGCACAGTGGTTGAGAGTCCGCCTGCCAATGCAGGGGACACAGGTTTGTGCCCCGGTCTGGGAAGATCCCACATGCTGCGGAGCAGCTGGGCCCGTGAGCCATGGCCGCTGGGCCTCTGCCTTCGGAGCCTGTGCTCCACAGCAGGAGAGGCCACAACAGTGAGAGGCCCACGTACCGTCAAAAAAAAAAAAAATCAGTGGCATTTATATACACTAACATTTAACAATTCAAAAAGGAAACTAAGAAAACAATTCCATTTACAATATCATAAAGAATAAAAATACTTAAGAATAATTGTAACCAAGAAAGTGAAAGACTTTTACACTGAAAACTATAAAACACTGCTGAAAGAAATTTAAGAAAGCACAAGTAAATGGAATACATCCAGTGTACAGTCATTAAGACACTTAACATTAAGATATTAGTACTACGCAGTGCAATTTACAGATTCAAAAGAATCCCTATAAAAACCCCAATGTCATTTTTTGCAAAATATAAAAATTCATCTCAGAATTGATATAAAACCTCAAGGTACCCTTTATAGGTAAACAATTGTGAAAGAGAACAAAGTTGGAGGACTCACTTCATGATTTGAAAATGTACTACAAAGCTACAGAAATCAAAACAATTTGGTGTTGGCATAAAGGCAAACCATTAAAACAGTGGAATGAAATAGAGAGTCCAGAAATAAACCCTTGTGTATATGGTCAGCAAAGTTGCCAACACCACTCAATGGAGAAAGGACAATTTCTTCAACAAATAGTGCTGGGAAATTGGATATTCACATGCAAAGAAAAATGAAGTTGGACCCTTATACTACACTGTATAAAAATTTTACTCAGTATAAATTAAAGACTAAATGTATGACCTAAAACTAGAAAATTCCTAGAAGAAAATATAGAGAGAAGCTTCATGACATTGGCTTTGGCAATGATTTCTGAGGTATGACACCAAAAGCACATGCAACAAAACAGGCATAGATGATGGAACTACATCAAACTTAAAAACGTTTGTTCAAAGGACACAATCAACAGATTGAATGGCTACTTACAGAATATGAGAAAATGTCTGAAAGTTATATCTGGTAAGGGATTAATATCCAGAATACATAAAGAACTCTTGAAATTCAACAGAAAATCAAATAAACCTATTTTAAAATGGGCAAAGGACTTGGACATTTCTCCAAAGATGATATACAAATCACCAACAAAACATAGGAAAGATGTTCAACATCACTTATTATTAGATAAATGCAAATCAAAACCACAAAGTGATATTACCTGATACTCATTAGGATGGGTACTATAAAAGAAAGCAAAACAAAAAATCAAACAAACAAAAAACCCCAGAAAATAACAAGTGTTGGTGAGGATGTGGAGAAATTGGAACCCTTATGCACCTTTGGTGAGATATATAAAGTGGTGCAACCACTATGGAAAATAGTATGGGTTTCCTCAAAAAATTAAAAATAGCACTACGATATGATTCACCAATCCCACTTTTGAATACACATCAAAAGAATTGAAAGCAGACTCTTGAAGAATTTGTACACTCATGTTTGTAGAGCACTATTTACAGTAGCTGAGATAGAATCAAAATGTCCATCGATGGAGTAATAGATGATCAAATTGTGGTATATACAGGCAATGGAATATTATTCTTTGTCACATGCTACAACATGGATGAAACTTGAGGACATTATGCTAAGTGAAATAAGCCAATCACAAAAGTACTGGATTATTCTACTTTTATAAGTTATCTAAAGTAGCCAAATTCATAGAAAAAGAAAGTAGAATTGTGGCTACCGGGGGCTGTGGGTAAAGGAGAAAAGACAGTAATTGTTTGATATGTATAGTTTTTTTATATTTTTAAAATGAAAAACTTCTGGAGATCTTTTTCACAACAGTGCAAATGTACTTAACACTACTGAACTCTATGCTTAAAAGTGGTTAAGATTATAAAAAATTAATATATAAAGATACATCAGAAAAATCTTTAAAGACCACTATATTAATATCAGTCAGATAATACTCTAATGAAATATGTATTATTAGGCACAAAGGAACATACCCAAAATAACTGTAAATATGCAACTCAAGTAAATATATGTCCAAACAAATTCATTCCAGCACTATTCACAATATCCAAAAGATGCAAAGAGCCTAAATGTGCATTCATGGATGAATGGATAAACAAATTGTGATATATACATACAATGGAACATTAAGCTATACTAAATAAAGAAATGCAGTATTATACATGTGACGACATGGACAAATCTCCAAAATATTATGCTAAGTGAAATAAGCCAGACACAAAGGTCATACTTTCTATGATTCCATTTATATGAAGTACCCAGAAAAGATAAATCCAGAGACAGAACAGATTGGTGGTTGCTTGGGCTGGGGGGAAGGGAGAAATGGGGAGGAGCTTTCTAACAGGTAAGGGGTTTTACTTTGCAGGGCTCAAAAGAGCCTTGATCTAGATAGAGTTGGTGGCTGTACAACACTGTGAATGTATTAATGTCACATGTTAATTTTATGTCATGTGAATTTTATCTCAATAAACTTAAAGAATGGAAACGATCAATAAAACATTGACTACATACAGGTTTTATAGGACTTTCTACCAAATTAGAAAGAAATAGGTAAGTTCAAACTTATATGAACTATTCTAGGGAATGTTTCCCACTTTTATAAGGCCAGTATATTTGGAAAACAGATGAAAGAGATGAGAGTGAAAGGAGAGACACATGTTAGGAAGCTATTGTGAGAGCACAGGCTCTCACAAGACCTACAGCAGCAGAAAAAGAAATGCTAAAGCATTTGGTGTATTTTGAACACATGATCAACAGGAAGTGCTGACTGATTGCATGAAACAGATGAAGAAAATAGGTTTCAAGGTTATCTCTTGGTTTTTAATGTGTATAAACTTTTGGGTGAGATTGACAAACTGCAGAGAAAACACTTTGAATTGATATTTTTAAAACTAAGTTAATAGCTACTACTTCCCTCTTAAACTTGAGCTAGTGTAACATAGTGATGCCATTAACTTTGGTGCTACACTTACGTGCAGCATTTCCATTTAGAACAAATGTAATTTGAAGTCCAGGCTGGAATACAAGGGTCCACTTTACTCTACCTGGATTTTTATCAATAGAAGAATTTTAGTCACTGAAAAAAAAATACAGGAAACACCTCAAAATGTAAAAGAAATATAAGCATTTTTCTTATTAATGTTGGACTTAAATAATTTGATAGTTGAAAATTTGCTGATAACCTACAGCTTTAATAGTTCTAGTTAATATTTGCTAAGTAGAAACAGATCAGTCTTGATTAGCTTTGTGTTTTTTAGTTTCTTACATGTGTCCAACTAATAAAGAGCCTTATTAGAGTCGCACATGAACAAATACTCTACACATAATAGTGTGAAAAGGGATCAAACATATTTATAAAAATACTCAATATCATGCTTATTTGAATTTATAGTGTATGTATTTAGCCATAGAGTTGCTCTGATTAACAAAATGTTTCATCTATTTGTACCTCAGTAGGTTATCTTAATGAATACCTTAGATCAATGTTTTACCTATTGGTATCCATGCTGCAATTACATGTGCTCAGGAATGATTTCTGCACAGAAATTTTTATCAAAAGTTAAATATATTTATTCAATATATTTCTCATGCTTTATTTTTTAAAAAAATCATATAATTAAAATCAAAATAACAATCTTTTGTAGCTTAACTTCCCTGAGGATCTTAATGAGGTAAACTTGTGTATTTCATCCATGCCAAAATAAGTACTGTGTTCTAACATCAAAGTCCTATATGAATAAGCAGGTGAAGTGTTGTGGTTGTAACTTTTCTTTTAATCACTCAAAAACTGGGAAAACCATCCAAGACAGCTGGCAGTAATAGCACTTAATTTTCATTGCAAGGGCTATTTTCCCCTCCTCTGCTCTTTGTGCTATGATGAAAAGGAGACATGAGTTTTGAGTTCAATTTCTCTTTTGAGTTAACTTTTTCACACCTCTGATAAAAGTAACACACAAACACACATACTCCCCTTCCCTAGTAAATATCCATCTGGTTCTACATTATGTTTGTGTCTTCTTTATATCCCCATGCCCTACTCCCCCCATTCCTGTTTGGAAATATATTTGGGGCTTAGAATTTATTACAAGTAATTTGTCTTCTTTTTCTCTATTGCTCTCTCCCTCTCTTTCTCTTTCAGAGTTTATTCAAGTTGGAAGAGCTGAAACAACCAGCAACAATTAGTCTTCTACAGCACCTGCTCCATCATTACAGAGCAGTAACTCTTTCTTTTTGCCTATGGGATGATCCAAATGGTGCCCTTCACTTCATCATCTATGTTGGTTTATTTTATATTGGAGTATAGTTGATTAACAATGTTGTGTTAGTTTCAGGTGTACAGCAAAGTGATTCAGTTACACATATACTGGTATCTATTATTTTTCAAATTCTTTTCCCATTTAGTTTGTTACATAATATTGAGCAGAGTTTCCTGTGCCATATAGTAGGTCCTTGTTGGTTATCCATTTTAAATATAGCAGTGTGTACATGTCAATCCCAGACTCCCAATCTATCCCTCCCACCTACCCTTCCCCCCCCGTAACCATAAGTTTGTTCTCTAAGTCTGCGAGTCTGTTTCTGTTCTGTAAATAAGTTCATTTGTGTCTTTTTTTTTTAAGATTCCACATAACATTCTTAATTGAAATGATTATATTGTTCTTCCCTGATCTAAGTGTTTCTGTGTATAACAAACTTTTCTTTTTGCTGTATTTATGGTAGAGTAATTCAGGATTTAAAGAAGTGGTATTTATTATTATTTTGAACTTTGAAAGATATTTGACACGTGGAACCATTGTAATTTCTGCATCATCACGCCTCTTTACCCTCAGTAGTTCCAAAAATGCAACTTATCTTCATATATATGGTTGTAAGGCATCCATTAATTTATTCCCTGGACAGCTACTATGTGCCAGGTTCTATTCCAGGTACTGGGATTTCAACATTTAAAAAGATGAAGCTCTGTGTTAAAGGAAGTTGCATTCTTATGGAGTTGAAAAAGATTAACCAAGTTAAACAACCAGTTAGATTTCAGTAGTAAATCCTACAAATAAAATAGCACTTATTAAAAAATAAAAATGACCTAAATAATGAGGATTATTACATAGTGTCTTTGGGAAAACTCTTTTCTGTGAAGGTGACAGTTGAATCATACAGTCAAAGTAAGAAGTTTAGCATGTTTAATTCGAAGAAAAATGTTTAAAAAAAGTCCAAATCTTTTAACATATGAAGGAGCTCAGCAGGTTCAAAGAAAAGGAAGACTAGTGTGGTTAAAGCACAAGATAAAAATAATAGTGTAATAAGCATAGAATAGTCAAGAGTCAGATGCTATAGACCTTGCAATGGGGTACATGAGGGTTTCCACTAGGAAATAATAAACCAGTAAGTATACAGAAAAGTTAACATAACCTTAGCACCCTGTCCCTACCCTGGTGATAACTCCATGTATGTTACACAGCTTAAAACATCCTGAATAAGCTTCTAAAACCTCTGACTGATCCTCAGAAAAGGTCTCAGAATAGCTGTTTTTCTTGTTTTTTATGAGGTATAGCTATGCGGACTTGTAAATTTATGGAGCTTTATCTATAACCTGAGAGCATGAATCTGTAGACTACTTTCTAATATTAGGACTCTTTCTTTTCCCTTTTTAAAACACATTCCAGCACTCATAAAGAGCTGGGAGTATTTGCTCGGTGCACCCCTCTGCAAGTACACTGGTACATGGTACCCCACGTACCATGGTGACTGTTGGGGTAGCTATCAAGTTCGTGGAGGGGCATTAGGAATAGTAACCAAATGTTGCTATAGATACAATGAAACATAAAAAAAATAGAGCAAATCTTTCCCACCAAATACAGTCTATAATACATTTATGAATATTCAAATAAACCAAAACCTGGCCACATTATTGTCTGGTGGAATAAATAGGTGAGAACCTTAATATCTTGAAAACCTCACTGCATCAAGTAGGCTTGTCGGAGTGTCTTACTTACAGCTCCTCTGGAAAAGTAATTCTGTATCTATAGATGCCAAAAGTAAATACAGTTGGCCCTTGAACAATGCAGTTTGAACTGTATGGGGTATTTTTCAACAGTAAATGCTATAGAACTACATGGTCCATGGTTGGTTGAATCCACAGATGTGGAGGAACTGAGCATATCAAGGGCCAACTTAAGTTATATGTGGATAAACCACCGCCCACATTGTTCAAGGGTCAGCTGTACATGAAATGAAAATATCAGTAACCTCAGCTTGTTATTTTCTAAGTAATTATACACACATTAATATATAACTATATATAATATTAATATATTATAAATTAATAATAATAATATTAATCAGGTCAAACTGTTTTATGTTCAAAAGCAGCTTTAGAACCCATTTCCTGTAACGATGGACAGGATAACTTTGATTTGTGCCTATATTAAGCCTTTAGGATTCCTTAAGACAGAATTTCAGTGAGCAGCTTGTACAGATTTATAACATTTATGTAATAAATGAAATCAAGTTATGGTATTGGGTGGAAACATCTTTTAAGCAGTGATAATGTTACTGATGACAAAATAGGATTTATTGTAATCTATTATGTATATGATACTACCAATATGTATGTCATTGTTTCAATAAGCAACAATAAAACTTAGTTATAGCTTTCTAAAAACTTCAAAGAAAAACAAAGTTGCAGATGATTCATTAAAACCCTAAAAAGGCAAGCATACTTCAGAATAAACTTTTCAAAGTGAAAAATACAATGCAAAAAAATAACATCACTCTCTCCACGGTGAAACATGGGGAATGTTACTTATTTAGAGGCAAATTGAAAAACCAAAATATTTATACCAGCACTTGTTACATGTTGTTAAAAGTTCCAGGTAAAGTATGGTTGTGTATATTCAGATGTTATTCCACTGAGGGTTTGGCTGATACAGTGATTAATTAAGAAAAGCTTTGCAAAGTCGGTGGTCACTGAGTTGCTTTTTAACACCAGGTAAGATTTAGACCTACACAGGTTTGAGAAAGGACATTTCTGTGGAGGGTATAGTAGGAGCGAAGTCATGGAAACAGAAACTTGAGAGCATATACAGAGAAAAGTAGAGCAATTCAGTTTACCAGTTTATGACACACTTAAGAGTGTGGGAGGGGCATAGATTAGAAAAAATATGTAAGAATCATATGTTGAAGACTGCAAAATAAAATTGTTCCTTATTTCCTCACTCACTCCTTATCTCCTATCTCCATTCATTCCTCCTTCTCTCCTTTCTACTCTAATATTTCCCACATATCTGATTATTTGAAAGATTATCACAGTATTCCATAATAGGTAGAACATTTAACGATGTTGTTTTCCTGTAATTACAGTTCTTTCTTAATTGCCTTATAAGCATTTCCATATAAGTGCTTATGAGTGCACCTGCCAGGGTAAACAAATAACTTCATAGGTGTATTTTATACTCCTGTGGATTTAGCAGAGACTTAAATCAAATTAAGGATGATCTATATTGCCAGGCACCCATGCCCCAATCTGAAATTAATCAGAGGTTCTTTGTATCAGGGGAATCTAAGGCACAAGGGCTATATTTATGCTAATTTTTGTTAATATGGCTGGAAGGCATCAGAGTATAGTGGAACACAGGGCAGCCTGGGATGCCTAAGAATAGAATTCATTTCTCAGCTTTACCAAAGGCAACATTCGTACTATATAATACTAAAAAATTACTTTTTTCCCTTAATTCATTGTGAACATCTCTGTGGGTCAGCAATTATATTTAACTTGTTCATTCTAAACTTTGGATTTAATTGTGTACAGATACAGGGGATACAAAACATATTTTCCGTTGTCTACCTGTGTATACTTAAGTTGATTTTAATGTTATATACTATTAAAAATCATGTAATGAGCATCTGTTGATGTGCTGCCTTGAACACATGTCTGAATATATATGTATGTACATTTAAATTTGTTATTGACAAATTATCTTGAAATAAGTTGTATCAATTTATTCCCCTAACAAAGACCTGGGAAGTTGTGCACTGTTAATTTTCCTTCTATTTTGATTACCCTTTCATGGTCCCCTGTCAAATATCTACCTTGGGTCATTTATTGAAGAAGGATGGCTAGAGCAAGACTACCTGCAATCTAACTGACATACCCACTGAAATCTATAAGATAAATATATACTTTTGGTGTGGGTGTGTATGTTTTATAATTCCAACAGTAAGTGTTTGTGTATAGCATCATATTCGTTTTCCATAAGCTGTTAAAATATCCTACTATATCTGGGCACTGAAACCATGTCTAATTTAATGCATATTGATATTATTATGAGAAGTATGTTTAGAACAAAGTTGTCTATTATGTGTCTATTCTGTAGTGTGTATATTTTAGAACACACAATAAAACTTCAAGAATAACATTCAGCTATAAAAAAGAATGAAATCTTGTCATTTGTGACAATAGGAAATCTAAAAATAAAACTAAACAAAAAAACCGTACACCCCCCCTCCCCAAACCAAAAAAACTACACACAAGCTCATAGATACAGAGAACAGGTTGATAGCTGATAAAGGAGGCATGAGTTAAGGGGTAGGCAAAACGGGTGAAGGTAGTCAAAGGTACAGACTTCCAGTTAGTACAAATAAATCATGGGGATATAATGTACAGCATGGTGACTATAGTTAATACTGTATTATATATCTGAAAGTTACTAAGAGTAAATCTTAGAAGTTCTCATCACAAAAAAATTCTGCAACTAGGTATGGTGATGGATGTTAACTAGACTTGTGGTGATCATTTTTCCATATATACAAATATAGAATCATTTTGTTGTACATCTGAAACTAAAATAATGTTGTAAGTCAATACCTCAATAAAAATAGTAACAACCATTATTATTTTAAATATACAATTCCTGCACAATTCAAATCTATTCAAATAATATTTCTGATCCATTTTTTCTAGGTAATTGACAACATATATGTTGTATTTTATTATCACAATAAATCTATAAGCTAATACAAAACTGCTCTGTGAAGGGAATAAGCATATCTTATCATTCAGTAGAAAAGTATGTCCCAGTCAGAAAGACCAGAATTACTATCCACCAATTCACTTAAGTCAAAAACATGAACTACACATTTTCGGCCTCTCCCATTTACCCAGAGCTGATAATGAGCCAGGATACAGCAGTACTGTAAAGCTGCTCCTGTTCTTATCCATTCGACATTCAATCTGATCGATTGGTACGTATGCTGTGTTGGTTTTTAAATACTATGAATATTATACCTAGTTACATTTCACTCCATATCTAATCAGTCTCCAAGACTTACAATTTCCACCTCATAAGCCTTCTTGCAATATGTCTGTTTCTCTCCATCTTCACATAAATATGGCTGTAAATATTCTAAAGCAGGACAATATTCTATGAATACTAAAATAAACTCCAAACTCCCAAATCAAAGTTCTTCCAAATAGTTGAAGGCTTCAACAGTTCTTAAGGCAAAGTCCAAATCCATTTACATTGCACAAAGCTTTTTTTTTTTCTTATATGGTGAGTTGGAGCCAATGTACCTAAGTTTTTCTAAATTTTTGGTTCGGGGCAAAAGATTTAATAGCTCTTTAAGTTTCCATCCATGAAACAGGTATTATAATACTATTGCATAGAGATTGGAAAAATTCTGGCACATATCAGTTTTTCAATAAAAGTTAGCCTTTCTCCATAACATCTATCACCATCAGTCATCATAAAATTGTACTTTCATCTGGTGCTAATCTACAAATTGAAATGTAGATACCAATATCAATATTTAAACAATCAGGTAATCTCTCACTCTAGTTTTAAGTGTCCCTCTCTTGGAATACTTACTTTACCACAGGAGGGCACTTGAGGTGAAAATCCAGTTAATTTGCAACTCTGCCCCTGTCATGGTACGTTTTGTGCCTGATTCTCAACATAGTCTGCCGTATAGTTGTAGGAAATGATCGTATCTGACATATAAGTCCTCCTGCCCTCAAAGTATGCTGTATAAGATAATTGGCTACCTTGAGAATGCAATTCTCTATTTGACTTCTAACTTAGATTAGTCAGATATATAAAATCCTTAAATATTACCCTCATGCCATTCAAGTTCTAGAGCTTCTGCATAAGCCAATGCTTCCCTTTCAATCTGTGGCTCATTCTAATCCACTGCAAGAGATGCTACAGCACTGTAGGAGTTTTCACCACTTCGCTGACAATCAGCTCTTGCTTCAATCTGATTAGTGAAAGATCTAGTGTGAGATTCACTTTTTAAAGTCTCCTTTCTGTGTTCATGCCTTTTTAAAATAATAGTTTCATTTCTGTTTTGTAGATGTAGAAAATTGAGCACTGAAATGGCACTATCTGGTTAGTTTATAAAGTTGCAGAGCCTGAAATAGGACACAGTCTCCCTGGTAGTGGTACTGGTCCTGGTTTTCAGTTTCCATACCTTGGAGGCTAGAGTGTATAACCTCCAGAGAACAGGGGTAGCAAATAGACATCCAGACACAGGTGCAAGGGCTTGTTCACATGCTCTTCATTATATATACTTCCATTTGAAAGATTTATAGGAGAGGAAATATATAGTGTTGAGATCATATTCAGAACATAATGTAGGGTGAAAATAAAAAATGGTAAATTCAGTAAGGTCTGGATTAATGTGAGCATCTCAGATATTTGGGAAAGATAGGCCTGATGAAGAAATATAATGAATATACTGTTAAAGGAGAATGAGTGCAGAAGTCCATATTATTGGGTGAATGATATCTTGTGAACATCTTATTGGTTGTGTCTTGTGGCTGAGAGTAAAACAGAAGGTGAAGTTTGCCTTTGTACTTATAAAATTCTCAGTACACACATTCTACATGTTTTTTCTCTAAGGTTAAAGAGAATGCAAATATTATTGATGAGTCCTTAAAAGCATAAGAAATAGGGGAAAAGATAAAAGAATAGAACCACTTAATGTTCAGCCAAAATACTGTCTTTATACAGACTTTTTTGGGAACACTTTAAGAGCAGTTTTAGGTTTACAAAAAAAAAATTAAGAGGAAGGTATAAAGATTTCCCATACACAGCCAGCCCCCCACAAATGGATGCTAGTTTGTTGACAGATTTGGTGGTGGAAGGATAGATGATTAGATGATCACTGAGTGCTTGTTTATATATTCTTAGTTAATTGAGGCAAAAATATCGGGTAAGAGTAAGGAGAGTTCAAACTGTGTTGGAGTGTTGAAGATAGAGCCGTACAACAGTAACTCAGGACAGTGGGAAAGTGAAGATGCCAAGAAGTAAAATAGTCTTGCCAAGAATATATTTAAGATTAGTGAATAGATATCTCAGATTCCATGTTTTAAAATGTGATCTATCAGTGTCATCATATTCAGAACCAGATTTTCTGCACATGCACCAGAAATATTTGTAAGCAATTCATGAAATCATGAAAATGTGAGTATGTATGAAAGGGCATGGGGCGAGGGGGTGGGTGGGGAGAGAGGGAAAGAGGGAGGGAGGGAGAGAGATAGAGAAAGAGAGAATAAAGATACTTACTAATCTTGAGGGTATTTTGAAATATAAGATATCCTTGAGTGGTAGAATTAGAAGTAAGCCTCACTTTCTTCTTTATCTACTTTCGGATTCCTTCAATATTTGAAAATGGGAAGTACTTTATAATAAAAATGGGTGAGAGAGAAGAGAGAGAGATTTCTCAATGATTCTGTGCATCCTTTTGTAGCAGTATCATACTCGTTTCCCTTCATGAGATACAAGTTATGCTGTCAAATTATTTCAAGTTTTCAACAGCAATGGGATGAAGTCGAATCTACTATAGTAAAAGTGTTCAGTCACTTGCTCATCTGGACTTGACAATTTCATTATGCTATCTTTTTGTAGTTGTTTTTAGCTTAAGGCATGGGTTTATGGTGACTCTATCCCAAAGCCACAGAGTGTATACAATTTTCTTTTTTTACTAACTTGTATTTCCCAAGACTTGTGGAAGTTACTTTATGAAAGAGTTTTCCAATATTCCATACTTCTACACATAGAGAATATTATGTATTTTGTTTGTTCATTCATTTGTTTTATCTCTACCATATTGTTTTCTGAAAATGTTTTTTATATTCCTTTGTTAATAAAATTTGTATAGTTTACATAAAGTTATTACTTTAACAAATAGTAATTTGAAATAGTCATTACTTTAGAGATTTTTTTTTTCATAAGTAAACCTAAAGTTACATGGAGGAGACTGGAATATTTTGGATCTCAGATGAAAAATGCTAAAACTTAAATTATTTTATAATACAGTGTAGTAACTAAATTTATATAGATGTAGATTCTTTTCCACACTCTTTCCTACTTCACCTCCATATAGAATAAGCTCATACTGATTTATAATATTTAATATTTTATATTAAGAACATATTTTAATGTTTAATGTAAAATCAACTAGAACTAAAGATTTCTTTTAAGAGATCTGATTGAATAAAGATTATTGAGTAAGAGTTTGAACAGGGGAATACAAGAAAATGTGATATATTTTAGTAACTAGGAGTTTAATTTCCCAGTCTCTACTATTTGTCTGTTTCTTTTTCCTCACTGTACTACTCACCTCACTTTAAAACATCCTGAACTAATTTAGAGAGCATAGTCTTATTGTTTTGATGTTAAATATATAAAGCATATTTTCATTACCATTACTACCAAAATCTAGAAAAATTAAAAATCTGCACGCAATTGCATTCGGTAGGTAACAGTTCAAAGTGGCAAAGAATTAATGAGGAAGTTTCTTTGAAGGGGAATATTTAAATAAGGAGGTAAAGGAGATAGATGTCTTGCTGTTATTTAAAACACTGTTAGTTGGTTCTACCAGGTCATTAAAATATACTTCACTCGAGTTGAAAGTTCTTTTTAAAAGCATTATTTTAACATGCCAAAACTATCTCTTTATAAACTTGTACAATGATCTTTGTCTGTATGTCAGCATAAGTGACAAAGTCAAGTGAATAATGTAAGAAAAAATCTCTATTGATTGGCATCCAGGACAGCCAGACTATTATTGGAATCTATATAAATCATCTCCTCCTAAACTAATGTATGTCTTGGAGCTATAGTCAACTTGATAAAAGCTAATTTGGAGAAAAGATATTTGCTATATGTCCTTGATGGTATAACTGTTAGTCTATTCATCACAAAATAATAACGACAGTGTTTTGAATGTGTAAAAACCATGAATAATGAATTTTGGCCTTGGCTTTCCAGAGTCTCTTAAAAATAGGAACATGTAATTTCTTTTTCCTGATCTTATTTGGGGACTTTTCCTTATGGAGTGCATGGTTTATCTAATCCATATATCACATGTTTTAAAACACTATATTTGTACCTTTTAAATAATTTAATAAGAGTTAATCATTCAAAATTCTTCCTTTATATTTTTATGCTAATTTAGTATTTGCTATAAAATTAACCATTATACAGGCATAAACTTTAGCTCGTTCTCAATTGATAATTTAAAATATTCACTCACTGTCTGATAAAGTGGTCATATAGCTTAGTTTTTGTCAGTGAGTTGCCAAGAGGAAGTCTCGTGGAACAACAAATGGTTTCTGGGGTGTATTCAGGTTCCTGGTAACAGAGGCAGATGAATAAAAATATTCCAGCTTCCAAGCCTTTTCACCTATTCTTCCTGCCTATTTTCTGAAAATACGTTGCTTTTTCTTGAGATGGGCAACCCAAAAGGTAAAAACAAAGGCAACGTAGACGGGTGAGTGGAATGATTAAGAGAACGTCGTTCTTAGTGTCCTTGTGGCACTGTGTCAAGTATGATGTTTCTTATCTCTGATCTCTAATTACGTAAAACAATTAGATGCCTTTAATAACTACAATGGTAAATAATCTCTCGATTTGTAACCCAAATCTATCTTAACTGGTATATTTCAATATTTGACTTGATCACAAACAATAGATAAGAAGTTCCTCCATAATCCAAACAAACTATTCTGCAAGATTGGCAGTGGAGGATATGTGGCGGGTACACATTGCTTGACTAGGAGGTCAAATGATTTTTTATTTTTTATTTTTTTATGGTACACGGGCCTCTCACTGTTGTGGCCTCTCCCGTTGTGGAGCACAGGCTCCGGACGCGCAGGCTCAGTGGCCATCGCTCATGGGCCCAGCTGCTCCGCGGCATGTGGTATCTTCCGGGACCGGGGCACGAACCCGTGTCCCGTGCATCGGCAGGCGGACTCTCAACCACTGTTCCACCAGGGAAGCCCTCAAATGATTTTTGAGCAAATTATCAAGTGACTGTGAGTTCCATATTCTCTCCTAAGCAAGAGTATAGGGATTGCCCCTACTGCTTAGCTGTGTGCTACATGATCAATAAATGGCCTATAGTTAACCTCACATCAGGGTCAAGGCTGCCTGAAGCAATGGTGCAAACTCAAGAAATGAAGGATGGAAGGGCAGTACTGTATACCTAAATAAAGTCAATGACCAAGCAGGTAACAGGCATTCAGCCATACAGATGGGACAGTGAGTGAGCAGTCTGGTGATGGTCAGGTTATTTTCTCATGAATCCATGAAATAAATCCCAACAGCACTCCAATGTCAAGTCAAGCTGACCATAGCCATCCAATAGGATCTTTCTTGACCCTTATATCACTCTTTCCCACATCACTTTTAGATGATCTATTAAATGAGCAAGTACGTTAGTCTTCTAACGCTGCTGTAACGAATTACTACAAACTTAGAAGCTTAAAATGACAAACATTAGTTTTTGCAGGTCAGAAGTCTGACATGCATCTTGTTGAGCTAAAATTAAGGTGTTGTCAGGACTGCATTTTTCTGGGAGCATTTGTTTCTTTGCATTTTCCAGCCTCTAGAGTTCTACTGCATTCCTTGGCTCATAACCCCTCTTCTGTCTTCAAAGCCAGCAATCACTGTGTCTCTTTGAATCTTCCTCCACATCATCCTCCCCCCACAGTCTGCAAATTTCCACTTCTAAGATTACTACATTGCAATTACAATTGAACTTCATAAAACATAGACTAAGGCAACAAATTAAACCTTGAAAAAATGTTAAGGCCTATATGATTGACATTTTTTGATAAATGTATTTAATGCTATCATTATTAAATGTGCAAAGGCTAAAATGATACTAAAAATTTTAAAAGCTTATTAATAAGAAAAAATAAAATGAATGAGGTAAATATGTAAGTATCTATATAGAAATGGGTTTAATAAAATATTAAGTAAAATTTGGGAGAAGATCATTTCTAATTTGTTATTCAAGTACATATCAAAGTGTGTCTTAAATGTAATTTCTTAAATCAATTCAAAAAATCACTCACTGAAAGAAACTGTTTGCTTAGATTATTTTAATGACTTGTTATAACTTTCCATTGGCCTCTAGAGCATTTGATATTTGAACTTCAGTTCTAATGCACAAAGTTCAGTGAGCTCAAAGAATGGAAATACCTAGTGACAGTAATCATGACTTTTTTCCTATTCACAAATGATGGTTATACAGATGTCTCTAAATCAGTGACTGAAAATAATAAACATGTAATGATTCAGAACATGAGTCTTATAAGTACACTTCCAAATTAGGTTTCTTTTTTGCTGAATTGACTTTGATCTTTACAGTGAAACGGAATTATGTGTACAGGCACAGATTTTTTTCGTGAAACAATTAAAATATTTATATAATTTTGCTACATAATTTTAAAAATAAATTTATTTATTTATTTTATTTTTGGCTGCATGGGATCTTCCTTGCTGTGTGTGGGCTTTCTCTAGTTGCGGCGAGCAGGGGCTACTCTTTGTTGTGGTGCGTGGGCTTCTCATGGTGGTGGCTTCTCTTGTTGTAGAGCATGGGCTTTAGGTGTGTGGGCTTCAGTATTTGTGGCCTGTGGGCTCAGTAGTTGTGGCTTGTGGACTCTATAATGCAGGCTCAGTAGTTGTGGTGTATGGGCTTAGTGGCTCTGAGGCATGTGGGATCTTCCCGGACAAGGGATCGAACCTGTGTCCCCTGCACTGGCAGGTGGGTTCTTAACCACTGTGCCACCAGGGAAGTCCCAATTTTGCTACATAATTAACCAATGATTATCAATTAATTATTGGCTGATAAATGGTGCTGAGCACTGTACCAGTTATATTTTAGTAAATTATGATATTTAATGAAAATATATGCATTTCTTTCTCTCTAGAAGTCTCACATCCTTCTGCACGAGGAGAAGAAACTAACACATCAACGACTGGAGAATATGCTAAATTAGATCACTCATTAGAAACTATGAACTACAGAACAATAAAGTGATACTCTAGCCAAGGGAAGACAAATATGGAATGGAATAATCAGGGAAAGATTCATAAAATAAGTAATAGTTTAGAAAAATACTGAAAGAAAATATTAGAAAAAATAAAAAGAAGAAAAGAATAATGATAGGTGAGAGAAAGAATGTAGAAGATGTAACAAAGGTAGATAATAGAAGTAAGAATGTATTTGGATTGAGAAAAATATGTTTTGAGTAAAGTTATGAATATAGAGAGAATAATTGTGAGGAATAAGAATGATTAGGTAGTGTGAGGCCATCTAATAGTCCAGTTGATTTGACAAATGAAATAGTTGATAAGAGCAACAGGCTTAATCAAAATATTGTGTCAGCAGTGCTATGGTGGATTCTTTACATCAAATGTGCAAAATATTTGCCTCCATTGTAAAGACTTGGTCATTTAGTAACACTTCAGAAAAGAAATCCTGTATTTTAGCTAAGCCATACAATTTCAAATGAAAAAGTTTTGTAAAAATCTTATGAAGTAAAAATTGCCATGTTAACTGTCAAGAATATTTTCTCCTTTCTTCGAGAGAATGGAACTCAGTATCTGTGATTCTTCTGATATGTGTTATGTTCCCCTGCACCACAACATATATTAAAAAGTTAATAAAGTCACATAATTCTTACATATTTAAAAAATTCTCTATTGGCTATAAAGCCAGAGTTCAAATTATTCTAAGTATTAAAATTGCCATGGACTATTCAGTACTTTATTGATTTATAATCAGACCAAGAGTCACTTTAGTAGGAATTCCAGAAGAAATCCTAATTTAGCTCAGAAGCCTTTCAAAGGGGTGGATGCAGGGGATCACATGATCAAAATGCATAGGCAGCTTCTGTCTAGGATATAGAAAATTGGAAAGAATATCATTCCCCACTTTGAAACAAAAAAGAGCAGGGTAACAAAGTGAGTACTTTTCTTGAAATCATCAGAATGCTGGGGTACCAGGACAAACAGTTGCCTGAACTCCAGGAAGAAACAGAACCTTGCAGGTAGACACAGTTCACCCATACAGATCATGGTAGACAGTGGTGTAAGCCACCATCTAGACAGGCAAGGAGAAATCATCTGGCATTTAAACAAAATGCCAAAGGCCAACCGTGGGACAGGGTGACATGATGGGATGGCTGAGAACACCACACAAAAAGACTATTTGCAGATTCTTCTTCATAGATGCCCATCTGGTATTCAGGAGGAAGTCTGGGGGAAGAACATGTGATCAGGGAGCCTGCCTCAGTGGGACATGTGTGTGGGGAATTGGCTGCAGCTTCAGAAAAGGCACATGGCCTCAGCCCAGCCTGGATATCTCCTCACAGGACAAGGGGAGAAACCCAGGATCCTGTGACAACATTATAAGCACACTGTAGGTGACCTAAGTAACAATAAAACCCAAACCCAGCTCAGGATCTGCTTAGATTGACTCAGATCCATCTGTTTCTCACCTCATGGTCTGACAGAAGTCAAAAGCCAGGTGCTGGGTATAGGCTGTGTTTGGTGAGAAAAAACTGAATATTGATGAATGTACTATAATCAGAAATTCATTGTAATTATTTATATGTCAGTTTTAAAGTAGTTTAGACAGCTGAATATCTATTTGAATTGTCTCTTTGCACTTATTACAGGGTCTGGATTCAGACATTCTCACCAAAATCGTTTGTCACCTTCATTTTTGAATATCCTTAAAGAATCACTCCAGGGATTGCTATATATAGATGTCTAATCAAAATCATATTGGCCAGCCTAGCAAGTACATTCTAGACAGACTGAGAACAACCTGGTAATACACTGCAGTGCATTTAGAAAATTTGTTCTAAATGTGGTCATATTCCTAGTATATACCTCAGGTTAAATTTTTCTGCCAAATGTGTGTGAACAGGGGAGGGGTGTGAGTAGAGGATGGGAAGGGGGTTAGGAATACTGCTAGTAAGAAATTTCAAAAACTCAAATCTACTAACTCGCTACTAAACAAAATATAGCTATTCTTATTTTGGTTTTTTCAAATACGTAAGTACACTATTGAAGTTGTGTTCTAATGGGTTTAAGGCAGATGTATGACACTATGCCTTATGCATTTGCAAAACCAATTCTGTAGCAAACTTCCAATAAATTATATCTCCCATCTATATTATGACACACAGTGGAACTCCCTTCAACATACACCACAACTAAGACTATTTGGTGCATTACTCCATCAGATGTTTACTAAAAAATGCATAACATTTACCAAGGAACTTTGGTATCAAAGATGCATCAGTTCCTTGTATTTCCTAAGGTGAGGGTAAACACTGGAATGAGGCCTTAAGCAGGTGTGATAGGTTATCTGCTCTAATTACAATCAGTAGTTAGTGGTTCTCATTTCAGAATAGGTACAGTGTCTAATTTATTGGCAAGAGTGTAGGTGCTAATATTGCTTGTAAGTGAAAAGAACAAGGGTTTTTGAATTAAATCAAGCTGCTGCTTCACAGTAAGTAATACTAATAGCTACCAACAAAACTCCAAGCCATTACTCTAAATTGTTTAATCAACTGCTTTTAATAAGTAGTAAACTATAACCCTGATTGCTTCAAAATTGTGGGCTGGGGCTTAGTTACTTAAGTTTAACTGACCTGTCAGTGACTCCCTTGCATTTATTACAGTAGGATGGAGCCAAGCTTTAAAAACAACATTGCACAGAGATTTATATACCAGTATATTTAAATACCTGCATGCTGGGTATATCTGTGATTGGCATTCATATTTATAAACTTTTATGTGTTCAGCCATTTTCTGCTATTCTGTTTAGGGTGGTTTTTAGCTATAGGTTTTAATTATAAATGTCACTGTTAGCCTACTCATTTTTGTCTATTCATTGTTACCCAAATAATATCCTCAGTTGATAAAAATGGTAGATAGAAAAAAGTAAATATAGTCTCAATTTTCATAGGTAACTGGACACTTCATACCTTCAAAACTGCACAGAACTCTTAAAAAAATTTTATAGTTTGTAAAATATTGAAAAGTTTGATGTCAGCCTATGTTCTGGTATTAGGAAGCTTTCATTCTTTTTGGAAGAATATTAAGATCCATCTACTGAACCTAAAATGACTAGGACTACCTTTCAAAATCTTGTGTCATTATCAAAACTATTAACCACCCGTGTTATTACTTTCAAACATCAATTTGAAAATTCCAGTTTCAACTAGGAACTAAAAAATACTCTGAATAAATAGACACGATAGTATCTCATGTATCAAAACTATCTTTGGAGGTTTTTCCAGTGAAATTGGAAGTTCTATATTTTGTGTGTCTTCCATAACAAAAGTCTGTAACTTTCTGTGTGGCAACCATGATGAAGCAATAAATTTAAAACAAATCTAATTCATATTGTCACCATATTTAAGTTTATATCTGGAAAAGTTAAATAGCTAAAGTCATAAAACTAAGTACCATCAAATATAAGTTCTATCTACAGCACATGTAGAATTTTTTATGACTATCAGCTAAATAAAAGAAATACATACTTTATAATAAGTGTAAAGTTTCTCTTACTAAATATTTTTTTCTGTTCAGAATTTACACTAAAAGAATTAAGAGACACAGAGACATAAACACATTTTAGTTTCTGACCAAAAATAGTCACCTGAAAAGTATTACTGAAAATTTATCAGAGAGAATCTGAGCAGGTGTTCTTACCAGCCATCAGGTGATTTTCATTACATGAAAAATGCAAAAACTTAGAATTGTTTTAGTTTCTCTTCCAGTAGTTACAAAGGAAAATGGCTAAAAGCAATACAGTATTTATAATAACTTTTAAAAATGCAGATGAGGAAAAGATGGTCAGTTCTGACATATATAGTGTAATATATAACTAAAATAGTGTTCAAGCAGTACATGTCCAAAGATATTTTGCTTAAGTTGGTAAACCAGCACACATGCTTCAAAATTTATAATGTGACTATTACTTGAAAACACATTGTTCATAGGAAAATAGGCATTATGTCATAGACGGCACATTTAGAGGCACATTTCTATTGCTTGGTAACAAAGTACCACAAATTTAACGGCTTAAAACAACAAAAAATTCTTACCTCACCATTTCCGTAGTTCAAAAGTCCGGTACGACAACATGGCTGGGTTATCTGGTCAGGGTAACACTAAACTGACGCCAGGGTGTCGGCCAGGCTGAGCTCTTACCTGGAGGCTCCGGGAGAAGTCTGCTTCCAAGTTAATTTCCAAAGCATTTACGGTCCAAGAAAAACTCAGTTTCTTGCAGTTGTAGGACTGAGGTCGCTGCTTTCTTTCTGACTGACCGTCATCTGGGGCTGCTCCCAGGCCCTACACTCTGCCGGCATCGCTTGCCACAAGGTCCCCTTCACCTCCAAGCCAGAAATGGTGCGTCAAGCCCCTGAGTGCCCGAGTCTTGGACCTAGACCCAGATTTAAAGACTTTATGTAATTAGGTCAAGCCTACGTGGATAATCTCGCTCTTGTTAGGCGAATTGATTTGGTAGTTGTACCTGCAGTATTCCTTCTCGAAGGTACCTATATTACTGTTTAATTGAATAATTGGGAGCAGATTTGTGCACACCAGGGGGCTGGGGAACACTGTACTCGAGACAATCTTAGAAGTCTGTGTGTAACAAGAGCAGCTCCTTTTCTCCCAGAATGAATTTTTTTCTTTTGGGGGAAATAGTTAAGTAAACCAGCTTAAGAAAGTGTTCTGATATCAGGAACGGAGAATAAAGAATAAAGAAACCAACCCTACTGATGTGGAACCTATATTTTCTATTTTTCGGAAAGTAATAACAAGAAATCCCTTGAACTGATGGGAACTGAAGGAGCAGCGAATAGAAAATGTAAGTGCCTGATGTGGATGTGCGTTTAGGTCCTGGTTAGTGTTTGTGAGGTATTTATATTAAAAAATGGAATTAAAAAATTTTGGGGGGAATTTATTTTTAATTACTTCAGTCTTCTTGAACATAGCAATAGGAAGATGTAGTCTCTGCATTGATTAGGTTATATGTGTAATGAATCTGACGACTTCAACGGGAAATTTTCTCTCATATCAAATAGGGAGGAAATAAATACACCAGAGAGAAACTTGATTGCGCTACCATGAATCCGGGTGCAACACATCCTTGTTAGAACAGGTTGTTTACACATAGCTTTGTTTATTTACTTATTTAAAATAAATTCTTTATGTTTATATGACTTGTAAAGGTTTTTAATTTTTTATTTTTATACACATTTAAAAGGTTACTTTCTATTTACAGTTATTACAAATATTGGCTATATTCCCCTTGGTGTACAGTACATCCTTAAGACTATCTTACACCCAATAGTTTGTAATCTCCCATTCCCCCATCCCTATATTACCCCTCCCCCTCCCTCCCTCACTGGTAACCACTAACTTGTTCTCTATATCTGTGTCTGTTTCTTTTCTGTTATATTCACTAGTTTGCTGTATTTTTCAGATTCCATGGATAAGTGATATCCTACAGTATTTGCTTCCTCTGTGTGACTTATTTCACTTAGCATAAAGGCCTCAAAGTCTATACATGTTGCTGCAAATGGCAAACTTTCATTCTTTTTTATGGCCGAGTAATAATCAATTGTGTGTACGTATGTATATATTTATAAACCACAACTTCATTCATCTGCTGATGGACACTTAGATTGTTTCCATGTCTTGGAAATTGTAAATAATGCTGCTGTGAATATTGAGGTGCATGTATCTTTTCTTAAAAAACATCTTTATTGGAGTATAACTGCTTGACAGTGTTGTGTTAGTTTCTGCTGTATAACAAAGTGAATCACCTATACGTATACATATATCCCCATATCTCCTCCCTCTTGCATCTCCCTCCCACCCTCCCTATCCCACCCCTCTAGGTGGTCGCAAAGCACAGATGTGATCTCCCTGTGCTATGCAGCTGCTTCCTACTAGCTATCTATTTTACATTTGGTAGTGTGTATATGTCAGTGCTACTCTCTTACTTCGTCCCAGCATATCCTTTCCCCCTCCATGTCCTCAAGTCCATTCTCTACATCTGTGTCTTTATTCCTGTCCTGCCTATAGGTTCATTAGAACCATTTTTTTTTTTAGATTCCATATATATGTGTTAGCATACGGTATTTGTTTTTCTCCTTCTGACTTACTTCACTCTGTATGGCAGACTCTAGGTCCATCCACCTCAGTAAAAATAACTCAATTTCGTTTCTTTTTATGGATGCATAATATGCCATTGTATATATGTGCCACATCTTCTTTATCCATTCATCTGTTGATGGACACTTAGGTTGCTTCCATGTCAGGCTATTGTAAATAGAGCTGCAATGAACGTTGTGGTACATGACTCTTTCTGAATTATGGTTTTCTCAGGGTATATGCCCACTAGTGGGATTGCTGGGTCATATGGTAGTTCTATTTTTAGTTTTTTAAGGAACCTCCATACTGTTCTCCAGAGTGGCTGTATCACTTTACATTCCTACTAACAGTGCAAGAGGGTTCCCCTTTCTCCACACCCTCTCCAGCATTTATTGTTTGTAGATTTTTTCATGATGGCCATTTTGACTGGTGTGAGGTGACACCTCATTGTAGTTTTGATTTGCACTTCTCTAATGATTAGTGATATTGAGCATCTTTTCATGTTTTTGTTGGCAATTTGTATATATTCTTTGGAAAAATGTCTATTTAGGTCTTCTGCCCATTTCTGGATTTGGTAGTTTGTTTTTTGATATTGAGCTTCATGAGATGCTTGTATATTTTAGAGATTCATCTTTGTCATTTGCTTCATTTGCAAATATTTTCTCCCATTCTGAGGGTTGTCTTTTCATCTTATTTATGGTTTCCTTTGCTGTGCAAAAGCTTTTAAGTTTCATTAGGTCCTATCTGTTTATTTTTGTTTTTATTCCCATTTCTCTAGGAGGTGGGTCAAAAGGATCTTGCTGTGATTTATGTCATAGAGTGTTCTGCCTATGTTTTTCTCTAAGAGTTTTATGGTGTCTGGCCTTACATTTAGGTCTTTAATCCATTTGAGTTTATTTTTCTGTATGGTGTTAGAAGTGTCCTAATTTCATTCTTTCACATGTAGCTCTCCAGTTTTCGAAGCACCACTATTGAAGAGGCTGTCTTTCCTCCATTATATACCGTTGCCTCATTTATCAAAGATAAGGTGACCATATGTGCATGGGTTTATCTCTGGGCTTTCTATCCTGTTCCATTGATCTATAATTCTGTTTCTGTGCCAGTACCATACTGTCTTAATTACTGTAGCTTTGTAGTATAGTCTGAAGTCCAGGAACCTGATTCCTCCAACTCGGATTTTCCTTCTCAAGATTGTTGAGGCTAATCAGGGTCTTTTGTGTTTCCATAAATATTGTGCATTTTTTAATTCTATTTCTGTGAATAATACCATTGGTAGTTTGACAGGTTTGCATTGAATCTGTAGATTGCTTTGGGTAGTATAGTCATTTTCACAATGTTGATTCTTCCAATCCAAGAACATGGAATATCTCTCCATCTGTTTGTATCATCTTTAATTTCTTTCATCAGTGTCTTATAGCTTTCTGCATACAGGTCTTTTACCTCCATAGGTAAGTTTATTCCTAGATATTTTATTCTTTTTGTTACAATGGGAAATGGGAGTGTTTTCTTAATTTCTCTTTCAGATTTTTCATCATTAGTGTATAGGAATGCAAGAGATTTCTGTGCATTAATTTTGTATCCTGCTACTTTACCAAATTCATTGATTAGCTCTATTAGTTTTCTGGTAGCATCTTTAGGATTCTCTATGTATAGTATCATGTCATCTGCAAACAGTGACAGCTTTACTTCTTCTTATCTAATTTGGATTCCTTTTATTTCTTTTTCTTCTCTGATTTCTGTGGATAAAACTTCCAAAACTATGTTGACTAATAGTGGTGATAATGGAAAACTTTGGATTGTTCCTAATCTTAGAGGAAACGGTTTCAGTTTTTCACCATTGAGGACAATGTTGGCTGTGGATTTGTCATATATGGCCTTTATTATGTTGAGGTAGATTCACTCTATGCCTAATTTATGGAGTGTTTTTATCATAAATGGGTGTTGAATTTTGTCAAAAGCTTTCTCTACATCTATTATCATATGTTTTTTATCGTTCAATTTGTTAATATGGTGTATCACATTGATTGATTTGTGTATATTGAAGAATCCTTGCATTCCTGGGTTAAACACCACTTGATCATGGTGTATGATCCTTTTAGTGTGCTGTTGGATTCTGTTTGCTAGTATTTTGTTGAGAATTTTTGCATCTATGTTCATCAGAGATATTGGCCTGTAGTTTTCTTGTTTTGTGACATCTTTGTCTGGTTTTGGTATCAGGGTGATGGTTGCCTCATAGAATGAGTTTGGGAATGTTCCTCCCTCTGCTATATTTTGAGTTTGGGAGTGTTTCTTCCTCTGCTATAAGAGTTTGAGAAGGATAGGTGTTAGCTCTTCTCTAAATGTTTGATAGAATTTGCCTGTGGAGCCATCTGGGCTTTTGTTTTTTGGAAGATTTTTAATCACAGTAACAATTTCAGTGTTTGTGATTGTTCTATTTATATTTTCTATTTCTTCCTGGTTCAGTCTCAGAAAGTTGTGCTTTTCTAAGAATTTTTCCATTGCTTCCAGGTTGTCCATTTGATTGGCATATAGTTGCTTGTAGTAGTCTCTCATAATCCTTTGTATTTCTCTAATGTCAGTTGCTACTTCTCCTTTTTCATTTCTAATTCTATTGATTTGAGTTTTTTCCTGATGAGCCTGGCCAGTGGTTTATCAATTTTGTTTATCTTGTCAAAGAACCAGCTTTTAGTTTTATTGATCTTTGCAATCGTTTCCTTCATTTCTTTTTCATTTATTTCTGATCTGATCTTTATGATTTCTTTCCTTCTGCCAACTTTGGGTTTTTTTTTTTTGTTGTTGTTGTTCTTCTTCTTCCTCTAACTGCTTTAAGTATACGGTTAGGTTGTTTATTTGTGATTTTTCTTGTTTCTTGAGGTAGGATTGTATTGCTGTAAACGTCCCTCTTAGAACTGCTTTTGCTGCATCCCATAGGTTTTGGTTCATCATGTTTTCATTGTCATTTTTTTCTAGGTATTTTTTGATTTCCTCTTTGACTTCTTCAGTGATCTCTTGGTTATTTAGTAGTGTATTGTTTAGCCTCCATGTGTTTGTATTTTTTACAGATTTTTTCCTGTAATTGATATCTAGTCTCATAGTGTTGTGGTTTGAAAATATACTTGATAAAATTTCAATTTTCTTAAATTTACCAAGGCTTGATTTGTGACCCAAGATATGATCTCTCCTGGGGAATATTCCATAAGCACTTGAGAAGAAAGTGTATTCTGTTGTTTTTGGATGGAATGTCCTATAAATATCAATTAAGTCCATCTTGTTTAATGTGTCATTTAAAGCTTGTGTTTCCGTATTTATTTTGTATGTGGATGATCTGTTCATTGGTGAAAGTGGGGTGTTAAAGTCCCCTGCTATGATTGTGTTATGTCGATTTCCCATTTTATGGCTGTTAGCTTTTGCCTTATGTGTTGAGGTGCTCTTATGTTAGGTGCATAAATATTTACAATTGTTATATCTTCTTGGATTGATCCCTTGATCATTATGTAGTGTCCTTCTTTGTCTCTTGTAATAGCCTTATTTTAAAGTCTATTTTGTCTGATATGAGAATAGCTACTCCAGCTTTCTTCTGATTTCTATTTTCATGGAATATCTTTTTCCATCCACTCACTTTCAGTCTCTATGTGTTCATAGGTCTGAAGTGAGTCTCTTGTAGACAGCATATATACAGGTCTTGTTTTTTTATCCATTCAGCCAGTCTGTGTCTTTAAGTTGGATCATTTAATCCATTTACATTTAAGGTAGTTATCTATATGTATGTTCCTATTACCATTTTCTTAATTGTTTTGGGTTTGTTATTGTAGGTCTTTTCCTTCTCTTGTGTTTCCTGCCTAGAGTAGTTTCTTTAGCATTTGTTGTAAAGCTGGTTTGGTGGTGCTGAATTCTCTTAGCTTTTGCTTGTCTGTAAAGGTTTTAATTTCTCCGTTGAATCTGAATGAGATCCTTGCTGGGTAGAGTAATCTTGGTTGTAGATTTTTCCCTTTCATCACTTTAAATACGTCTTGCCACTCCCTTTGGCTTGCAGAGTTTCTGCTGAAAAATCAGCTGTTAACCTTATGGGGATTCCCTTGTATGTTATTTGTTGTTTTTCCCTTTCTGCTTTTAATATTTTTTCTTTTATTTAATTTTTGATAGTTTGATTAATATGTGTCTCAGTGTGTTTCTCTTTGAGTTTATCCTGTATGGTACTCTTTGTGCTTCCTGGACTTGACTGACTATTTCCTTTCCCATATTAGGGAAGTTTTCAACTATAATCTCTTCAAATATTTTCCCAGACCCTTTGTTTTTCTCTTCTTCTTCTGGGACCCTATCATTTGAATTTTCATGCGTTTAATGTTGTACCAGGGGTCTCTGAGACTGTCCTCAATTCTTTTCATTCTTTTTTCTTTATTCTTCTCCCTGGCAGTTATTTCCACCATTTTATCTTCCAGCTCACTTATCCGTTCATCTGCCTTAGTTATTGTGCTATTGATTCCTTCTAGATTATTTTTAATTTCAGTTATTGTGTTGTTCATCATTGTTTGTTTGCTCTTTAGTTTTTCTAGATCCTTGTTAAATGTTTCTTGTATTTTCTCCATTCTGTTTCCAAGATCTTGGATTATCTTTAGTATTATTACTCTGAATTCTTTTTCAGGTAGGTTGCATATTTTGTCTTCATTTATTTGAAGTTGTAGGTTTTTACCTTGCTCTTTCGTGTGTAACATTCTTTTTCTCATTTCTTTTTTTTTTTTTTTTTTTTTGATGGGTTGGGCTGTTTTCCTGTCTTACTGGTTGTTTGGCCTGAGGCCTCCAGCACTGGAGTTTGCAGGCAGTTACATAGAGCTGGGTCTTGGTGCCAAGATGAGGACCACTGGGAGGCTCCACTCCAATTAATATTCCCTGGGGCCTGAGATTCTCTGTTAGTTCAGTGGTTTGGACTCAGAGCTCCCACCACAGGAACTCAGGCCTGACCTCCAGCCTGGGAACCAAGATCCTGCAAGCCACATGACATGGCAAAATTTTCATATATATGAAATAATATACTTATATATAATTTCATTTTTGATTGGGTTCTGATTTTTATAATAGGAATTATTTAATTTTTAACATCCAAAGTATACAAGTATTTCTCTTGAGATATGGACAGGTGAATAAATAATCTAATGAAAAGTTGATTTTTATCTCAGAGAATATTGCATCTCAGAGAATATTTTGCAGTGTTGGCTATTACTAAATATTTCTCATGTATATGACAATGATAATTTTTTCCAGGTCTATATGTTTTAATTACCATTTAAAAAATCAATCATGTAGAATTAGAATTTCTGTTTTCTTTGTATACATACCAAGGTGGAATTGCTGGGCCATGTTATAGTTCTATTTTTAGTTTTCTGAGGAACCCCCATACTGTTTTCCACATGGCTGCACCAATTTACATTCCCACCAACAGTGTACAAGTGTTCCCTTTTGTGTCTGCCTTTTATCATCAACATAATATCTTTTAAGGTGCAACCATCCTGGTTTTCCTGGGACTGTGCTTGTTTTAGAATTGCAGGTCCTGTGTACTGGGAAGCACCTCAGTCCCAGGCAAACTGGGACTGTTGGTCATCCTATTGTGAATTCATCCATGTTTTGTATGTCTTTGTAGTTTGTTTCTTTAATTGCTGAGTAGTATTTTATTGCATCCATTTTTCTGTTGATTGCCATCTGTCTTTATATTTTTCTTTTCACAACTGTGAATAAGTTGCTATAGACAGTATTGTATGAGTATTTTTGTGGACAAATTTTTTTTTATTCCCCTTGGAAAAATACCTAGAAGTGAAATTTCTGGGTCAAAGTGTAGATAATCTTTAACTTTATTTAAAAAAAAAGAATAGAATTTGTTCAAAATGGTAGTACCATTTTACTCTCTATGAGTATCGTATGAATGTTCCAGATGTGCCACATTCTTACCAAAATTTGGTACTGTTCAGAACTTTAAAAAACTTTTTAGTGATTCTAGTGAGTACACCAGTGGTATCTAATGGTATCTCAATGAGGTTTCAATTTACATTTTACTGATGACCAACTGTGTAAAACAATTTTTCATATCATTATTGGCCATTCACAAATCCTCTTTTGAGAAGCGTCTGTTCAAGTCTTTTTCTACTTTTAAAATAATTGAAATGTTTTCATTATTATTGAGTTATAAGAGCTTTTTATGTATTCTGAATATATTATGCTGAATATGTTTTGCTGATATTTTCACCAAATTGATTTGCCTAGTAACTTTCTTAATGGTGTGTTTTGATGAACAAAGTTATTTTTCATTTTGATGAAGTGTATTTTGTCATGTTTTAATTGTATGGTTATTTCTTTCTGTGGCCTAAGAAATCTTTGCCTATAAGATCTGCACTTTCTATCCTCTTTCCAACATTAAATAATATTCCTCTCATCATATTTATTTCTCAGTGCCATGCCCATCTCTCTGGCAGTGCTCTGAAAACCTGATACAAATTCTATAAAGAGCATCAACTTTCAAAAATGCCCCCCAAATGATCATCTTTAAGCAGCTTCTGATTTTAGACATGCCAAAATTACCAAGGAATAATTATAATTATGGGTCATGCTAACTTCTTGGAAAAGGCGAGAGGAAAGGGCATCTACGAGGAAAAGAACCACATTAGTATCTCAGCAGTTATCCTGACCTGCTATTCACCTGGAACATATTTGCATATAGGAGAGAAAAGGTACTTCCTATCATTCCATCCTGGTGTTTTTCTTTCCCCCAGTATGCCACTGTTTGACGTGAAGTCATCAGTCCTCTGATATTGGTCAGGTTCTCCATAACTAGGTGACCATGTGTTCTGTTTGCTTAGATTGATCCTTGTTTTTACCTTTTGCTATATCAATCTGTATGGATTAGATTTTTGTTACTATTTTAAACTTTTAAAATTATTATTATTAGCAGTAACCTGGGATGAGTTTAGTAGATTGTTGCTTTGTCCATCCAAATTCTTCCATGGTCTCAGCTGGTTACATATGAAATGACTATGCACTGTGGCGAGTTCTCACTTTAAACTGTTGTCAAATATGAATAACTATCAGAAATATACCCCTTTTTCCCCACCTCTTTGCAGAATTATCTAGCCCTTCTCTTTTAAGGAGAGTGTGGAAAGCACTAGCTGATAAAATTAATTACAAGGGGCATGTGTGAGCAGGGTTAGCTAATTCTTTCTGGTTATGGCAGGAGTAGTATTACATATGATTGTTACATCCTACAATTTGATAAAACAGCCAGGTGTGCCATGGTTTGTGATGAGGTCTTTAACATGCAAGATATAGGCATGCTATTAGTCAGTGGTGTCAGTGGCAAACAGCAAAATAATAATATCATTTGTAAATCACATAGAAAATTGAGGCTGATCGGAGCATAGAGCATATAGAGAATAGCTTGAGTGCTCTTGCTACAATGTTTTAAATTTTATTGGTGTAAAATCTCACCTTTTTATACTGTTTTTTTTTTGCTTTGTAACACATTAAAAAATTAAAATATACTCATTTTTTAAAAACTAAACTTAAAATAAAAACGTTTAATTAATAAGTACTGAATTTCCATTTCTTAGGAATATTAATGTTTGATGATGTATGAGTAATCTGTGAAATGAATGGAAAGCAAGGCCTCATCACTGACTATGTGGAAACCAGAAGAAACAAATCTTAGAATATGCATTGACCACTACTTGAAAGTAACCTTCATTTTAGAGATTCTCTGCCTAGTGAAGATAATTTAACATGTTCAGCTGCAGAATGTGCATTTACTTATTACTCTACAAAACATAGCCTTTATTTTAGGTCAAAATATTCCTCTAAAGTAGTGTCACTCATTTTCAAGTCCAAGTTTTCTCCTGCAAATACTAAAAGTGAAGCAATGTCTTTATTATGTCAGTTCCTTCAGGAGAAGGCAAAATAAGCAAATGTTAAATGAAGTTCAGTTTATGCCAATGTCATCAGATTCTTCAAACAGAAAATCAGTTTCAGTCATGATTTTAGTTATTTAACTACCTCACAGAATCAAAGTAAACTATTTGGAGGTTCATTCTATCAATATGTAACATATGAAATTATTTGTGATTGCAAATTTAGTTAAGATATTCTAAATAGAAATAAAATGATTTACTTTTGCACTGTAATATAAACAATATATTTATGGTAAAATAAAGAAACATGGAACAAAAATTTACTTGGAATTGGTAGTGGTGTATACAAAATTCATATTCTTTCTAAAGAAGCATTAGTCCTGTACCACTTGTAATAAGATCTATTATCAAAATGTATCAGTAAAATATATAAAGAGAATAACTAAACTATAATTTTTGTGTGAATATGGTATCAGATGTAAAATGTACCTTTCAGCATGATAATAACTGCTTTCTGTTTTTGTGACCAATCGTTAATTTAGAAGGGTTTGAATCTTTATAATAAATAAATAATGAGAGTTCTACTACTATTATATTTGGCATTTTGAAAATAATTCCAATAATTTTTGGCTTTATTTTCTTCAAAACTATTTGGAAACCTTTAGTCTAATATTCAAATAATAGAACAACAAAAATAATTTCAATTTTGAAGGTTGTGATAATGTGCAATTATTAAAAGCAATGATACAGGAACATATTAAAATACACACCTGAAAGTTCAAGGGAGGAAGGAAACAAATAAATTGAGAGAAAAATATGTGTTGAAGTTTCTTTTTTAAATTTGGAATACTATAGATTCAAATTGATAAATAACTTGCTGGAATGATTTTTTGATGAAGCTTCTACATTTAATTAATATTTTATTGTATAGTAGAATAGAGTAAATTTTAGAAAGCTTTTGGTTTTATAATCAAGACTTGATAAAATATTCTAAAGAATCATAAATGTATTATATTATTAGTTTTATTGTAATGTTATTTATCCAAGAAAGCTACTCTGACATGAGTTAAAAATAAAAATTTATGTGAGAAAATAAATTTGTTTGAAATATAGGTAAATTTCAATATACAAATGAAATTGCGAATATCTTTCATTTTCAGAATTTTCTCTATGCTTACCAAAGACTTCAGCTACTGTAGACTGATGTTCCAATTAAAATAGTATTATGGTATAGAGTGGGGTTTATTAAAATGGCCAAGGATATTAAATTTATTATTCATTAAATATAACTTTGGAGAGATTGCAGGTAATTTTGACAAAATTAAAAAATAAGACCATACAAAAATATGAGTTCTAGAGAAAAATATAAATAATAAGATATTAAATGCAGATATGGTGAAGGAGCAGTTTCTATTACAGGAATATATATCAGGAAAATTTTCCTACTAAGTTACTTTGAATGGAAAAAATGATTTCATGTATATTTTATATATTGATAAATCATTTTATTTGTAAAAATAGTTTAAATAATTATTATTTAAATATTATTATATCTATATATCCATCAATGAAATAAAACCTACTTATTGGCCAATAAATAACTATTTCAAAATTTAGTTATTAGTTATTCTTAGCACACCCTTTTCATCTCAAAAACATCCAAATTTGCCTACAGGTATCTCACAGTTTTGGGGGTAATACTTGCCTCATGATCTCCAAGAAAGAAAAAGTGAAACCTTTTCCTAATTTTGAGAGACAATCCTTAGAGTGTATTTTTCCTCCAGAAATGAGCTCAGCCATCCAAGGTTCTAAATATTGGACTGACTTTACTCCACGTTTACATAGATGTTGTATGTGCTTCTCAACCTTGAGATGAGCCTGAAGGTAAAGAGTCTTGTGGAAAGTCCATGTGGGTGGGTGATATCAACTGGCTTTCCAACCCATCTCCATCAATGTCTACTTGGAGCTTCAAGTAGCCATTCCTCCAGCCTCAGGTTCCCACAGCAGGGGCGGATGTTTCTGGGCCTGCCCATGTTCTCAGGGCAGCAATATTAAAGAAAAAAATTGTTCTGACACTTGTTAAAACAGTAGGGAAGACTTTATTCAGAACTGTTGTGAGAGGTACCAAGACTCTCACAGTAGGAAGAGAGACTAGGATCTACTCCGAGTGAAACAAAGACAAGTGGGATTTACAGCCCATGAGAAGAGTGAGGGGATCAAGGGGATGGAATATTAGACATCAAAGATAAGTGGGAGGATTCTTGCTAAACCAACTTAACCAAGGATTTATACATCAAATATGAGGGATAAGGAATGTGATCAGGTATCAAGGATGATCAGACATCAAAGGTGGGCTTCTCCCTAAAATAACTTAGCAGAATTCTTGCTAAAACTGGGCCAGGCAGGTCAAAGACAGGATGGGGGGCTAAGACTGAGGCTCAGTTGAGAAGTTAGTTCAGAGGAGCCTCCTAAAATTTGGTCAAGGAGTGAAGCTTCGTTAGCAGTGACCAACATGTTGATGTGTTAGCTTTGACTTTAATTTGTCCTTCCCCACTTTAGGATCTTTTCTGCCTAGGTGAGGTGACAAAATGGAGGGTGGGAGATACAGTCCAGTTTATTCACTAGCTGAAGCTTCCTTGGTTTCCTGACACGACCTCCCGGCCCCCACTTAGACTACCTTAGCGTTTTTTTAAAATTAATTTTTATTGGAGTATAGTTGATTTACAATATTGTGTTAGTTTCTGCTGTACAGCAAAGTAAGTCAGTTATATATATACATATATCTAGCCTTCTTTAGATTCTATTCCCGTGTAGGTCATTACAAAGTATTGAGTTCCCTGTGCTATACAGTAGGTTTTTATTAGTTATCTATTTTATATGTAGTAGTATGTATATGTTAATCCCAGTGTGTTCATGTTGACATTCTTTCTAAAATGTTGACTTTCTTTAAGAGAAACTAATAAGAGGGAACACTACCTCTATAATCTCTCCTTGACAGCTTCAGTTCACTCTCCTTCTCACACAGGGCCTGGTGCCTTTCTACAAAGTTCGTTTACTGTGTGTGCTTAGGATATTCCATCAATAATGTGTCAAGGACAGACTACGATTTGGGGTGGACATCGGATACCTTTAGGGCAGTCTGCAGTGGTAGAGTCATGAAAGCAGTTCTTACACCTTGATTTCCAAGTCTGCAAGTACGTACTGGGGCATCCATGGTTTACTGGAACCTGTTTTTTTCTTTCCTTGCCACTATGGCCTAAACTGCTGCCTAAAACAAACTTCTGTTTTTTTTTGTTTTTTTTTTTTCTGATCGTCCTCATTGTATTGAGGGCACAGCCACTTTCTTCCATGTCTCTCTTACTTTTTTACTAAAATTTTACAGATTCAGGAGTTAGGAGAATTTCAGAGAGGAAATGAGGACAGTCATTTTGAGCATGTATCAGAACAAATCACTTCCTATTTTGATGGGGACAAAATTATAATTTATTAATTGGAAATTCTTTAGTCAAATGCTTCAGTATCAAAATTTCTAACTACATTTCAAATGCCAAAACTTTCTAACCAGTCCTCTGTTAACCTAGGTTAGTTCTGATTGCTGTGTCACTTAGGATATTTCTAGATACAACAAGTAAGAAATGAAAAAATTCTCTAAGTGAAATAAATCAGACAGAGAAGGACAAATACTGTATGATATCACTTATATGTGGAATCTAAAAAGTAAAACAAACTAGTGAATGTAACAGAAAAGAAGGTGACTCACAGATGTAGAGAACAAACTAGTGGTTACTAGTGGGGAGAGGGAAGGGGGTAGGGGCAAGATAGGGGTAGGGGAGTAAGAGATACCAATAGGTGCACCAATAGATAGGTGCAAGAAATATGATAGCAAGATAAATATAAACCTGCTCTATGTCTAATTAAAATTCTAAATGATTTTGTGCTTGTGGTCATATTTTTCAAAATCATATGCAAAAAATTGTGTATTTTGCAATGCCCAAAATATAAATCAGTGAAAGAATGCTACTTTCATAATTTAATGCTGAAATAGTAAGCTAATATTTATTTTCACCATTAAATATTGAAACCAGTGTGCTTTCTATGGAAGAATTTCAGCATTTTAAATTGGAGGCATGAGAGACCGTTATTATTATTAATCTTCTCTAGGCATAAGAACTTCAGTATTGTAATGACATGCCCTACCATCTGCCTCCAAGCACTAGGCTGCATTCCAGAAAGGCCATTTGATGAGGGTTGAGATAAGGACATAAGACAGGCATGAAAAACAATTGTTCATGCTACTCCCCCATCAGATTCATGGAAGACAATTGACTATTTCAAATGAATTTCTTCATTTTCTCTTTTACCATGGTATGAGCTATTCTCTTTCCTCTTTCTTTCTTTCTCCCTGCCCCCTGTTTGTTTTTGTTTTTGTTTTTGTTTTGGTTGCTGTAGAGCTTTTCATCATGGGAAAACACACATATGTGTTAATATAAAATATATTTCCCACATTTTCCCCCCTCTCACATACATGCCTTTCTTCTTTGCAGGTGTGCCTAAAATGCTAATCATCATAACTTACAACTTTAACAATATTATGGATGTGACACACAAGATTACACTATGCAGGAAACATTAAATCTCCTTTGAAAGTGATATCCACTCTCTTATCTTTACCAGACCTCAGATTTAGGTGAGGTTAGCATTTACAATTTCCAGAGATTTTACCCAAGGAGAGCACATAAATTGGAGATGAAAGAACCCTGAAACAAATAAAGGTTATTATTACTTTCAATTTTCATAGTATCTAAATGCAAATCTGCTCTTCACAAAGAGTTTATAAATTCACTTACGTTAAGGTATGAATGACTGATGAGTCTAAATTTTTGCTACCACCCAAGGTAACTACATTTAGTGAACCCAGAATTCGGTCCAAAAATTATTCTTAGAATATGAGGTGTTGATAAATAGGGTGAATAGATTTATGGTGCTTTTTTGTGGATTGCAAATAGGAGTCTTTTGGGGGCTTTTGAAATAATATTATGTGCAAAGTTACCTATTCATAACACTGACAGTGTTGAGAAATGGAACAATTGCTCTCCTAATGGAACTGGCATTGAGAAATACATTTCATATTAATATTTGTCTTTTGTGTCAGTATATAATATTTTCCAGGTAACCATATTTGGAATTTTTGTATTTCCTTTTTTGCAAAACTGAATTTTCTCATTCTACCCCTGTGTCACATGTAATAGTCAAAAGAGAAATGAATCCTTAAATGATAATACATTTTATGCTTTCTTGTAGATTTTGATATTTGTAGCATCCAGTTGCCTAACTAGTCTAAAACAAATAAGTGCATAAAGAAATCCAACAAAAATTATCCTGCTATGACTATCCTTCAGTACTATAAGGGCTAAATCAGTGTATCTTATGAAAATTGAGAAAATACTTCTATTTGATTTTTTTTCCACTTCTTTTAGTTAACTTGTTAGCTAATAGGAATATATATATATATTTTTTTTGCGGTACACGGGCCTCTCACTGTTGTGGCCTCTCCCGTTGCGGAGCACAGGCTCCGGACGCTCAGGCTCAGCAGCCATGGCTCACGGGCCCAGACGCTCCGCGGCATGTGGGATCTTCCCGGACCGGGGCACGAACCCGTGTCCCCTGCATCGGCAGGCGGACTCTCAACCATTGTGCCACCAGGGAAGCCCAGGAATATTTATTAAAGTAAAAATCTACATTATGTGACCACTTTCTACTTTTCAACTTATATGTAGTAACATGAAATAGAAATTTGAACATATTTCAGCCCAGTTACTTCTATTATTTCACTATTATTTGGGGAAATTTGATGATTTCTATCTTCCTTCAGGATTTGAATGTCTAGGTAAGATTTCACCCAAAGGCATAAAGCTTTTAACGAATGTAATTTTAGAGCAAGCTATCATGTCCTTTTTCTCTGACACATGAATTTTCACATATCAGATAGACTACAAATCCAATGTTTCCAACTTCCAAATCCAAATCAGTAAGAGGCCTTATTGTTCTAACACAGGGAGTTCTGCAAGATAATGGAATGCTGCAGCATCACACTTAATTGTGATTTTGATATTAAAAGAAAGAGGGTTGGGGTGGGTCCCAGGGTTAGTTAGGTGGTGAGAAGATCTGAGATTCAGTGAATGACATGGACACCTCCTTGATATTTCACGGATTATGAAGACAAGGTCTGTTTACACGCTTTAGGAAATGGAAACTAGGTTTCACCTGTTTCCTAAGTGATTCACATGTGCTTTCTCCTTCTTACTTTCTATCTATCTATCTATCTATCTATCTATCTATCTATCTATCTATCTATCATCTATCTATGTATCTGTCCTTTCTATCTATTTATTTCTACCTATGCTGACACATTGTCTATGAAACTGTCAATGATAAACACAGTGGGGCATTTGCTAAAAGAGTGAAAACAGATTTTACTCAGTAACTGCTGACAGTAAGGGAAAGAGCCGAGCTCCATTCCGATTTCTGCAAAGGTGACTGGGAAATTTAAAGGGAGAAGGAGGGAGGGAAATTTGGGAGCTCAGTAGAGTTAGAGAGGTGAAAAAGTACACAGATTCATCAGTATAAATGTGATTAGGCCAGCTATGTCTGCAGACTGGTAGTTATCCAAGTCAGGATTCTATCTTCCCACAGAGACTGGGAGGCAGAGGCCTTCTTTTTAATGATTACAATTCAAAGGAATAGTTCCCAAACCCTGGAGAGAGATGTTTCTGAGTTACAAGAGAAGTCCTTTTTAGTAAACACTCTCAGAAAGGGAGGTCAGGGGCCTGTCATAAGAGTTGGCTAGAACAAATAGTAGAGCAAGTAGAGCAAATTTTCCTATTTACTATTGGCAATGTTGGGCTTTTTCGGGCAGGCATTTTAATGGGGTGTGTGTGCTGCAGTGTCATCCTAGGGACCCAGGCTTCTGCTGCCAGAAGCTAGGCTAGAGTTTGGTCAAGTATCTTAGTGCAAAGGTTTGGGCAAAGCTGTTATGTACCCAGAGTTCTGCAATTTTTAATCTTTCTGGTGCCCTCATTCCAAACACAAAGGGTAGCAGATACCCTAATTTCTGCCTTCCTCAATGCATATGTAACAAGGGAAAGGTGTTGATTGGAATTTTAGTAAGAAGAAGTAATAAGGAAAATCTGTTGTCAATAAGCTCATCTGAAATTTGGTCCCTTTATAATCATACATTTTCTGGAATATCCAAGCCTGACTCTTACTGTGATTATATCTAGAAATCACTGCAGTCAGATACTTACTTACATTGTCTTTTCTTATCCATTAAGGTACTTTTGGGGCTATATTTTAATTTCCAGCTTTTTAACTCACCATTTATGTAAGTGTATATATGTGTGTTTTAACAATACAATTATGGCTAATAATATTAAATCATAACAAATGATATATTATTATGTTAAAACTTGTATTTAGAGTATTTTGTTTAAATTTTAATAATGATGAGTATAAAGTATAACAATCATACTAAAAGGAACAAATTATAACAACATACATAGAATTAATAGCCCTGCTTTTGTACTTTTAAAGATAATAAATTCAGTCACTTTGTTTAGTCTAAAACTTAAATTTTGAAACTTATAAATGGAATGAGTGCATTGATTAGTCAAGCAAGTTTTTATTATTTATTTATTTATTTTAAAAATTATTTATTTATTTATGGCTGTGTTGGGTCTTCATTGCTGCGCACGGGCTTTCTCTAGTTGCGGTGAGCGGGGGCTCCTCTTGGTTGCGGTGCACAGGCTTCTCATTGTGGTGGCTTCTCTTGTTGCAGAGCATCGGCTTTAGGTGTGCTGGCTTCAGTAGTTGTGGCACGCAGGCTCAGTAGTTGTGGCTCACGGGCTTAGTTGCTCCACGGCATGTGGGATCTTCCCAGACCAGGCATCGAACCCATGTCTCCTGCATTGGCAGGTGGGAAGTCCCTCAAGCTAGTTTTTTTTTTTTTTTGTAAGAAGATGTTTGGGGTAGGAGTTAATTAATTAATTTATTTTTGCTGTGTTGGGTCTTTGTTTCTGTAAGAGGGCTTTCTCTAGTTGTAGGAAGGGGGGCCACTCTTCATCGCGGTGTGTGGGCCTCTCACTTTCGCGGCCTCTCTTGTTGCGGAGCACAGGCTCCAGACGCGCAGGCTCAGTAGTTGTGGCTCACGGGCCTAACTGCTCCACGGCATGTGGGATCTTCTCAGACCGGGGCACGAACCCGTGTCCCCTGCATTAGCAGGCAGATTCTCAACCACTGCGCCACCAGGGAAGCCCAGACTATTTTTTTTTTTTTTTTTTTTTTTTTCTGTATGCGGGCCTCTCACTGTTGTGGCCTCTCCCGCTGCGGAGCACAGGCTCCGGACGCGCAGGCCCAACGGCCATGGCTCACGGGCCCAACCGCTCCGCGGCATGTGGGATCCTCCCAGACCGGGGCACGAACCCGTGTCCCCTGCATCGGCAGGCGGACTCTCAACCACTGCGCCACCAGGGAAGCCCCAGACTATTTTTTACATGGGAAAAATTCACTTATCATTTTGGTATTTTGAAGTATTGACCTGTGATATTCATCCCAGGGGAAAACATTCTATAGTTAAAGGTTGGATAACATGGAAAAGAAATATAGTATTTAGAAATTAACTGGTGCTATGAGTTTTGGATTTGATTAGAGAACAAGATCTCATCTATGAAGTGGACCTTCCATTTGGGAGGCTTTTGCTTGCCTTGGCTGGCTAGAAAAGCTCTCACTAAGTCAGTCTTCCTTAGTTTAGCACATGTACTCTCTTCCAGATGTTATCACAAATCTATTGCTGCTTCATATTTTTCATTAACACTAGGTCATTTCTCACTTACTCATCAACCTGTTTCAGATCTAGTCAGCAAATCCATATTTGTCTTTCATCTGTTCGCCACTTTATTCACTAATTATTTACTTTATGAAACATTGTTGCTCTGATCTGATGAGTGTGGCCTTATTGCACAATTTTAATATAAGGATTATCCTATGGGATTTCTATGCAAATCATTTAATAATGCATGCTATTTTCCAGTTGCATTTCTCACTGAAAAACTAATTCATCGCTTTTAAAACCTGACGACAAATTTCTTTTCTTTTTTTTTGCAGGCCAGCAGGCAGTGAAAATAATGTTAGTCAACATTATATGTAATGCCTCTGGTTCATTCAAATTTAGCATTGTGAGTTGTATGACTCTAAGTGCTCTATGTTGCTGTTTTACCATAGCTCATTACATCTGACAGTTTTACAAACTTGTCTTTAATGTTATACCAAGGAATCTGTATAAAGTGCATCAACATTGCATGATGTTACAAAAAAACAAGGAGCAGGGATTAGTGTTTTAAGCTAAGGCAGTTAGCTAGAGAGTTTGCTTTATAATCTAGATGATATCATTTAAACTACTATATCAATTTGGGAAACCAAAATTACAATGATCTGTTTTCTAATTTAGATAAATCTTATTATGCTCAATTCAATATCTTCTTAGTTTTTAATAAAATAATACAATTAAAACATTCACTGTATTTTTCATCATTCTTCATTTTAAAATATTTCAGTGTTATATCTTTGTGTAATCAGTTTTGTATTATTACATGTCTAATGGATATAACAGATATAGTGCACCCATGACTATAGCTTTTATCTCATACATGAACATTAGGTACAAATATACAACATGTATTATACAGACTGAACTGTGTTGTCAAGTGTCAAGTACTTTCCATTGGTTTGAAGCCATTTGTGTGTTATACATGCTTTATAATAGTGGTTCTCACAGTGTTTTCTGAGGTCTTATAGGGATTCTGAAACCCTTTTGTGGCTTAGTGAGGTCAGTATTAATTTCACTATAATCCCATGATATTATTTGCCTTTTTCACTCTCGTTCTCTTACAACTACCCATTTCCAGATGCTACATCATATGTGATATCACAATGATTTGAATGCAAAAGTGGAGATGAGAATTCAGCTGACTTCTCTTAAGCCAGACATCAAGAAGATTTGCAAAAATATGAAGCCATGTCACTTTTCTCGTCTTTTTTTATTGTCTAAGACATTATAGTTATTTTTCATTAACTTGTAGAGGTTTATTGTTGTTGCTTTTAATGGATAAATAAATAAGTGGTTTTAAATTTCTCAGTTTTAATTTCTAGTATAGTAAATATTAGCCACATAAAGAAAAGCTCCTTGGTACCCTCACTAGATTCTAATAGAGAAAAGAGCTCTTAAGGCTAAAAATCTGATCTAGAAGACAACCATGGAAATTGATTTTTTAATGTTTCAATTTTCTTTCAGTACTTAAAATACTATACTAATACTAATGATAACCATAAAAACCACCAGATTACCTGCTTATTTTATTCAAACACTTATTTCTTTCATCTCATTAAATTTTTCTTTTACATAATAACTTTCGTGTTGAGAAGTACTCATCTTGCAGCTTTTGCATATGATTTAATTTCAGTTCACAAACATTTTTTCTTGCTTATTTCAACATTGACTCAGATAGGAAGAACATGCATTGTGGCCTTTTGGACTTGAAGTCTTCTCTGGAAGTCATTTGACAAATGTCGCAAAAAGTCAGTCTAGTTTCTGCAGCACCTGTCTCTATCATGAACGTGAGAATTCAGTCTTTTCTCTAATATCAATATCTCCATTATTAAATATTTTCTTTCTCAAGAGTAAGAGGTGGTTTTAATATTTCAAAAAGTGCTTCTATTTAATAAGCAAACTTCAAATATACTGTATGGCATTAAATGCAAAAAAGAACCTGATCAAGTATTCTGATTATGTTTTATAAGTTTAAAATGTGAAATAGTCACTATTGATTATTCATACATAGCAGAAATACTTGCTACTCACATATATACTATAAATGGCATATTCCCCAAATCCTGAATTTTCCTATTTTCTGACTAATTAAAAGTATTTGAAAGTCATTAAATAAGTAATTTATTCTGCTGACAATCTCCTATGGAATTTTATTTTTTACTGGCACTTTCAAATCAGAATAGGAAAAGTAATTCAAGAGTAATTGGTTATGAGAGACAGAGTGTATTTTTGCTTTATGCATTAATAATTTCAATTAAAATAGAGTTTACAGTCTTTTAAAATGTTTAACATTAAAAAAATTCTAGGTGAAACAAAGAAAAGACATCTGGGTATATGATTAAATAGTGAGAACAGTAGGTGCAGGGGACATCTGGAATTGGTAAGTGATGCATGCATTCCTTTTTTGTGACATACTTCACTGCCACTCTGGGAATTCAGGAAAGTGTTGAATACTACTGGAAATAAATTTAAAAAACCATGAAAATTGCATTTTATGTGACTAGTTCATTTGTTCACAATTTGATGTTGAATCCTATAATGTAGGAATTTTGCTTGAGATAAAGAATGCTGGTTGTTACAAATGAAATATAAATAAGCATTTTATAAATATTAATTAGCTAAGTATAAAAGTTATATTTAACATATCATAAAGTAATATTCATTAAGATCAAGCACATACATGTAACATATAAGTGCACATTAAAATTGAATTCCAGTGAGGTTATTTTTAAAGACTTGATCATGTTTCATTTTTTCCTGCCTTAAGTGTGTAAAATGCTTAAGTGTGATAAAATAATACAAATTTTCTTATGTGACATTTTTACTTTTCTTTATAGCACTCATGTCTTACATTTGAAAAATAAGTATCCTGATAAGCTTTCTTGTAATGCTTTTTTGGTTTTCCTTATTCCAGCCACAATAGCTATATATTCTCCCATTAAGTGAAGGAATAAACAGAGAAAGAAATTATAAAATACATCAGTTTCTATCATCTGTCTTGTATTGTGCCTGATAATTCTCTTTGAAGTAAATCAGATTATGGAACTTACATTTACATGTGGATCAGAAAAGAGACACAAACTTCTGACTTTACAGATGGCTGTTTTTCTTAATTATATGGATAACAGTTTAGAAATAACTAATTGGTCATGCCTGACAAGTAATAGCAGTTTTTCCAAGATAAACAAATGTTCACATTTTTCATACTTAATCAGAGACTTTATGTGCAAAAATGACCAAATGTATCATCTATTCTAAGCCTCCTGTGTTGTTTTGTAATAAACGACCATCTGTACTTTGATTTGACTGAGTTTGTCTGTGTGTGATGACCAGAGAATTTGATTACATAGCAGATGGTTTTGGGAGAAGAACTTGTCTTTTAGAAGTAAGCAGACAAGCACTTCTCAATATTTTGTCCATACTCTCCCAACTGGCATCTGCTACTTTTGATGCAAAGGTAAGATCCAAGATATCAGTCCCTTGATGTCATTCTCTTTGCTTTCCTAAATCATAAAGAAATGTGAGGAAGAGCTTATACATAGCATAGCTACTGTCACAGGCATGTACATATCAGAATGTGCTTATTAATAGGGGAAACAAAAGTGTGTGCTGGGCTTGGAATTACTCACGTGGGAAACTATGTCTGATTCTGTTTCTCAGTCACCAGGTAATACTTTGCATTCTCTTAGGTATCTACATTGTTCTTGCTGCAGACCCTCTGGTTGTGAGGCACTTTCCAATGCAAGACTAGGTCAGAATCAGAAATTATTTAGTCAGCTAAAAATATATTCATTTAATAAAATCATATACACTTTTGTACAATATCTTGACATATTTAAAACTGATTTATATAATTCTCTCTTTTGAGCTTCCTAGTTTTCTTATGCATGAACTATGTCACTACATTTCACTAAATTTTACGAGACGCTGAGGCTTTGACTGACTGAGTTACTTCCCAAAGGCCATTATTTATCAACTAGCAGAGCTGTAACTACAACTCGATAAAAAGAACTATTGTTTATTCTTATATGCTTCTCTCCCACTAAGTGATTACCTTCTTGATGAAGTAATTGGTACGTGACTTCTGTTTATTTCAATTACTAGCAGATGCTTTACAAAAACAAAAACTAAAACCCCAAAGTTTTACTAATTTTCAAAAGCGGTATTTTTATGTTCTAAAATAAAATTTCAGACTGCTGTGAAGATTTGTGGACGATGTCCTCATGGAAATTCTGCTGGCCTAAGAGGCTATTTCCCTTCCTGTGAGTTGTGTCCTAAATCTTGAGAGACCAACATTGAGGATCTTACTTAATTGTGAGCATATATTCCCTATCAATAATCAAGTTAAAGGACTAGACCTGTGTACCAGTTGGATTCAATGCCAAATATTAGAAAACAAGACTGTTTCAGCAAAATCCAGACTTTACAGGCATAGAATATTAGGGCACTTATATATACCTCAGATAATGGTTAAAACATCAAGTTTATTGGGGATCTTAATTAACAAACAGCCTAGATAGTTTAAAAAGGTAAGATGTATCTGAATGTATAAGATTTTAAAGTACATTAAAAAGTAATTGGAGATAAAAGATTAAGGCTTCATGTCAAGAGGTGAGTTTTGAATTCATATATTATCCTCCCCACTGGTATAATCAAAGAGACAATTGAAAAAATATGAAAATATAAATTAATCCATACAATCACTAGAAATAAGTAATTGTGTCAAAGATGATAAAAATGTTAAGCAAATTTGCAAATTTTAAAGCAGAACAAGATCGACAAAATAGAGCAAAGATACAAAAAGAGAAGAGAGGTAAGTTGTTTGAGGTGGTTGTTGATTGATTTTTCCTTAAGAACACCAAAAATAAAAGAAAACAAACCCAAAGCAAAGTAAACTATCAGCAAGTTACAGAGTACTTACTGGAGTGATTAAAGTGGATAAAGAACTAACCAGGGTTTAATTGTTGTACTGAGAGGATGCAGCTGTTGTTTTTACTCCAAACTGTTAGGTGTAGTTCCCTCTGTGCATTGGTGTCTGCCATATAAGTGCCTAACACAGGTATTTTGGTGATAAAAAAGCCAGAAAAGACCTCAGGCAGCTCCATCTCATCATAGTAGCCAGAGGTGGAAAAATAGATTTTATAGCATCTATAGATGCTGGGTGGAATAGCAAAGTCCTAAATTCTTCTACCAGGATAATGTAATTTTTTACTTTTGCAACTAAATGCTATTCTCACTCTACCAGTCTATGCCCTACACCAGCGGTCCCCAAACTTTTTGGCACCAGGGACCAGTTTTGTGGAAGATAATTTTTCCGGACGAGGGTGGGAAGAGGGTAAGGTTCAGGCGGCAAAGCGAGCGATGGGGAGCGATGGGGAGCGGCAGATGAAGTTTCGCTCACTCGCCCGCTGCTCACCTCCTGCTGTGCGGCCCGGTTCCTAACAGGCTGCAGACCGTTACCGGTCCACGGCCCTGGGGTTGGGCACCCCTGCCCTAGATGGTCAGTCTGAGGAAAAGACCGTATTCAGGCAAATCCTGCAGGCAGAAAGGAACCTGCCCAGAGATGCACTGGCCATCTCAGGTAGGTTCCTGCTGTTCTTTGTTCCACTTAGCAAGTATAAAGATCTAAGTCATAAGATAAAATTGAGAAAATATTTCATAGAAATTTTCGAAAAATACAACATATAAACAAGATAAAAGGGCCATCAAAAAAACAAGGGCAATTTCTCTGAGCTGAAGAAAATCTTATTTGGGTCAAAATGTTCTACTTAGAGTCAAGCAAGAATACTAAAGGAGAAGAACAAAAAATGGACACATAGATACATAACAATAAGGTCACTTGAATATGATCTTTTGGCAAAGTGACCATAACAAAAATTACAAAGGAAATAGCTATATTAATGAAACTATTTTGTTCTGTATCTATAGCACTTTCATTAACAAAAGAGCTGACAGACTGTAATATGCATGCTCATGTACCCCAATATATTAATCCTCATTAATTTGCTCAGTTTGAAGGATATTATGTTCAATTACATACTTATTAATTATGAAATCTAGACGGAATAGAGTTTTGAAGAAATAAATGAATTATGCAAATATGCATAAAATTATCTTAGAAAGTCTAAATTGACCAATACATGTGAAATAGCAAAATAAAAAAACAAAATGAAAAAAACTAAACAAACAAGAAAACTAAAATGCCCAAGCCCTCCCACAAAGTCTTTTAACCCACAAAGGTATCTGCACAAAGATTTTCTGTAAAAATTGAGCACAAAATGATTTCTTTTCCTCCAAAAATTTCCAATGTAGAGGTAAAAGTTATAAAACTTCTAAGTCCATTTTATCTTAGTATTATATAGATAGTTTATATGCATTGCAAATCCTGAACCAGTCTTGCTTATCAGCATGGAAACAATAATTCTAAACAAAATAAATGTGAATCACCACCAGTATGGTATTGCAATAATTAATACAGTATGGTCTTAGATTTAGTTCCTGATTCTACACTGCATATTATTTTCCCTGTATCATTTTTAGCCACTTGGATCAACTCTATTCTATTATTCCTCCCACTTCTCAAGTATAGTATATATCAGTACTCAGTCATTACAGTTTTTTCCTAGGTTGATCTATATTTTCTTCAGGGTGTTAAATCTAATGTCTTGATTTCCCATATTTATCACCAGAGTTGCTACTTTTTTTAAAATTCATTCCCTAATATCGAATTTGTCCTGACCCTTCCCCCATGCAAACTCCATTTGGCATATTGCAAACAGATTAGTCATTTTAGAAAATTTCTTTGCCCATGGCACCTTTCTATATCAAAAAATTTCTATATCTCGCATTTGTTTGAAAAACAAAAATAGAAACAAAACCCAGACTCCTTAGTTTGACACTTGAAACCTTTTTTAATGTGGCCATCATTAGCAAACTTATCTTTCCATGTGCTTTTGCAAACAATATATATTCATCCAAGCTGACAGTCCTGTTCCTCATATATATCTCACTCATATGACACTCTCCTCCTTTGCCTACACTTTCCTTCTCACTTGATATCTGCTCTCTTTTGCATTTCCATTTTATAATCTCACCTTCAAGGCCGAGTTCATAGTTGATTTCCTCTAAAATCTTCCCAAGTTACCAACTTCTTTATGACATTCTCTTCTTATTTCTTTCATAATTAATATGCAAATGCAGATAGCTTTGGATCATAAAATATGTCTAATAAATAGTTATTGAATGCATGCACACAAGATTTTGAAGGCTAAAATTAACTTCCACCCATAAAATGACCTAGGTATAAGTAAATTAAAATCATAAGCAAAGGGAGGGTGTGTAGACTTTCTGGTTGTCATGGCAATATATACTTAGGAAGCAATGGCCTATGAAATAGTACTTAGTAGATCAAAGAGGAAATAAAAAGGTAAAATGAGGACAGAATTATTAAAAATAATAATTAAAATAGCAGAATCTATTTGGAGGAAACTTTTATAATGCACGTGGTTGCCATGTAGACCTTATAAGGCAGAATTGAATATAGTATTCTGTCATTAGTAGATAGTAATTCTCAGGTATCCAAGTTTATATCAGTTACCTTGTTTCATTCTTTAAAGAAATTATATCAGCAATACTGATATTTTGGGTGGATAATTCTTTGTTGGTAGGTGACTTTCTTGTGCCCTGGGGGATGGTACATACCCTCCATGGCCTCTACCCACTAAATGCCAGTAGCATCATACCCCCCCATTTTCACCACAGTTGTGATAACCAAACCTGTCTCTTGAGATTGCCAAATGTTCTTTGGAGAAAAAGAATGACCGTGTTTGAAAACTATTGCTTTAAAGAATTTTTAGGAGTAAGATACACAAAGAGAATTTTTTCTAAAATTCCTTTGCTTCATTTGCCTAGGTAATAACTATTATGGTAATAAAATTGTACAGGATGTTCTTTAGTATTTTTCATCACTTCAAAAGAAGAATAAATTTAAATTCAAAATTTAAATAACAAAACTTTATACCATATTTTAAATCTTATATAGATCATGTGATTACTACAGACATTGGAAGAAATATTTTTTCCTACATTTTTAAAGTCATATTCTTGCTTTGATATTGGGTATCAATGATCTATTTTTAATTCTTTCACAGCTCTGTCTTGTATATAAATCCCTTTCCTGTATGGTTTGAACTCAAATCTAAATTTGTATTTCTGAGAGTCAGTTCCTGTAACAAAATGTAGAGAATTGCATGTTGTACCATCTTATAGAGGGGGAAAATTATTACAAAAGTTATGAATAGCTTTTGCATTAAATGAGCTTAACAGAGCAAATCTCCCTTTGACATAAAACTCAAAGGAAACTCTTTTCTATACTATCATTTTCCAAAAATACACAGCTATTTTAGGTGACATCAAAAAAATTTACTATTGGCTAGTGGGAATGTTTAGCCCTTTAGGGGTAATTTGGGTTAGATTAAGGTACAGTGCTGAGAAGAAATCTTTTATATTCATACCACAGGCGACTAAGAAAGATAATCTGGAGAAAAGTCTCTGGTTTAAGACCCCATATTAATTTGACATACTGAATCTCACACTACTAGCATAGGACACAGCTAACCTGTGAGTTAACAGCAATGCCTTTCACTTCTATATTTCATGTCCAATTATGTGCAAAAGATCCAGTAATTATAGCAAAATTCCCACGCACTTATAAAGAAGCTCCCATCAAAATCAAAATTGTGAAGAAGCTAAAACATGTGTGGGCTTCCCTGGTGGCGCAGTGATAAAAAGAGAACATGTGTTTTCTTTCCTTTTATAATTTTCTTTTATTTTTTGGCTATAATTTTTACTAGAACTCTGCTTTTTCCTCCTACTTCCAGTAACGCAGTTTTCTAGTATGTTTTTTCTACCTGAAAACTGTCTAGAATTCCATGCCATTACACTTGACAAGCTTAAATTCTTTCTCCTCCATATAGTGTCTTGATGTAATGCATATTCACTGGTACATCAAAATAAACATTTTATAAATAATAAAATGTAAATATGGTGAGACCAGGATGGGAGTTAAATTCAACCTGAAAAAATAGGGATGAAAATTTAGGGTAAACCGGATTTATAGAGGTTACCTCAAATAGTTGGTGATTACATTTGCTCTTTTGTATGACTTCTAAACTAATGGAGTGTCATGTGAAAGTTCTGAAGTGATACAGAGCTAGGAAAGGTTTAAAGACCATATACACAGTGCCATATTTTATAAATTAGGAAAAATCTCCAGAGATCCCTAAGTTATTGGGCAAAGGTTACAGTGACTCTCAGCTGAGTGTGTCAACTTGGATAGGCTAGAGTCTCCCATTATTCAGTCAAACACTAATCTATGTGCTGTTGTGAAGATATTATCTAGACGTTATTCAAGGTCATAATCAGTTGACTTTAAGTAAAGGAGATTATCCTAGATACTATGAATGGCTCTTATCCAACCAATTGAAAGACCTTAAGAACAGAACAGTGGCCTCAACTCATCCTGAGAATTTCATCTTGCCTTTCCTGATGGCCTGCTCTGTGGATTTTGGACATGCCTCCACAGCTACATAAACCAGTTCCCTCCAATAAATCACTTTGCATGTAACAGGTGGGAAATAAACACAGGGGCCTTCTACCTTAGTTAAATTTCTAGAAATTCAGTGGCGTGAGCATATTAGATGTCCCTTCTAAGGTAAAAGATAAGTTGTTGCATTTGGCCCAACCAAAAATAGAGAGTCAGTGCTTAGTGTGCTTCTTTGGATTTTGGAGGCAACATATTCCTGCTTTAAATATGCTAGTCCAGTCCATTACTGAGTGGCCTGAACAGCTGCTACTTTAGAGTCCAGAAGAAAGGAAGGCTCTGTGACAGTGGCAAGCTTTCATGGATCTGCCACTTGGGGCAGATGCAAGGGTGTGTGTGAGTGGCAGACTGAGATGCTGCATGGAGGCTTTGACAGGCCCTTACAGCTGAATCACAGAGAATACTCAGGATTTTGGAGAAAAGTGTCATCCTCTGCAGATAATGACTCTCCTTTTGAGAAACACCTTTGACCTGCTCCTGTGCCTTAGTAGAGACTGAATGCTTAAGCTTTTGCCACCAAGTTACAATGCAACCTGAGCTGCCCATCATGAACTGAATATTTTTTGACCCACCAAGCCATGAAATTGGGCATTCTCAGCAGCACTCTGGTTTCAAATAAAAGTGACATCTATGATATTGAACTAGAGCAAGCCCTGAAGACACAAGCAAGTTACACGAGGGAGTGGTGCAAATGCACATAGTCCCCACTGCTGCTTCATTAGCTTCTCTTTCTCAGCCCACAGCTATGGCCTGGGTAGTTTCCCATAACTAGTCGACTGAGCAAGAGAAAACTCAGGAATGTTTTACAGAGAGTCCTGCATGCCATGCAGGCAGCTGCAGCACTCCAAGCCCTTCCTGAGACATTGCTGAAGGACAGTGGTGAACAGAAATCTTCCCAGTTGACGGAGCTTGAAGCAGTGCACCTCGCTGTGCATTTTGCTTGGAAGGAACAAGTGCCAGAGGTACGAGTATATATTGACTTATGGGCTGTGGCCAAAGATCTGGCTGACTAGTCAAAGACTAGAAAGGAATGTAATAGGAAAATTGGTGACAGGAAGGTGCTGGGAAGAGAAATGTGCATGGACTTGCTGAAAGGGCAAAGGTTGTGAACATATTTATGTCCCATGTGAGTGTTCATCAAAAGGTGACCTCTGCAGAGGAGGATTTTAATAATCAAGTGGATAGGATGACATATCAGCAGATACCAGTTAGCCTCTTTTCTCAGCCACTCCTGTTATTGCTCAGTGAATTTATGAACAGAGTGGGTATGGTGACAGGGATGGAGGTGATTCATGGGCTCGGCAACATGGACTTCAATTTACCAAAGAGAACTGGCTGCAGCTACTGCTGGGTGCCCAGTGCCAGCAGTACAGACTAACAGTGACTCCCTAATATGGCACTATTTCCCAGGGTGATCAGTCAGCTACCTGTTGGCAGATTGATTATATCGAACCATTTCTCTCATGGAAGGGGCAGCACTGTGTTCTGCATGACACTAATTCTGAATATGAATTTACCTGTCTGGTGCAAAGTGCCTCTGTTGAAACTATTTGTGGACTCACAGAATGCCTATCTACCATTGCAGTATTCCAGAGAGCATTGTTTCTGATCAATGAAATAATGATCACTTCTTAAACAGCAAATTAAGTTTAGCAATGGGTCCATGTTCATTGAATTTACCAGTTGTACCATGTCCCTCATGATCAAGTATAAGTTGACTTGACCAAACAGAGCTACAGTCTTTTGAAGATTCAGTTGCAGTGTCAGCCAGGTGGTAATACCTTGCAGGGCTGTGGCAATCTCCACCATGAGGCTGTATAGCCTCTAAATTAATGACAGCACACATAGTGTGCTCTTTTTTTCCATAGCCAGTATTCATGTCTAGGAATCAAGGGGTGGAAATGAGAGTGGCACCACTCATTACTGCCATTAGCAAAATCCTTCCTTTCTGTCCCTGTGACTTTATGCTCTGGTGGTTTAGATGTCTTAGCCCAAAGGGAGAAATGCTTCCACCATGAGGCACAACAATGACCCCATTGAACTAGAAGTTAAGAGTGTCATGGTCCATTTTGGTCTCCTCATATCTCTGAATCAACAAGCAAAGAAAGAACTTCTGTACTGACAGGAGTGATTGATCCTGACCCCCAAGGGGAGGTTGGTTTGCACAATTTTAATTTCCACTATACAGTGGAGGTAAGAAAGAATATGGCTGGAATACAGGAGATCACTAACTTATTTTCTAGTATTGCCAGTCTTGTGATTAAATGAATGGAAAATTGCATCAACCCAACTAAGGTAAGACTGCTAATGGCCCAGACACTTCAGGAATTAATATTTAGGTCACCTCAACAAGCAAAGAGCCATGGCCACCTGAGGTACTGGAATGGTAGTAGAAATGTGGTTATAAATATTAGCTATAACCTTGTGACTAGTTGCAGAAATGAGAACTGTAATATCTTTAATCATTTATTCCTTATTTTGCTTGAATGTGTTTGTATATAGATAGAGATATATTAAGCATTTTTTCTCTTTTCCTTCCAATTCATTTTTTTATCATCTAACATAAGATGTATTAGTAATAGTTAACTTTACATCACAGTATTTAAGATACAGGATATCAAAAGAGAAGAGTAAAAATTACCCATTGACTGTACATCTTCCTCCAGGGAAATGGTTAGTGCATTTTTGGTAGTGCGCAGGATAGCTGTATCATGTTAGCTGGAAAATAGGACTTTGTTACTGTTTTTATTTGGAGGGTAAACATACTTCAAAGAGATGTGTAGGGATGCCAAATTGATATGTGTTGGACTTTAATGGTCAGTTTTATGTGTTAATTTGGCTAGGCTAAGGTACCCAGTTATTCAGTCAAACTAATCTAGATATTGCTATGAAGACATTTGTAGGTGTGGTTAACATTTATAATTGGTTGACTTTAAGCAAAGGAGATAATCCTAGATAATCTGGGTAGGCCTGATTTAATCAGTTGAAAGCCCTTAGAACAGAACAGAAGTTTCATGGAAGAAATTCTATCTGTGTACTGCATCTTTAACTCAGCCTGAGAGGTCCACTCTTCCCTTCCTGATGGCCCACTCTAAAGATTTTGGACTTGCCTAGGCAGCCCTTACAATCATGAAAGCTAACCGCTTCATATATATTTACTACTGATTCTGCTTTTCTAATTGAACCTTAGCTAAAAAAGTTTCCTAAATATTTGATGCCACGTCCAGGACTAAAATAATAACACAGGAATATCATGAAATTAACCAAAATAATGTTTCATAGACTAAATATTGGACTGAGTCATACAGATAGATTTTCCATGGGTCTGCTCATTTAAGCTCATTTTGTAATTATTTTATACCAGAAAATAAAACACTAATTCATAGATCAAAACAAAATGAAATAAACCTGACATAGTTAATTTGCTTTAAAAAAAAGCTTTCTAGGAAGGTGTCTCATTTTACCAAATTATGGAAACTGAGGAATATTTGGAAAAGATCCATGCCAGCCAAGTGATGGTCAATCTTTAGTCATTAGAAAAAATGAACCACTTAAAAGTAGCACACTACACTAAGAATGATAATTATATAATACCACTTCTGAGATAAAAAAAGACATAGCAGGAGAATAAAAATTAGAACTGAAAAGAAGAATAACACAAACAACATTGTGAATATTTATGGCACTTGCACTAACGAAAGAACTGCTGGGTTAAAATTTGCATCCTTATGTGCCCCCATCTCTTGATGCCCATTAATCTTGCTCAGTGTGAAGGATAACAAACAAAGAACATCTCGAGAAAGAAATGCTAATCTCCTGACAGTCTCAACATTTTCTGAAATTTGTATATGAATCAACAGAGGATTCTGCAAAATGCAATTCCATTTGCTCTTCTGATCACAATTCAATCTGGAAATGAAAGAGAAAAAAGAATAAAAGGAAACTGAACTAGAATCATAAATAGAAAGAAAGCAGGTATCATCCCCAGAAACAATAAATATATCTTGAAAAGCAACATGCTGATTCTTTGTATACAATGTACCTTTTTTTCCCCTTAAGAACTGTGAAAGCCAAACCAAATGCTATTTGCTTTATGCACCTGGCATCAGACACAATTAGTCATTACTGAGTATCCTTGGGAAAGCACAGCTTTTCTTGTGGATGTAAATGCTTTCAGCTCATTTCAATAAAAGACACTTCTGTCCTGTAGCATCCCTTTTTGAGACAGTGGATTTGGAGCACTTAGATAAAACTAAACTCCCCATGCTCAGAATGTGATTATAGCTGCTGTGTGGGCAGTGAGCAGAGAGCTCAGGGGCCCTAGACATCAATCTGAGTCTTGTGATATGCTTTGAGTTAACAAGGGGAAGCCCAGGTGATGCTTCTAGATTTCGCGATTTCGTGGGCCAGTTGGTAGAGATGGGAATCACTCAACAAATTAGGCTGCCTTCATTCTCAAAGTCAACTCCAAAAACAGCATTAGGCTGCAGACCCAACTACCCTGAATTGCTGATTAAGTTATTAGCAAATGGAACTTTCAGAAACCTCAGTGTATGGACTAAAATAAGAGAAAAATCTTATGAAAGCACAGGAGCATTTTTGTTTCTCCTCTCAAAATGATGAAATTAGATTTTTTTGTCTCTGCCTGCCTCTGAATTATGAAAATAGCATTCCCAATTTCACACATTATCTCTTCAGCTACCATGCACAACGTGGCACATTTTACTCAAGCTCCTTGTCATTAGTACCACCTCGAAACAACTTGAAATTTTGGTTGTTTTGCTTTTTTATTGCGTTTACTTAAAACATAACAATCTTCAGAGGAAAGCATTCTTTGATATCTAAAATCATATTAAAATAGACAAGCTGTTTCTACTTCTTCCATAGTTAAGTATAATGTTACAATCAATAAAACAACAGGTGGTTAGTGCCTGATTACCATAGGAAAAGTGATATGTTAGCTGGCATATCTCACAAAATAAATCTCATAACACTTTATTAATCTAAGCAAAACAAAGGAAAGTGGAAGTTATTATGTAAAGTAGTCATGGAGGAGAAATAAAACAAAAAGGGAGTGTGGTAAAATATTTGAAATTCAGAAGTACCAGCGCAGATTTTCCCAAACTGTATTCTCAAAATTACACTAAAATTTATACTTTAATCATTCTCCTAGCTTTCCCCCAGAGACCTATAGACATTTACCAGGGTGACTGTGCACTGGAGAAAGGAAAATAATCAGATTCTTTGGGGATCCTCTCCCTTCCCCAAAAAGGGGTATCCTCAAATACAACATTCAAAATCACCCTCTTGGAGAGTCACGACTTCCAGTGGCTTATTAAAGGCTCTGATAAGTCCTACAGTTTAAAAGTATAAAACAAAACTAAACCAACTATCAACCAAACTCTGTTTCAGTTTGGTTAAGTCAGTGAACCTCAGACTTATGTAACACCTTTTTATGAAAACATATTTGATCAAACAAAAATATTATGCTGAGCATTTGTTTGGGGAAAAACTGCACTAGATTATTTACTTCACACTCCAGATTTATTTGGAAAAATCAGTGCTTTAAAAAATTAGTTTTTTAAAGACTATTATCATATTTGTTTGGAGACCCCTCAGATCCAATGCAATTGTCACTGTCACTCCATTACAGGTTTTACCCCTTAATCACCCAGGTTGGTTTCTGTAGAAATACACATTTCTATAGTTACATTACTCATTATTTTTCAAAAGACTATACCATTTACTTTCTCCTCACACCTCTCCCATCTCTCAATGTTGGTAACTGATTCTCCCTTCACTGAGAAAATAGGAGAAATAAAAATAGACCTATTCTTCTTTCCATTCACAAATCTATCAATATATCTAATCAATAGTTTGATTTCCCATGTGTTACAAATGATCAAGTCGCAAAAATCCTTCCAATTTAAAAACAAACAAAAGCCTCTTTGATTCCCTGAGCCCTCACATAACTGGTTATTACCACATTCATATTTGCCTGTCCTTTTTTAAACACAGTTAAATACCAATTTTGACCGAGTGGTTTAATACTACTAATAAATTACTATTACTGATGTTACCAAAACCTTCACTGGCCAACCCCAATGATCAATTTTAACCAACATCATACTTGAAGTTAAGAACCATTTTATACAATACACCACTCCTTCCTTCATGAAAACTTTTCTTTGTGGATTCCCAAACAAAAATCTCTACTGGATTTCTTTCTTCTTAATGAATCCTTTTCAGCCTAATTAATCACCCCTCCCCCAATTCCCCAAGTCTGTGTGCTCACTCTCAGATCCTTTCTTCTCTCTTTTGAGAGAAATGTGCATGGACTTGCTGAAAGGGCAAAGGTTGTGAACATCTACATCTAATTACTAACACTGCTACAAGTCCAAACCATCATCATCTCTTTTCCAAATTACTTTAAAAACCTATTAACAAAGTGGTCTCTGGGATTTCACCTGATTTATTACCTATATTCTACACAGAATTCAAAGTAGTCTTTTGGAAACATAAATCAAATCATATCTCTATCATGCTCAAAACCTTCCAGTGGCTTCCTATCACAGAGTAAAATTCAAGTTCTCTAGTTTACAAAGCTCTACTTGATATGATCCCTGCCCAGGCCTCTGGCCCTGTCTCCTACCTTTTGTTTCCTTACTACTCTGTTTCAGCCCCTCTGGCCTTGCTGCCCTTGAACCCACTAGGTCATTTCTGTCCACATACCTTTACAATTATTAATTTTTCCATCAGGAATATCTTTTCTGAGATCTCTGTTTGGCTGGTTTCTTTATGGTATTCTTGTCTCTCATCCTTTGTCATCATCTCAGAAAGGTGACATCTTCTCCCCAGCTATCTAACCTTCCTCTTCCCCTCACTCTTTATTCCCACACCTTGCTTTAATTTTATATATGTCATTTATCATTGACCTGAAACTATAACTTAGGCTTAGGTATGTATTTATTTCTTATATCTTCCACTAGAATGTAAACTGTAAACAGCAGGATACTAATCTGCCAGTTTATTTCTCTTACCCTATCTTTGGACAATACCTGTCACAAAATAGATTCTCAAAATATTTCCTGAATCAAATGCTTCCTGTGTCACATGAATTATGCTACATAGTTATGTTATAAGTGAATGAAATATAGTCCCTGAGGAGCTCACATGCAGCAGGGTATCCTGGTGTTAAAACAATCAATTGTATAGTTTTCTCTTTTTATTGTACTTAAAATTTTAGGTTAGTAAAACATTGTCAAGTTGTGTTGGTTTTTACTTTAAAAGTTTTAAAGCTTTATTTGGTATATAGTGCATTATGAGGTCAGATAGGATTAGGATAATTGCCAACAGTCATAACTTATTTGGTTCGTATAATTATGATTATTTTTAATCCTTTTTCAATATTTTTGTTCAAGATTCTTCTCTGTTTCAAGACCTCTGCTTCACGGTGTTACAAAGATATTAGAAAGATGCACTGAATTCATGTTTTAAGAAGAAAAAAATACATTTAAAACATTTGCATAAAGTACCAAATTCTATGATACATTTTGGTATAATGTTATATAAAATAGGAAGGCAAATAATAATTAAATGCTGCCTATGGAAGTGAAGATGAGTTTCACATATTAGACAGTGGAGCTCTTGAAGGGAAGTTAGGAGTTGGTGTTACAGGTAGGATGACCGCATACTAGCAAACATCCTTTGTGCTTGATCAGTGTCTGTGAGGTACTGGTGGTTGTATACTTCATATACATCACCTCATTATAGGAAATGGGTATATATTTCCAGTTACACTTAGGTATGATAAACATGGTGCAGGTATATAGGCCTAGAATTATCTGTATCAGATGGATCTAGAGAAATAACTATTAACTTCTGAATTCAGATACCTAAATCTGCAGTTTTGTAGCATCTAGTGAAACAGCTCCGTCCTTGGACCACTGTCAACTCCCTTGGTGATCTTATCTAATTGCATGGCTTTAAATGTCACCTATCTGCTGCTGATTTTCTTATTGTTTTCTCCAATGCAGACATCTCCCTTGCAGTCCCCAGCTTGTATGGTCAGTGGTTTATTTGAGTGCTCCACCTAAATGTCTAAGACTTAGTATATGCAAATCTAAGTTCCCTACAAATTCTGCTAAACCTTTAGTCTCCTTGATCTCAGTTATGGAAACTCCTTTTTCCCAGTGGTTTATGCCCCAAAGTCATCACTGCTCTCTTCTCTTTCTCTCACACCCAATATCCATTTGTCAGTGAATACTGCTTGCTACATATTCTGAAAATGTCCGAATCCAGTGACTTCTCACTGCCTCCACCGCTCTCCCCCTCCTCTAAGACACTGTCACCTCTTGCTCAAGATTTTGTAATATTTTTCTCCCCTTCTAGGCTATGACAGCCTTGCTCCTCTCTATTTCCTTTGAAGTTAGACTTGACCTTGTGACATGACACTTTAAGAGTGGATGCATGTTTTGCCACGTCCCCTTTTCCTACCTTATATATTGTTGAAGCCACCAAGACACAGCTGCTGCCTGTTTGAGTGCCTTAATGACCTTGATGTACAGAGAACCCTTGTAAACCTGGGTTGAATATACATGTGTGAGAAGTAAAATTTATTGTGGTGATTTACGGAGGTGATGGGATTGTTTGGTACATCAGTATACATTGTAACTAGTATAGTCTTTTAACTGGAATACATGCTTCCACCCAGTCTTCTCTTAGAAGTGCAGCCTGAATGGATAAAGAAGATATGGTACATATACACAATGGAATACTACTCAGCCATAAAAGAGAAGGAAATAATGCCATTTGCAGTAACATGGATGGACCTAGAGATTATCATACTAAGTGAAATAAGTCAGATGGAGAAAGACAAATATCATATGATATTGCTTACATGTGGAATCTAAAAAAAAATGATACATATGAACTTATTTACAAAACATAAATAGACTCACAGATGTAGAAAACAAACCTATGGTTACCAAAGGGGAAAGGGAGGGGTGAGGGATAAATTAGGAGTTTGGGATTAAAATATACACACTATTATGTGTAAAATAGATAACCAACAAAGACCTACTGTATAGCACAGGGAACTATACTCAATACTTATAATAACCTATAATGGAAAATCATCTAAAGAAGAATATATATGTGTGTGTGTGTGTATACACACACACACACACATATACAAAAATCACTTTGCTGTACACCTGAAACTAACACAACATTGTAAATCAACTATAATTCAAAGAAAACAAAGAGAAGTGCAGGCAGAGCAACACTGTTAAACAAAATTTAATTCTTGTCACTCTTCTGCTTAAAACCCACCCATGACTCCTTATTTCTCTTCAAATAAAAGATAAATTTCTTACTATGACATACATGGCCCAAGGTGACCTGACACTCATTTCCTGTCCGATCTTATTTACTTCTATTTCTCCAGCTTGCTCTCCTCCAGCCACAGTCATCTCCTTTTTTTTTTTTAACCTTTATTGGAGTATATATGCTTTACAATGGTGTGTTAGTTTCTGCTGTACAACAAAGTGAATCAGCTGTATGTATACATGTATCCCCATATCTCCTCCCTGCTGAGCCTCCTGCCCACCCTCCCTATCCCACTCCTCTAGGTGGTCACAAAACACCGAGTTGATCTTGTGCCATGCAGCTGCTTCCCACTAGCTATCTATTTTACATTTGGTAGTGTATATATGTCAATTCTACTCTCTCACTTCGTCCCAGCTTACCCTTCCCGCTCCCCATGTCTTCAAGTCCATTCTCTACATCTGCATCTTTATTTCTCTCCTGCCCCTAGGTTCATGAGAACCATTTTTTTATTCCATATATATGTGTTAGCATACGGTATTTGTTTTTCTCTTTCTGACTTACTTCACTCTGTATGACAGACTGTAGGTCCATCCACCTCACTACAAACAAAGAAACAAACTCAGTTTTGTTTCTTTTTATGGCTGAGTAATATTCCATTGTATATATGTGCCACATCTTCTTTATCCATTCATCTGTTGTTGGACGCTTAGGTTGCTTCCATGTCCTGGCTATTGTAAATAGAGATGCAATGAACATTGTGGTACATGACTTTTTTTGAATTATGGTTTTCTCAGGGTATATGCCCAGGAGTGGGATTACAGAATCATATGGTAGTTCTAGTTTTAGTTTTTTAAGGAACCTCCAAATTGTTCTCCATAGTGGCTCTACCAATTGACATTCCCACCAACAGTGCAGGAGGGGTCCCTTTTCCCTTTATTGTTGCTGTGACACGGTAGGCACACTCCCCACTCTGAGTCTTTGCTCTGCTTTATTCCTCTTCCCGAAGTGCTCTTCAGTCAGATATTCTGACTGAGCACTCCCACTGCTCCTCCAGACCTTTTCTTAAATGTCACCTTCTCCATTAAGCTTTTTCCATCTAACTCTTTTCCAGTTTCAGTCTCTCCGTAGAACTCACCACACTTATAAATCTAGTTTTCCTGGCACAATCACTTTAGCACATAATTTGTTAATTTATTATGTTTATGTTTCTCTGTCTGACATTCTACACTAGAATGTGAGCTTCACAAGGGCAAGGCTTATTTTGTCTGTTTGAGGAAACAATTAAGAAAAAGTAGGGTTGAAAAGATGGGGTAAGGAGTAAAAATTGAAACACAAATAGAATAAGTAAAATAAGTATTGTTTATCTTATCAATTATGAATCTTTTTAACCAATATTATTTATGTTTAATCAGAATTAATCATTTCTAGTTCAACACAGCTAATATTACTTCTAGATCATTTGTCCCTGCTGACTGCACCCTTGTTACAGCCTTGTATATGGAAAGCACCTTTAGATGTTTATGTGATCTTTCTTCCAAATTCTTTAATGTCTCCAATTTCTCCCTTCTTTTGAGAGGAAGTTTACAGTTACTGGTTAAACTGTTGACAAGCATATTACATGGTAAGTGGAAATAATAACCCATCCTTAGGTGGAACATGTCTTTCAATCCTTGTGTGTGTGTAGGTGTTTTTCAGACTAGGGAAGATATAATGAGTTCAGGAAAAAAAACTGGATATTCTTCTTTTCATTCATAAAGTCATAAGATCATTACCTAAAAATTTATGACACTGATATGAACTGAATATGTGTGTACTCCCCAAATGCATACATTGAAATTTTCACCACCAATGTGATGGTATTAGAAGATGGGGCCTTTGGGAGGTCACTAGGTCGAGGGTGGGGCTCTCATGAATGGGATTAGTGCCCTAGAGCTCTCTCACCATTTGCACCACTGAGGACACAGTGGAAAGATGGCCATCTCTGAGCCAGGAGGCAGGCTCTCACCAGACACCCAATCTGCCAATGCCCTGGATTTTCCAGCCTCAGGAAGAGTAAGAAAAAATTTCTTGTTGTGTATAAGTTACTTGGTCTATGGTATTTTTGTGATAGCAGCCTGAATGGACTAAGACACCTACAAAAAAGTTAAGGTAAATTATTCAACTTTTGTAAATAAACTAAATTTTAAAAACAGTTCTGTGTTGTATTGACCAACATATAATCTTTTGATTACAAATGAACAATCTGAGACCCAATTAACAAATTCTTTTGTCAATGGTGGTGGCACCAAATTTCAGCATTAAAGTTATGAATAGAACCTAAATTTAATGGACTTTTAGTGGACAATTTACCCCTGTATACTGGCTCTTAAAATGTATTAACTAAAAAAAAAAAAAAAAAAAAAAACCAAAAAACTCCATGTGGTTTTGTATGAAAAGGATTATTATTTTTACTAACACTGTTAATAGTCATCTTTCTCCATCCAGGTAGCATATGGTCAGTGTTTCTTTATCTGGGGTCTCCTATCTCCATATATAAATAGGTGAGTACTTATGATATTATCCAGTACATCTCACCTAATCTCCCCTTAAAAAACAGAACTTGACAATGCTTAGAATTTAGCATTAGTATTCTGAGAGATTTATTGAGGGGTACTTTACTTTAAGGTCACTTAGTACAAAATTGGCTAGAGATCTTAGGGATCCCTTCAACCTTTAGGCTTTTGCAACCTCTTACACCTGAGGTTTATATCATCACTCTGGTCTGAATATTTGTGTCTTCCCCAAATTCATATGTTGAAATCCTAACCTTCTACAGTGATGTTATTAGAATGCGGGGCTTTGGGGAGACAGTTAGGTCACTGATGAATGCCATTAGTGCCTTATAAAAGAGGCTCCAGAGAGATCCCTAACCCCTTTGCCATGTGAAGATACAATGACAATCTATGACCCAGAAGTCTGTGACCCTCACGCAACAATGCTGGTATCCTGATCTCCGACTTCCTGCTTGCAGAACTGTGAGCAATAAATGTTTATTGTTTGCAAGTTACCCATTTGCAGTATTTTGCTATGGCAGCCCAAATGTCATAAGACATATCACACTTTGTGTGCCCCAGTCATAGTTAAAATGCTCCTAATGTCACTGGGATATTATAGATGAATAAAAACTCAACATATATTAATGGTTTGCCTGAATAATAAGAGGCAATAATTTTCCCAAGGGCATGCACTAGTGATGGGATGTTTTCTGAGCTAGTTAAGTTCCCTCACTCTGAGGCTGACATTACTAAATATGTTAATTAGTTATAAAATACTTGAAAGCATTACTTTTGAAGATTGCAACAACATTCTTAGTAAAAAATAATGCATTTAGAGAATATGGGAATGTTCTGATTCTTGATACAAATAGCCTTTTGGGGGGAATGTTGCATGACAAATGATAAATTGAGCCAAACTGTCAAAAATGGGAGTTATATTTGAGTGAAAAAATAAGTAACATATTTGTTTATTTTAATCCATTATAAATAAATCTGTACATTTTTAACCATTGTAAATCAATCTGAGATTAGGATTCAGAGGATGTGGATCAGAGTTATGTTCTAATGCCGAATGGAATCATGATATTTATTGGCAATGAAATATAAAGTAAAATTCTTAGATTTGTCTCTAAATTAATTGAGGAATCAAAATACAATTACAATTTTTTAAACATATTTTTTGGAGTATAATTGCCTTACAGTATTGTGTTAGTTTCTGCTGTATAACAAAGTGAATCAGCTATACATATACACATATCCCATATCTCCTCCCTCTTGCATCTCCCTCCCTCCCACCCTCCCTATCCCACCCCTCTAGGTGGTCACAAAGCACCAAGCTGATCTCCCTGTGCTATGCAGCTGCTTCCCACTAGCTATCTGTTTTACATTTTGTAGTGTATATATGTCAATTCTGCTCTCTCACTTCGTCCCAGTTTACCCTTCCCCCTACCTGTGTCCTCAAGTCCATTCTCTATGTCTGTGTCTTTATTCCTGTCCTGCATCTAGGTTCTTCAGAACCACTGTTTTTAAAATTCCATATATACGTGTTAGCACACAGTATTTGTTTTTCTCTTTCTGACTTACTTCACTCTGTATGACAGACTCTAGTTCTATCCACCTCACTACAAATAACTCAATTTCATTTCTTTTTATGGCTGAGTAATATTCCATTACATCTATGTGCCACATCTTCTTTATCCATTCATCTGTTGATGGACACTTAGGTTGCTTCCATGTCCTGGCTATTGTAAATAAAGCTGCAATGAACATTGTGGTACTTGACTCTTTTTGAATTATGGTTTTTTCAGGGTATATGCTCAATAGTGGGAATTGCTGGGTCATATGGTAGTTCTAGTTTTAGTTTTTTAAGGAACCTCCATACTGTTCTTCATAGTTGCTGTATCAATTGACATTCCCACCAACAGTGCAAGAGGGTTCCCTTTTCTCCACACCCTCTCCAGCATTTATCATTTGTAGAGTTTTTGATGATGGCCATTCTGACTGGTGTGAGGTGATACCTCATTGTAGTTTTGATTTGCATTTCTCTAATGATTAGTGATGTTGAGCATTCTTTCATGTGTTTGTTGGCAATCAGTATATCTTCTTTGGAGAAATGTCTGTTTAGGTCTTCTGCCCATTTTTTGATGGGTTGTTTGTTTTTTTACAATTACAATTTTAAAATGTAAATACATGTTTTGGCCTACCTCCAAATTTTCTACTATTTTATATGTTTGAATTGTTTAAGAACAAGGGTTTTGATAGTAACAATATTTTGGACTAACGATGAGATAGCATTTTCTTGTGATTTCTGTGATTTTTCCATAAAAGAATCAAAATAAGCTATTCTATTTTTAGTATAAGTAATTACAACCCCAATAACAAGTTTTTTTTTAAAATTTGTGAAATAAATGGCATGTAGTTACTTTTTCTTCAATCATTATTTAAACAGATTGTGTTGAGACTAAAAAAGCATCATATTTATATCAACCATCAATTGAGATTTTAAACCAAGAGTAAAGATACTGTTTTTAATAACATCTTAGAATAAGGTTTTCTTTTTTAAAATCTTGCATTTATTTCTTTTATCTCCTGAAAGTGTGAGCAAACAGACTGCAGTACAGCAAAGGAATTGGAAAAGCTCTAAGAATATTCAAAGTAAACATTTTTTTAGAGCAGGGTTGTAATTAGCTAACACACAAAGAATTCCTTCTACAAGCATCTTGCATAACTTAAGAGAATTTCTCTTAAAGCATACTCATGCCTGCAGGTAGAGATCTGCCTATAGGTGTTTATCTGCCTGTCTTCAGTAAAAATGAAAGAAAATTAAGGCATTTTTTTTTAGCAGCATATATTAACCTTCTGTTGCCTGAAAGAAAGAAGTCTTAAAGCATATGACCTGCAGATGGGAATGCATTGGCAAGATTTTCTGCCAAAGGCCAATATCAGTAAAATAGACTAGACTGTGTTTAAGTTGGAATAATCATGGGAAAAAATAATGATACTAAGTACAAATTAGTAAGATTGGCATTTAGCACAAAAAGTTAGAGAAATAGTTTTTGCTTGCTTCTTTATTCTTGTTTTTGCTTTGGCCTTTTCTTTAGGACTTAGTTAACATTTTTAGAGTCGAATGTCTGCTGGGTTACTAATTTTTCCCTCAAAAGAACACTAATTTGTAAAGTGACTGAATTCTCTAAAACAGAACTCTTCCTCAGGTACTTGAAATAACAACTGTTCTGCTAAGGTGTTGGTTGGGATGGCAATACTTCTATTCGTTATTTTTTTGGGTTTGTGTTTTTTTTAACCGTTAGAAAAACATTTTATTTTGAAACAACTGCAAATTCCTAGGAAGTTGCAAAGATAGTATATAGAGGTTATCTACGTTCATTATCCAGTTTCTTCAAATAGTGACATCTCACATAACCACAGAATAACATCAAAATAAGGAAATTAAAATCAGAAAAATGTGGGTGGGTAATTCTAAGCTGTTTCATCACATGTATAAATTCACATTATCACCACCACAATCGATATACTGAAGGATCAGATCACCACAAAGATCTCCCTCCTGCTACTCTTTTTTGTTTAAAATACATCTTTATTGGAGTATAATTGCTTCACAATACTGTGTTAGCTTCTGTTGTACAACAAAGTGAATCAGTCATATGCACACATATACCCCCATATCTCCTCTCTCTTGAGCCTCCCTCCCACCCTCCCTATCCCACCCCTCTAGGTGGACACAAAGCACCGAGCTGATCTCCCTGTGTTATGCGGCTGCTTCCCACTAGCTATTTATTTTACATTTGGTAGTGTATATATGTCGATGTTACTCTCACTTCACTCCAGCTTCCCTCTCCCACCCACTGCATCCTCAAGTCCATTCTCTATATCTCCATCTTTATTCCTGCCCTTCCACTAGGTTCATCAGTATCACTTTTTTTTTTTTTTTTACGATTCTGTATATTTGCGTTAGCGTATGGTGTTTGTTTTTCTCTTTCTGACTTACTTCACTCTGTATGACAGACTCTAGGTTCATCAACCTCACTACAAATAACTCAATTTATTTTTATGGCTGAGTAATCTTCGATTGTATATATGTGCCACATCTTCTTTATCCATTCATCTGTTGATGGACATTTAGCTTTGTTCCATGTCCTGGCTATGGTAAATAGTGCTGCAATGAACATTGTGGTACTTGACTCTTTGAATTATGGTTTTCTCAGGGTATATGCCCAGTAGTGGGACTGCTGGGTCATATGATAGTTATATTTTTGTTTTTTAAGGAACCTCCATACTGTTCTCCATAGTGGTTGTATCAATTTACATTCCTTCCAACAGTGTAGGAGAGTTCCATTTTCACCACACCCTTTCCAGCATTTATTGTTTCTAGATTTTTTGATGATGGCCATTCTGACTCATGTGAGATGATACCTCATTGTAGTTTTGATTTTCATTTCTCTAATAATTAGTGATGTTGAGCATCTTTTCATGTGCTTCTTGGCCTTTTGTATGTCTTCTTTGGTGAAATGTCTGTTTAGGTCTTCTGCCCAGTTTTTAATTGAATTGTTTGCTTTTTTGATACTGAGCTCCATGAACTCTTTGTATATGTTGGAGACTAAGCCTTTGTCCATTGCTTCATTTTCAAATATTTTCTCCCATTCTGAGGGTTGTCTTTTTGCCTTGTTTATGATCTCCTTTGCTGTGCAAAAGCTTTTAAGTTTCATTAGGTCCCATTTGTTTATTTTTGTTTTTATTTCCATTACTCTAGGAGGTGGGTCAAAAAAGATCTTGCTGTGGTTTATGTCAAAGAGTGTTTTTCCTATGTTTTCCTCTAAGAGTTTTATAGTGTCTGGTCTTAAATCCATTTGGAGTTTATTTTTTTGTATGGTGTTAGGTAGTGTTCTAATTACATTCTATTATGTGTACCTGTCCAGTTATCCCAGCACCACTTATTGAAGAGGCTGTCTTTTCTCCATTGTATGTTCTTGCCTCCTTTGTCATAAATTAGGTGCATGGGTTTATCTCTGGGTTTTCTATCCTGTACCATTGATCTATATTTCTGTTTTTGTGCCAGTACCGTAGTGTCTTGATTACTGTAGCTTTGTAGTATAGTTTGAAGTCCAGGAGCCTGATTCCTCTAGCTCCATTTTTTTTTCTCAAGATTGCTTTGGCTATTTGGGGTCTTTTGTGTTTCCATACGAATTGTAAAATTTTTTGTTCTAATTCTGTGAAAAATGCTATTGGTACTTTGATAGAGATTGCACTGAATCTGTAGATTGCTTTCGGTAGTATAGTCATTTTCACAATATTGATTCTTCCAATCCAAGAACATGGTATTTTTTTCATCTGTTTATGTCATCTTTTTTTTTTTTTTTTTTTTTTTTTTGCGGTAGGCGGGCCTCTCACTGTTGTGGCCTCTCCCCTTGCAGAGCACAGGCTCCGGACGCGCAGGCTCAGCAGCCATGACTCACGGGCCTAGCCGCTCTGCGGCATGTGGGATCTTCCCAGACCGGGGCACGAACCCGTGTCCCCTGCATCGGCAGGCGGACTCTCAACCACTGCGCCACCAGGGAAGCCCTATGTCATCTTTTATTTCTTTCATCAGTGTCTTATAGTTTTCTGAGTACAAGTCACTTGCCTCCTTCAGTAGGTTTATTCCTAGGTATTTTATTCTTTTTGTTGCGATGGTAAATGGGATTGTTTCCTTAATTTCTCTGATTTTTCGTTGTTAGTGTATAGGAATGCCAGAGATTCTGTGCATTAATTTTGTATCCTGCTATTTTATCAAATTCATTGATTAGTTCTAGAAGTTTTCTGGTGGCATCTTTAGGATTTTCTATGTATAGTATCATGTTATCTGCAAACAGTGACAGTTTTACTTCTTGTTTTCCAATTTGTATTCGTTTTTTTTTCTTTTTCTTCTCTAATTGTGGTGGCTAGGACCTCCAAAACTATGTTGAATAAGAGTGGTGAGAGTGGACATCTTTGTCTTATTCCTGATCTTAGAGGAAATGCTTTCAGTTTTTCACCATTGAGTATGGTGTTTGCTGCGGCTTTGTCATATATGGCTGTTATTATGTTGAGTTAGGTTCCCTCTATGCCCATTTTCTGGAGAGTTTTTTTATCATAAATGGGTGTAAACTTTTGTCAAAAGCTTTTTCTGCATCTATAGAGATGATCATATAGTTTTTATTCCTTAAACTGTTAATGTGGTGTTTCACATTGATTGATTTGCATATATTGAAGAATCCTTGCATACCTGGGATAAATCCCACTTGATCATTATGTATGATCCTTTTAATATGTTGTTGGATTCTGTTTCCTAGTATTTGGTTCAGGATTTTTGCATCTATGTTCATCAGTGATATTGGTCTATAATTTTCTTTTCTGGGGATATATTTTTCTGGTTTTGGTATCAGGGTGATTGTGGCTTTGTAGAATGAATTTGAGAGTGTTCCTCCCCCTGCAATGATTTGGAAGAGTTTGAGAAGGATTGGTGTCAGCTCTTCTCTAAATGTTTTATATAATTCACCTGTGAAGCCATTTGGTCCTTGACTTTTGTTTGTTGGAAGATTTTTAATTACAGTTTCAATTTCATTACTTGTGATAGGGTTTTTTATATTTTCTAATTCTTCCTGGTTCAGTCTTGGAAAATTGTACCTTTCCAAGAATTTGTCCATTTCTTCGTGGTTGTCCATTTTATTGGCATAGAGTTGTTTGTATTAGTCTCTTATAATCCTTTGTATTTCTCCAGTGTCAATTGTGATTTCTCCTTTTTCATTTCTAATTTTATTGATTTGCATCCTCTCCCTTATTTACTTACTCATTGATTTCAGAATTTACAACTAGTTAAAAAGTAGAGGACCTGATTCTCCATGAGATATTTTCTTAAGACAAAGTCTTTATTTTCATACCATCCCAAATGTATTGTATCTAAATCTTATCTCTGTTTTATCTTTTACATATTACTTTTTACTTATTTCTGTAACGTTTTATTTAGCCAAATGACTTCTAGAATGATGACAAAAATTTTCACATTACTGAAAATTATCTATATATACTTTTTTGTTTATATTTGCCATCTATCATGATATGTATATGTCTATATATTTGTAGATCCATGGTGAAATCCTCATTCCAAATCATGATCTTGTATTCCACATGCTTGCATAACCCACCGATAATCTACATGTATGTCCACAACTTTAATATCCCTGTGGATACTCTCTGAATTTTTATATGTATTTCTTTAGAGTTTTCAAAGAAATAAATTCTTATCATGTTGTTTAGCTCTTAGAACAAACCCATAAAGAGAGTTTAACTGTACTCAGTTCAGAGATACAGAAACAGTATTTTAAAGATGATGAAAATTGCAAACTTTATATTCATGTTAAATAGCAGAGCTCTGATTTCTAGATCAACTAGCAACATTTGGTTGGGGAGGAATCTCCATTGTTCACTCCTACTCATAAAATCTGTGGACACTAAAGCTTTCTTTTCAAAATCATGTTGTAATTTACTTAGGAGAGAAAGTGCTCTATGATTTTACTGTTGAAGCACTAGTATATCAGTATAAAATATTAGGATTTAGTTAACTGGTGATGGATCTCGCCCCAGCAGGGAAGGGTGGAGCCAGTAGGCAAGAATGAGGGCATACAGGCAAATTGGATAAAAGGGCCATAGAAGCTCATTCTAGGAGATGTTCTACTTTTCTACTTTGGCTTAAGGTCCACCTTTTTTCATTTATTTCCTTTCGTTTCTTTTCTTTTCTCTAAAAGTTATCTGGGGATCCATGTTGCAGTCAGCCAGACTGAATTTTGGCTGGGACAGCTATGATTCTTATTTTTTTAGTACTACTGAGGTTTTAAATATATGTACTTCCATGAAGAAGTCTGAAATGCAAGAGAGAAAACTCTCCCACAGAAACACCTTTCAAGCAATTATGAGTGCCTAGTGTCACATCACCTGACAATCCACTGGCTAAATCAAGTTGCATGTATATCTCTGTGTGTGTGTGTGTGTGTGTGTGTGTGTTGTGTCTCTGTCTCAGTTTCTGTCTTTCTCTTTCTCTCATATGTAAAAATGAGAGAGAAAAAATGTAAAAATTCATTTTACAGTTATAGACATCTTGGTTGATCATAGAATTTTACTATTATATACAATATTTCTGTGCATTTTGTGTACATGTCTCCTAGGGTCATATGCCTAATTTAGGGGGCCCAGTGCAAAACGAAAATGCAGGGCCCCTGGTCCAGAATTATTCAGAATCATAAGATATGAAAGAAAGGCATTAAAACAAAAAGTGGAGCCCTTCTAAGCACAGGTTGTACACCCACGAAGCTGGTCCTGTTCCTAGGACATACATATAAGATATTTCACTGGATTAATCTAGAAATGGACTTAGTAGGTTGTAGGGTTGTGAACAACTCTGGTTTTGTTAGATAATGCCAAAATATTTTCAAAGTGATTATACAAACATACATGCCTATATGCAATATATAAGATTTGCTGTGCTAAACCTTGATACCACCAGAGTTTGAAATAAGAAAGCCATGGCCAAATAGAAGAATGGTCAACCTCATCCATTTCAAGACTTTCCTATTTGTGTAAATGATGTTTTCATTCTTCCAATTACAATATTCACTCCCTCATTTCCAATAGTGCTTTACTTAGTTAAATAAACTCAGCCACTATGGAAAACAGTATGGAAATTTATTAAAAAATTAAAAATAGAACTACCATATGGCCCAGCAATTCCACTCCTGAGTATTTATCAAAAGAAAACAAAAACACAAATTCAAAAGATATATGCACCCCTATATTCATTGCAACATTATTTACAATAGCCAAGATATGGAAGCAAACTAAATGCCCATCAATAGATGAATGGATAAAGATGCACATATATATATAATGCATATTAAGGTCCAAACTTCAGTCCAGCTGACTGCAACATGGATGCCCAGATGACTTGTAGAGAAAAGAAAACAAAGGAAAGGAAAGAAATGAAAAGAGGGGGAACTTAATATGCATAACATATATATTCATATATATATATGAATGTTGCTCAGCCATAGAAAGGAATGCAATCTTGCCATTTGTGACAACACGGCTGGACCTAGACAGTATTAAGCTAAGTGAAATAAGTCAGATAGAGAAAGACAAATACTGTATAATTTCACTTATATGTGCAATCTAAGAAACAAAACAAATGAACAAATATCAAACAGAAACAAAGTTATAGATACAGAGAACCAATAGGCAGGTACCAGAAAGGAGGGAGTGGGGGGGGAGGAGGAGGAAAGAAATACGTGAAGGAGATTAAGAGGTACAAAATTCCGAGGGGGCAGACAGAAGAAGCAAGAAGAACTACAGTCCTGCAGCCTGTGGAAAAAAAACCACATTCACATAAAGATAGACAAGATGAAAAGGCAGAGGGCTATGTAACAGATGAAGGAATAAGATAAAACCACAGAAAAACAACAAAATGAAGTGGAGATAGGCAACCTCCCAGAAAAAGGATTCAGAATAATAAGAGTGGAGATGACCCAAGACCTCAGAAAAAGAATGGAGGCAAAGGTCAAGAAGATGCAAGAAATGTTTAACAAAGACTTAGAAGAATTAAAGAACAAACAAAGAGAGATGAACAATACAATAACTGAAATGAAAACTACACTAGAAGGAATCAATAGCAGAATAACTGAGGCAGAAGAATGGATAAGTGACCTGGAAGGCAGAATGGTAGAATTCCCTGCTGCAGAAGAGAATAAAGAAAAAAGAATGAAAAGAAATGAAGACAGACTAAGAGACTTCTGGGACAACATTAACTGCAACAACATTCGCATTATAAGGGTCCCAGAAGGAGAAGAGAGAAAGAAAGGACCAGAGAAAATATTTGAAGAGATTATAGTTGAAAATTTCCATAACATGGGAAAGGAAATAGCCACCCAAGTCCAGGAAGCACAGAGAGTCCCATACAGGATAAACCCAAGGAGAAACATGCCGAGATACATAGTAATCTAATAGGCAAAAATTAAAGACAAAGAAAAATTATTGAAAGCAGAAAGGGAAAAAAGACAAATAACATACAAGGGAACTCCCATAAGGTTAACAGCTGATTTTTCAGCAGAAACTCTACAAGCCAGAAGGGTGTGGCATGATATACTTAAAGTGATGAAAGAGAAGAACGTACAACCAAGATTACTCTACCCAGCAAGGATCTCATTCAGATTTGATGGAGAAATCAAAGGCTTTACAGACAAGCAAAAGCTAAGAGAATTCAGCACCACTAAACCAGCTCTACAACAAATGTTAAAGGAATGTCTCGAAGTGGGAAAAAAAAGAGAAGAAAAGGACCTACAAAAACAAACCCAAGGGCTTCCCTGGTGGCTCAGTGGTTGAGAGTCCACCTGCCGATGCAGGGGACACGGGTTCATGCCCCAGTCCGGGAGGATCCCACATACCGTGGACCAGCTGGGCCTGTGAGCCATGCCCACTAAGCCTGTGCATCGGAGCCTGTGTTCCATAATGGGAGAGGCCACAGCAGTGAGAGGCCCACGTACCGCAAAAAACAAAACAAAACAAAACAAAACAAAACAAAACCCAAAACAATTAAGAAAATGGTCATAGGAACATACATATTGAAAATTACCTTAAAAGTGAATGGATTAAATGCTCCAAGCAAAAAACAAATTCTTGCTGAATGGATACAAAAACAAGACCCATATATATGCTGTCTACAAGAGACCCACTTCAGACCTAGGGGCACATTCAGACTGAAAGTGAGGGGATGGAAAAAGATATTCCATGCAAATGGAAATCAAAAGAAAGCTGGAGACGAAATACTCATATCAGATAAAATAGACTTTAAAATAAAGAATGTTACAAGAGACAAGGAAGGACACTACATAATGATCAAGGGATCAATCCCTGAAGAAGATATAACAATTATAAATATATATGCACCCAACATAGGAGCACCTCAATACATAAGGCAACTGCCAACAGCTATAAAAGAGGAAATCAACAGTAATGCAATAAAAGTGGGGGACTTTAACACCTCACTAACACCAATGGACAGATCATCCAAACAGAAAATTAATAAGAAAACACAAGCTTTAAATGACACAATAGACCAGATAGATTTAATTGATATTTATAGGATATTCCATCCGAAAACAGCAGATTACACTTTTTCTTAAGAGTGCATGGAACATTCTCAAGGATAGATCACATTTTGGGCCACAAATCAAGCCTCAGTAAATTTAAGAAAATTAAAATCATATCAAGCATCTTTTCTGAGCACAACACTATGAGATTAGAAATGAATTACAGGGAAAAAATGTAAAAAACACAAACACATAGAGGCTAAACAATACATTACTAAATAACCAAGAGATCACTGAAGAAATCAAAGAGGAAATCAAAAATTACATAGAGACAAATGACAACTGAGACACGACAAACCAAAACTTATGGGATGCAGCAAAAGCAGTTCTAAGAGGGACGTTTATAGCAATACAAGCCTACCTCAAGAAACAAGAAAAATCTCAAATAAACAATCTAACATTACACATAAAGGACTAGAGAAAGAAGAACAAATAAAACCCCAATATAGCAGAAGGAAAGAAATCATAAAGATCAGAGCAGAAATAAATGAAATAGAAACAAAGAAAACAATAGCAAAGATGAATAAAACTAAAAGCTGGTTCTTTGAGAAGATAAACAAAATTGATAAACCATTAGCCAGACTCATCAAGAAAAAGAGGGAGAGGACTCAAATCAATAAAATTAGAAATGAAAAAGGAGAGGTTACAACAGACACTGCAGAAATACAAAGCATCCTAAGAGACTACTACAAGCAACTCTATGCCAATAAAATGGACAACCTGGAAGAAATGGACAAATTCTTAGAAAGATATAAACTTCCAAGATGGAACCAGGAAGAAATAGAAAATTTGAACAGACCAATCACAAGTAATGAAATGGAAACTTTGATTAAAATTCTTCCAACAAACCAAAGTCCAGGACCAGATGGCTTCACAGGTGAATATTATCAAACACTTAGAGAAGAGCTAACACCCATCCTTCTCCAACTCTTTGAAAAATTGCAGAGGAAGGAACACTCCCAAACTCATTCTTGAGGCCACCATCACCCTGATACTAAAACCAGACAAAGATACTACAAAAAATTTACACACCAAATTGCTGATGAATATAGATGCAAAAATCCTCAAAAAAATACTAGCAAACAGAATCCAACAACACATTAAAAGGATCATGCACCATGATCAAGTGTGATTTATCCCAGGGATGCAAAGATTCTTCAATATACACAAATCAATCAATGTGATACACCATATTAACAAATTGAAGGAGAAAAACCATATGATCATCTCAATAGATGCAGAAAAATCTTTTTACAAAATTCAGCACTGATTTATGATAAAAACTCCCCAGAAAGTGGGCATAGAGGGAACCTACCTCAACATAATAAAGGTCATATATGACAAACCCACAGCAAACATCATTCTCAATGCTGAAAAACTGAAAGCATTTCCTCTAAGATCAGGAACAAGACAAGATGTCCACTCTAACTACATTTATTTAACATAGTTTTGGAAGTCCTAGCCATGGCAATCAGAGAAGAAAAAGAAATAAAAGGAATACAAATTAGAAAAGAAGAAGAAAAACTGTCACTGTTTGCAGATGACATGATACTATACATAGAAAACGCTAAAGATGCCACCAGAAAACTACTAGAGCTAATCAATGAATTTGATAAAGTTGCAGGATACAAAATTAATGCACAGAAATCTTTTGCATTCCTATACACTAATGATGAAAAATCTGAAAGAGAAATTAAGGAAACACTCCCATTTACCATTGCAACAAAAAGAATAAAATATCTAGGAATAAACCTATCTAGGGAGACAAAAGACCTATATGCAGAAAACTATAAGACACTGATGAAAGAAATTAAAGATGATACCAACAGATGGAGAGATATACCATGTTCTTGGATTGGAAGAATCAATATTGTGAAAATGACTCTACTACCCAAAACAATCTACAGATTCAATGCAATCCCTATCAAATTACCAAAGGCATTTTTTACAGAGCTAGAACAAAAAATCTTATAATTTGTATGGAGACACAAAAGACCCCGAATAACCAAAGCAGTCTTGAGGGAAAAAAACGGAGCTGGAGGAATCAGACTCCCTGACTTCAGACTATACTATAAAGCTACAGTAATCAAGACAATATGGTACTGGCACAAAAACAGAAACATAGATCAATGGAACAAGATATAAAGCCCAGAGATAAACCCACACACCTATGGTCAACTAATCTATGACTAAGGAGACAAGGATGTACAATGGAGAAAAGACAGTCTCTTCAGTAAGTGGTGCTGGGAAAACTTGACAGCTACATGTAAAAGAATGAAATTAGAACACTCCCTAACACCATACACAAAAATAAACTCAAAATGGATTAGAGACCTAAATGTAAGACCAGACACTACAAAACTCTTAGAAGAAACATAGGAAGAACACTCTATGACATAAATCAAAGCAAGATCTTTTTTGATTCACCTCCTAGAGTAATGGAAATAAAAACAAAAATAAACAAATGGGACCTAATGAAACTTCCAAGCTTTTTCCCAGCAAGGGAAACCATAAAGAAGATGAAAAGACAACCCTCAGAATGGGAGAAAATATTTGCAAATGAATCAACAGACAAAGGATTAATCTCCAAAATATATAAACAGTTCATGCAGCTCAATATTAAAAGAACAAACAGCTGAATCCGAAAATGGGCAGAAGACCTAAATAGACATTTCTCCAATGAAGACATACAGATGGCCAAGAAGCACATGAAAAGCTGCTCAACATTATTAATTATTAGAGAAATGCAAATCAAAACTACAATGAGGTATCACCTCACACCAGTTAGAAATGGCATCATCAAAAAATTTACAAACAACAAATGCTGGAGAGGGTATGGAGAAAAGGGAACCCTCTTGCACTGTTGGTGGGAATGTACACTGATACAGCTACTATGGAGAACAGCATGGAGGTTCCTTAAGAAACTAAAAGTAGAATTACCATATGACCCAGCAATCCCACTACTGGGCATATACCCAGAGAAAACCATAATTCAAAAAGACACATGCACCCCAATGTTCATTGTAGCACTTTACAATAGCCATGTCATGGAAGCATCCTAAATGCCCATCAACAGAAAAATGGATAAAGAAGATGTGGTACATATATACAATGGAATATTACTCAGCCATATAAAGGAACGAAACTGGGTCATTTATTGAGACGTGGATGGATCTAGAGACTGTCATACAGAGTGAAGTAAGTCAGAAAGAGAAAAACAAATATCGTATTCTGATGCATATATGTGGAACCTAGAAAAATGGTACAGATGAACCGGTTAGCAGGGCAGAAATCGAGACACAGATGTAGAGAACAAATGTATGGACACCAAGCAGGGAAAGCAGTGGAGGATGCGGGTGGTGGTTGTAGGATGAATTGGGCAATTGGGATTGACATGTATACACTGATGTGTATAATATTCATGACTAATAAGAACCTGCTGTATAAAAATATAAATAAAATTAAATGTAAAAAAAAAGTAAATGGTGGGGGGCCATCCCATGCTAAAAACAAAAAATAAAGAGGTGCAAACTTCCAACTGCAAAATAAGGGAGTCATGGTTACGAAATATACAGTGTGGGGAATATAGTCAATAACTATGTAATATCTTATGATGACAGATTGTCATTAGATTTATCATGGTGATCATTTTGAAATGTATAGAAATATGGAATCACTAAGTTTTATAACAGGAATGAACTTAGTGTTGTAGGTCAATTACATATCAAAGCCTACCAATCAAACTCATAAAAAAAAGATCAGATTTGTGATTACGAGAGATGAAGGGGTTTGGGGAGGAGGAACTGGATGAAGGCAGTCAAAAGGTACAAACTACCAGTTATAAGATAAATAAGTATTAGGGATGTATTGTACAACATGATAAATATAATTAACACTGCTGTTTAGTATATATGAAAGTTGTTAAGAGAGTAATCCGTGAGTTCTCATCACAAGGGAATTTTTTTTTTAAATTTTATATCAATATGAGATGATGGATGTTTACTAAACTTGTTGTAATAATAATTTCATGAGTTTTGTCAGTCAAATAATTATGCTGTACACCGTAAATTTATGCAATGCTGTATGTCAGTTATATCGCAATAAAACTGGAAGGAAGAAACACTAGCACTATTTAAATTGTAATTCTCCCCCACAAAGTTTTCATTCTATTTTATTTTTCTCATAGCACATTTACTAGCATTACATACTTTAACTTTTTACTTGTTTATTGTCTGTGACAACTCTAATAAAATTTATGTACTATGATGATATATTTTTTTTAATCTTTTGTTTGTTGCTGTGTATATATAGTTCCTGGAAAGATGTCTAGTACATGCTAGTAGCTCAATAAACGCTCACTGAGTGAATGAACAAATAAATGCATGTGTAGTTAATTAGTTTAAAATACAGATACTTGAGAATATATAATTATGTAAAATGGATGATGTAGTAGAATTCAGAAATGGCTTCAATACTTCACCTTACTCACATCCTTTGCAATGTAAATTTGTTGTGTCTACAATTCTAACTCCAGTTTTAGGTATGCAATTTTCTCTGGTCAATAGTATACTAGCAAATTTTTATACAAGCACAACTTAAAACGTACTTCTGTGATTGGATTTGCTTTCACTCATGCTGTCTACCTTTTCTGTGGTAACATGTATGAACTACATTGGTGAGGGTGAAAACATGTGGAATAAAACGGGTTGCCCCAGTTGTTCCAGTTGAAGTCATCCTATGTCAACCGAGAGTTTGTTGGCCCTACGTCTGTGAACTAATCTAGTTAATATCAGCAGATCTGCCTTACTGAACTATTGCTTATTATAGAAGTATGGGAAGGGACAGGATCAGATAAAGCCAGCCCAGATCTACTGAATCTTACTGACTCATGAGCTAAATACCTGTTTGTTGTTGTACGTCACTAACACATAATGCTTATTTGATTTGCATCATTATTTTAGTAATATCAATAGATAGCTGTGACAGAAGGAGATGATTCCACTTAGGGTCACTTTTATGACCACAGGTTAGTGGCAGTCAAAATCAGGATTTTGAGCCTCAATTTCATGCCTTGTAAAATCAAATAGATAATTGGGTATTTCTAACTATTTGCTGGTTCACATTAGTACAAAGGAACACTTTCCTAAGCTGGTGTTGAAATGAAGAAGCATGAACACTCCAACACAACTCAGCTTTCTTCCAAATAGAGGGAAAAAAACCACCTGAGGGATGGCCTGCTTCTTATATAGAATAGAAGTAAAGAATAGAATAAAAGTAAAGGTAAAAATAAAATTACATATGAAAAGTTAATGCAGTATTTTTAATATATGTAGAGTAAAATATACACGTTTCTTGTTTGTACAAAGTCTTCATTCTTATCCTACCTTCTTCAAACTGATGAATAGTATAACTGATAACACAGATCAATATTAAGTAGCCCTTTGTATTTTTTTCTCAGAGAAAATCTTTAACAATATCCTTAGTATACTTAGAAGAAAATTTATTAATCTGATATGGTTTACACAAATCATACCTACAAAATATTCTCAGAAATATTCTCTATCAATTTGATTAATCAGACTGGACCAGCGACACTAATAAGAAAAGCTGTCAACAGCAGTGACATACTGCCGATAGTCCTGAGAAAAATGATCAAAGCTCTGAGGTAGTCAGTCTGCCAGGAGCAGGCAAGGACAACACCACGCAGTGGAGCCTTCCTCACTGCAGGACACCCAGGTCAACTTTGGCAGGAATCATGAATCCAGTATAGAGGGTAGCCTATAGGTTTGAAACCTGGAGTCCTTTACTTTTTGCCTAGCCTTTGATAGTGCAAATGTTGCCATACCTATTACAGGGTGGATCCAGGCAGCAATGGTAGCAATCTGAGTCTGCAACTGAGCAATCTGATGCAGTTTCCATCAACATCTTGATTCCAGTTGATGCCTTCACAGAAAGGTCCATGCTGTGGGCATCTACTTGAGTGACCCACAGGGTGCAATCAGTATCTATGATTTTTTTCCCACAATTCACGGGATCCAAAAAAGGGATGTCTTTAATCATTAACTTATAGTTTTCTAAATGGCAGACTAGATAGCTATCACTTAGGTTATTGGCAACATTTCAAGAGTCAATAAAACTATTACCAGGTTCATCAAGGGGAACTTAAGTCAGTGCTATGAGAATGTCCTTAAATTCCACCCACAGAGTAGAGCAACCGCGTCCCTTTCCAGTCTGCAGAGCTGGTACTGAAGCTGAACAGCCACAGTAGCCTAGTGGACATTTTCAGAATTCAGCTTTTTAGTTAACCATGCCTAGGTGTTTAGAGGAAAGCCCAGTGAAACATGGGCTTTGCTTCAGGCGGTTTAGAGAGGGTTGTTTCCCCCAAAGGAATAGCTGCTACTTTTTCATGTAAAAATGACTTGCCAGCTAAAGCCAGCCTGGAATCATTCATACATTTATTCAGAATAGAGAAGCGAGAGGCCTAAGCTCTGACTGGGACAAAGTTGGGTGTTCAAGGACAATCTTACAGAATATGTCTTACGCTGTTTAGAGACTATGTTATTTTATTATTTTCTAAACCAGTGGTCCCCAACCTTCCAGTTTCGTGGAAGATGAGTATTCCATGGATGGGGGGGATGGTTCAGGTGGTAATGTGAGCGATGGGGAGTGGCAGATGAAGCTGCCCTTGCTCCCTCGCCGCTCACCTCCTCTTGTGCAGACCAGTTCCTAATGGGCCGCGGATTGGTAGCAGTCTGCGCCCCGGGGATTGGCGACCCCTGTTCTAAACCATATACATATATACATATATGTGTGCATGTACGTATACACACATACATATACACACTTGTGTGTGTATCTCAAATAAAAATAAATCTCAACGTAGAACTTGCTGTTTGAGACTATAGTCCACTCAATTTTCTTCTTTCTACTGAAGTTTAAAAATTTTTTAATGTTTTGACAGTTTTTTTCAAACCTAAAATAAATGAAGCTTTTATGTTATAAAGAAGCCTGATGTTCACATTTCTTTATTGCTTTAATCTATAAGTGACTTAGATTTCTCTAATCATTTATTTACTAAATGGATATGTGCTAGGCTCTGGCAATACAAAGATCAAATTAAGCTTTGTCATCACCTTCATTGTATTGATATCTGTTGATTTCCCAGCCTTTCTTAATTTCACTTGGCAGGGAACCCATCCTGCAAACAAATATAAAACATCTTAGCCTCTCAATGAAACCCCCAAGCTGAAGTTCCTTTACATGCTGTTGGTAATCCCTTCAAATAGCATGAAGTTTGTTCCTTATGGAATCCAAGAAATAATGCCACCTGCCCTGGCTGTCTGAGGACATTCATCTTGTGGAATATTAGGAATGCCACTTCATGTCACCTATGTCACATTGTCGAGCACACTGTGTGGCCATTCTAGAAGTCTCAAATGAACTCAAGTTCTTATCTACTATGAAACTGGATTACTTATTTAAATCTCATTGTAGCTCACCATTTAAACCTTTCATGGCTCACAGGCCTGGATTCTTCAGTCAACTTCCACATATAGGCCCCTTTAATTAGTTACAAGCCATTCCCACACTGCTTTGTGTTTCTTGCACTAGTGAAACATCCTCAAAATCATTTTCACCCTCTGAAATTCTTCACAATGCCCTCTACCACTACCAATCATCAACTAAGAACTCCCCTATTTTCTCAACAATTTTTCCTATCTTCTTTAATATCTCTAAACACAACTGAAAAACTATTTTCCCCAAATTTCTGCTCCAAGTGTACACTTTTCAAATGAAGGTTTTTCATCTCCCATGCTACACACATAGCAGTTCACTTTGGAGGTCCATTCTTCCCTCAATCCCACTTCAACACATTTCTTCCTCACTATTTTAACATAACCTGCTGCTTTGAGACTTTCTTTTTCAACTGGGCTGCTCTCATGTACCAAAACGTTTTTAAAAAAATTTTCTCTATATATAAAATTTCATTTTATTTTATTTATTTTTAATTTTTATTGGAGTATAGTTGCTTTACAATGTTGTATTTGTTTCTGCTATACAGCAAAGTGAACATTGTAAAGCAGAAATAGAGACACAGACGTAGAGAACAAATGTATTGACACCAAGGGGGGAAAAGAGGGGTGGGATGAATTGGGATATTGGGATTGACATATATACACTACTATATATAAAATAGATAAGTAATGAGAACCTACTGTATAGCACAGGGAACCCTACTCGGTGCTCTGTGGTGACCTACATGGGAAGGAAATCCAAAACTTTTGATGCTCATTTTATGCACTGAAAGACTTGAAGGTCAGCTTTTTGTCCTAGGTATATTATAACACCACGTGATTCAAAGTGCAAAGGAATGATCCACCAAAATCTCACCTCTCAGTTTCTTTTTTTTTTTTTTTTACTTTGTCACCTCTCAGTTTTATAATCTCCTGTGACCACATCTATGCCACCTTAGCTGCAAATATCTAGAAATATTTCATCTGTAAAATATTAAATTGTCACCCTCTCCTCCTATAATACCTTCCACCATCTATATTTGTTATTTTAGAAGCCAAATATTTCAGGGGGATGACACTATAGTATATCATTTGCAGTTGTTAGCTCTAACACATACTCCGATGCTCTACCTTCTCTCTCATGGGGCCTTCACTCCAATGACCCTTTACTTTCTCTGTATTTATCAGTCACTTTACTTAATCTTTAGATGTCATTAAATGGAAGTTTAGGTTAACCTTCTACCCTCTGACTGTTTGTCCTTTTTGCATATCTGTCCTGTAAAATCTTAACTTTCAGTGAATTCAACAGTCTTCCTACTTATACATAGACCGATGACCCTTTTTCCACACAGTAGATTAGAACCATTGGGACCACTGCAATTGTATGTTCATTTTGTGTTCACCATTGATAGGCCCTCAGTGCTACCCATCAATCCTACTGTAACAATCACCCCACAGAGAAGGGATAAATTTTCCACCACCCCACCAAAAATTTGGTTTGGGTATTGAGGCTGATAATGCCACACAAGCATCAAGATGGTATGAAAGGTTTATTACTCACAAAATGGTCCTTTCTGGGAGACAGCAGAGCAGGACTCTGAAGCTGGTCCAAAAATGGCTCAAGAAGTCAGGGAAAGAAAACTGACTTGAGGGAATTCCTTGGTGGTCCAGTGTTTAGGACTCCCCCACTTCCACTGCAGGGGGGCACAAGTTTGATCCCTGGTCGGGGAACTAAAATCCCACAAGAAGCCCGGCACGACCAAAAAAAAAAAAAAAAAAGAGAGAGAGAAAGAAAATTGAAAATTGATTTGAGGTTTTATAGTGGTAAGAGGGTGGGTCCAGGGTGACGATTCAGCATGTACTCTGGATGGCACTTACATGATTAAACTTGTCCACGAAGTCAATGGAGGATGTACCCAGGATTCCTTATTAGCTTGGCAGATGGGGTAGAAGGGAAAGAGGGAGGGGTGTGGTTTTAAAGCTGTCAGTAGTTTAATGTTACTGCTAGATCAGACTCTTTATCGCAACTACTACTATTGCTTGTTACTATCTGCTTGGTTTTCTCCTCCCTATGATGGTTAGAACGTTTACATTCTTTCAAATGTCACTAACCTTTATCTGAACTTTCAACTGACTCCTGATTTAGAGAAAACTGAAGTTATAACATGGGAACTCTTTAAACATCTCTCTCCTCCTACCTCCAAAATTACAGCTACCTGCCTTCATAGCCACTGTTGCTTTTTCTTTCCTCTCTCATCCTTGTTTTGATTGCATCCCCCATCACATTCTCAGGGACGTGGTTTGATTATCTCCTCTGTCCTGTCAGTACTTATGAAAAATAGAGTTTCAAACTCTCTTTCACTTGAAGCATAAGAAAAATAGAAAAGTCTATAATAGATATTTGTAAACCATTGGGAATACCACATACTTCTATGTGATCTTCATTTAGTTCTGTTGTTCACCTGACATTGATTTCAGTGTGTGGTGTAAGATTGGGTCAGTTTTAAATGAGAGAACTCTTAGTTGTTACAAAAATACATAAACAGACTGGGAAAAAGGAAATGACTATTATAAAAAGGAATAAAGAGGTACAACAAGAAGGTAACATTTGAGTTAAATCATGATTCCTCAGGAGATAGATGGCAACAAACAAAGAAAGGCCCAGGGACTAGCAATAGTGAAAATCATTTCCCCCACTCTGTGCGCTACCAGAGGGAGAAGTATTATTAGAAGAGATGGTCACAGAATGAATCTTAAGGCAAAATAACCAGCACAGATTGTAAAGGAAATAATAGGCAAAAGTCGAAAATTTGGGAGAGGTTTCTATATGGGAAAATTGAATGAACAATGTTTCTTGAAAGAACGGCAAATGTAGTCAACTGCATGAAAAGACTGGTCCATTAAACAAAACCAAAATATGCATGTGGAAAAAACAATGTGAGGAGAATCCAGATAATGAAAGAGAACTAAAGAAGAGCTTAAACATATAAAATCAAAATTGTGTTTTATATGTTACAAAGTAGAATATTTAGTGATAGATATATAAACCATATTTGAGAAATTCTAATTCGTATGGACCATATTAGAAACGAGAGCAGCAGAAACACTACAGACAACTCTAATGTGACTGTCCAGGCATGAGAAGATTACTGACTGTCAACGATAATGGCTAAGAAGTGGAAAGTATCAATTGGTAGAAATTGTGGAGGACAAAAGTACTTGGCATATTTAAAGTATTAATGTGGTAGGTGAGAAAAGAAAGAAACAAGTATTTTGGAGTGAAAATGACCAGTCTTATTTTTGGATAAGTCACAGGTGGAACTGAGTATATAATTATGACAGGACAATATCTGGGCTAGAGGCAGCTTTTGGAACTGTCTCTTGATAGATATATAGTCAGAGAGCACAGATTCTCTAAGGACCTTATTATAAAGAAATATCAACAGATGGCCAAGGACTGAGCTTACTTAGGTGTTCTTAAAGCATGGAGTCCTGAAAAATCCAGTGAGATGACAGAGTAGTCAACATTATCAGATAATGTTGGAAAGATTTTTTTTAAATGAGTGTACAATTGTGTAATTTTCAAAGTGACATAATTGGTGAATTATTAATACAGTCATAAATTAAAATGATTGTATTCATTTCTTTTAATTGAAAAGTATTATCTGGTTTAGCCCCTGCCCTCATGGGACACATATATAATGGTAGGAAGATGAATATATAAACAAATATTGTGAAATATTATCTTAGAGTATCTCATTGTGCTTAATATTGAAATTAATAAATTGCTAATTTAATGAGAAATACTTAAAAGAAATCTCTATAATTTTATTTTACTTTATTTGAAATTTATTCTTTCCAGTAACCATTCTCATATATATTATAGCTCTTTGTGATAATAAAATAAGACTGGGTGTAAATTGAAAACTCATCGCTGACATGTAATTAGGAATAATTTTTCATTTATGAGGTTTCTGAATAGGGTTTTTAATACCATCTTAGTATTTACTAGATGGGTAGAAAATTACAGCAAATTTTGTAGATTCAAAAATAAAAAAGAGAACATTGGAAATTCAAACCTTAAAGGAATGTGATTAAAAAAAGAAATTATTATTGTGTTGGCCATCATTACAGTTACCTATAATAGAAAGTTGTAGGCATTGTATGGCAACAATAGATAGCAATTGTTTAATTCAATGCGTATCACAAATTATAAATCTCAATATGTAAAACTAATATTTTCATTCAATGTCCGTCATTCCATTTTCAACTAGGAAGAGAAACTTTGTCTGTATTTTGACAGTAAAAAGTGAGGTGGGTTTTTTTGTTGTTTTTTAAAATAACTTGATAGTGTGCACACACTTATGGCAATATGGATTATAACTTAGGATTTCTTAGTAGGTAATAAGTTGCACATATTTTCATGGAAAGATGATAAATAAAGACATGTTATAAACTATAAGAATAAAAAAATTAAGATGATAAATATAGAATTAATTTTCTTAAGAAGAAGAACACTGAATGTGGTACCTTTAGCCATCATTTTCTCTTTCTTGAATCTTCCTTGTTATTAAGCTACATATAAAAAATATTTATTTTCCTACTTCCGGGTAAGATGGCGGAAGAGTAAGACGCGGAGATCACCTTCCTCCCCACGGATACACCAGAAATACAGCTACACGTGGAACAACTCCTACAGAACACCTACTGAATGCTAGCAGAAGACCCCAGACCTCCCAAAAGGCAAGAAACTCCCCACATACCTGGGTAGGGCAAAGCGGAGAGATTCCCGCACAGAGGATCAGTGCCGAGCAGCACTCACCAGCCTGAGAGGCTTGTCTGCTCGCCCACCAGGGCGGGCGGCGCTGGAAGCTGAGGCTCGGGCTTCGGTCAGAGCGCAGGGAGAGGACTGGGGCTGGCGGCGAGAACTCAGCCTGAAGGGGGCTAATGTGCCACAGCTAGCCAGCAGGGAGTCCAGGAAAGCTCTGGAGCTGCCGAAGAGGCAAGAGACTTTTTCTTCCCTCTTGGTTTCCTGATGCGTGAGGAGAGAGGATTAAGAGCGCTGCTTAAAGGGGCTCCACAGACGGGCGCGAGTCATGACTGAAAGCGCGGAGCCCAGTGATGGGCGTGGGACGCTGGGGCTGCTGCTGCCGCCGCCAAGAAGCCTGTGTGCGAGCGCAGGTCACTGTCCACACCGCCCTTCCGGGAGCCTGTGCAGCCCGCCACTGCCGGGGTCCCGGGATCCAGGGGCGGCTTCCCTGGGAGAACGCACGGCGCGCCTCGGGCTGGTGCAACGTCACGCCGACCTCTGCCGCTGCAGGCTCGCCCCGCACTCCCTGCCCCTCCCTCCCGCCCGGCCTGAGTGAACCAGAGTCCCCGAAGAGGCTGCTCCTTTAACCCTGTCCTGTCTGAGCGAAGAACAGACGCCCTCCGGCGACCTACACGCAGAGGCGGGGCCAAATCCAAAGCTGAGACCCAGGAGCTGTGAGAACAAAGAAGAGAAAGGGAAACCTCTCCCAGCAGCCTCAGAAGCAGCGGATTAAAGCTCCATAATCAACTTGATGTACCCTGCATCTGTGGAATACATGAATAGACAACAAATCATTCCAAATTGAGGAGCCAGGGTCAGTGCTGTGCCTCTGAGGTGGGAGAGCCAACTTCAGGACACTGGTCCACAAGAGACCTCCCAGCTCCACATAATATCAAACGGCGAAAATCTTCCAGAGATCTCCATCTCAACAGCAGCACCCAGCTTCACTCAACGACCAGCAAGCTACAGTGCTGGACACCCTATGCCAAACAACTAGCAAGACAGGAACACAACGCCACCCATTAGCAGAGAGGCGGCCTAAAATCATAAAAAGTCCGCAGATACCCGAAAACACACCACCAGTCGTGGACCTGCCCACCAGAAAGACAAGGTCCAGCCTCATCCACCAGAACACAGGCACTAGTCCCCTCCACCAGGAAGCCTACACAACCCACTAAACCAACCTTAGCCACTGGGGACAGACACCAAAAACAACGGGAACTACGAACCTGCAGCCTGCAAAAAGGAGACCCCAAACACAGTAACATAAGCAAAATGAGAAGACAGAAAAACACACAGCAGGAGAAGGAGCAAGATAAAAACCCACCAGACCTAACAAATGAAGAGGTAATAGGCAGTCTACCTGAAAAAGAATTCAGAATAATGATGGTAAAGATGATCCAAGATTCTATTTCCCAGATCCAAAATCTTGGAAATAGAATAGACAAAATGCAAGAAACAGTTAACAAGGACCTAGAAGAACTAAAGATGAATCAAGCATCGATTAAAAACACAATAAATGAAATGAAAAATACTCTAGATGGGATCAATAGCAGAATAACTGAGGCAGAAGAACGGATAAGTGAGGTGGAAGATAAAATAGTGGAAATAACTGCTGCAGAGCAAAATAAAGAAAAAAGAATGAAAAGAACAGAGGACAGTCTCAGAGACCTCTGGGAAAACATTAAACACACCAACATTCGAATTATACGGGTTCCAGAAGAAGAAGAGAAAAAGAAAGGGACTGAGAAAATATTTGAAGAGATTATAGTTGAAAACTTCCCTAATATGGGAAAGGAAAGAGTTAATCAAGTCCAGGAGGCACAGAGAGTCCCATACAGAATAAATCCAAGGAGAAATACGCCAAGACACATATTAATCAAACTGTCAAAAATTAAACACAAAGAAATCATATTAAAAGCAGCAAGGCAAAAACAACAAATAACACACAAGGGAATCCCCATCAGGATAACAGCTGATCTCTCAGCAGAAACTCTACAAGCCAGAAGGGAGTGGCAGGACATAATTAAAGTCATGAAAGAGAAAAACCTGCAACCAAGATTACCCTACACAGCAAGGATCTCATTCAGATTTGATGGAGAAATTAAAACGTTTACAGACAAGCAAAAGCTGAGAGAGTTCAGCACCACCAAACCAGCTTTACAACAAATGCTAAAGGAACTTCTCTAGGCAAGAAACACAACGAAGGAAAAGACCTACAATAATGAACCCAAAACAATTAAGAAAATGGGAATAGGAACATACATATCGATAATTACCTTAAATGTAAATGGACTAAATGCTCCCACCAAAAGACACAGATTGGCTGAATGGATACAAAAACAAGACCCATATATATGCTGTCTACAAGAGACCCACTTCAGACCTAGAGACACATACAGACTGAAAGTAAGGGGATGGAAAAAGATATTCCATGCAAATGGAAACCAAAAGAAACCTGGAGTAGCAATTCTCATATCAGACAAAATAGACTTTAAAATAAAGACTACTAGAAGAGACAAAGAAGGACACTACATAATGATCAAGGGATCGATCCAAGAAGAAGATATAACAATTGTAAATATTTATGCACCCAACATAGGAGCACCTCAATACATAAGGCAAATACTAACAGCCATAAAAGGAGAAATCGACAGTAACACAATCATAGTAGGGGACTTTAACACCCCACTTTCACCAATGGACAGATCTTCCAAAATGAAAATAAATAAGGAAACACAAGCTTTAAATGATACATTAAACAAGATGGACTTAATTGATATTTATAGGACATTCCATCCAAAAACAACAGAATACACATTTTTCTCAAGTGCTCATGGAACATTCTCCAGGATAGATCATATCTTGGGTCACAAATCAAGCCTTGGTAAATTTAAGAAAATTGAAATTGTATCAAGTATCTTTTCTGACCACAATGCTATGAGACTAGATATCAATTACAGGAAAAGAGCTGTAAAAAATACAAACACATGGAGGCTAAACAATACACTACTTAATAACGAAGTGATCACTGAAGAAATCAAAAGGGAAATAAAAAAATACCTAGAAACAAATGACAATGGAGGCACGACGACCGAAAACCTATGGGATGCAGCAAAAGGAGTTCTAAGAGGGAAGTTTATAGCAATACAATCCCACCTTAAGAAACAGGAAACATCTCGAATAAACAACCTAACCTTGCACCTAAAGCAATTAGAGAAAGAAGAACAAAAACATCCCAAAGTTAGCAGAAGGAAAGAAATCATAAAAATCACATCAGAAATAAATGAAAAAGAAATGAAGGAAACGATAGCAAAGATCAATAAAACTAAAAGCTGGCTCTTTGAGAAGATAAACAAAATTGATAAACCATTAGCCAGACTCATCAAGAAAAGAAGGGAGAAGACTCAAATCAATAGAATTAGAAATGAAAAAGGAGAAGTAACAACTGACACTGCAGAAATACAGAAGATCAAAAAAAAAAAAAAAAGAAATACAGAAGATCATGAGAGATTACTATAAGCAACTCTATGCCCATAAAATGGACAACCTGGAAGAGATGGACAAATTCTTAGAAATGCACAACCTGCCAAGACTGACTCAGGAAGAAATAGAAAATATGAATAGACCAATCACAAGCACTGAAATTGAAACTGTGATTAAAAATCTTCCATCAAACAAAAGCCCAGGACCAGATGGCTTCACAGGCGAATTCTATCAAACATTTAGAGAAGAGCTAACACCCATCCTTCTCAAACTCTTCCAAACAATATCAGAGGAAGGAACACTCCCAAACTCATTCTACGAGGCCACCATCACCTTGATACCAAAACCAGGCAAGGATGTCACAAAGAAAGAAAACTACAGGCCATTATCACTGATGAACATAGATGCAAAAATCCTCAACAAAATACTAGCAAACAGAATCCAACAGCACATTAAAAGGATCATACACCATGATCAAGTGGGGTTTATTCCAGGAATGCAAGGATTCTTCAATATACGCAAATCAATCAATGTGATACACCATATTAACAAGTTGAAGGAGAAAAACCATATGATCATCTCAATAGATGCAGAGAAAGCTTTCGACAAAATTCAACACCCATTTATGATAAAAACCCTGCAGAAAGTAGGGATAGAGGGAACTTTCCTCAACATAATAAAGGCCATATATGACAAACCCACAGCCAACATTGTCCTCAATGGTGAAAAACTGAAACCATTTCCACTAAGATCAGGAAAAAGACAAGGCTGCCCACTCTCACCACTCTTATTCAACCTAGTTTTGGAAGTTTTAGCCACAGCAATCAGAGAAGAAAAGGAAATAAAAGGAATCCAAATTGGAAAAGAAGAAGTAAAGCTGTCACTGTTTGCAGATGACATGATACTATACATAGAGAATCCTAAAGAAGCTACCGAAAAACTACTAGAGCTAATCAATGAATTTGGTAAAGTAGCAGGATACAAAATTAATGTACAGAAATCTCTGGCATTCCTGTACACTAATGATGAAAAATCTGAAAATGAAATCAAGAAAACACTCCCATTTACCATTGCAACAAAAAGAATAAAATATCTAGGAATAAACCTACCTAAGGAGACAAAAGACCTGTATGCAGAAAATTATAAGACACTGATGAAAGAAATTAAAGATGATACAAATAGATGGAGAGATATACCATGCTCCTGGATTGGAAGAATCAATATTGTGAAAATGACTCTACTACCCAAAGCAATCTACAGATTCAATGCAATCCCTATGAAACTACCACTGGCATTTTTCACAGAACTAGCACAAAAAATTTCAAAATTTGTTTGGAAAAACAAAAGACCCCGAATAGCCAAAGCAATCTTGAGAACGAAAAACGGAACTGGAGGAATCAGGCTCCCTGATTTCAGACTATACTACAAAGCTACAGTAATCAAGACAGTGTGGTACTGGCATAAAAACAGAAAGATAGATCAGTGGATCAGGATAGAAAGCCCAGAGATAAACCCACGCACATATGGCCAACTTATCTTTGATAAAGGAGGCAGGAATGTACAGTGGAGAAAGGACAGCCTCTTCAATAAGTGGTGCTGGGAAAACTGGACAGGGACATGTAAAAGTTTGAGATTAGATCATTCCCTAACACCATACACAAAAATAAGCTCAAAATGGATTAAAGACTTAAATGTAAGGCCAGAAACTATCAAACTCTTAGAGGAAAACATAGGTAGAACACTCTATGACATAAATCACAGCAAGATCCTTTTGGACCCACCTCCTAGAGAAATGGAAATAAAAACAAAGATAAACAAATGGGACCTAATGAAACTTAAAAGCTTTTGCACAGCAAAGGAAACCATAAACAAGACCAAAAGACAACCCTCAGAATGGGAGAAAATATTTGCAAATGAAGCAACTGACAAAGGATTAATCTCCCAAATTTATAAACAGCTCATGCAGCTCAATAGCAAAAAAACAAACAACCCAATCCAAAAATGGGCAGAAGACTTAAATAGGCATTTCTCCAAAGAAGATATACAGACTGCCAACAAACACATGAAAGAATGCTCAACATCATTAATCATTAGAGAAATGCAAATCAAAACTACAATGAGATATCATCTCACACCAGTCAGAATGGCCATCATCAAGAAATCTAGAAACAATAAATGCTGGAGAGGGTGTGGAGAAAAGGGAACACTCTTGCACTGCTGGTGGGAATGTGAATTGGTACAGCCACTATGGAGAACAGTATGGAGGTTCCTTAAAAAACTACAAATAGAACTACCATATGACCCAGCAATCCCACTACTAGGCATATACCCCGAGAAAACCATAATTCCCAAAGAGACATGTACCAAAATGTTCATCGCAGCTCTATTCACAATAGCCCGAAGCTGGAAACAACCTAAGTGTCCATCATCGGATGAATGGATAAAGAAGATGTGGCACATATATACAATGGAATATTACTCAGCCATAAAAAGAAATGAAACTGAGCTATTTGTAATGAGGTGGATAGACCTAGAGTCTGTCATACAGAGTGAAGTAAGTCAGAAAGAGAAAGACAAATACTGTATGCTAACACATATATACGGAATTAAAAAAAAAAAAATGTCATGAAGAACCTAGGGGTAAAACGGGAATAAAGACACAGACCTACTTGAGAATGGACATGTGGATATGGGGAGGGCGAAGGGTAAGCTGTGACAAAGCGAAAGAGAGGCATGGACATATATACAGTACCAAACGTAAGGTAGATAGATAGTGGGAAGCAGCCGCAGAGCATAGGGAGATCAGCTCGGTGCTTTGTGACCGCCTGGAGGGGTGGGATGGGGAGGGTGGGAGGGAGGGAGATGCATGAGGGAAGGGCTGTGGGAACAGATGTATATGTATGACTGATTCACTTTGTTATAAAGCAGAAACTAATAAAAAAAAATTAAAGGGTCTGTGGGGTTGGTTGTACTATTCTTGCAATTTTTCTGTAGTTTGAAATCTTTCACAATAAAAAGTTAAAAAAAATATTTATTTAATATTAAATTTTATTATCTTCTTTCAAACTTACTATCTACAATCCTCAAAATTATTAGAAATATAGAGAACTACATCTTAATTATCCCCAGTAACTAAAAAACAATTTTTGCTTAGAAAGGACAAATAATAAAACACTTTTTAATATTTTAATAGTACAAATATAGATGCAAAAATAGACAGCATATGGTTATTATTTAGCTAAACAGAGATTAGAATTGATGAGGTTGTTCTTACTTTTCCCTGTAGTAATTGGTATTTATGTTTGCTATGTAGTTTAAGCATAGAGTGGGGAGGTTAAGTGAAATCAAGCAACACTATCCTGAAAATATTTCATTAAAAGAATTTAGGACAAGTATTTGATTTATTCAGTCTTTTTTTTTTTAACGCAGATTCCTCAACACTGAACTATAATCTGTATCAGTATAGGCCCCTTTCCACTCCTATTTCTTCGAATTATTATTTTGGAAATTACTTTTCTTAGTGTTTTTTTTTTCTTATATATATATTTCCTTTTGTCACACTGAGTTCTGTTTTCCATGGTTTGCAGTGTTATGCTGCCAAAGGAAGCCAATGTTTTGATAGTTTAAAAGTGTCTCTCATTACTAAAAATAATTTATTATTGACTCCAAAAAAAGCATTTGGGTAGGGAATAAAAAGGATGGGGAATCTATTAAAGATAACTTCTCATCTGACTGTACTTGGGGCAAGCTAAAAGCGTGAGAAAAAGAAAAATGCAAGAATCTGGGTTCAAGCGTGATGGCTTGAAGTCAGAATGATGGTGAAGGGATTTCTGCATGTAAGAAACACTGAGGTTGGCTCGTGGAATTCTTGCTTTATTTTGTAGGAAATCTGTATTCTTCACCATACATAAAACAGTATCCGTAAGCTCCAAAGCATGTTGTCTTACCTCAGTCCAGGATTTACAGAACTCTGTGTCTTGTGTTTTTCATAGATTGTAATTTGGCATTATAATTTCTTTCTCTCTCTTGATTTCTCTTCCTCTCTCTCTCTCATCTTGTTTCGCTGTCTTTCAATGTTCACTCCCTCTGGAAGAGTTTTAAATAACTTTAAGGATGTGGAACAACTGGGACACTGTTAAATTGTTGGTGCCATCATAATTTGACATAATCACTTTGGAAAAAATGTTTGGAAGTGCATATTTTCAAAAATTAAAGATATATATTTTAAGTGAACTAATTAACCTTACTAACCTGCTTCTAGATATATAACAAAAAACGAACGTAACTTAAAAAATAGGAAGCTCTAATGTCTAACAAAAAATGTACAAAAATGTTCATAGATGCTTATTTTAATAGACAAAACATAGAAACAACCTAATATCCATCAATATTAGACTGGGTGATTTTATTTTTTTACAGAGGAATACCACACAGCAATACTTATGCACATAAAAGCAAATAGGAAGATAACATTCATAATATTTTCTTTAGAGAAATCCAACACAAGAAAGTATTCCGTATGATTCTATCCATGTGGAATCAGAAATAGGCATTGCTAATTGCTAATCTATGGTGATCACAGTCAGAAGAGGGGTTACTTTAGAGCTAACACTAACATACGTCAAGGAGCCCTCCATTACAGTGGGGTTATTCTACATTTTGATCTGTTACATAAATCTATATGTATGTAAAAGTTCAACAATCGGTACACTAAATATTTGTGGATTTTAATATAAATAAGATATACTTTTATAAAGTCAATCAAAACTGCACTTCTTTGGAACATAACCTGGGAAAATAGCAGGCTCTTTAGATAAGTCTATACATATAACATGGTATCAGAATAAAATTTGAAAGCTATTTTTGCTGGATATAGAATTCAAGTTTGATATTTTCTGTTTCAGTATTTTAAAGATTTTATACCTCTGTCTTCTCACTTGCTTCGTTTCTGACAAGAAACACACTGCTATCTTTGTATTTGTTCCTGAATACAGGACTTCTTTTATTCTCTAGCTGCTCTTAGGATTTTCTCTTTTTCCCTAATTTTGGGAGATTTGATTATGATATGATATGGCTTGATATAGCTTTCATTGTGTTCCTTGGGCTGAAGATTAAGGTTTTTGGATCTGTGGGTTTATAGTTTTAATCAAATTCAGAAAAATCTTAGGCACTACTTCTTTACATATTTTTGCTCTTCCTTCTCTTTTAGATACTCAAATCACCTATAAATATGTATATGTAATATATATACATATATACATTATGTATGTACATATATGGCTGCTTGAGTGTTTCACAGTTCACTGAAACTCCGTTAAAATTTTTTTGAGGGGGTGTCTCTTTTTCTCCCTATGTTTATTTTGGATACTTTCTATTGCTACGTCTTCAAGTCTACTTAGTTTTTAAGCCTTTAAAACCACTTGAAACCGCCCCTGCCTCTTTCCATTTAGTAACTTCAGGAAGCATAAGAAACTAATTAATTTAACAAGCATATATTGTGATCAGAAAACCCATTCACGTGGCATTCTGGATGGACATGAGCAATGGAAATTTAAGGTACACAAATATAAAAAAGTATTCATTATATCATTTACATTTATTGGTCTCAATCATCTAGAAAGTCAGAATGACATATTGCAACATTGTAAAAAGGAAACTAAATAAAGATTAAATATGGAATTGGTTTCTTAAAGTTATGTAAAATATAATATCTTTTCTGATATATCTCAGTAAATAATTTTCTCAACAAAGAACTGCTAATATGCCAATTTAATGATTTCAGCTGGTTAATGAAAAGTGATGGGTAACAAATATGTTCAGAAAACAAAATGAAGGAATCATTTGTCTTTTTCCTCTGATTCTGAGTAAACTGAAACATGCCTTCAGCCCTACTCAGCTGTTTTCTTTGACTATCTTTCAAGAAATACAACTAAATTGCTTCCCCTGAGCCAGTTATGAGTGATTTCTGCTGTGGGAGGGCACTCTCTCCACTATATCAAAAAAGGACTTTAAAAGGAAGGGCATTTGCATGAGAGAAAGAACACAGAGAAAAAAAGTACGCTGCTCATAGTGTCCTCAAAAACTTTTAACTTCAGGTAAAGTTAAACCAGCTCAAAAACATAAATTTCTTTCATACCTTGAGGCATTCATTGCCTAAGTTAAATGTCATGAATGAGCCCAAATAAACAAACACATTTCGTTTTTGTAGGTGGCTAGTGGGTTTCCCTACTTAATTTTAATAATGTTTAGGAGAAAAATTATTGATTTCAATCCCCCCTCTTCTTTTAAGGTCTATAATGGTTATATTTTATAGCAGTGAGTTGGGTGTCTGTAGAGGTGAGGCTTTTCACCCTCACAATTGCAGTCATTTTAAAAATAGGTTTGGAATGTCTTATTTTCTTACTGTTTTATTCTTGGTAAAAGCACCTGAAAGTGTTCAGCTTCTCACTGGAGTCCTGTTTTTAAAAAAACACTTATGAATGTAATAAAATATATGCATTTTTCTTCAGCCTAGAAAAGTTTTTCATCATAACAAGGACATGATGATGATGATTATTAGGTACAACAGTAAAAGGATGATTTAAGGCACACTCTTGGTTTTAGATATGTAATCCCATTTTAAGTAATGGTGCCAGAATCAAAATAAAGAGTATAAGCAGGAAAGCCTGTGGTATTTATTAATGACTAAGCTTCAGTCAACGTCTCAGATCATCTTGATATTAAATTATGAATCTCTCTGATAGATGCTCCAACCAAGCTCTGACAAAGATCCTAAAATAAAGTACAGCAGTACCACATTATTTCCTCATTGTAACCCAGTTTCCTTGGCATAAACAGCCTCTATGCCAAATAGGATACCAGGGCAACAGACAATGTTTGTAAGAAAAAACAGAAAGGAGGCAAAGGTGTTTGGGGAATCTGTTTCAGAGTACATTTATGTGTCCCCAAACTATATATTTATTCTTGGTTTTTCTTCTAAATAGAGGGAACGAATGGTAGAGGTGTATATTATCAGAACAATGTACTGTGACTGACTAGTGCCCAGGTACCTAAGAGTGACCCAATGTGAGAAAGGTAATACCCCATATTTCAGGATACTGATAAGACTAGAGAATGTAGCACAACTGAGCAGTTACCTAGAACTATTAACAGTATTCTCTTGGTGAGCATTGTATTAGCCGCCAGTAATGATGGGGGCACCTTCAAAAGCCATTATGCCTTGTTCATAAATACATCCAGTAGAGTTGGCAAGGCATCATGTAATTACATATAAGAACATAACGAATTGTTCATGAACTCACAAGAGGTCAACCAAGGAGTAGTATGTAATATCGTTTAGACTTGGGGAGGACCAAAAGGAGTAACTTCTTCAAAAGTACCACAGAAATTGTTCTAATCTTTAAAATATTATTTGAAACATTTCTTATGATGTTAATTTATATACATATATATTATGTTAATTAATAAATATTAATTTACTATCTAGGACTTTGTTTTGAAAAAACAAACAAAGTTGACAAATCCAAAGGAGAAGTGTCTTTAAAAGTCAATAATGTACATAAGGAAACAGATCATTCCTTTCTGTCTTTCCTTTTCTCTTTCTTGCTTCATTTAATAAACCTTTATTGAATATTTGTTCAGAGGTAGGCACCAGATATAAAATGACAAAGAAAGCATGGCTGATGTTGATGGGGAGATCACAGTCTAGTAAAGAAGCTGTAATGAAGTGTACCATAATTGCTATAGAAATCAAATTGCCACAAGAATACTTTTATTATCCATTTAAAAACAAAACTACAGTGAGGCATCACTTCACACCGATCAGAATGGCCATCATGAAAAAGTCTACAAATAATAAATGCTGGAGGGGGTGTGGAGAAAAGGGAACCCTCCTACACTGTTGGTGGGAATGTAAATTGGTACAGCCACTATGGAGACCAGTATGGAGGTTCCTTAGAAAACTAAAAATAGAGCTACCATTTGATCCTGCAATCCCACTCCTGGCGTATATCTGGAGAAAACCATAACTCAAAATGATACATGCACCCCAATATTCACTGCAGCACTATTTTCAATAGCCAAGACGTGGAAGCAACCTAAATGCCATCGACAGATAAATGGGTAAAGAAGATATGGTATATTTATACAATGGAATATAACTCAGCCATAAAAAAAGAATGAAATATTGCCATTTGCAGCCACACGGATGGACCTAGAGATTATTATACTAAGTGAAGTAAGACAGACAAAGACAAATATCATATGATACTGCTTGTATGTTAAATCTTAAAAAAATGATACAGATGAACTTATATACAAAACTGAAATAGACTCATAGACATAGAAAACAAACTTATTGTTACCAAAGGGGAAAGGGAGGGGGGATAAATTAGGATTTTGGGATTTACATAAACACACTACTATACATGAAATAGATAACACAAAAGGACCTGCTATATAGCACAGGGAATTATACTCAATATTTTTAATAACCTATAAGGAAAATAATATGAAAAAATATATATAACTGAATCACTTTGCTGTACACCTGAAACTAACACAACATTGTAAATCAACTATGCTTCAAAAATACAAAACAAAACAAAACAAAGTTCCTGGATAGAACAGTTAAGTTTTTTAAAAATTCTCATTAATAATTTGACTATATTTCTTTCATAAAATATAACATTAATCAGAAACTTTGTAAATATTGACCAAAGGAAATTATAAATATATCATTCAAAGATCTGGGCTAAAAATGGCTGGACACTTGGAGCAATAGAAATAATGAAGGCGTGTGGGAAGGCTGGCATTCAGGCATATTTATGAGAATATTGAGTGTTCTTGTAAATATCTGGATAGCCATTGTCCTTTTATAGAGGAAATAGAGTTTTATTATGAAATCAAGACTCCTATGCTTCAATGAGATTTGGTTATACAAGACATGTGATTGAATAAATTCATATTATTTCTTTAAAAAAATCACTTGATTCTTTTTCTGAGACAGACTAAGACATTTTAAAGACTCATATAATCACAGAGACTGACAAAAATACGTGAAATCTCTGAATATTTACTTCCACGTTGTCTTTGATTGTGTTGCTCATTAAGTGACAGTTTTTCTTGTTATTAAGGTATGAAAAGCCTACCTTAGACTCTGAACAATATATTATTTGACAGTGAATCTGTCACATGGCATGACATGTGACTATGCTGATAATATTCATATTAGGCCTGGAAATAACAAGTTATCTTTATACACTGTTTATGTATATTACTTTGGATAGCTATAGGGTTGATGGACATAATGTCCATTAAATATTCTGGTTAAAGTATTAACTGCATTTTTTAAACATCTTTATTGGAGTATAATTGCTTTACAATGGTGTGTTCATTTCTGCTTTATAACAAAGTGAATCAGTTATACATATACATATATCCCCATATCTCTCCCCTCTTGCATCTCCCTCCCTCACACCCTCCCTACCCCACCCCTCTAGGTGGTCACAAAGCACCAAGCTGATCTCCCTGTGCTATGCGGCTGCTTCCCACTAGCTACCTATTTTACCTGTGGTAGTGTATATATGTCCATGCCACTCTCTCAGTTTGTCCCAGCTTACCTTCCCCCTCCCCATATCCTCAAGTCCATTCTCTAGTAGGTCTGCGTCTTTATTTCCATCTTGCCCCTAGGTTCTTCATGACGCATTTTTTTTTTAGATTCCATATATATGTATTAGCATACACTATTTGTTTTTGTCTTTCTGACTTACGTCACTGTATGACAGACTCTAGGTCCATCCACCTCACTACAAATGACTCAGTTTCGTTTCTTTTTATGGCTGAGTAATATTCCATTGTATATATGTACCACATCTTCTTTATCCATTCATCTGTTGATGGACACTTAGGTTGTCCATTTTTGGATTGAGTTGGTTGTTTTTTTGATATTGAGCTGCATGAGCTGCTTGTATATTTTGGAGATTAATCCTTTGTCAGTTGCTTCATTTGCAAATATTTTCTCCCATTCTGAGGGTTGTCTTTTGGTCTTATTTATAGTTTCCTTTGCTGTGAAAAAGCTTTTAAGTTTCATTAGGTCCTATCTGTTTATTTTTGTTTTTATTCCCATTTCTCTAGGAGGTGGGTCAAAAAGGATCTTACTGTGATTTATGTCATAGAGTGTTCTGCCTATGTTTTCCTCTAAGAGTTTGATAGTGTCTGGCCTTACATTTAGGTCTTTAATCCATTTTGAGTTTATTTCTGTGCTGAGTGTTAGGGAGTATTCTAATTTCATTCTTTTACATGTAGCTGTCCAGTTTTCCCAGTACCACTTATGGAAGATGCTGTCTTTTCTCCACTGTATATTCTTGCCTCCTTTATCAAAGATAAGGTGACCATATGTACGTGGGTTTATCTCTGGGCTTTCTATCCTGTTCCATTGATCTATCTTTCTGTTTTTGTGCCAGTACCATACTGTCTTGATTACTGTAGCTTTGTAGTATAGTCTGAAGTCAGGGAACCTGATTCCTCCAGCTCCATTTTTCTTTCTCAAGATTGCTTTTGCTATTAGGGGTCTTTTGTGTTTCCGTACACATTGTGAAAGTTTTTATTCTAGTTCTGTGAAAAATGCCTGCGGTAGTTTGATAGTGATTGCATTGAATTGGTAGATTGCTTTGGGTAGTATAGTCCTTTTCACAATGTTGATTCCTCCAATCCAAGAACATGGTATATATCTCAATCTATTTGTATCATCTCTAATTACTGTCATCAGTGTCTTATAATTTTCTACATACAGGCCTTTTGTCTCCTTAGGTAGGTTTATTCCTAGATATTTTATTCTTTTTGTTGCAATGGTAAATGGGAGTGTTTTCTTAATTTCACTTTCAGATTTTTCATCATTGGCATATAGGAATGCAAGAGATTTCTGTGCATTAATTTTGTATCCTGCTACACAACCAAATTCATTGATTAGCTCTAGTAGTTTTCTGGTAGCATCTTTAGGATTCTCTATGTATAGTATTATCTCATCTGCAAAGAGTGACAGCTGTACTTCTTCTTTTCCAATTTGGATTCCATTTATTTCTTTTTCTTTTCTGATTGCTGTGGCCCAAACTTCCAAAACTATGTTGAATAATAGTGGTGAGAGTGGGCAAACTTGTCGTGTTCCTGATCTTAGTGAAAATGGTTTCAGTTTTTCACAATTGAGGATGATGTTGTCTGTGGGTTTGTCATATATGGCCTTTATTATGTTGAGGAAAGTTCCCTCTATGCCTATTTTCTGGAGTGTTTTTATCATAAATGCTTGTTGAATTTTGTCAAAAGCTTTCTCTGCATCTATTGAGATGATCATCTTGTTTTTCTTCTTCAATTTGTTAATATGGTGTATCACATTGATTGATTTGCATATATTGAAGAATCCTTGCATTCCTGGGATAAGCCCCACTTGATCGTGGTGTATGATCCTTTTAATGTGGTGTTGAATTCTGTTTGCTAGTATTTTGTTAAGGATTTTTGCATCTATGTTCATCAGTGATATTGGCCTGTAGTTTTCTTTCTTTGTGACATTTTTGTCTGGTTTTGGTATCAGGGTGATGGTGGCCTCATAGAATGAGTTTGGGGGTGTTCCTCCCTCTGCTATGTTTTGGAAGATTTTGAGAAGGATAGGTGTTACCTCTTCTCTAAATGTTTGATAGAATTCGCCTGTGAAGCCATCTGGTCCTGGGCTTTTGTTTGTTGCAACATTTTAAATCACAGTTTCAATTTCAGTGCTGTGATTGGTCTGTTCATATTTTCTATGTCTTCCTGGTTCAGTCTCAGAAGGTTGTGCATTTCTAAGAGTTTGTCCGTTTCTTCCAGGCTGTCTATTTTATTGGCATATATTTTGCTTGTAGTAATCTCTCATGATCCATTGTATTTCTGCAGTGTCAGTTGTTACTTCTTCCTTTTCATTTCTAATTCTATTGATTTGAGTCTTCTCCCTTTTTTTCTTGATGAGTCCAACTAATGGTTTATCAATTTTGTTTATCTTCTCAAAGAACCAGCTTTTATTTTTATTGATCTTTGCTATCGTTTCCTTCATTTCTTTTTCATTTATTTCTGATCTGATCTTTATGATTTCTTTTCTTCTGGTAACTTTGAGGTTTTCTTTGTTCTTCCCTCTCTAATTGCTTTAAGTGTAAGGTTAGGTTGTTTATTTGAGATGTCTTTTGTTTCTTAAGGTAGGATTGTATTGCTATAAACTTCCCTCTTAGAACTGCTTTTGCTGCATCCCATAGGTTTTGGGTCTTCATGTTTTCATTGTCATTTGTTTCTAGGTGTATTTTGATTTCCTCTTTGATTTCTTCAGTGATCTCTTGGTTATTAAGTAGTGTATTGTTTAGCCTCCCTGTGTTTGTATTTTTTACAGGTTTTTTCTGGTAATTGATATCTAGTATATTAACTGTATCTTAATGAAGATTTAAGATTCTAAAATTTATTGTACAGGCTTCCCTGGTGGCGCAGTGGTTGAGAGTCCACCTGCCGATGCAGGGGACACGGGTTCGTGCCCTGGTCCGGGAAGATCCCACATGCCGCGGAGCGGCTGGGCCTGTGAGCCATGGCCATTGGGCCTGCGCGTCCGGAGCCTGTGCTCCACAACGGGAGAGGCCACAACAGTGAGAGGCCCGCGTACCGCAAAAAAAAAAAAAAAAAAAAAAAAAATTTATTGTATAGCTATAGACATTTAGATTGTCATTTTTCCATAGAGACCTAGAGAGCAATGGGAGAGAATAGAGAACCCAGAAAGCAACCCACACAAATATTCTCAACTTATTTTTTTTTAATAGACTTAAAGTTTTTTTCAGAGCAGCTTTAGGTTCACAGCACAATTAGGTGGAAAGTACAGAATGGTTCTATATACCACCTGATTCCATCCATGCATAGTCTTCCCTCACTCTCAACATCTCCCAGGAGAGTGGTGCTACTTTTGTAACAATCAGTATAGCTACCTTGACACATCACTATCATTCAAAGTTGATAGTTTACATTAGGGTTCACTCTTGATGAAGTGTCTTCTATGGGTTTTGATAAATATATAATGACACATGTCCATTATTTTAGCATTATACAGAATTGTTTTGCTGCCATAAAAATCTTCTTGTGATCCATCCAACTTATTCTTGACAGAAAGGCAAAAGGGATTTAACACAGGAGCGAGTGTCTTTAAAACAAATGGTACTGGAGCAACTGAATATCCACAGGCATATAAAATAAATTTGACCCAAACTTCACACCAAAACAATAAGTCAAAATGAATTGTAGAATTAAATGTAAGATAAAAACTTTAAAACTTTCAAAAGAAAATAAAGGAGAAAATCTTTGGGAACTAGGGCTTGGAGAACAGTTCCTAGACTTGATACCAGAAACAAGATCCTTAAAAAAAACACAATACATTGGACTTTATTAAAAACAAAACAAAACAAAAATTTGTTCTGCAAAATACTCTGTTAAGGGAAGCTATAGACTAGGAGAAAGTATTTATAATGCACATATCTGATGTGGGACTCATATCTCGAATACATAAAGAACTCACACAACTCACAAGTAAAAATCAAACAAGCAAAAAATCCAACTCAAAAAATTTGCAAAAGACATGAAGAGACATTTTACTGGAGAGGATATGTAGATGCCAAATAAGCACATGAGAAGATGCTCAACATCACTATCCATTAGGGAAATGTAAAGCAAAACCACAGAGAGACATCATACATACCTATTAGAATACATAAACAAATAAACAAATAACAGTGGCAATACGAAATGCTGGTAAGAATGGAGAAACTGGATCTCTCATACGTTGGTGTTGGTGATGTAAAATGATACAGAAATTCTAAAAAATATTTTGTAGTTTCCTTAAAAAGATAAAGCATACATGTACCACATGGCCTGGCCATCTCTCTTTGGGGCATTTATTCTGGAAAAATGAAGTTATGTCCACACAAAAACTTATAAACGATTGTTCATGTAAGTTTCATTTGTAATAGCCAACAACTGAAAATAATCAAAATGTCCTACAATAGGCAAACTGTTAAACAAACTGGTATATTCATCCCATGAAATACTACTTAGCAGTAATGAAAATTGAAGTATTGATACACATAACAACTTGAATGGATCTCAAGAGAATTATGCTGAGTATAAAAAGCCGAGCTCAAAAGTTTAAGTACTGTATGATTCTAACCTTGTAACATTTTCCAAATGACAAATTACAGAGATGGAGAACAAATCAGTCATTGCCAGGGTTTAGGGATGGTGGGGTAAGAGGACAGATGTGACTATGAAGTGTAGCATGAGAGAGATCTTTGTAATGATGAAATAGTTCTGCATCTTGATTGCAGTGGTGGTAACATGAATCTACATATCTGATACGAGGAGGTGGAACTATTCATGCACATTGTATCAGTGTCAATTTTGTGATTTTGATATTGCACTAGTGAGGTGTTACCATTGGAGCAAACTAAGTGGAGAGTACATGGGGTCTCTGAAACTTCCTATGTATCTATGATTAGTTTAAAATAAAAAGTTTAAAAATTTTTAAGTAATTAATTTTAGTATTTTATTTAACCCAATGTCCAAAATATTATTTCATTGTATAATCAAGACAAAAGGTATCAGTGGAAAAATAAAACAAATTCCCCCATTATATTTTATTTTTGATCTACTCTTCCATTAATCTATGTATGGATCCTCTCACTAATATCACACTATCTTGAGTACTGTAGATTTATAGTATAATTTGAGATCAAGTAGTGATAGGTCTTCAACTGTAGGTTGACCTTTTAATTCTGTGATGAGAAAACGTTCTGATTTATTATATCTACCCAAGCATACTTTATACTAAAGACTTAAATTTCACCTTCTTTTCTGTGTTCTATATCTGATTCCATTTAGCCAAATTGTCAAAAATAACCTATTTCAAGTTCTGTTACGAGCCTAAATGACACATTTACATATTTCAGTAATAAAATGCAAAAAGTTGATAATAAAGTTACAGAAAAGAAGATATGCACCAAAATTTAAAAGAAACTATTTCTAATTATCAAACATACAAGCAAGGGTTAATGTGGAAAAAAAAATGTTAAAGGAACTCCAAACTCATATTAACTTTCCTCTTGTGAGTTATATTTAAAGAAGTGCGGGCAATGTGGCCATATGTACCCTGGAACACCATTGTGATATTTCTCAGAACAAACTGAAATTTAGTATCATATATGTAAATCTTGAATTCTGTCCAAGAGAGTGTAATCACTAAAGTCCCAAAATAATTCAATGTATTAGACCTATAGTGTACTCCCAAGAGGAGAATTAAAATAGATTTTCTACTTCTTTTGAATTTAATTTTACAAAATACTTCAAATACAAGTTATGAGTACATTAATCTGACATAAAAATTTGTGTGTGAATACAAAAATAATAAGAAATGAAATTATTTTCTTTTCTTCCCTGGCTATCTCCCTTGATTTTCAACTTCCAGTCTCTGGAGGTCCATGTTAGTGATGGGACTGTAATAGAATTTTCTGCACTTTGAGAATGTTCAGCACATAGGTAAGGAAATTGTTAATTATATAATTTAAATAGGTTTATAACAACTATTTATATGACAATATTGTTAAAGTTGTGGTACCCTTTAAATATATTTGCTAACTTCTTTGATACTCTTTCTTCTGAGGAAGTAGCATACTATAGCCACAGTAATTGCAACATGATATAACACAGTTCTGAGTAAAAACAAACAGTTATGGTACTGAGCCCATTGTTTTTGCAATGTTAAACATTTGAGTATTGAAACTCCATATGACAGCTTTTACAAATATTTGAATAATTAGTCTCTACTCATTACTTCCTTTATTTATGGATCAGTGGAATAGAAGAGAACCCACCAGTAAAGCCTCACAAATAAGCCCAACTAACTTTTGACAAAGGTGCTAAAGCACAGTTCAGTAGCAGAGGAAGAATGACTATTTCAACATTTAGTGCTGAAGCAAATTAGATATCCATAGATAAAACAAAATGAAACAAAACAAAAATTTTGACCTAAACATCACACCTTATACAAATATTTACTCAAAATGAATTACTGACTTCAATGTAAAAGATAAAACTAAACCTTTTAGAAATAAATATAGAAAACCTTCTGTCTGGGGCTAGGTGAATAGTTCTTGGAATTGGCATCAAAACATGGCACATACAAGAAAAAGAGGTAAATTAGACCTCATGAAAATTAAAATCTTTGCTCTACAAAGGACCATTTGAAGAGATTGAAAAGACAAACTAGAAGTTGGGAGAAAATATTCACAAACCACATATCTGACAATGGTCTTATATCTAGCATATATAAAGAGTTCTCAAAATTCAACAGTAAAAAAAAGATGCAATTAAAAATGCTCAAAAGACATGAACAAATATTTCAGTGGACAAAATATACAGATGGAAAAGAGATTCAACATCATTAACTATTTGTAAAATGCCAATTAAAACCTCAATGAAAGATGATTACACATGTTTCACAAAGGCAAAAAAAATGATGATAATGCAAAATGCTGGTGAGGATGCAGAGAAACTGGATCACTCATATATTGCTGGTGGGAATGTTAAATGTTGTGTGGCCACTATGGAAACACATATGACAGTTTCTTACAAAACTAAACATGTGTCTCCAATAGGACTGAGAAATTGTACTCTTGTACATTTATCCCAGAGAAATAAAAACTTATACCCACTCAACACCTGGAGACAACCCAAATGTCCTTTAATTAGTGAATGTTAAACAAACTGTGCTACATTCCAATAATGAAGTGTTACTCAGTAATAATTTTTTTAAAAGGACTATTAATACATGCAACAACTTAGATGACTCAGAATTATGTTAAGTGAAAAAAGCCTATTTCAAAATATTATACTAAATGATTCCACTTATACAACATTCTTGAAATGACAAAAGTATAAGATGGAGAGCAGAGTAAAGTGATTGGTGGAGGGAGGGTCATGTTGTGACTATAAGGTAGCACAATTAATTCTTGTGATGGAACTCTTCTGTATCTTGACTTTGGTGGTGATCACAAGAATGTACTTTTTGATAAGAGTACACAGAACTAAACACACACATATACACCCTCACACACACACAGGAGGGAGTGCATATTAACCTGGGGGAATCAAAATCCAGTCTGTGAATTATATAAATGTCATTTTATTCATTGTAATATTATAATTATGCAAGATACCATCATTGGGGGAAACTGGGCGCAGGGAATATTTGGAGTCTGTTATTTCCTGCAACTGCATTTGAATCTAATGTCATGTCAATGCAAAAAAAATTAAAAATAGATAGAAATTAAAATTATAGAAGTAAAAATCAGTGTAGCTATTAAATATGTTATCATATGTCTGGTCTTTTCAAATGTTGAGTAAATAATTTTTAGTATAATTTTCCCTCAGTTTTAAGGTTAACAAAATTGTTTAATAAAAAAGCTAATTTTCTGAATGTATTACTACTAATTCTAGATAAAAATTTTCAGTCTAAGACATATTTTTCCAACTATTCTTTTGAACTCTAAACATACTGTAACATATTTCCCACTAGCTTATTTATTTACACCATGAGACTGTTTCCATTGCACAATGTTAAATGATATAATTTAGCATAGCAATATGGAAATTTAATAAAGTGTCAAAATATTAGGTTCCTATGCATAACAACATTTTTGTGTTTATAATTGCCTTTTTCAAATATATGAAGAAACTATTAAAATAACGAACTTAGCTATTTCAAAAAATTGATGATATATTCTAAATTAACATAATAATGCTAATAATATTCAGAATTTTAATTAACATGAATTTTGATATAGAAATGAATATTAGAAAGTGATCATTAGAAACTTTTGAATTATCAAGGGAATATCCGTAAAAGAGCTTTTAAAAAATGTCAACTAGCAATTAAATTATAACTTGCATTTCTTACTTTGTAAACAAAGATATCCCTTCTTAAAAGAAATGAAATTAGATGTTGAATTCTGGAAGTTAGGACCTCTTTGCAACCCAATATCCAGGGCCTTCTACAAAGTCTGCATGTGGTTGGCACACAAGTAGTATTTGTTGACAAATGAATGAACAAGCAGATGTACATATTTAAGTTCATCCTTATTGGACTGACATTTGAGATCTACAGTCTTTCCAAAAACAACCACCAATTTATTGACTGTGTTTTCAGTTATTCCCTGCCCTCTCATACATGAACAGTTCTTCTTTCTTGTAACTAGTCTAAGTCTTTACTTGTAAGATGGTTACATTTTGTCCTACAGGAGATACAGGTAACTAAGCAATGCCATACAGGAGATACAGGTAACTAAGCAATGCCATCTGTGTTTTGATTTACCATTTATTGCCAATTAGATTGTTTTTAGTTGCAACTAACAGAAAACCCAAGTAGACGTCTTAAACAATCAAGATAATTTATTGGGTCATTCAAATGAAAGGGCTAGATATAGTTCAGAAAACAGATGTGGTTTGACCTGGAATTGGTTTTATTTTCCTTCGGTTCTGATGTCTGCCCCCATGTGGATATTGGCTTCATGTTCAGAGTAGATCCTCACAGTTGAAGATGTCAGGAGAGAGCATTCACGCTCACTACAGTGGAACAAATTCCAAAGCTATGTGCTTATTGAGCCACTATTTATTCAATGTTTGTTATCTGTGGAATGACATGTAGTAATTAGATTGGTTCTGATTACCTTACAAATCTGATTGGCTCAGATCCTAAGTAATTAGGACCCCACATCATTATTTTTTTTATTTTTATTGGAGTATAGTTGATTTACAATGTTGTGTTAGTTTTAGGTGTACAGCAAAGTCAATTATACATATACATAGATCCAGTCTTTTTATTTTATTTTATTTTTTATTTTTTTCCCATATAGACCATTACAGAGTAGTGAGTAGAGTTCCCTGTGCTATACAGCAGGTCCTTATTAGTTAATCTATTTTATATATAGTAGCCTGTATATGTCAGTCCCAATCTCCCAACTGATCGCACATCAGTTTTAAAAATAAATGTGTAGTTAATCCTGACTAACTGCATGTTGTTTTTATAAGGAGGGATTTTGGGAGTGACTGTTTGTAATGGTATTTCCTGGATATTTTGTATCCTTTTCTCAATCAGAGAGACAAAATGAACTGTGAATTTGGGACAGATTATTGGTGAGATTTGGTTGCAGAGTTATAGTTCTAATCCTTGAGCATCTGCTTGAATAATGGGGTTTTCTCTGTGAAGAGTTGGGAAGATATAGATGAAAAAGAAAAAAAGACAATGATGTGATTGAAAATACTGTGTATCTCAGTTGATGGTGTTGTCAGGATTTTGTGAAGAGCATGTTACTTTTGTTTATGAACATTTGATACTTTACATGAAATAGTACACTGAGACAATACACCAAGACTCTTAGAACAGATGAAGAGGGAAATTAGCAGAAAGTGAAAAAGACAATTTCAACTCATCTGGACTTCAAAAATAAGCACACAAATTTCAAAAAATGTGTTACTCCCTCCTGACTCCAACAATTACCCAGCTAAGATATTTAGGAACAAACAATTTGCAAAGCAGTAAAGATATATATTTTAGAATAGATATAGAAACAAAAATGGTTTTATAATGCCCAGTATAAAATATTTAAATAATTAACCATATTAGAAAATATCATGGAGCTAGAGCAGGACTTAAGAATCGAATTGAACATAAGGGATTGGGTTCATAATGTAAAGTGGGGCTCAGGTGTTAAACCCAGAAATGGGGTATTCATTTTTGGAATAAAGATGAAATGAGAATGAATGTGTGGGATCAAAAGAGGGAGAAAAGTCAGAAAGCACCAAAGAGATCAGAGGAACCAAAAGGTTAAAGAGACATTTGACTTAGAGAAATTCCAGAGATACAATTTGTTTTTGACAGGTTTAAATGAAAAGGCATAGTGGGAGTAGTGACATCTGTTTGATGATATGTATTGATTGATTGATTGATTGATTGATTGATTGATTGTGGTATGCGGGCCTCTCACTGTTGTGGCCTCTCCCGTTGCAGAGCACAGGCTCCGGACGGGCAGGCCCAGCGGCCATGGCTCACGGGTCTAGCTGCTCCGCGGCATGTGGGATCTTCCCGGACCAGGGCACGAACCCGCGTCTCCTGCATTGGCAGGCGGACTCTCAACCACTGCGCCACCAGGGAAGCCCGATATGTACTTTTTAAATGAACTGAGCATTTGCAATTGAACCTCTTTAAAATTTTTGAGTTAGCCTGCCCCAGGAACAGATTTGTTTCCTTCCATCCCCCAGTCAAAGTTCTCAGCAAGGTTTTCTTTTCTAGAAGTTGACAAACTGGTTCTATGAAAAGGATAGCTGAAAAGATTTTGAAAAATAATATAGTTGAAGAATTCTGCTACTGGATTTTAAGACTGTCTATGAAGCTACAGTGTACTAACGGTGAAAGAACTGACAAATCTACTAATGGAACAGAGGGGCATCCAGAATGAACTTACATATGTATAGTAATTTTTTAAAAAAACAAATGTGCTTAGACTTTCCATCAAGTGGTAGTCAACAAACTGAATATCCAAAATAAGTTTTAAAAAAAGGAAAAGAATATGGACCAGTTTCTCATAGCATTCAAAAAATTAAGTTCAGATCGATCATATAGCTAAATGTATACTATGAAGATTTCAGAAAAAAATATAAGGCAATATCCCAGGACACAAAAAGCACTAATGATAAAAGAAACAGAAATAATACATCAGATCTCATCAAAACTAAAAACTCTGATTTTCAAAACTTTTAAAAACTAAAATTTTAAGAACTAAAGAAAAGCCATACACTATGGTAATATAGTACAATATTTGCCATATAAATATCTGACAAACACCTGTACCCCGAATAATATATCAGTAATATACATGTATACACATGTATGTACGTATCTTGAAAATTGTCAATAAAATGACAATCCAGTAAACATACTGAATTATTTGGGAAAAAAAAAGACTTCAAAAAAGAAAATGTATAAATGGCCAATGAAAAGTCACTTGACATGATTAGGGAAATGAAAATTAAAACCACAATGAGTTACAACTTCAGATCCCCAAGAATGTTTAAAATGATGCCAAGTATTTTAGTGGATGTAAGAGTATAAAATTACAAAAGTTTGGAAAAGAGTTTGACATTTTCTCATAAAGTTAAATATGACCGTAAAAAATGACCCAGTAATTCCATTCCTAAGCATTTACCCCAAAGGAATGAAAATATATGTACAGAAATGTTCATAGCAGCTTTAAGCATATGCATCAAAAACTGACAAAAGACTGTCCATCTTCAGGTAAATGGATATATTTATAGAATGGAAGACCATGTAGCAACTAAAAGGAGCAAACTACTGCTTTTCTAAAAACATTTATTTATAAAGAACATAATTTGGTTGAGCGAAAAAGCCTGACACACAATAAAATGCACACTGCATGTTTTCCAGTTAATGCTAGTTAGTTCTGAACAGACAGAACTAAGATTTGATGAAAAATATCAAATCACTGGTCGTGTTGGGTTGAGGAGTAGAGAGAGAGACTTCAGTGGTAGTTTCTCTAAGAAACTTTTGGGGATAACAAAGTTTTTGTATCTTGATTGAGGTGGCGCTTACAAAAAGGCATGTACTTGTCAATACACATTGATCTGTACACTTAAAATCTGTAGAGTTTATTTTATGGAAATCCGAGCTCCATGAATTGATTACAAGACAAACAAAAATGATTTTGTGAAACTTAGGCTTTATGAATTATAGGACAGTAATTCTTTGTCACATAGTAGCCCAACAGCATCTTACAAAACCTAACCAAATTGGGAAGCTTGAAAACAATGAGCGTTAGAAGAAAAACAAAAGATTTTACACACTTTATCATTTATAAGCAATTAAAAATATTTTCAAGTGTTTTAATTAATGGAAGAGTTTCAGAAGCTTGTAGGATGTCATTGGCAGATAGCAGAAGCAGAAGAAAAAAGGAAAGTGCATGAATTAATAGGATGTATTTTTTCTTTGCTTTATAAATCACTTTGGATTTGAGAACATACAAGTAATATTAATAAGAAGAATGACTAGATCTTTTGAATATTAAGACAAAGGCAGACAAGTTTTTTACTTCAAAACATGTCATGCTTGACCAAGGATAAGTGAACTCTCTCGGTAAAAGATCAAGTTTAGTTTGAAATTGTGACCCTGTAACAAATATGAGTTTTGTAAAACATTTTCTCTCAGATATACCTCTCTTTCTACATTTTTGCTCTCTCCCCTCCTCTGCCTCTTTTTTCAATAATATAAATTCTTATCCATAAATCTGTGTTTTTGTTTTAATGCAATTTCTATATAATACCTGCTATTATCTTTTAAATGAGAAAGTGATCCATTGTTATAAAATATAACTTTTCTTGCTTTTTGGGTCCCTGGAAATTAATTTCTGTTGTAAGGATTTTGTCCTATTTTTCCCCCTGACAAGGCAAGGCTTATAGGTGCAAGTACCTAAAAGCACATATCAATATAAGTTTCTGCCTCTGGGCAGAGATCTCAGCAGCACTGCCCTATATACAATTTATGGACCATATCATAAAGACACATATTGCTAGACAATAAAAACTGAAGGGTGCACAAATGTTTGCAGTATTTAGGTAGAATTTCAGCCATGAGTATTCTGACCCTAGCTGTTTGGGTACAACTTATAAATATGTATATGGATCATTTTTGTAAACTTGTTTTGCCTTTTTGATGATAGGTAGATGTTTTCAACAGGAAAGGTATTCAAAAATACACAGTCTGCTTCCCTTAAGCGCTACCAATATAATTTGCATTTAAGTTGCTTACATGGAGTCTTGAGCAATAGATTCTAAAAGCTATAAAATTTTGATTGATTGAAATTAAAAATAGCTTTAATGTTATTTTGGTGCTCTGTGTGTGTGTGTGTGTGTGCGTATGTGTGTGATTTTAGATTGTCATATTTTACCTGAGAATAACTTACGATTTTTTATTGGAACTATTTGAAGCTAATGCTATTGTGAGAAACACTGGTATTATATGTATATAATATGTATATAATAGCCAGTGTGCTTTCTATAACTAAATGAATAAACATGTAATGATTTAAAGCTATAGCATAAGCAAACACTATGCTCTCTTATTTCATGCCATGAGAGGCGTTTATTTTTAAGGCTGCCACTTTTGAATTTCATTGAATCTCAACAAAACAAAACCACTGAAGGGATACTCTTTCTTCACAATTGTTAGTATCTCCTCAAAAGGTGTGTCTTCCATCATATTTAAACAAAACTGTCGTTTTGCAAAATTAGATTATTAATTTTCACACAGCATGAATCTCAAGCTTCGTGGTACTTTTTCAATATAATCATTAAGAGAAAGTTCATGAATACTTAATGAAAAAGAGGCATTTGCATCCTATAAATACCTTCAATCTCCTGCTCTGTATGCAGTGGTTGCACTACCATCTGGCACAGGTTTCAGTTGACTGAAGCTAAAGCAATAAATTAATACAGTAAAAGATGCTACCAACAGTTTTAAACCAATTAAAATGCTCGAAGCAGGCTCAATGCATGTTAAAATGTTATGTCTGGTTCTGCCAATAGCCATGTATAAAAGAAATATAATAAGTCAACCATGGCTGAAGAAAAGTTAGCAGGAATCAAGGGTGCTCTTCATTGTGGGCACTTACAGCAAAGGTTCACACAGTTAAAAAGTAAATACTGGCACGTGCCCACCCCGCTTACCATACCATCCTACCTTTCAGGCAAAGGGTGAAACTTACTGTTTACTTTCATTGAACATATGAATACCTTTGTACTTCAAATGACAAAGTTTGATATTTTATGTCTCTGAGAACTCTCTCCTGATTGGGATCTATTAGTGGAAAACTAACATTTCATTTCCAAAATTTCCATGTATCGCTACTGGATTAAAGAAAAGATACAGATTGGCCACAAAATCACTTTGAAGAAAAAGTAGTTTTTCTCCAGTTTATTTATTGCTGCTTTATTTTAAAGCTACTTTTAATTTTTTTTTTTTTTTTTTTTTTCGGTACGCGGGCCTCTCACTGTTGTGGCCTCTCCCATTGCGGAGCACAGGCTCCGGGCGTGCAGGCCCAGTGGCCATGGCTCACGGGCCCAGCCACTCCGCGGCATGTGGGATCCTCCCGGACCGGGGCACGAGTCCGTGTCCCCTGCATCGGCAGGCGGACTCTCAACCACTGCGCCACCAGGGAAGCCCTACTTTTAATTTTTGAATGTAAATGGATAAAAGAACGCAAGTGAAGATTTTATACAAGTCTTTCGATACATATGTGATTCTCACAGATGATTTAATATTGGCAAAACAACAGATTTCTTGTGTTTCATATATGAGATAGTAAATGTTATCTCTAATTACCATTTTCATTCTTTGTAAATATGAGCAACTTTGTAAGTTCACATTTCTAAGTCTGGTAATGTATACCCTAAACTCTGCTTATTAAATATATAAACCAGATCGGTCTTAGTGGTAGGAGTTTAGTTCTATAATATTTCTGAGAAATGTGGTTCGTTTGATGGCTATTTCTCTTCATTGCCATAATTTGTAGTTAAATATAATTATTCTTAAAGCCCAATTTGTTGATTCAGTCTTTTAATTGTATGGGAAATTTTAGAGACACTAACATAAATTAAAAGAATCAGCAATTCCTAAATACTATCATCTATCTATCTATCATCTATCAATTATCTATATAGGCATACCTCAGAGATATTGCAAGTTTGGTTCCAGACCACCACAATAAAGTGAATATTGCAATAAAGTGAGTCACACAAATATTTTGGTTTCCCAGTTCATCTAAACATTATGTTTATACTACGCTGAAGTCTGTTAGGTATGCAATAGCATTATGTCCAAAAAAAAATGTACATACCTTAATTAAAAAGTACTTTATTGTTACAAAATGCTAACCATCATTTGTGTCTTTTTTCTAGTGGAAGGTCTTGTTTTGATGTTGATGGCTGCTGACTGATCAGGGAGGTTGTTGCTGGAGTTTGGGGCAGCAGTGGCAGTTACTTAAAAAAAAAAAAAAAGCAATAATAAAGTTTGCCACATTGATCGGCTCTTCCTCTCACACATGATTCCTCTGTATCATGCAATGCTGTTTGGTAGCATTTTACCCATAGTAGAACGTCTTACAGGATTGGAGTCAAATCTCTCAAACCTACTGCTGCTTTATCAACTAAATTTATGTAATATTCTAAACCCTTTGTTGTCATTTCAACAATCTTCACAACATCTTATCAGGTTCCTTCTCAAGAAACCATTTTCTTTGCTCATCAATAAGAAGCAACTCCTCATCCTTTAAAGTTTGATCATGAGGTTGCAGCAGTTTTGTCACATCTTCAGGCTCCACTTATAATTTTAATTCTCTTGTTATTGCCACCATATCTTCAATTACTTCCTACACTGAATCTTGAACTCCTCAAAGTCATCCATGAGGATTAGAATCAGCTTCTTCCAAACTCTTGTTAATGTTGGTATTTTGACCTCTTCCATGAACCACAAATGTTCTTAATGACATTTAGAATGGTGAATCCTTTTCAGAAGCTTTTCAATTGACTTTGCCCAGATCTATCAGAGAAAGTACCGTCTATGGCAGCTCTAGCTTTATGAAATGTATTTGTTAAATAATAAGAGATGAAAATGGAAATGACTCATTGATTCGTGGGCTGCAAAACGTATGCTGTGCTAGCAGAAGTGACAAAAACAACATTAATCCTGTCGTACATCTCCATCAGGATTCTTGGATGACCAGGTGCACTGTCAACTAGCAGTAATATTTTGAAAGAAATCTTTTTTTTCTGAGCAGTAGGTCTCAACACTGGGCTTAAAATATTCAGTAAACCATGCTATAAACAGATGTGCTATCATCCAGGCTTTGTTGTTTGAGTGATAGAGCACAGGCAGAGTAGATTTAGCATAATTTTTAAGGGCCCTAGGATTTTGGAATTGTAAGTGAACATTGGCTTCAACTTAAAGTCAGCAGCTGCATTAGCCTCTAACAAGAGAGTCAGTCTGTCCTTTGAAGCTTTGAAGTCAGGCATTGACTTCTCCTCTCTACCTGTGAAAGCTCTAGTAGCATCTTCTTCCAATAGAAGGTTGTTTTGTCTACATGGAAAAATCTGTTGTTTAATGTAATTAATTATCTCAGATCTTTTGGATAACTTGTTGCACCTTCTCCATACCCACTTGCTGCTTCATCATGGCACTTTTATAAAGATATCTTCTTTCCTTAAACCTCATGAAACAACCTCTGCTAGCCTTAAATTTTTCTTCTGTACCTTCCTCACCTCTCTCAGCCTTCATAGAATTGAAGAGTTAGGGTCTTCTCTGGATTAAGCTTTGGCTAAAGGGAATGTTATGGTTGGTTTGATCTTCTATTCAGACCACTAAAACTTTATCCAAGTCAACAATAAGGCTGTCTAGCTTTCTTACCATTGGTGTGTTCACTGGCGTAGCACTTTTAATTTCCTTCAAGAACCTTCCTTTGGATTCACAGCTTGGCTGATTGTTTGGCACAAGAGGCCTAGCTTTCAGCCTGTCTCAGCTTCTGACATGCCTTCCTCACTAAGCTTCATCATTTTCAGCATTTGATTTTAAGTGAGATGTGTAACTCTTCTTTTTACTTGAACACTTAGAGTCCATTGTAGGGTTATTAACTGGCCTAACTTCAATATTGTTGTCTCTCAGAAAATAGGGAGGCCTGAGGAGAGGGAGCGAAACTGGAGAATAGTCAGTCAGTGGAACAATCAGAACACACACAACATTTATCCATTCATATGTGTGTAGTGTCTCATATGGGTGTGGTTTGCCCCCAAACAATTACAATAGTGACGTCAAGCATCTCTGATCACAGATCACCATGACAAATATAATAATAATGGAAAAGTTTGAAATATTGGGGGAATTACCAAAATGTGACACAGAGACACAAAGTGAGCAAATGCTGTTGGAAAACTAGTCAATAGACTTACTGGATGTAGGGTGGCCACAAATCTCTAACCAATATATCTGCAAAGTGCAATAAAGTGAAGCACAATAAAATGACAGATGCCTGTACTTATTTATCTTCTGAAGTGAAATCTATGAGTACTGTGATGATGATCCAGATCGATTCAAGTGTCAAGTGGCTCTGAAAACAGGCTGTCCTGCCTGAGTAGTAGAGTACAGTGAAGAGCTCTGCCTCAGTCATGTAAACACAGAGGCAAAGCCAACGGCCCGTAGGGGAAACTCTATCAAAACATAGGAACCATCTTACCTCCAAAATGGGGAAACATTATTCTGGGAATATAAAACAATTAATGCCCACTGCAACTTTAATTTGTAGTACCCTTTTCTGCTCAGATTGTTCTAAATTTCTTAAATTTATCTCAGCATATCATTGTTTATTTGGCCAAAACCACAGTATTATGTGAGTGGGTGAAATATATATTTATATATATATATATGGTATCATACTCCTATGACTACTCCCATGATGAGAACCAATACTGGGGCTGCACTGCTTCTCTGATGTCAGTTGCAATCAGAATAACTGACAAATCTAATATCTACTATTTATTGAGAGCTATGTTCCACACACTTTTCTAACCATTTTATTACTATTGGGAAGGAATTTTTATATTAATTAAGATCTCTGGAGAAAGAAAGATTTGGGGTTGAATGCTCCTGATGGTGGAACCTTAAAATTCTAAGCTTTTATTTTCATAGGGAGAATGTAACAGCACATATTTCATTGCTTTGTGATATTTAAAAAAAGAGAATATATACATTTAGCATAATATATATATTTGTTGAGACCTCAGCATATATGTATCTGGTATATGCTGAGGTCTCAATAAATGTTAGCTACTCATTAATGTCGTATATGAAGCTGAGTCTTGCATAATTATGTACATGTTCATTGTCACAAGGGTAAAATCAACATGGTTTAAATCTTGTCTCTCTGACTTCAGAATCCCTATTTTGAAACATTGCACCATTTTTCCAGGTCCCCATTATTAATGCAATAGCTTTTCTATTATATATTGAAAGTCACAGAATTTTTATACAGAAGAGACAGTAGAATGTATACAGCTTAGATGCTTACTTTACATATGACACTATAGCCAGAGTATTCAGTTCCATGTCAAATACCACAGAATTTGTTAATGGCCCAGTTGACACTAGAGTTAGTTCTCTTGACTCCAAATCCAGTGCTTTAAAATGATATTATGTTGAAAGAATCAGGAGAAAGTATATAACATAAATGTAGTTTCTGAATCATCATAATACAATGAAAATGAATACCAGTAACTCACCACCAAATTTTAGAAAAATAATATGTTCAATCATATTGAAATTATCACCTCCCTCCATGATAAATGTCATCATCATCCTGAATTTTACCAACACTTCATCTTAAAAAGTGTTTACCATATATATTTATCTACTTATTGTTTAGTTTTGCTTGCTTTTGAACCTTATAAAATTGTATCAAACTACCAAATATTATGTTGACATAAGACCAGATATGCTACCTCTATCATATAGAGCATGAAATATATAGATAAAAAAGCTTATTAAAGGAGCTCTCTGTAATTGATGCTCCTTAACTGGATTTGTCACTCCCTGAGCATCTGCAAAGTGCCTGAATCAGTCAGGAAGAGAAGACTGAGACAGAATATTTTTCTATATCAAGGAAGACAAATGTAACTCCTTAAGTACAGCAAACTACTTTATGGAAAGACCCTACTGGTTATGGGAAATAATCATGAATACCAACTAAATGGAAAAAGTTCCCTTGAATGAAAAGTGAGAGACTGTTAAAAATAAAATAATAGGCAGTGTGAATGCTTTTATCTGGATGTTGGTTTGATCAAAAAACACAGAGTGTTAAAGCCATTAAAATCTCCCTGGTAATACACCTGAACAAGGGTAGAATCACACTTTCAGAAAATGCGTAACCCCCATGATATGCTCATTCTCCACTTATCGTTTAGACTTATCTCTACACCCTTATTGAATCCTCTGCCCTTTCTATCTCATATCAATTTACATAATTTCTTTCTTTTGTCAACATTGCTTATTCATTTTATGTAATCAAATAACAAAATAATATGAATAATACATTTTCTTTTCTCTCAATTTCAATACATATAATCATATATATTGAAATCAAAGCTGTAAAATGTATGCAAGAATAACATTACTAATAACAATTTTGTTTCATCTCATTAAACACCTTTAGCTTCACGTAGAGGAAGCCCTCATGAGGGTCAACTGGATAAGTTCATGCATGCACAGATGCTACTCCCATCCCTGCCTGGGCTGCTTTACTTTCATTCAAATATGTTTTACTAATTCTTCAAAACTTCAGTCCAAGCACAGCCTTCTCAGGAAAGCCCACCTTATTCTCTCAGAGAAAGAATCCCTTCCTCTATGTATCCATAGCACCGGCTCATACCACTGTCATGAGCCCTAATTATTTTGGACTGTCATCATACTAGATTTGCCTGCAATAGCTTTGAAGATGGGCACTATGTCTTATTCATCCACTCTCAGCATGAAGCAAACTATCTGGTTGATGAAAATGCAGTTGAAGACTGGAATGAACTAGTGGAAACAGTTTATTAGGCATCACCAAGAGAGGAGTTTCTATACCACAGTGATAATATATTCTCTTTTTCTTGAGTTTTTCAAAATTTTCTAATAATCCAAGTGCTTCTTAGCAGTTTGGGTTAGATTCCTAGTTTTTTAAAAAAGAGGGCCTATGTATTTGCTTCAAGATCAGTATCTTCAAATAGGGCACACACTGTATGAATATCGAAGCCTTTCTTTGAATTGAGCAGTAATGCTTTTATGATATGATCTATATTTCTCTCCTATTACCTTCCATGACTATTGAGCCTATTTTGTTATCCTATGTCCATAATTGGCTTGACTCATGGACAATATGGCAAAAGTTTAACATAATTTGAATAGAAACAAAATTAGTACAATGGGATATGGGGGTCCTCCACTAAGAGACAATGATTAAATGACAGCATAAGCTTGATATTTTAAAGTTCGTGAATATTAAATTGGGACAAGAAACTGTTATTATTTTCATTTTTACCTTGCTGTAATTTAACCTCTTTATATGAAACATAGCATTGTGTCTACCTACATTTCAATTAAAAGTCTCCTTTTATGATCATATCCCTAACATTAAGTGTGTGAAATAATTATGTACATAAGTGATTTTTGAAAAGAATAAATAGTGCTTTACAGATAAGGAAATACTAGTTTAATCACAATCTTACTTACTTTGAAGTTAGAAAAACATTATTTTAATTTAAAATAAAGCCATCCCATTGAATGCTAAATGATTGACATTATGCAACTTGGATATAGGACATTATAATAGTGCTTCACACAGGTGTACTATATTTCAAAACTACCATTATAATAATCTACTCAATTCATATTTGATGAGCATAGAAAACTGTATTGTAAGCTTGCCACGCTTCAAGATTTATCACTAAAATGCTGTCTTTAAAACATTTCTGAGTTGCGAATTAATTATAATGAAAACACCCTTATGAAGGTATTATTTTCAATGCATTTTATATACTTTGCAGAGTGGTTTTGCAGAAATATTCACATTTTTAAGCATCATCACCAGACACATATTCTGATTGCCAAAGAATGAGGACAACAGAAGAGTCCGTTACCTCTGGGAACTGGAATTAAGTACAGAAAAAATTGACTTATAGTGTGTGTGGAGATTTTGCTAGTACAATAATATTCTTGTTAATGATGATAGCTAAAATATTTATTGAAAGCGTACTAAATGTTATAGGCACTGTGATAAGGCAAAATTGATCTGAATTTTCTAGTGTTTTTCAAGTTACTTAAACACTGTTTCTTTTCACTAATAATACATATCAATGGTGTACATTTGGAGATAGATGATAGATTGATAGATTAGATAGATGATAGGTACATGAATATATAGATGATAGATAGTCTCATTTTCCCTTGTGAAAATATTTAAATTTCTTAGGATGAGAAATATACACTTGTTCTTCTAATGTATTGATCATAATTATACACCAATATACTAGATATGCATTATGAAAATAAATTGTTCTCTTATAATTAATTTTACTCTGTTGTGTAGGTATAAACATACATGGACTATCTTCTTGCTAATATATTGATATTAGGTATATTTCACTGTTTTTTGAAGTAAAAATGCTAAAATATTCATAAAATATGTTATAACAAAGTATATATAATTTCCATTTGTTTGACCATGACAGTAAGCAAATACTTTACATTAGGACACTAATAAGGCTTCTTTACTAGTTGTTTCATTTATATATTGTTGCTTAACAAACAACTCCCACACTTAGGAGCCTAAAAAGCAAACTTGTTTTTTATGACAATTTTGTGGGTTGGGAATTTTGGCAGAGGTCAGTAGAGATGGCCTGTCTCTGCTCCAGGTAATGTGGGCAAACATTAATCATGTGTGTGCAATCAGATGGCGGGTTGATTGAATGCCGTCTGGTCCCAGATTTTCTTATTCATATGTGTGTCTTTGGATTGAGGCTGTTAACTGACGTATCACTATACTCTCTACATGGCCTCTCCAGCAGCTAGCTTAGGATTTCTTATATGGTCACTGAGTTCCAAAAGGACAAGTGTCAGTGCATGAGGTTATCAAGCCTCTACCTCTGTCACATTTTCCAATGTCCCATTGGTCAAAACAAGCTAAATGAACAGGCTTAGTTTAGATTCAATATGAAAAGAGACTACACAATGGTCAGGATAACCATGAGGTATAATTAATTGCTGGACATTAATGTAACAACCTACCAGAGAATGTGGCTCTAACAATTCACATCCTTACTTCATGGAAAATATACTTAGCCCATTGCAAGATATCTCAAATCTCAAATAGTCAGGCATTAAGTCTAAATTCCATAATCTCAGGATTTGGATTACAGCAAGATGCAGATGAATATAACTTCATTCATCTTAATATAACTCCTTGAGTATTTCTCCTCTTTACACATAGACTTTAGAATTAAAACAAAAAGATGTCTGTTCAGACAAAGTTAAGACAGGGACAACATAATGGATTTTTACATTTGTATTTAAAAACTGGAAGTAATGAAAGCACATAGGAACACTGGATCATAGCAATTTTAAAATTCAGCCAGACACACATTTTCAGCCCCCCTATTCTAGGAACAGAAAAAAAAAATTTTTAATTAAGGCCCAGCTCCAGTTCTTTGGTGAAAGTCCCTATCCAATTGTTCTGGTGCTTGGGTCTGTTGTTTGGGCTGTTCGTTCTGCCCTCTAAGACATTATTCCTTTTCCGTAAATAATGGCCTGTGTTTGCAGTTGTACAGCTTTCACCATGTTTCCTAATCATAAGAAGTTGGAAAAACAGAAGACTTTTTTTGTTTTGTTTTTTCACTTTGAATCATTTCAGTTTCTTAAAGTCCAGTCCTTAGGTGAACTTTTAAAATACAATTATCTTAAACTTTTGGGGTATTACCCATGAATCTTATCAATATTTACTCCATGATTCAAAAGCCACATCTATAATTCTTTTTAAGACAATATTTTCTCTACTTTGGGTTTTTCAGGTGGCTGAAGAACTGAACACTTAGATTCTTTTTAGATTCTTCTTTTTTCTTTTTTTTAACCTCAATTTTCCTATACATGGCCTTCCTATAGTATAGCTTGGGTTTCCCTAGTTTCTCTTAGCTTCCAACAAGAGAAACCTCCATATATAAAAATTTTTTAATTCTCTGTAAAAGAAATAAAAGGAGTACAAATTGAAAAAGAAGAAGTAAAACTGTCACTGCTTGCAGATGACATGATACTATAAATAGAGAATGCTAAAGATGCCACCAGAAAACTACTAGAGCTAATCATTGAATTTGGTAGAGTTGCAGGATATAAAATTAATGCACAGAAATCTTGCATTCCTATACATTAACAATGAAAGATCAGAAAGAGAAATTAAGGAAACAATCCCATTCACCATTGCAACAAAATAATAAAATACCTATGAATAAACCTACCTAAGGAGGTAAAAGACCTGTACTCAGAAAACTATAAGACACTGATGAAAGAAATCAAAGGTGACACAAACAGATGGAGAGATATATCATGTTCTTGGATTCAAAGAATCAATATTGTGAAAATGACTATCTACCCAAAGCAATCTACAGATTCAATGCAATCCCTATCAAATTACCAATGGCATTTTTTTACAGAACTAGAACAAAAAAATCTTAAAATTTGTATGGAGACACAAAAGACCCCAAATTGCCAAAGCAATCTTGAGGGAAAAAACAGAGCTGGAGGAATCAGACTCCCTGACTTCAGACTATAATACAAAGCTACAGTAATCAAGACAGTATGGTACTGTCACAAAAACAGAAATATAGATCAATGGAACAGGATAGAAAGCCCACAGATAAACCCACACACCTATGGTCAGCTAATCTATGACAAGGGAGGCAAGGATATACAATGGAGAAAAGACAGTCTCTTCAATAAGTGGTGCTGGGAAAACTTGACAGCTACATGTAAAAGAATGAAATTAGAACACTCCCTAACACCATACACAAAAATAAACTCAAAATGGATTAGAGACCTAAATGTAAGGCCGGATACTATAAAACTCTTAGAGGAAACATAGGAAGAACACTCTTTGGCATAAATCACAGCAAGATCTTTCTTGATTCACCTCCTAGAGTAATGGAAATAAAACCAAAAATAAACAAATGGGACCTAATGAAACTTCAAAGCTTTTGCACAACAAAGGAAACCATAAACAAGACAAAAAGACAACCCTCAGAATGGGAGAAAATATTTGCAAATGAATCAACAGACAAAGGATCAATCTCCAAAATACATAAACAGCTCATGCAGCTCAATATTAAAACAAACAAACAACCCAGTCCAAAAATGGGCAGAAGACCTAAATAGACATTTATCCAAAGAAAACATACAGATGGCCAAGAAGCACATGAAAAGCTGCTCAACATCATTAATTATTAGAGAAATGCCAATCAAAACTACAATGAGGTATCACCTCACACCAGTTAGAAATGGCATCATCAGAAAATCTACAAGCAACAAATGCTGGAGAGGGTATGGAGAAACAGGAACCCTCTTGCACTGTTGGTGGGAATGTAAATTGATACAGCCACTATGAAGAACAGTACAGAGATTCCTCAAAAAACTAAAAATAGAATTACCATATGATCCAGCAATCCCACTACGGGCATATACCCAGAGAACACCATAATTCAAAATGACACATGCACCCCAATGTTCATTGCAGCACTCTTTAAAATAGCCAGGTCATAGAAGCAATGTAAATGCCCATCGACAGATGAATGGATAAAGAAGATATGGTACATATATACAATGGAATATTACTCAGCCATAAAAAGGAATGAAATTGGGTCATTTTTTGAGATGTGGATGGATCTAGAAAGTGTCATACAGAGTGAAGTAAGTCAGAAAGTGAAAAATATTGTATGTTAACGCATATATGTGGAACCTAGAAAAACGGTACAGATGAACTGGTTTGCAGGGCAGAAATAGAGACACAGATGTAGAGAACAAATGTATGGACACAAAGTGGGGAAAGCCACGGGGTGGGGGTGGTGCTGTGATGAATTGGGAGATTGGGATTGACATGTATACACTGATGTGTATAAAATGTATGACTAAGAACCTGCTGTATAAAAAAAAATTCTCTGTGTATATCATATAGGCTGATGTTCCATTGGCTAAAGTAAGTCACATGGTCAAGCACAGGCATTGTAGGAGGGAACTACCTAAGCTCATAGCTACCAGGATTGGTAGAAGTCATTGATATAACTATTTCCCACAGTGGCTATCTTTTTTTCTTTTTTCTAGTATTTTAATTATGCAAAATAACAGACCTGATATTCTGGCTATAACAATTCAATTATAGATAAGCCAGAGAAAATTAATTTATCTCGGGCCATCTTCCCTTGCAAGTTGAATTTGTTTTATGACATATATAAAAATAATAATAATAATAACTGAAAATAAAGCAAACAAACATTAATGGAGATCATAAAACAGACAAAGCACAGCAGAATAAGCTATTATTTCTTAGATCTGGATTCTAGAGGAAATGTTAAACCCATATTTCTCCTAATTTGCTCCCTTTCAAACCTCTTGTCTCCCATGTAGCTTGGTAGTTCTCTTGATCTTGTTGAGACTAAATATTTTAGTCAATAATCATTTTCAAAGACTTCAGAGGTGTCTCCCAAACAATACTGCAGATCTTCTCTTAAATTGTCAAGTGTATGTAAGTTTTTAAGAAGTAGAACTTAAGTAGTCATATTCAAGATGAGAGATAAGATTTAAAGGGCTTTATCCCATACTCTGAATGTGTGATCAGGCTTTGACAGTACTTTTCGGTATTAACAGCTAAATACCTAACCCACATTTCAAATAATAAGTATAATAAAAATATAAACACCATAAAATCATTAGCATATTTAAATCTCATGATGTGTTTGGTATGGCTGAAGGGCAGAGTATTGGGTGGGTGGACAAAGGTTATAAAATGGGAGAACGAGTATGGCCTGATTTAGAATTTATCCTTTGTGACACTGTATATCATGGAAAGTTTCCAGCATATTGAAATACAACTAGACTTTTTTATGGAACATAAATCTGTGGAGGATGAATCTGTAAGATAATGAAGCCTTTGTTAAAAACATCAGGGAAAGTTTTTCTTTTTTAACAATAAGGTAAAATGTGATTCGTACATGAACTAAGGAGAAAAAATAGGTGAGGGTGCATTCACAGTGCTGAATGATATATATTTTGTAAGATGAAAGGACAGGATTTACTGAGAGCTTGAATAAGGAAGAAGAGTGTAAATGAAGTTGAAAGGCTTCCAGTTTTGTGTATTCCACTGATAACATTGTGATGGATATGTAGCAAGTCAGCTGAGCTAAGATGGAATCATATTTCTCAGAGTTTCCTTCCCGGCCTAATTCTGGGTCAGCATGAACCATGAGAGATATTTTGCATAAAGTCTGGAAGGAATAAATGAAGCAACAGCCATTTCTTCTTGTGCTCCAAAACTTTAGAGTGGGTGCGGGTTGTTGTGGCAGGTCGTTCGTGTTGATATCTACCTGTTGGCTCACTTGGTGGGCTTGGATAGTAGGTGGGTCACAGCAATGCCAGCTCCTGCCAAGCCTCCTATTCTAGCTTCTCTAGGTCAGATGTGTATTTAGCTCTATGATGAAGGGTGATAGCTTCTCCTGCAGGCCACCCATCCTCCAACTGGAGATTTGGAGATGATAAGAGAGGGTACTGGTTTCCAGAGCACCCTCATTGTTTCCAGCTCAGACTCAGGTTCCTGTTTGTCTTTGTTTTTCCTCATTTTACCTCCATTTCCCTTTTCTGACTGCTTGTCATTCAGAGCTCAGTCTCCAACACCAGATACGGAAACAGCAGTCTCACATAGACTGCATGTCCCCACAATTGTGTAAGGAAAAATCCTTAAAATAAATAATAGATAGCTAAATTACAGATAAAACTGATGTAGACAGATAGAGGTATAGACATGGATAATATATAGGTATATAGACATATATATATATATATATATATATATATATATATATATATATATATATAATAGATTAAATGCTTATTTTTTATGCATCCTGACTGTATTGCTTTACTGATCTCATCTTGATAAAATTATTAACTGGATAGCAAATGTAAGTGGAGGACTGGTTAGTAGAAGAGAATTATTGAGTACAGTTTTTAACATCCTATTTTCTGTTGCCTGGAATTTATCCAGGGAAAGATCAACAGTAGATCTGAATCTTAGAATATAAGATTGGGCTGGGGCTAAATATTTGGAAGTGGACAGCATATCAGAGGCAGTGGTAGTCATTGGTATAAATAGAGCTTGAGAAAAGTTGAGGCCAAAAACTGTTAGTACATACTAACATTTAAGAAGGAAAGAGAGAGAGAGAGAGAAGCCCATGGAGAGAAAGAGGGAAAGAATGAAGAAATTACGAGTAGCATCCCAGAAGCCAAAAATGAAAGAGATTAAAGAAGAAAGTCATAAGTAGCAGAATATAATATCACAGGTGTGTCAAGTAAAATCAGAACTTAAAATAATCCATGGATTGGGCAACTGAAGGACATTTCTCATTTCAGCAATAGTAGCTTCAGTGAAGTGGCAAGGTAAAAGTCCCAGTGGATTAGACCAAGTGACAAATGGGAATTTGGGAAAGTGGAAGTGATATGAGGAATCCTTGGAAGTATAGGTAAGAAGGGAGGATGAAAAACAATTCTTAGGTAGAGTGTATTTTGAGATCAGGGTTTTCATTTGTTTGTTTATGTTCAAGATGAGATAGAATTAAAGACAAAGCCTGAGGGAATACAGGTGGTAAATGGGGGAGGGGAGAGGATGAGGATGGTTAAATCTATTTTTCAGATGGATGTCAACCTAGACGTAGGTTATTTAGTGAAACTTGGTTGGGGAAATTTACACCGGGTTCTATTAAATTAATAAAAATATTAAGGATAGATGTGCTGCAGTTAGGTTTATAAGGGTGGGAGAAAACACTGAGGAAAAAGTTGAGGAATCTCATGATAAATAAATTTCTTCTTTGTAGTGGATTGTATAGTGTCTCCTGAAAAGATAAGACCAAGTCCTAACTCCTGGTCCCTATGAATGTGACCTTATTTGGAAACAGGGTTTTTGCATCTTATTGGTCATAAGGGGTCATATGTTAGAGACTATATTTCCGAGTCTCTTTGTAGTTAGTTAGGTGTGAGCATGCTACTAACTATAGCAGATAGAATGAAATGATAATGATGTATGTACTCCCTGAGTGCATATTTTTTAGGATATTGTTCGCCTTCTACTTCCTCACTTTCCCCTTTCCTATAGGCTGGGATGTGAACATGATAGTGGGAGCAGCATCACCTGTGCACCTGAGGACAGCATCTCAGGGGTGCGAGAGCAACAAGTTGGAAGGAATCAGGGTTCTTGTGTGATGGGTGGTATAGAAGCATCTGCTGTGACACCAACTGCCACTATGGCATTTTCCATAAAAGACCAATAAAATTCTGTTGTATTTATGCCATTTCATTGTAGGATATTTTTGTGACAACAAAACAGTGTATCGCTAAATAAAGAGCTGTGTAAACATTTATTGAATAATGTTTCTGGATAATATGTGAAACAACTGTCTCTGATCTCTTGAAAATTCAGAAATTTATGCCTAGATTGGAAATTATTTCTAGTCAAATTTATTTCTCTGCTTTTTTTTCAAGTAGCAGAAACACAGACAGTGTAAAGACTGGAAGTCACAAACCTACTGAAAAGTTAATGTGGATGACTGCTTCAGACAATTTCTTAAACAAGAAGACATAGCTTCAAATTAGAGGGTGGAATTCTTTTAGAAAACAGAAATCAGAGAAAGGCAAGGGATGGTAATGAATTAAATAAGATGCGGTAGTAGAGTACCACTGTGAAAAAGGTCAATGTTATTCTCAAAAGTACATACCGAGTAGTTTCTTGTAAAGCAAGGGAGTTAATATTTGAGAAAATGGTCTTGCTCCAAGGACGTCAAAAGCTCACTATGATATATTATCCTTCTGTTTAAGGAGACAAAATAAACCTCAGAAGAGGAATATAATTCTGGACTTAAGAAAACATACTTGCTGTGGTCACGATAGATCCATTATATAGTTGTCATATTCAAACCCATCAAATATATTTTTCCTTGCTTAAAAATAATCCTTATTTTTATTGTATATGTAAATATTAATACTGAGTCAGTGCAACCCTGGTTTTTAAGGAAAAATAGTATTCATTTACTTGTGACATCAAAATTATGTACTTACTAGATGTTCATAATATAACAATCAATGTGGCCTAATATGTAAATGAAATTAATGATAAAAGACAATTTTAGAATTTTATACTATACAGAAGAAAAATAATAGCATTACATGGAAACTGTTTAAAATGCTTATTACAAAATCAAGCATGAGTACTCTTAGAGCAATCTGAATTGAAATGTAACTGAGGGTTTAGATTTCAGAGGATTCTTTTATAAGGTTACCTGGATATACAATAAGTTGGGGAGGAAGACAGTTGGCTAATAATTTACCCAGCTCTCCCCCCTTTCCCCACTCCCATCACACACACACTACAGAGAAAGAGAGGGTACTCTTTTCCCACATCCATTAGATTTACCATTGATCTTTCTCTTTCCTTTGAAATAAACATTTGTTTAGATGACCTAATGCACAAACACAGGCAAGAAAAATCTCCACCATCTATCTGTTCAATCCTCCTGCTGAGAATCTGAACAGGACAACTTCTCTCCAGTTATCCCAAGTTAGATGCCTTGTTAAAATACATTGCCTCAGCTGGAGAACTGTCCAGTAATACTTTTCTTCGTTTTTAACAAACAATATAGACTCTATACTAGTAGGGGTAGGTATATTCTCCAAGCTCAGAACTTTTCTTGTAAAGTCGTAAGTGGTGGCAAAAACAAACAGGGCTGAAGCAGCACTAGTTTCATTTCCCACATATGCTCCGCTGGAATTTCCATTGCTTTCAAAGAAGCTCTTTTCCTCGAGCTGTTGACATTTATTCCTTAAAGAAAATGTAGTGACTTAAATTGAATGCTTCACTCACTGCACAGCCAAAATACTACCCTCCACAGCACTAGAGAATTCTATAGTCTTTGCCCTCTTACCCAGAGGGTGAACTGGTCACATCTGGTATTAAAATGGGAAAATTGAAGCAAGCAGGGTCGAGAATATCATGGCATCTACAGCATGGGGTAGGAAGAGGGTTTCTAGAACATCAATGAAAACTGGGAGCATTGTGTACTAACTGATTCATTTATTTACCTTTTTATCTCACCAGAACATTTAAAACATATTTTATGGTGTTTGGAGGTAAACAGAGAACATAGAATAATATTTAGTACAGTCTGGGTACTCCCTCTTGGAAGGGCCCAGTGCCAGAAATGAATTTTTTCTAGACATGTGGGCAGGGAATATCTTTTTATAATATCTTCACTCCTTTCTTTTATCCAGGCATCTGTGGACTACACATTTCTGAATTTCTTGCTTGTTTTAAATGCATGTTAGGAAATGGTTAAAATAGCATAGATTTGGATGGAAACTTAGAGGACACAAATATTAAGCCAGCATCATGCTCAGTCTTTCCTGGCAGTTATTCTTCTATTCAATCCTTTTGTGTACACTAATCTGCTTTCCTTTAACCTTTCTGCATAGATAGGTCATGCTGATACTTCTAGACTCAGCACAAAAGCCAGTGATACTGGAAGCTTGCATTATCATTTTCCTCCAGGCTGGGTTAGATATTCCTCACTTATGTCCACAGAATAGCATGCATACCTCTGTCATAACAGTCCTTCCCAGGGGTTGCATTTATAATTTTACTTCTCAGTCTCCATTATTGAATTGCAGCTTTCTTTCATTTTTCTAATATTAGGAAACTAGCACAAGTGTGTGGCACCTCTGTGTCTTCAACAAATGTTTATTGAATAATTGAATGAACTACTTATTTTACACGTATTAAATTGTGGCTCCTATTGATTTGAGGGCTCATCGTTAATAAACTACTTGCAAAGTCAAGACATAGCTCCTACTTCTTAGGCCAAATTTCTTGTCATTTCAAATTATGTCCACTCAGAATCAGTTATGCTCTCCTTCACCCTCTCTGTGCTGTATCAACAGCTCTTTATGACTAGGAGTATTTTGACCAGGTAAGATTTCAGTTGGGTTAGTTAAGTGCATAAAGAGAAACTGCTTAAGAAAACATTTTTTTTTTTTATCTCTCTGATTTTCTAGAGCAACTGTTTTAATTCTGCCCTCACTTGCTCTGTCCCATCTGTAGAAAACTGTAGGGGGAAAAAAAGGTACAAAATCCACTTCTCAGTTTGGTGCACAGCAGTCTGATTAGACAGGATTGAGGTGCACTTTGGCTGTCACAGCAAAGCCCGGGAAATGCCTTGAGAGAATTATTGGGTGTAAAGGTCTTAAAGAATTAAACATCTGCCAGTTTCTCACTCTTTCTCTTTCTGATTCATAAAAAGATTATAGAGTAAAGAACTTAAAAAGGTTTACTTTTTTTTTAAAGACTCTTTTTTTTTTTCCCCAAGGTGGACTAATAGATAGTTTTATATTCAACTAGTCAGAAATATCAGCTTTTCTAATATAGCTATTATTTTCAGCACAGAATGAATTTTAGGACAAAAAATAAATATTGAGATTGTTTAGACTAATCATTTTTTGGGACTTCCCCAGCAGTCCAGTGGTTAAGACTTCACCTTCCAATGCAGTAGGTGTAGGTTCGATCCCTGGTCGGGGAGCTAAGATCCCACATGCCTCTCGGTCAAAAACCAAAACATAAAACAAAAGCAGTATTGTAACAAATACAATAAAGACTTTAAAAATGGTCCACATCAAAAAAATCTTCAAAAAAAAAAAAAAAGAATAATCCTTTTTTTAGATAAATGGCAATTGAGGCTCAGAAAAAGGAAACCATGTACTCATGATCATACTACGAATTATGGGCTAATATAATTCTAGGTTTCTGCCTTTAAGCCAAAATTTCTTTTCACTCTATTAGCTCCTATCATAATTTCATAAAAATAAAATTTCTATATTCTTTAAGAATTTTTATTTAAAAAAAATTGAAGGTTAGTTAATATTCTGTCCATACCATGTCAATATGAAAATTAGAAATACACATTAGTGGTTCTAACAAAGTTGGATAAACAACATATTTTTGATATTTTTAGAATCTCAAATAGGTAGAATTCAGTTTATCATTTTGATCTTCGTAATAATTTCCACTTTTGTCGTGTAGTGAAATATGAGACATATGCAACTCTCTTTGTAATTTTCAAGTTTTATCGGATCTGCCCCACACACCCAATTCAGTTTTATTTTTTTGGTTTCATGCAAAGAATTCTTCAATGTAAACTGGAAATTACTTCCCCTAATCTAAGACAGTAAAATCTTTTCTCATCAGATTGAATGTTTTGACACGCACTCAAGAGTTCTATAGAGAGGTTAAACTTAAAAAATTAGTATCTGCAATTCTATCACAAGATGTACATTGTGTTTTACACAATTTAGCAGTGAATTAGTTTGCTAGGGCTAACACAACAAAGTACTACAGGCTGCGTGGCTTAAACAACAAAAATGTATTTCCTCACAGTCTTAGAGGCTGGATGTCCAAGATCAAGAGGTCAGCATGTTTGGTTTCTTCTAAGTCTGCTTTCCTTGGCTTGCAGATGGCCACCGTCTCCTGTGCCTTCACAAGGTCTTTCCTCTGTGTGCATGCAGTCCGGGTATCTCTTTGTGTCCAAATTTCCTCTTTTTATAAGGACAACAGTGAGTTTGGATTAGGTTCTACCCTAAAGGCCTCATTTTAACGTAATCACCTCTTTAAATGCTTTGTCTCCAAATACAGTCACATTCTGAGGTACAGGGGGTTAGGGCTTCAACATAGTTTTGGAGGGGACAAAACTCAGTCCATAACAGACAGCACATATTTCAAACATCTTATAAAATAGGTTCTGCAGTGTTAAGAGGCAATGATACTGCAGAAAGCATGCTGGTTTAAGAGTTTATAGTTCTGAGGATTAGACCCATCTCTCTCTGTCTACTCCTGTACAAGTCAAAATCTTTTTATGCTTTAATAATCTCACTAGTGAAATGAAAAGGTGGGTCCAAAAGATTCTTAAGGTCCTCTTGCTAAAGTTCAATGGTCCATGAAATTTTTAAATATGTAAGAATTCATTTTGATTTCATACTACCTCTGATATTTTCCATAATATGAAATAATGAAGTTCCAATTTCTCAAGTTTCCTAGGCTATCTTTTAAAATAAGAATAGAACTCTTTCCACTTTGTTGCCTTCAAAGTTTTGCTATCAGGACTGTGTTAAAAATGCAAAATGAATTTTTAACAGAGCATTGACACTTGCATTGTTAATGTGCCTTCAGGCATGTAATTAGCTGAGAAGTTTAATCTTTTATATTCCAAAGTTTGATCAGAATGCATAAGCTCAGAAAAGCTATAAAGTATTGACCAGCATCTTTGATAAAAAAAAAAAAAGTTCTAAGCAAGCACTTGAAGGTACTTTCTGTAAAATCAAATGTTCCTTGTTGCTTCTCAATAAGTACATTAAATATAAGATGATTTTTTTCTCTTTTTGTATATCAACCAGAAACAAAATGTCTACGATTTTCCTACTTTATTATTTATGTTTATAAATTTATTTATTTATTTAGGCTACGTTGGGTCTTTGTTGCTGCACACGGGCTATCTCTAGCTGTGGCAAGTGGGAGCTACTACTCATGGCAGTGTGCGGGCTTCTCATTGCGGTGGCTTCTCTTGCTGCAGAGCACGGGCTCTAGGTGCTCGGGCTTCAGTAGTTGTGGTACGCAGGCTGAGTAGTTGTGGTGCACGGGATTAGTTGCTCTGCAGCACGTGGGATCTTCCTGGACCAGGTATTGAACCCGTGTCTCCTGCATTGGCAGGTAGATTTTTTTTTTTTTTTTTTTTTTTTTTTTTTTGCTGTACGCGGGCCTCTCACTGCTGTGGCCTCTCCCGTTGCGGAGCACAGGCTCCGGACACACAGGCTCCGCGGCCATGGCTCGCGGGCCCAGCCGCTGTGCGGCATGTGGGATCCTCCGGGATAGGGGCACGAACCCGTGTCCCCTGCATCGGCAGGCGGACTCTCAACCACTGCGCCACCAGGGAAGCCCTGGCAGGTAGATTTTTAACCACCGCGCCACCAGGGAAGTCCCTAATTTCCTACTTTAGATTTTTGAGAGATTTATCTTGCTTAGGAATATTTGAAAAGAGTCACATGTAACTTTCTGGTAAATGAATGATTTATTCTATGAATGTTTCATATTTAACAAAGCATATCACCCAATTAAGGAAAATAAAAAAGTCTGCTACGTGAATATATAAAATGAAATTATAATGTAGCTTATTTAAATACATTAATGTGTTTCCCATTTATTTATTCTGAGTAAATATGAGCACATATTTATTTCTGTAGCATTCAATCTCATGTTAGAACATGACATTTATTTGATAGGAGACGAAGAGAAGGCATTAGGATTGCACTGGAAATGGTTGGTTCGATCGAATAAGGAACAGAAACAGGAAATTTCCATAAGAATCAAAAACATATCCAAACTGGAGAGAATGAGGGAATTAACCACATCAGTCTGGAGGTAATTTTCTTTCTTTGAATCACTTGTGCATAGGTATATACTCGAATTGTTCAAAAGTTGTCTCTTTAATTACTTTTATATCCACTCATTGTTCAACAGAGAGTCGGTGGTAAGTAAATCTTGTTAAATAAAAGTTGCATGGGCCTCAGAAGAAAATCAGATTTATACAGTGCCTCTCCTTTAGGGGAAATGTGAGATTAGTTCTGGTGTGATTATGCAGTAGTCAGGTAGGAGAGCCTAAAGTTTGGAATAAGAAAAGTGCAGACCATTACACCAAAGAGACGTAATATTATCACAATATAAAGTAAACATTAGTGGTGAGAGAAGTAGGAAAAAATAACTCTTTTTGGAAATAGCCATTTCTGGGGCTGAGATAATCCTGATATAAGTGTTTTAAAATATATTATAATGACAGTTGATTTGTACCATGTTCTCTTCAGAAAGGAGCTATCCACGGATTAATGAGATATTACAATCAATCACTTCACAAAAGAACTCTTTTGAATCTAGTTGGAAACAGAGATGAACAAAGGTTATCTGTCCTGTTTCTATGCTCCCATAGTATTTTATATATACCATTAAGATGGTGGAGTACTCATTACATTCTATTTCATATTTATCTATGGGTATAATCATCTCACTCACTACTTTGTAAGTTTTTTGGGCTATGATTTTATCTCAATTTTATTTGTATTAATCACAACACCATTCATTCTTCCAACAAATATTTACTGAATCTTCACTATGTGTCACTTGGGCTATATACAAAATAATTGAATGGAGATGTACTGTTTCTGGCATCAGTGAACACTGTGATCCTATGGTCCATGGACACACACACTCACTATGCTACAATATTACCAATACTTGATGGATTTTGAAAGAGCAGGAGTATTGGGAAATGTGTGTAGGGATCACTCTGGAAGTCAGATAAGGGCATCTAGCTGTAGAGAGCTTCATATGAGATGAGAAAAATGGATAGGATTTTATGTTGTAGGCAGTAGGGGACAATCATTTGTTAAGCACAGCATTTTTGAGAATCACCTGTGTTTGAGAGTTACAAAAAGTTTATTATTTTAGAAACCTCAAGTGTGAGTTCTGCGGTATGTATTTCAGGAAGGGTGATTTATGAAAGGCAGGATGACGTCAGGAAGTGAGAGGGACATGAAGAAGAAAAAAGATACAGGAGATGTGGTTGATCAGTAGAAAAAGGAACAGATCATACAAGAATATTATATCATGACAGAGTGTTTGCATTTTGTACTACAGAGGAGAAGGCTCTTTGAAGAATTTTAGCAGGGGAGTGACAGTAAAAATTGTATATCAATAAGATCTTTTGGCAAATAAAAGATGCTTGGGAAAATCATGAGTTGAGGAAGTATAACACTTGAAAATCACAGAAGTTATTTTGGAAACATCCGAAAACGACTAGCATGTCAGTGATTCCAAAATAATAGGGAACAGCAGCATTATCTAAGTTTATCCTTTAGCCATGCCAATTCAAAGATCTACTCCAAACTTTTAAATTAAATTAACTGGGAATGGGCCTGAGTATCTGCATTTTAGCAAGCATTGCCAGGTTATTCTTAGGTAGCTGGTGGCTGAAACATATCTTGATAACATGGTTTTATAGGAAGCTCACAGTGTTGCTTCAGTGGATCAAATTATGTATAAAGGGAACTGGGTCTAAAATCTGGCTCCTAACTGAGATTATTGATGATAATAATACACAAGTGTATCTGTGTGCACAGGCATCTGTGTGTGAAGGTGGGTCGCCTCCAAACCTTGAAAAACACTATCCTATTTTATCCACACAGAATCCAATGATGAATGCAGGTGAAGTATGTTTTCCTATTGTAAATGGGAGAACTGAGACAATGGCAGATAAGTGACTTATTCCAAGTCACACTGAAAGTAAGAGTAGAGGAAAAACCCAAACTAAATCCACATGATTCCCTAGGTCATCATAATTTCTTCTCCAGTTCACTGTAGTTCATAGCCTTTTTAGAGGACACCAGCCAAATTCTTGATATTTCTGATTCTCATAAATAAAATGATAGTTCAGACGTGGTTCTCAACTGGAGGTAGTTTTGCCCCCAAGAGCACACATCTGGCCATGTGTTTTGGTTATCACAGGTTGGGGTTTGGGGGTGCTACTGTCCTCTAGTGAGTAGAGACCAGGAATGCTGCTAAACACCTACAGCGTATAGGACACCCACCCCGCACCCCTCCCCCCTGAAAACAGCAACAAAAAACGATCTGTACGAAAATGTCAATATTGCCAACGCTGAGAAGACCTGATTCAGATTTAGTACATACCAAGGTTCATTCCAGCTCTAAAATTCAATGACTATCAATTACTAGTCCACACGATGCAACAAACAGAACACATTTGAGAAAGTGTCAATGTTTTAAGTCTTCGATTTCTCTTTTGTCTGAATACTGTCAATAGTTCCGACCTCTTAGATTATGTTTATCCTGATATCTCTTAGACTCAATGTCTGTTATTTCAATTTTTTTGTCTGTATCATCTGTTGAAGTAAAAGAGGACATGAAGATTCACCGATGTCCTACTGTGTGTCAGGTATTTTCACTATGTTGACTCATTTGATACTTAAAAGAGTGTATTAAAACAGACATTATTTAGGTTGCTTCCATAAAAAAAAGATACAGATGAACTTATTTACAAAACAGAAACAGACTCACAGACATAGAAAACAAACTTATGGTTACCGGGGGAATGGTTGGGGGGAGGGATAGTTAGGGAGTTTGGGATTGACATGTACACACTGATATATTTAAAACAGACAACCAACAAGGACCTACTGTATAGCACAGGGAACTCTGCTCAATATTATGTAACAACCTAACTGGGAAAAGGATTTGAAAAAGAGTAGATACATGTATATGTATAATTGAATCACTTTGTTGTACACCTGAAACTAACACAACATTGTTAATCAACTCTACTCCAATGTGAAATAAAAAGTTAAAAAAACCCAAACAGACATTATTAACACTGCTACCCTTCTTGTATATAATTAGATAGTCCCATAATATTGGACATAGAAATAATGGTTTAGTTTTCCTTCATAAAGAAATGAGTTGATTATTCTTATCTACATATCTTTTAAATAGATGAGTCTGGTTAAACATTCTGAACCTCAGCAACAACTCATGCTGTGCAGGCTCCTCACCATGCTGGTGAGACTTTCAGGGAGAAAGGCAGATCAGCATACGAGTCACAGGACTCAGCATGAACATTTCAGAGAAGCAGAGAAAGGTAAAGTGCTTGTTATTTTTATGAGACACTATCCGTAGCAAGCAAAGGGCTTGTTCTGCAAGTGAGATAAGTCAGCAGACTTAGTCTATAAAACCAAGTACTTAAAATTCCAGCCTCGTCCCTAATTAGCTATGTGATTTTGGGAAATTCAATATCTTTGTCTTCATTGTCTTCAAATATAAACTATATGGCTGAAATCAAACTTATCTAGCATCCTTTTCAGCATTATAAAATAATTTCTGCTTTTGTAAATCACTCGCTTGGAATTCATTTGGAGGGCCTCATATTTGGCAATCTTCCTTATAGAACTTAGAAGAAAGTCTGTATGTGTGTGTATGTGTGTGTGTGTGTGTTTTGTGCTTGTGTTTAATTTCTTACAAGTGGTGAAGGGCTTATTTTATAATTTGAAAAATTTGAGTCTACTTTCTGGTTTGAAATAAACCTCAGGTTTTCCAGCCTCAGTGAAAATATTTTCAAAATGCTAATCATTTTAAGTAAAAGTTTTTAATTGGGCTAGAGACAAAAGTATATATTTAACAGGAAAAAAAGGAGGTTGACTTCGGATAGAAACATATAGTTGAATGTGTCTTATATTTATGAATCTCATAGTATTTCAAAATAACTCCATTAGGAAAAGACCAAATCCAAAGAAGCCAGGATTTCCAGAGACTTTCTAGTCTCTCCCTCTGTAGATGCTTGGTAGTTATCTGTCCATGCAGGTGTGTTGAAGGTAGTACTGTGTATGTTAGATTAAAATAGAAAAAAATGGGAAGGTTGCATTTTAATCACAAATTCAACAGCTTTTAACTCTATTTGCTATTGCTTACCTTATGGAAAGAAGACATAGTGTTTTGACTAGTTTCTCTCTCCCTTCCCCCTCATCCAGCTGGAACTTCAGCTGTGACTTTAAAATGTAACTGTATTTGGAAGAAGCATTTTGCAGATAAAATTAGTTAAGGATCTTGAGAAGATATCATACTAAATTTAGGGTGAACCATAAATCAAATGACTGGTGTCCTTATAAGAAGAGGAAAGGACACAAGCATCCAGACGAAAAGTCCATTTTAAGGTGGAGGTAGGCAGGGTTTGGAGTTATGCTACCACAAGCCAAAGAACACTTGGGGCTACCAGAAGTTGAAGAGGCAAGGAAAGATTCTTTCCTAGAATCTTCAAAGGGAGCATTGTCTTTCTGACACCCGGATTTCAGACTTTATCTTACAGAGCTATAAGAGAATAGATTTTTGTTGTTTCAGAACACCCAGCTTGTGATATGCAATTATGGGAGCCCTAGAAAACTAATACAGATTTTGGTACTTAGAAATGGGGTGCTTCTTTATCAAATATTTTGAAACATGCAAGTTTCCTTGATATTGTGTAATGGGTGGAGACTGCAAATATTAAGGCTCATGATAGAAAAAGTTTAGGTTGCTTTGAAGAGACTGTTGGTGAAAATATGGACATAAACTGTACTTCTCTTGAGGTCTCAGAAGGAAAGGAGAAACATTATTTGACACTGTAGAAAAGGCAGTTTGTTTTATAAAGGAGCAAAAAAAAATATACTGGCTGAATTGTGTATTATTGTTGGGCAAAAAGCAGAGCTTGGTAGCAATGAATTTGAATATTTAACTGAGGACATTTACAAGCAAAATTTTGAAGGTGTAGTCTGGTTTCTCTTTGTTGTTTTCATAAAATATGAGAAGAAAGAGATAAATTGAGGAAGAAACTCTTAAGCAAAACAGAGCCAGAACTTGATATTTTGGAAATTCTCAGCCTATCCTTCTGTCAAAAAATGCTAAATAATACTCTGGAGAGAATGTCAAGGATGAGGACAATTTGTTGCTGATTATTAGGTATGTGACTTATGGATCCAATAAATCATCAACTGAAGCCAGAAATAGAGATGAAGTTGCCCAGGAAGGATCTGTGGAGATCCCTTGAGTCTGAAGGCATGGATCTCCTTGACACACATGTGCAATTGACAAGGTTCTTGAGAACGTTAAGCCTGCAGAAACACTGCAAATGGATCATACCCAGATTCTCATCCAAACTTGATTCAGATGATATAATTTGGAATTTTTTGAGTTAAGAATAGATGAGAGTTTGGACTTAGGGAGCTTTTGCTGAAATGAGTTAAGACTTGAGAATGCTGGGATGAAGTGAATATATTGTGAATGTGGAATGAATGTGAATTTTGGAGGAACAGAGGGTGGACTAAAGTGTACCCCCCAAATTTGTATCCAGTCACCCATTTTATGGTATTTGTTATGGCAGTTGGTTGATAGAAGGACAGAGGAAAATACCTCAGAAAGAAGATCTTCTGAGGTTATGGATCTTTATGGTATCCCACACCATACATATTTTTTTTTGATAATACTCTTCACCATTCCCCATTCATTCCCAAATAGACAATATTCTTCACAAAGGAAATAATAGGCCTTAGATTAGCTTTTAAGCTGGTGTATGGCAGAAGTCTGCCTTAGTAAGATCATGCACAGTGTTAACTTCTTATAGATAGTCAAAATTCAATCCTGGCTCCCAGGATAGTATAAGCAACATCTGCAATACAGTCAAACACATAAAGTTATGCAGAACCAAACTGTCGAATATTTCAATCTTAGTTGAAGCTTTCAAGAATGATAGTTAACACAAGACCCACAAACTACAATTCATGACACATTATGCTGAATAACAGGTAAATTTTGTTGTTTATAATTTATGTCCATTTCTTCACTTCAAGTAACTTGAAATATTTCTAAATTCCTAAATTAAAATAATCCCTTAGAAGATGGTACACATCTTTTTGGCTACTTTGTAGATACTCACCTGGTTCTCAGAAAGACTGGACACAGAAATGAATACTGAGCATTCCTGGTGAGTGACACCGAAAAAATAATCATCTATTCTTTGTTGAGTGCACAGTTTCTTAAACTGTCTTTCATATGTATTTAAAGCAACACGTAAATGCAGATCTTTTTCCTTTAAAATTGCTTTATTTCTGCTTTTCCTGGTAGTCAAAGGAGGTTTAAAAATATTCCCTTCTTAGCTCATGCAGAACAACTACAGGCTGTTCTTGGACAGAAAACAAATAGTGAAATAGACGTGAAAAAGAGTTCCAAAGCACAGAAGGAGCTAAACCATAAAAGCAGGGTATATTGTATAAGCAGTCCTGTGAATAATAACCCTGAGTAACCTGAGACTAGAGTACACTTCTTTACTCCTTCAAGAACTCTTGGTGTCACTAAAAATCAGGAGATCCTGAGGGTAGCTTTGTGTATGTATTGATATTAAACCCAATATAAAATATAAGGTAACTTACTGACATGGCAGCTATTTTTCTTTAATTTGGCAATAAAGAGCAGCATTTAGGTAAGTTATGTAATGAACAACTGACCAATATTTTTCAACATTCTATTCTATTTTCAAATCATTGCTTGAAATAAATTTTATGTAAATATACAACATATTGTGAATAGAAGCAAAATATAAAGTGAATCATGAATATTACCATATATATTTAGTCTCTTATTCCAGACCTTAAAACGTGTCTCTTCAAACGCATTTCTTTGCTCTTACCTCATGCTAACTCTCACTGACTAGGAGTTATTTTAATCACTTAGCTTTATAGAGTAGGTGAAAGTTTGTGATTATGAATATGCACTTCCCTTCTGAACAGCTTGAGGAAAATAGGAATTGTACATATAAATTATTCAACTACTTGTCCCACTTTGATACATTTCATAGTCTTCTATTGAAGATAGAGTAATGTATAAATAAAACCTCAAGTGATAGAGATAGATAGATAAATAGACAGACAAATCAACAGATAGACAAATAGATATCCATGCCTTTATGGTTTGGGAGCAGGAAAGCCAGAGTTGGTATTGTCAAGGTAACTAATAAATGCAAAGAAGAGGGAAAAATATTTCTAACTTCATGACTCCTCTTCTTCCTCTTAAAGCCTTATTTGTCCATTAGTTTTGTGTCATTTTGAAAGTTTTGTTCTCTTCTTAATGGGAATAAAGATTCCAAATCTGTTAATATCTGTAACAACTTCTGTGATGTTAATGTAAAAAAATAGATGTATTTCCATGATTAGTAAAGTATTATTCTACAGAGTTCCAGTTCTTAAAACTGTAAGACACATATTAATTGGTTGAATTATTTGATATTCTAATTGTGGGTAAAGAGGTAGATATTGGGTGACATTTGAAGTTTCTAACCCAGAGGGCTTAATGCAAACATGAAAGTTATTTTGAGATTTTATATTTGTTCAATATTAAATATGTATATGCATACATGTATGGATATACATAGCTACATATACATATATACTCACATGTCTATAGATATACATATGGGTATATGTATATATTTACATTTGGGGACTTAGGCATAAATTTCAAGTAGATGCTAGAGATGTGCTTGTGATTTATTTGGTGAGGAGATTCCCCAGAGTGGTGTGTATTTTTATCTGAACACTTTATTTCATTTCAAATTATACACATTGCTAAAATTTAAATGATAGACAATGGTGGACTTTTAGGAAGTCTGCCTCAGATTTGTGCTTCTATAAAATGAAGTGCTCTTCCTTCTCTTCTAAAGTTTGTCTAGTCAGTTAGATATTTACTTTTAATGTTTGTATATGGCTTTGCATTTGGTTGTTTGACAAAATTGGGAAATCATATGACCTAACAATCATACATGTATTTTTGCCCACCTGATCTTGAGCATGGGGTATGCTCAAAATTGCTTGTGGCTAGAACATTATGTCCTTAACATAAAAAGTTCAAAATATTTGTACACTCAAGCATTCATCCATGCAAATGGTTTTCAATAAATAAAATGCTTTATAAATTTAAGTATGTAATTGCCTCAGTACTCTCTGATGTTCTATCAACCACTTCGGTTGAAATTTAATTACATAATATTCATGGGAACTTTAGAATAAGTCTGCTATCTAAGCCAGCAAAATATTCAACATGGAGTCCACTGATAAAATGCAGCCTGCATGATTTAGAGGTGCACTTGTCCTGCAATTTTTCAGCAACAGGAAATTATAGACTAAAATAACTCGGAAGCTTTGGCTTTGATCTAAATACAGCATAGGACATATCTACAACGAAAAAATTACTAATAGATTATGAAATAAAATAAAACCAAAAAAGACACAAAGAAATGTTATATGCCCAGCAATAATATATTAGCCAATTTGAAAGGGAAATCAGTAAATTAAGTTCATTTTAGAGGGGATATATAAAAATAACTATGTGTGTGAATGCATGTATGCACACACATAGACTCATACATGTGTGTATATACATGCTGATAAAAATGTATTGAGGTGTTTCATTGAGGAATTTGGGAGTTTAATGAGAACTCCAACTACAGTTGACCCTTGAGCAACATGGGTTTGAACTGCCCAGGTCTGCTTATACACATATTCTTGTCAATAGTTAACACGTCAGTGCTGCATGATCCAGGGTTGGTTGAATCCTCAGATGCTGAACTGCGGATGCAGAGGAACTGAAGATACGGAGGGTTGAATATAAATTACACAAGGTTTTTTGAGTGTGTGGAGGGCCAGTTTCTCCAACCACCACAGTGATTCAGAATGAACTGTATTTACAAACTAGCCAAACTCTGAGTGGTATATATCTAGCTCTGTGAAAGTGCATTTCATTCATGAACTATCTTTAGCACTGTTACTGTAACTTAGCAATGAAGGCAAAAGTCATATGCATGTCTAATGATGAGATCCATCATTGGCAAATTCATACACACACAATTTTTACACAACTTACTATCTCAGGGGTAAAATAAACAACTTTACTTATCACAGCATCCTGGAGCAATGCATTTGGATTAAGTACAGATACCTGAGTGTTCAAAGGACACTAGGAGTTCATGTCTATGTAAACTTTTTTTCATTTATTAGTACTGTGGCACTGATTCTCCCTGCAATATTATATTACATATTGGTTTTATGATTTAAAAAGTTATATGCTATACATATTAGTAGTGGTATCAAGAAATTGGTGCTTGTATCTTCAAATTAATCAAAAAGTAAGAGCTCTTGTTTGATGCGTTTCTAACAGTAGAGTACAGACAAATCTGGATGACTCAGGAGTTGATGATCCAGGCTGCAGATTTTTCAATTCCTTTGCCCCTCCTCCTGTCTGTTCTTTTTATTTGCTTATTTCTCAGTTTACTGGTGTTTTGATCTTCATCACAATGTGGGTTTGTATAAATTGAAATAGCATATGCCTGTAATATTTGTGAATTTCAATAAATAGAGTGGAACACTTATTGATGCTTACTTAATGTCTTTGGAGGATGAATTATTGTTGATTTTTTTTCATATTTCTCAAAAATTGGATCTCTTACTTCTTTGCAAAAATGCATGCCCATTATAATCAGTATTTAGGTATTATTGCTAAATTGAGAGACTCAAATTTTTCAAAGTAAGAACTTTCAGAGTTCTGTAGCCCATGCTCCCCAGATATACCTTCCATCAATTATTTGCTAAAGACAAAGGTGTTTTATTGTTATTTGAATAAGGTTTTGTTCATTATTTCCAATAAATTAAAGTTCTGTATGTTTATATTTTATTGAAAAATTAGAAGGGACTAATGATAACCTAAAAAATTAACTATAGCAAATTTTCACTTCCTACTTAAATCCATTAACATTTGGGTGATAAAAAGATTGAGTGGAGATTCACTTCTTATAATTATGGTGACTAAGAAAATGACTAAGAAAATAAAGAAACATACCTATAAATAAGCATACATTTTTTCATTGTGCTGTATTTTTATTACAATAGTAATTAAGTATTGAAAATAACACATTTAAATTATTTTTGTTTATGAATAGAAGTATTAAAATAATTTAATATATTATCTTTCATAGAATAATTAACATCAGATTGGTTTTTTTTGTAAGCCTTCCCTTTATACTATCTGTGGTGAACTTAATAATAACCAAAATAGGGGTTCATACGTTTCCTAATCAGGAGCATGGCCCTTTGAGCAGGTAGAAAAAAACAGGAAAGTTTTCAGAATCATACTGAAAATAACATGGATATGTTTATTACTGAAAATTTAAGCAAGAAGATGTGATTATGTGATATTTTACTCAATAGTCCCTCAGTCAGAATCTGGTATTAATCAAACTGCAAGTGCTGAAAATGTTTGCCCTTGGGTTAAAAAAGATACATTATAGTGCTTTATAACTGTATATGAGCAATGTAACCATACAAATATGCTTTTAAGGGAACCGATTGTGGTCTAGGTGTCTGGAGAATAAAGTTATAGTGACTTCTGGAAAAAAATGAAAAAAATGTATGTGGGTGAAAATTTTTGGAGCCCAGTGGGGGTCATCCAAAATGTATAAACAATGGATGACTGGCAGACTCAGGTAGCTTTTTTCACAAGTGGAGAGGACTGTAGTTGTATAAAGGAAATAAAACGCTCCCCTTTTCTCTCTCTATAAATCAGACCTGCCTCTAAATTTGGCCTTTAGATGGGTTCTGTGACAGCACTCAATGGAAGAATTAGTAAAATATTTATTTTTCAGAGCAAAATCTCTCAGCAGAAGGCAACACAGCACTGTTAGAAAATTTTTCAACTAAGCATGAGGCTAGGCAGTTTGAGTTAAGTTTGTTTGAAGTCTTAGCCTGTTATTCCCCTCAATGAACTGATTACTTGCTTGGAATTACAGAAATAGATATGCTGCCACTTCCTTTCTAAGCTGAAGGCTAATGTATTCTGCCTGCTGGAGCAACATTCAACACCGTCTGCAAAATGAGCTATCAATCCATCTCAAAAACAGTTTGAAATCTACTCTGAATACTTTACTACAAAATATAAATGCAAAATTATATGGCTGCCAGGAACTTCCAAAGGTCATCTAACATTCCAGCTTTCACATATCCTAAACAGAAATGCACATGTCCCATACTTCATTAGTTTATTCAACAGCACCAACGAATACAACTCATTCCTACTATAAATTTCTTTTGTCCAGTGAGTCAGAGAAAATGAGGGAGTTGAATAGTCATTTTAAACTATTTGTATTTAATGTGATAAGTGTCAATTTTGAAATGACTATAACATGATATGAAACTACTTTGGAAGGAAACTTAATTCTACCTGGGAATTGGAGAAAGTTTCACAACTATGTTAGCTGAATCTTTGCAGATGTTATCATTTACTGGGAAAAGGGGGACTTTCCAAAAGTAGAAAGATAGGTATAACCTTGTTTCATTTCTATTTGACAGTAATGCCGTGGAGGGATCCATCCCACTCTCTGAAATATAGAATTTTGATTTTTTATGGGACATTCCTTGGACACTTTCCCTATGGCTACACCCATGCAGCTGAACATAACATCATAGACTTCCCTATCCCATTATGTCTTCCATTTTCCTTGTGGCCGAGATAATTATTTCATATTTTTTGTTCTCTATCATTTCTCCTTTTCCTTTAACACTTCCTCCACAATCCACACTCTCAACTCCCAACTTCACTTTCTATTTCATAGATAAATAGAAGCAGTCAGAGGATAACAGATTAACTTATACTGCTACATCAAATCACCTCCCACTTCTGCTCCCATATACTCCACCATTTTTTCCTGTTCTAAATGTATTAGCTGTCCATGTTCCTAGCTACGGCCAATCCTAACAGATGTTCACATGGTTACTTTCCTGCTGATTGCTCAAGGACTTTCTCAAGGTCCTCTCCACCTCTCTCTGTCTTACATTATCATTTCTGTCTTTACTGTATTATTTCTTTTAGAATAAATATAGCATTTGACAATCTTATAAATAAATGGTCTTATTTTTCTCCCATCTTATTAAAAATGAATAAACCTTATGATCACATTTATTTATAGGCAAAGTTGAGACTATGGTAATGCAAATGACTGACTCATCTTGGGCACAAAATTTAAAGGAGTGCCAAAAACTTAGTAACAAAGTTAAAATTATTTCAATATTAAAAAACTTTCATACAAAAATCCATGGCAAACAAAATATGAATTGGCATAAAACAGAATTAGTAATACTAATTTTTATTTTTGCCTTAAACTCCAATATGGCTAGGCATGGCATTGGTGCCAGGGCACAATCCTCTTTGGCCTCTCCTATTTTCTCTATATATGCACTCTTTACATAATCTTAATCTGCCTCATGGTTTAAAAAAGCATCTATATTGGTGAGTCCCAAGATTATATTTCCAGCCTGAACCATTTCCTTGAAATATGGAATAACTAGCAGCATATTCATCATCTCAACTTGAATACTGAATGGATGCTAACTTGCGAGCAGTGAACACACGGAATCATAATAATTATTTTTCTTATCCTTTAAGTCATTTTATTATTATTTATGTTATTATATTGTTATTTTAACACATTCCACTTGGGGTTGGCTAATGAAATGTATTATGATTTGATACACAGGAAACCCATGGCAATAGAACACTGGAATGAGTTTAAAGTGATCTGGGTTACTGCAACCTTCCTGAACTCATCTCTTACTACTCTTTCCTTCTTTGCCTTTAATTCAGCCACACTGACCCCTTGTTGTTTGTTATTATGTGTTTTATGGTTTTATCGACTCTGTTTATTTGCTCTTGGATTCTATATAGATTTAGTCTTCATTTCTCCAGTATTTTTGTTTCTTTTTTTCTACTTATTCCTTAAATTTTATGACATTTATTTTCAATCTTCCTTTTCTCCAATCTCATTTTCAATTTTTTAAAGTTCTAATTTATTTTGCTCTTTCAAAACTGCACTAAATTTCATAGTATCTTTAGTTCTTTTAAAAATATTAAATTGTAATTTTTGTCTACACTTTAGGCATGTCTTCTTGAATACTTTCATTGTTAGTAGAGTTAAAATTCTGCTCTTATTATCTTTTAATCCTCTAAATGATATGTATGGGATTTGATTGCAATCTTTCCCTGTTGCTAATTTTTCCTGAGCACTTACTTTCCCTATACTTTTAGAAAAGAGTGTGGGCCAAGATGGGCGTTTCTAGAATCAGGGTTCTAGAGATTTCTCTACTGTTGGGTTGAGAAGGTAATAGGAAAAAATAACCATACTTTCTAACTGCCTTCTAGATTTCTTCCCCTTGCTTTTAACTGAACATTCTCTTCCCTTCCCTGTACTATAACTGTTCTATATGATTCGGATTTTTCTCTATAAACTGTTTCTCCTGAGTGGTAAGACTTTTACTTGAAAGGGAGTTTAAGTTTGTTAATTTTTGGAGTTTACCTGTACGGAGTGCTCTAATACACTTAAACGTTATCACATCATTGTCCTCTTGCACTGACTTGAAAGTTTGGTCCTAATAGAGCAGATGATATTTTTAGACTGGCCCAATGCACTTTCAAATTTGGGGTTCTACTCTAAATAAGGGCATTATGAACAGTTGCTTTCCTTTTCCTTCCTACTTCATTGTTGCTGATACCACACATATATAGGCTATCAGTGGTTTCAAGTTCACAAGCATAATTTTCTTTTTCTTTTTAAATTTTGGCCAGAACTTTTAAATTTTTATTTTTTTTGAACTATAGTTGATTTACAATGTTGTGTTAGTTTCAGGTGTATAACTAGAAGATTGTACACATATATTTTTTCCAGATTCTTTTCCCTTATAGGTTATTACAAAATATTGAGTATAGTTCCCTGTTGTATACAGTGGGTCCTTACAGGTTATCTATATTACATATAGTAGTGTATATATGTTAATCCCAAACTCCTAATTTATCACTACCTTCCACCGCTTTGGATATGATATTGCCTCTATGTGGAATCTAAAAAAAGTGATACAAATGAATTTATATACAAAACAGAAATAGAACCACAGACACAAGCATAATTTTATATCTAGCTTTGCTGTGGGAGTTATCACCATATTTTTGGTTTATCTATTCTAGTTTACTTGGTCTATATGGAAGAATCAGAGCAATTCATAAATATAATCATGGCCAATTACTTTATGATCATCTCTGTTATGAGCAAATTGGGTTTACTTGGGATAAGGCTAGGGTCATTTGACATTATACAATAAGTTAGTGTAATAAATCACATTAGAAGATGAAGAGAAATATACTTAACATCATCTAATTAAATTAGGGACAGATATTTAATAAATTACAACATCCATTGTTGATTAAAATTCCTAGAAAATTAAAAATAAAAGGTAAATTCTTTAGTCAGATAGATGTTATCTATATTATTAAATCTTATGTAATGGTGAACATAGGAAGTTTTGGGGAGGAGGGAAAAAGATGAGAAGGTCTACTAACACCACTGAATCATCACTTATTTGCAGGTCATAGACCCTACAATAAGAAAATAATTAGTAGATAATCCAATTTAAATGGCTGCAGGTTTTTCTTTCCCCATATTATTTGATAAACAAAAATTGAAATGGACATTCAAAGAATCCAGAATGGCTAAGGCAATACTGACAAGTAATGAGCTGGGGGTGAGATGGACTTGCCCAACACAAAGAAAATAATCAAAGAGGGACTAATTCTAAAGTGATAATAGTTGAGAGATTAGTTTGTTCACAGAAGAATAGATTAATGGATCAAAGAAAGAAAATAGGCAGCCCCAAAATAAATACATAGGCACTCATGTTTCTGTCAGAGTGGGCATTTCAAATCAGTGGGGAAAGGAGAAATCATGAAGTGAATCATGAAGAAATGACTGCCTAACTCTGTGATAAAAATTATATTTCATCATCACTGAAATTAAATGTTCACTGTAAGAAACACAGTAGGATGTCACTAGGCTAATAACTCTAAATTTTGTATATAACTAATTTTCCAAGGAGGAAATTATGCAATATGGTATATAAAATTTGTTGATTATATCCACAAGGTAGGCAAATCTGTATACCCAATTTCATTAATTATCCCTTCTACATTCTCCTCACAGAAGAAGAGAAAAAGTGAGCTGTTACATTCTAAATACTTTCAAATGCATTATGATCCTAAAAACACACTAAGTAGTAGCTAAACCTATACATCCATATTACTAATAGATAAAAGAGAATGCTACTTTAGACCATAACCTTGACTTCATCTCTGTGAATATCATATAACAAATATCCCAGCAGTATGAGGCAGAACACTGGACCAGCTGTTTGCTGAAAGCAAGAGGTCTTCTTTATGGAGAGAAGAGTAAAGTTTAGATATAGGATGATAAGTAACCTCTTCTGAATAGCTACAAGCTCATATGAGGACTAAAGATGAAATAAAATGGTTCCACACCCCATCTACTGATGCTACTCATTCTTCTATGAGAAGCACATGTAAGTACCTTCCTCTAAATATATGTCTCCTCTCCAAACTTTCTAAGGACAATGGATATATCGTACCATCTTTTTTAGTTGTTCCAGCACCTACTTGAACTGAAAAACTTTAAAAAAATATACTTTATGGTGTGTTTGTGGCATCTTGAAGTTAAAACATGTCACTTCTCTGGAGTTCCCTCCAGCAAGGTTTAATTTTGATGGCTCCACTTAAAGTTATAAAGTTTAGGCAAATTCTTCTCCTGGCTGTGAAGTTTTACATCTTTTCTCTGCATCCTACATCATTTATTTCCTTTGATTTTTGTGCCACCACTTGCTAAGTTCTGGTTTCCATATCCTTCTGGCTTACCTCAGAGGCCTATGCTCACAAATATCCAGGAGAAGAAATTAGAAACTAAATTTACTTAGCCTTATTTGTTTCTCATTCTATATTTTATAGATTTTATATGCTCATCTTGTAGTATGTTTTAGAGAATTAATAGGTAAAAGGAGAAAATGGCCTTTTAATGCTTTCATTGTACTCAGAAACAATAATCTTAATGTTGTTAATTAATTCCTCTAAATTCTAAATCTTAATTTAGACTTTAATAATTTAGCCTTGACTTTTCACATTTTTCACTTCATGAACTGGAAAAGATGATAGATTAATAATGGTGACCTATTTAGCACGCTTTAATTTATTTTGCAGTTAAGTGTAATCGGCTTTTGAGAACTGCTTATGATTTGCCTAATTGCCAGAGTACTAAAAACTATGTTTTAGCATTCATCTTCAGTTTTTATCAGTAGTCAATTTTACTCTCAATTCCTTGATATTCTTCCTTCCTTTTGTGAACTTCTTAAAAATAACATATATTTTGCTAATTAATTTCTTCAGCGGGATGGAAAACCGTTTTCTGATGGGATCATTATGAAAGAGCCAGTTAGTATTTGCGAGTGTCAGCCAGCGTTTGGTATGCTGAAAAGAGTACTGTTTTGTAGTCCATTAGGTCTGATTCTGCATAAATTGTGTTCTTCATATACTGGGTGTAAAATAGGTACACTTCAGGTGTTTAATACACATTGATTTTCTTCGTGTTATTTCTCCCCAGCAAATCAAGTCCACTTACCATACCCACGTCTTCATCACAGGATGAACAGCAGAAATCGTGGAGGACATTTGACTGGGACTTACTTCCTTCTCTCCCAATAGCCCAACCAACCCAGGCCATCAAACTCTCACCGAGTCTTGTTGATTTTATTTTAAATATTTTTAAACATCATCCTAGCAGATAACATCAACAGCCTTTTGCCTCTGACTTTTCAACAGCTTCTTCACCAGTTTCACTGATTCCATCCTTGATTCTCTAATGCCCACTATTATCATCAGAGCCTCAGTTATACTTCTAAAATGGAAATACTGATATTTCTCCCTGAAATATTTCAGTAGTATTCTTTTACATTTTGGATCAAGTCCAAAGTCTTTATTGTGGCTTCTGTGGCTTTTGATGAACTGAACTCTACTTAAATAACACCTTTCACTACTTAGAATCTTCATCTCACTCCCAACTACCTACCACCCCATAGCCATATTATGCTGCAGACATTATTGAATCTCTTTCAGTGCTTCCAACATTTCTTATTTATCTGTCAACTTGCAATCTTTGTAAATTGTGTTATCTCTCCATGGAAAATTACCACTTCTTTTTTGTTTTCATGCATCCCCTCAAATTTACATACGTGCCATGTCTGCATGCTTACTATCTCTTACTTTTCCCTGTATCATTTTAAAATATTTTATTCCATCAAGTATCATTACTGATTAAGTAATAACAAATCACGTTACATTTTATTGTAATTGTTTGTTTATCTGGTTTCACCATTAGACAGCGATAGATATGAGGGTAATGTGTACTTTCATTTTATCATCATTGAGCACAGCGCCTGAAAAATTTAATAAATATTTGCTGAATGCTATTAAATGGAAAGGATAGATTTTAAAATATATTTGTTGTGGAGAGTTATGAGTGATATATCAGCAATAAATTATTAAGAGTTTGTATCTAGCTCTGAGGACGCAGCTTTAATTTAAACAAAATATTCTAGTAAGAAGTCAAGATAGAATACAACTAGGTCTCTGTAATGATACAGAGCACTCACAGGACTAGAACTGGCTCTAGGTGCACAAGGTCTTCAGTGATCACTTACTATTGTCCAATCTGGACTCTCTACAGTGTTATATTTCACCTTTTCCCATATATTAAAATTCATTCCCTGTGGTTAAATTCATAGGTTGGCCTCCTTTTTAGAACACTGGTGTTAGCTTATCCATCCACTTCTATTTTCACTGCCTTTCACCACACTAATTCCAATGATGTTCATCTGTTACCTGCACTTTCACATTAGTTTTATTGTTGGTCCCTCACTGTTACTCCTGCCCTTCTGCAATCCTCTTCATTCAGCAGCCATAAGAGTCTCACAGAAAAGTAAATCTGATCTTATTACAGATCCCTGCTTAAAAATAGTTCCTGCTGTCTCCTAAAGTGAAGGAAATAAAAGGAAAAATAAACAAATGGGACCTAGTTGAACTTAAAAGCTTTTGCACAGCAAAGGAAACCACCAAAAAAACAAAAAGACAACCTACTGAATGGGAGAAAATATTTGCAAATGTTATGACCAATAAGGGGTTAATATCCAACATATGTAAACATCAAAAAAACAAACAGTCCAATTAAAAATGGGCAGAAGAACTGAATAGACATTTTTCCAAAGAGGAAATGCAGATGGCCAACAGGCACATGAAAAGATATTCAATATCACTAACCATCAGGGAAATGCAAATCAAAACATTTATGAGGTATCACCTCATACCAGTCAGAATGGTTGTCATCACAAAGAACATGAATAACGAATGTTGGAGAGGATATGGAGAAAAGGGAACACTTGTGTACTGTTGATGGGAATGTAAGTTGGAGCAGCCACTGTGGAAAACAGTATGAAGGTTTCTCAAAAAACCAAAAGTAGAACTACCATATGACCCAGCAATTCCACTCCTGGGTATATATGCAAAAAAAGCAACCCAAAACACTAATTGGAAAAGATATATGCACCTCAATCAATGTCCATAGCATTATTATTTACCATTGCCAAGCTATGGAAGCAACCTGAGTGTCCACCAGTAGATGAGTGGATAAAGAAGATGTGGTATATACATACAATGGAATACTACTCGGCCATAAAAAAGAATGAAAATTTGCCATTTGCAGCAACATGGATGGGCTTGGAGTGCATTACATTAAGTGAAATAAGTCAGACAGAGAAAGACAAATAGTGTATGATATCACTTATATGTGGAATCTAAATGATACAACAAACTAGTGAATATAACAAAAAAAGGAGCAGACTCACAGATATAGAGAACAAACCAGTGGTTACCAGTGGGGGAGGAAGGAGGGGCAATATAGGGGTGGGAGATTGGGAAGTACAAACTGCTGGGTGTAAGATAGGCTACAAGGATGTATTGTACAACATGGGGAATATAGCCAATATTTTGTAATAACTGTAAATGATGTGAAAACTTTAAAAATTATATAAAAAATAAACATAAATAGTTCCTGCTGTTCTATCTCATAGAATATTGTTCATTTCCTTCACACATTTCCTGCATATCCACTTCAGAATGTGCAGTCATGTGCCTAAATGCTTGTGTAACTTATTTACATGTCTCCACAACTAGACTGTAAGCTCTACCAGGGCAAAAATCTTGTCCATCTTTTTGACAACTATGTCCCCAGCAACCAACACCTAGCAGATGCTCAATAAACACCACTGAATGGTGTTACTGAATAAATTATTCTGAAGCTCTGTTACTGGCAAAGTTCTAGCATAATGAAAGTTCTCTACAACTCTGGGTAAATAAAATAAATCAATTTATTAAGGCACATTAGTCAGTAGTTTCAGGAAGTTGAAATTGATGTTGAAGAGTTTCACATTCCATCCTCATTCCCCTTAAGGCCAATTCCCAAGAAAGTATGTTCCATAATAATTTTAAGCACCTAAAACTGGTGGCCGTGTGCGTTCTAGCAGGCCTCACTGTGAACTGCAGTCTGATTGCCCTGAGCTCCTGGTTCAAGGCTAGTCCAGTAGAAAATTTTGGTGCCAGATTGTTCAGAACCAGTCCATATCAAGGATTTGATGTCTGTTGTCAAAAGTTGAAAGCTATTTCTCATGGACATAACTATTTTTGACTCCTTCACCCAAACAGTCTATCACAACATAGGGATAAATTTACATATTTGCAGTTAACAACTGCTAACAAACTCTAGTTTTTCTTGCCTTTGACAAGAGGGCAACATCTGTACTTAAGAATACTGGTTCACTCACAGACACAGAAAACAAACTTACAGTTACCAAAAGGAAAAGAAGGTGGAAGAGGGATAAATTAGGAGTTTGGGATTAGCAGATACAAACTACTCTATATAAAATAGATAAAAAACAAGGTCCTATTGTATAGCCCAGGAAACTCCATTCAATATCCTATAATAAACCATAATGGAAAAGAGTATGAAAAGGAATATATATATATTTATATATATATATAAATATATATATATATATATATATATATATATATATATATATATATATATATATATATGTAGCTGAATCACTTTGCTGAACACCAGAAACTAACACAATACTGTAAATCAACTATAGTTCAATTAAAAAAAAGAATAGTGATTAATTCACTGCTCACATTTTCATTCATCAAGGTAAGACCAACACCAACCATTCATTTAAAAGGAAAGATTTTAAAGAGCTTAATACTTTAAATGCAAATCTTCCTTTTGTATAAGATCAAAAAATAAAAATCTTAAAAGGACATTGTTTCTAAAGCAAGTTAAAATTGTGCTGTACACACAATAGGGGTAACTGGACTGCTGAGAGAATACCTGAATGAAATCACTGAAAACAAGGAAAAAAATATTGGAACACTTGCCTTTTTAAATTAACAGTGCTTCTCAATGATAGTATTAAATTATTTTCTATGGATGAAAACTGTCCCTCCATTTGGCTTCAGGAGAAATCAAGTTGATGGTTGTTTGGATTATTATTGTGTGTCCTTGAAAATGTTCTAAATATTTTTGGACCATGAGGTTATTCTTTAGTTATTATTAGAGGGTGAAGTCTATTTTGTCTCTGGTATCATACTATAGTCTTTATATTACAGGATTTAGGGATGTGCTTTTAAACGTGGGGATAACTCATTAATCTCATACCCTAAAATTCTATGCCCCATCCGTGTTTCTTTTCTCACTGATTCCAGCCAGACATCCTTAAAACAGAACTCATCCTGTATCCTACCTTTTAGTCCACAGTCTTTCTTTTCCCCTATTTATGTATCTTCATAGAAAGAAGTTAGGCTTTGTAGTCAAGTGTCTGTATTTCAAACCCAAGCTCCGGCATGTTCAGTGTTACCTTGGAAAACTGCTTTAAATTATATCTGTTTCTGCCTCCTCTTCTCTGACTGGGATACTGATTTCTACCCAGAGGGTTGTTGTGAGATCTAGATGATAGTATATATAAATCAACTAATGTAAAAACTATCGTACAGTAAGAGTAAATGGATAGCAATTGTTTTTATCTTACTTTTTAAGTGAACAACCCATTTCAGACCATATAAAGCCTATATAAGCTCAGTATTAAATCCCCTAAGGACTTAACTAAGTTTCCACTATTAATCCATGTGGGATCTTCCAAAACAGACCCAGGCAAGGCCATTTTAAATCTCTGTGGATTTTTTACTCTGGGCTCTGATACTCCATCTAGTTAGTTGGAGTATCCTCCATCTTTAAATCTCTAGCATTTTTTCTCCATTTAAAAGTTTAATGTTCTCATCATTCTATACTTTACAGTTAGCAGGGCTACATATACAAGGTAAAACTTCTCCCACACAAGCTGCCTTTTAGCATGTGATATTCGATACCATAATACCAGGCATTCATTTTCATGTAAACACTTTGAATTACACATTTTAAATTTAAAGACAAACAAGGACACCTCGTAATTATCTCAAAATAGGAGAAAAATGTACTTTTATTCACAGTACAATTTTGCTTTTTCCCATGCAACAGATAGAAAGAGTAAAACAAAAGGAGTCCATCATAAAATTAAAATAAATTGGTTGTAATAATGCTTGGCTTTTAAATCTAGGGAAATAGCAATGAAGAATCACAGTAATCAAATTTGGCCTGAATAGAGCTTTGTGTAATTAGTGCATTATACATAATGATAATGATCTTGTATTTAATTAATTTATTTATAAATTACTATATTGCACCTGGATGCTTTTCAATAATTAAAATAATTTAAAAAGTACAAAATGAGTCAAATTAAAACGGCTCACCAATTTCCCAGGCTGATAAAATAAACGAAGGTAATTAAAAGCCAGAACTCTTATTTTCAGCTTACACTGGGCTAAGAATCCTGGCACATCAATTTATTTCTAAATTAGAGTGATGTTCACATACATAGGGACTTCACTAATAATTCTATTTAAAGAGTCAAAATTCTAAGCAGTAGCAAATTTTAGCTGTGAGAATGTGATTATAAGAAAAAAATAATAAAGATACATATTCTTGAGGGAGTTAAAAATTACTTTATTAATCAAGTGTATATTCAGGACCTGCTATATATAAGGCAATGTCCTCTGGAATACAGACGTATTTTTCATCTGGCATGTTTTCTTCTGTTTTGTATACTTAAACTCTTGTAAGAAAGATAAGTACATTAAAAATTTACACGTCAAAATAACGCAGATGGTGTTAGGAAAACTATAAAATGACTGCAGATTTATAGAAGGAAAACATTGCCTGGTTGGATATAAGAACTAAAAGTTTATATTTTTTAATGAAAATGTAGTAAATCATACATCGTAGCTAGGATTCAATGCCATATACACTGTATGAGATAAAATGATGGTTTAGAATAGGGCAAGAAGGGAGAGATTACAATCCATAAAAATAAACACATGAAAAATAGGATGACGTATATGAGAGTGCATAGATAATATACTATTAGAAATTCATAATAGAAACTTATTTTAATGTTATGATCCCATTCATTTGTATCATGTCTTATATGTTGTATTTTATACATATACATATTTTTTCAAATATGGTCTTTTATACCTAGATGAACACAGAGGCACAATACAACCAAGTACAAATCCCTGAGTTCAGTGATTCTTAGAGAAAGATCACAGGTGTCTTCTGGGGCAACAGGGCTGTAAAAAATTTCTGTGATTAAGGATCCTGGTATAAAAGATTTTAGGACAGAAACAACATTGAAAACCATTGGAATAAAAACTAATTCATATGCTACTTGAATGACGAGGTACCCAAAGTATTAAAGGGTACTCAAAACATTTATCCCAGCAATTATTTTCTTATTTTGTTCTCAAACTAGTTTTCAATGCCTAGTCAGATTTACTATTCTAGATTAATATGATTTTCGTGTTTGTACTTTTTCAAAGCATAGTTGACTTACTTGAATTAACAACCTAAAAATAGTTTTGTCTCTTCTACTAGTTTTTGACTCTTACTATTTCGGATCCCTGTTCATCATTTAAAAAATGCAAGCATAAATTAAATCCAAAGTGAGCAGAAGAAAAGAAATAATTAGAGCAAAAATCAACGAAAATGAAAATAAGAAATCTAAAAAACAAAAGTTGATTCTTTGAAAAAAATCAATTAGATTGATAAGTGTCTAGCCAGGCTAAGATAAAAAGAGAGAACGTGAATTACAAATATCAGAAATGAAGGAGGAGAACATTACTATAGGAAATGTTGGAAATTATGTGGAAATTAAAAGGATAATAAAGGAATACTATGAACTACCCTATGTCCACTAATTTGATAACCTAGATGAAATGAACCAAGTGCTCACAGATACAATTTGCCAAAATTCACCAGGAAGAAATAGATCATCCAAATAGGCCTGTACCTACTTAAAAATTGGATCAATAATTCATAACCTTCCAAAGCAAAAAGCACCAGGCCCACATGTGTTCACTGGTAAATTCTACCAAACATTCAAGGAAAAAAATTATTCTAATACTCTATAATCTCTTTCAGTTGATAGAGCAGGGGGGAATACTTACTAACTCATTCTATGAGGCCAGCATTACCCTAATACCAAAATCAGACAAAGACATTCCAAGAAAACTACAGACTAATATCTCCTATGAACATAAATGCAATAATCTTCAATGAAATATTAGAATATTGAATGCAAAAATGTATAAAAGGACTTATACACCATAGCCAGATGGGTTTTACCCAGATATGCAAAGCTGGTAGAACATTAAAAAATCAATTAATATCGTATATCACAACACCACAATAAAAAAGGAAAATCACATCATCATATTAATAGTTGCAGAAAAAGCATTTGACAATATCCAACATGATAAAAGCTCTAAGTATACTAGGGAGAGAGGGGAAGTTTCTCAACTTGATAAAGACCATCTACAAAATAACTGCAGGTGACATCATACTTAATGGTGAGAAACTCAAAGCTTTCCCCCTAAGATCAGGTAAAAGGCAAAGCTATCCCATCTCACCACTCCTGTTCAACATTGTTCCAGAAGTTCTTGTTAATACAATAAGACAAAAACAAGAGATAAAATGTATACACATTGGGAAGAAAGACATAAAACTCTTCTTGTTCACAGATGACATTATCATCTATGCAGAAAATCTGAAAGAACATTGTATCCTGCTAACTTGCCCAGTTTATTAGTTCTAAAAATTTTTAGTGGATTTCTTAGGATTTTCTATATACAAAATCATGTCATCTGTGCATACAGATAGTTTTACTTCTTCCTCTACTATTTGAATGTTTTTATTTATACTTCTTTTCTAATCACCAGTGCAGTGTTGAATAAAAGTGGCAGCAGTGGACATCTTTGTTTTCTTTCTGATATTATGGGCAAAGCATCCTGTCTTTCACTATTAAGTATCATGTCAGATGTAGTTTTTTTAGTAAATGCCTCTTATCAGGTTGAGGAAATTCCCTTCTATTCTTAATTTGATGGGTATTTTTATAATGAAATGTTGTTGGATTTTGTCAAGTGATTTTCTGCATCTGCTAAAAAGATTATTCATTGTTTTCTATGTAAAGACAGTGTATTGCATTAATTGATTTTCAGATGTTAGACCAACTTTGCATTCTTGGAATAAATCTCAATAATGGTGTATAATTCATTATATATTGCTAGATTCTGGAGTTTTTTTGATTTGATGCCTTGGATTGGTTTTGTATCAGGATAACACTGGCCTCATAGAATGAGTTTGTAAGCCTTCCTTTATTACATTTGGAAGTTTATGAATAATTAGTATTAATTTCTTAAATATTTTGTAGAATACAGGAGAGAAGCAATTTGGGTCTGGGCTTTTCATTGTGGGTTTTGTGTGTGTGTGTGTGTGTGTGTGTGTGTGTGTGTGAGATTACCAATTCAATCCCTTTAGTTACTATAGGTGTATTAAGATGATGTATTTCTTCTAGAGTCAGTTTTTGTACTGTGTATCTTTCTAAATATTTTTCCATTATATATACATTATCAAATTTATTGGCATGCAATTGTTTATTGTATTCCTATATAATACTTTTTATTTTTGTAAGGTCAGTAGTAGTGCTCCCTCTTTCATTTCTGATGCTAGTAATTTTGATCTTCTCTCTCTTCTTCCTTAGTAAATAGAACTAAAGAGTTGCTACTCTTTCATCTTTTCAAAGAACTAGCTTTACAAACACCACCAAATGTAAAATAGATAGCTAGTAGGAAGCAGCTGCATTGCACAGGGGGATCAGCTCTGTGATTTGTGACCACCTAGAGGGGTGGGATAGGGAGGGTGGGAGGGAGGGAGATGCAAGAGGGAGGGGATATGGGGATATATGTATACGTATAGCTGATTCACTTTTTTATACAGTAGAAACTAACACAACATTGTAAAGCAATTATACTCCAATAAAGATGTTTTTAAAAAAAACATAAAGAACTAGTTTTTAATTTCATTGATATTCTCTATTGTTACTCTTTCTATTCTCAATTTCATTAATTTTCATATGAATTTTTGGCACTCTTTGTTTGCCTCAGATTTAGTTTGCTCTTATTTTTCCAGTTTCTTAAGGTGGAAGATTAGATTATTAATCTTTCTTTTTTAAAATATTAGCATTTACAGATATAAATTTTAATTTAATTATGACTTTAGCTTCATCCCATACGATTGGGTATATTGTGTCATCATTTTAATTATTCTCAAAGTATTTTCTCATTTCCCTTTTTAGTTCTTCTTTGACCTATTAGTTATTTAGAAATGTGTTATTTAATTTACACATATTTTGGTTTCCCATGTGTTTCTGTTATTAATTTCTAATTTCATTACATGTGGTCAGAGAACATTCTTTGTATTATCTCTATCCTTTTAAATTTATTGAGAACCATTTATGTCCTAGCATATTGTCTATCCTGGGCAATGCTCATGTGGATTTGTGAAGAATGTATATTCCACTGTAGAGTGTTTTGTAGATGTCTATTAGGTCCAATTGGTTTGTAGTATTGTTCAAGTCTTTTAACTCCCTGTTGAACTTCTGCCTAGTAGTTTTATCCATTATTGAAAGTGTGGGTGTTGAATTCTCCAAATATTATTGTTGAGCTTTCTATTTCTCCCTTAATTTGTTAGTTTTGCTTTCTGTATTTTGATACTCTGTTGTTAGATGCATATGTTTCTAATCGTTTTATCTGCCAGATGGAGGGACACAAACTATTATAAAATGCCACACTTTATTTCTATTAATATTTTATAAGGCTTTATTTCTATTAATATTTCATATTTTATAATTTTGTTCAATATTAGCACAGCCACTCCAGCTTTCTTGTGTGTGCTGTTAGCATGACATATCTTTTTTTCATACTTATACTTTCAATCCTGTAAACAACATGTAGTTGGGTCATGTATTATATTCAGTCTGATAATCTCTGCCTTTTGATTATGTTGTTAAGTCCACTCAAGTGTAATGTTATTATTCATATAATTGGAGTTGAAATATTTGCTATTTTATTTTATTTTTCTATATACCTCACATATTTTATTCTATTCATCCTTAACTGCTATCTTTTGCATATTTTCTAATGTAGAATTTTGACTTATACTAAATTTTATTCAATTTTTTTTTTTTTTTTTTTTTTTTTAGTGATTGCTGTAGTGATTGTTACATATACCTTAACTTTTACCAGAATCAGCTTCAGGTTTACAATAACTTACTTCCAATAAGATATAGAAACATTCCTGCTGTATATCTCTATTCCCTTTTCCTCTTTCTTATTGTATTATTTGCATATATAGTATATCCTATAAGTGTTACAAACCCAATCATACATTGTTACAGTTATTACTTTACATAATTTTATGATGTTTAAAGATGAGGAAACAAAGGTGAGCAAATATATATTTATAGCTTTTGTTATATTAACCTTCCTATTTATCATTTCTGGTTCTCTTTATTTGCTTCTGTGAATTCAAGTCGCCATCTCCACTAATTTATTTAGGCCAATATAGCTTTGCTCTCATTCATCTCCTTTGTGATATTATTGACAAATATTCTATATCTATATGTTTTAGACCCCAAAATATATTACATACATATTGTTCTATGTGATTGCTTTTTAAATTAGTTGGGAGAAGAAAGGAGAAGAAACATGTGTTTAATTGTCTTTTATAATTATATAATTTACCTTTGCTGATGCTGTTTGTTTTGTATGTGGATTCAAATTGCTGTCTGGAGTCAATTACTACCAGTCTGAATAAATTTCTTTAGTATTTCTTGTAGTTGGGTATGCTAGCAACAAATTCACTCAATGTTTGTTTTCCTGGGACTTTATTTTGTCTTAATTTTAGAAAGACATCTATGCTGAATTTGGATTCTAGATTGATAGTTTCGTTTCGTTTTGTTTTTTACTTCAAATATATTTTCCCACTGCTCTCTGGCCTCCACTTTGTCTGATGAGAGGTTAGGTATTAATATTTTGAGGATTTCTTTGTAATGAGAGCAGTTTCTGTTTTCTGCTACAAAGGTTTTTCCTTCTCTTTGTCTTTCAGAATTTTTATTATAATGTGTCTCTTTTTGTATCTCTTTGTCTTTATCGTATCTGGAGATCATTGTGCTTCCTTGATGTGCAGATTAATGTTTTTTCGTTAAATTTTAAAAGTTTTCTTTGATTTTTTTTCTTTTATTCTCTCCTCTCCTTATGGTACTCTCATGTATGTTTGGCATTGAATGCTTTCCCCTGTTTCTCTGAGGCTCTGTTCATTTTTTTTTAATTCTTTTGTCTCACTGTTCTTCTTATTATACAGTCTCTATTAATCAGTCTTCAAGCTCGCTAGGTCTTTCTTTTACCTGTTCAAATCTACTGTTGAACACTTCTAGTGAATCTTCCATTTCAGTTATTGTACTTTTTAATTTCATAATTTTCATTTGTTTTTATAACTTTTCTTTATTCATATTTTCTATCAATGAGGCGTTGCCCTCATACCCTCCTTACCTCTTTAATTATAGTTTCCTTTAGTTATTTGAACATATTTATAATGGCTACTTTGAAGTCTTTGTGTGTTAACTTTGATATCTGGTCACTGTCAAAAGCAGTGTCTGTTGCCTGCTTTTCTCCTTGTGTATGGGTCATTCTTTCCTGTTTGTTAAATGTTTCAGGATTTTTTGTTGGATATTTTAGATAATATATTGTTGCAACTCTTGGCAATGCCATCCTCCGGGGTTTTTTATTGTTATTTGCTTGTTTAGTTTTTAGTTACTGTCTGAATTATTAGTGGGATCTATCTATCCCACCATCCCCCAGAGCATTAAGCCTCTGATGTTGCTTCTCAAGGTTTGCAGTCCTGGATATGTCCACAATCATCCTGAAAGGACAGTGGTTTTCACAGGCCTTGCTATTACTGTTTCTTTTCCTGACCACAAACAATTGTTAAATTCCACAATTTAAATTGGTGGCTGAGTGTTTTATTGCTTTCAACAATAACTGGGGGCACAGATTTCTCTACAGACAAATCCAATCAAACTCAGACTTTTGTGAAAAAATAGTTCCTGAAGTCAGTGTTTGAAATTTGTTCTCAACCCTAGTGAGTCTCCTCCCAGCTGTCTCTGTCCCTGGATCTCTCCTACAAACTAGATGGCCTACAGTTTAGCCTATATCATCAATATTTCTATCAATTTCATCTCAATTGCCTTTAACCACAATTTCCACAAGCTTTCATTTTGAACTATTCCACACTCTATTGTAAAAGAAGTCACTTCCTTTAGGAGAAGTTTAAAAGCTTTTTGTTTTAAGGCCTGTTTCTCTCCCCTGCCAAACTCTGTGAGACACAGCTCTGGAGGTAGGGGCAGGGGTACGATGATATGCTTTATTCTGAGTGGCAACCCCACTTTAGGAGATGCATGTTAAGTGGGAGGGAAGTTGTCTTAGATCTTCTCATCTTTTGGTCCCTGGAATGGAACCACCACCTTAGAGGTCAGAAATTTAGAAAATTAACACTGAGAATATAGTTGATATATAGCAACACAGTAACTGGCTTAGATGTGTGAAGCACAAACAGACCAGTAAGATCAAAAACCAGTGAGAATACAATTCTTCAACCACACTCAGTTCTGTAGCATGTCAAATGATAGTCACTAACATATGTACAGTGTTTACCTACTTTAAAATTGATAGTACTAATATTTTTATCTGTCCCTTTTGAATTATGTAAGGCTGCATAATTGTTCTTATACACACGAGGAAACTGATACTGAGAATTTTAAATTCCTTTGCTTGTTTCCAAGAATTAGTAAATGACAGAGCCAAAATTCAAACATAATCCATCTATTTCCAAGCCCTTTATTCTTTTCAGTAAAACTTGTTACTTTTAGACAACTACTGAAAGATCCAACCATTTTAAAGAATTAATAACAATATCAATTTTATGTAAAGTTTTAAAAGGTAAAATCTCTGCTTGTGAATTAGAAAGCAGGAAATACCATATTATTCAAATAGATTAAAGGTATAGAAAAAACAACCTCTAAATATCTACTAGCTCTAATATTCTAAGTCCAGCTTAAATGCCAAACTTTGAATATTATGGAACTGACCCAAATTTAAAGAATTAATAGATATTTAAGGGCTGAAAATCATACAAATAATGTCTTTATCCCTTCCAAATTTAGGATCAAGGTCCCTACTTTTGTATCCATTTTGCATCTAGATAGTTTCATACTATAAATTTCTGACTGATTTAGAAAGCAACATAAGCCCCTGCACTTACATATCCCCCATTCACTTGCAATGAATTGAAGCTCTATATGAAAGAAATAAAATTTACTAACAACTGGTGCACTGATGTTTGGTGGGCAAAGGGCATTAAGATGGAGCAGATATATCAAAATAATCTCAGGAGCCACCTGACCCATTCCCATTTGAGACTCTGGAGCACTCACATACACATAAGGAAAATGATGTTTATTACTTTGAAAAAGGGAACATTTCGAACAAATCTATTAAAATGAGTCTCAAATGCTCTTCCCACTCCGTCCCAGTCCGTTTCACATAACTTTTTTTTTTTTTTTTTTTGCGGTACGCAGGCCTCTCACTGTTGTGGCCTCTCCCGTTGTGGAGCACAGGCTCCGGATGCACAGGCTCAGTGGCCATGGCTCACGGGCCCAGCCGCTCCGTGGCATGTGGGATCTTCCCGGACCGGGGCATGAACCTGTGTCCCCTGCATCGGCAGGCGGACTCTCAACCACTGCGACACCAGGGAAGCCCCACATAACATCTTTTGAAAGCCATTGGAATATAGAGAAAAGAATTAAAAGTGATCTTAACTTTTGGATCTACATTAAAAATTGTGTCTTAACACCATTCCCAGGACAAACATGCACAGGAGAGCTGATTGAATACAGAATGTATTTTGGGTGAAATCAGTGAGTTTCAAGTTTGAGAAAATTGAGACTTTGAGAATGGAATTTGCAAGAATTTGTATGGGATACCAACCAAATGATTCATAATATCAACACTTTATTAGTTGTTTTTATATTAATAAGTTAAGAATTTTCGTTTTAATCTATTGATCAAAAATGTTGAAGTGGTCTATTTGGGGAGAGCGGCAATACAAATATTGGCCAAATATAAATAAAAACCATTTAAAGGTAGACCTACATATGGATAGACGGCTTCATTTTTTCTTGTTTTGTGAGCTAATATTTTTTCGATGATGTGTTTTTGCACATGCTTAATAGAAGTAGTGTTTTTAAAGAAAAATTTTATAAAAGATATCAAAATAGGAAAATACTGCAAGATATCAAAATAGGAAAAAGCTTGGAAATGGAATAAGGTAAATCATGGATGTGGATGACAGGTCTGTATGTGTCTCTGGGAAAGGAAGCATAGCTACTCTGTAATTCATGGCTAGAACACATTGACAAAGTCAGTGTCAAATTTTGTGCAGACCAGAACCCATTATTAAGTTCTTTTAATGGTTTATTCATATTTTTTCATGCAATTTTGGAAGCTGCCAACAGCAGATAAAAAAGATTTGCAAAAGAGGATATCCTTCCTCTTTTCTCACCTTTCTTCTCCTCCTCATATTCTTTTCCAGATAGTGTGTAAGGCATACAGTCCCAACACTTGAGGACAGTCTGATGGTGTGTGTGTGTATGTGTGTGTGTGTGTGTGTGTAGGGGTGGTTTAATTAAAATACAGAATAAATGTTTTTATAAAGCACAGAGGGAGAGTAATTAGCTCTTCCTTAGGAAGTCAGAAAATGCTTCACTGAAGAGGTGATCAAATTTACTCAATGGCAGAATTTAAATTAATAGCAATCATTATACTTTGCACTCTCATACTCAATTGCCTTTTTCCATCTTCTATTTATATATAGTATTTATGAGATCCTCACAGAAGCACATAATATCTTGTCCAAGGCCACACTCATGGTTTATAATGGGATCAGAACCAGGTACCAGGTACCCAAACTTAGTTCAACAACATAAATTTTAAATTTTGGCTTATCACAAGGACAAAAGAAGTAATATGTGTACTATTCAACTTAAACTAAAAGTTTTTAATTAGGACCAATTAGTTAGGAATAATTAGGTAACATATTTTTAAGCAGAAAATGTGTATGTGGAAAGAAATGATGTTATCTGATCTTATTGTTTTTTCCATTTAACAAGGTGTTTTCTTGTATGTAGGTGATATTTGTTTATTAGTAGGAGCTGTACTCCTATTGAGCAAAATGTCAGAAAATCATTATCCTAGCAACTGGAAATTCACTTGAGTTGGTGTTTGTCCAGAGAAAATAGTAGACTAGATAATGACCCAATTTTTTCCACATAAATGTAGTAGCAAAATTGTTATTTCCTATATTATGTTTAAGGAAGAGTAGCAATTCTATAACTGCAATAAATTAGTTAATCTAGTGTAGTGGTTTGTTTTTTTAGAGATATAGAATGGTAATTTGTATCATTTATTTTTTTCGTAGTAGAAAATACAATTCCTAGTTTATAAATTAATTCTTTTATAGTTAGACCAAAACAAGTTTAAGAGAGATTATATGAGGGGCTTCCCTGGTGACACAGTGGTTGAGAGTCTGCCTGCCGATGCAGGGGACACGGGTTTGTGCCTTGGTCTGGGGAGATCCCACATGCCGCGGAGCGGCTGGGCCCATGAGCCATGGCCGCTGAGCCTGTGTGTCCGGAGCCTGTGCTCCGCAACAGGACAGGCCACAGCAGTGAGAGGCCCGTGTACCGCAAAAAAAAAAAAAAAAAAAAAAAAAAAAGAGAGAGATTATATGATATAAGCAGTTAATTCAGTTATAACATATATACAAATACAATACAATTTACTTAGACCAATGTCAAGATATATATGTTTGCTTATTATAGCATCTAATGATGTAATATCACATTAACAGTAATAACTATTCACCATATATTTAGTTCCCTAAATTCAAAAGCACTGTCCAATTGCTTAAAATAATTGCAAGTTTCCATTACTTGACAAAAACATTTCAACACCTTCTTAATGATTATTACACATCCCATAAGAATGTGGATTAAAAAGGAACAAAAGTATATTCTGTTGAGTTTAGAGTATATTGTACAGTGTTTTATGAGAATAATAAAAATTAAAGTTTTTACTATTCTCATAAAATACTGTACAATATATTCTAAATTCTTCTTTAAAAGGCAACAATCTTGATCTTATTACTGACTGACTATATTTTTCGGTAGAATCAGGTTTGTGTGTATGTTGTGATACATGCTATGATTTCAGTTTTGTAGGAAATATTTCATAGCCCCCCAAAAACCTGTTCCCTTTTCCTTTTTTTTCCCTCTCCCATCTTCCTGATATTGTCATTTCAAATAATCATTACTTTAGTTTAAGCTGGATATTTTGAGATGTAGCTGTTGTGTCTATTCTGCTCTTCCCTACTTCTTGCTGCAGTAATGGTCTCTATTTTTCTCTGATTACAATTGCTTGAGGTCTTCATACCAGACTAACATAGATACCAAGGAAACATATTTGCAGTATCTTCTGTAGTAACAGAGTGGCAAAACACTCATTCCTGAATGGTAGCTGGCCTTGGTAAACTGCAAACTGCAAACTCTGTTGAGAAGCTGGTTCACTTAATCTATTGCCATGGTCAGTAACATCATCTCTTTCCTTTGTCTACAGTGGTAAGAATAACTTATCTTTGTCCCTCTTAATCTTTGCCAGGGATTATAGGGATTATTTTAGTGAAGTCTTATTATATCTAGGATGAAAAATATTCAAGAATCTAATTTATTTCAGTTGCAGAACTCACAAATAAAGAAACAGTGTATTAGTCAGTCTTCTCCAGAGAAACAGAAATATAATAGATAAGGTAGGTAGGTAGATAGATATAGAGAGAGTTATTAAAAGGTAATGTCTCACACAATTGTGGGAGCTGTCAAGTCTAAATTCTGTAGAGCAGGTCCACCAGCTGGAAAACCAGGTAAGAGCTGATATTGCTCTTAAGATTTTCAACTCACTGGAAGAGGCTCATCCACATTATGAAGAGTAAACTGCTTAATTAAAATCTACTGATTGTAAATGTTATTCATACCTACACAATAACTTCATAGCAACATACAGATTAGAGTTTGACCACACAATGGGTACCATAGCCTACCTAAATTGATACATAAAATTAAGCGTCACACATGGTATCTTTCCTATTCCTTATCCCACCTCTTTGCCTTAAATCTACATTATATATTGCAGTTCAGATCTTGATTGATGTCAAATGCTACAAGTGCTTAAGAACAATCTTATTATTAATATTTAAAATCATTAATACTATAAACTATACAACATAGACAGTATAATGATTATATATATGTAAATGGGATTATTACTATTTTTAAATCTGCAATCATAAGGGCTATGTGCCTATTGTTTTCTTTTCGGGTAAGCTTGCTTTGGGCATCATGGTAACGCTGGGTTCTTAGAGTGAATTGGGACCTTTGATTTGAGAACTTTCCTCTTTTTAAACATATACATATAGGGCTAGAAATTTCCCATTAAGTGTTGCTTTAGTGGCATCCCACAAATGTATATACGTTGAACGTTCAGTTCTCATTTGAATTTTTCTTTGATCCACAGGTTATTTATAAGTGCATTAGTTTTCAAATAGTTGACATTTCTATTAATGACTTCTAATTTAATTGCATTGTTGTCAGATAATGTATTTTGTATGACTCAAATCCTTCAAAATTTTTGAGACATTTTTATGTTCCAGAGTATGGTCTATCTTGATAAATATTCAGTTGGTTTTGATTGACTGATTTTTCTCTTTATTATGGGTTGTACATCCTTGCTTTTTTGTAAGATTTATAATTGTTGATGTAGTTCCAGACACTGTAAATTTTACCTTGTGGGCTGCTGGATATTTTTTGTATTCTTATAAGTATTCTTAGCTTTCTTCTGGTTTGCAATTAAGCTACTCAGTTTTGTTTGGTCTTTCTGTATCTTGTTTTTAAGATTTTTTACATAGAACAATAGCATTACTCATTCTAGGGCTAATTATTTCTGACTTCTGAGGAAAGATCTTTCTGAATACCCTAGCTAATACTTCAGTCATTAGGAAATTTCTTAGTCTGCTCATGATACCATAACAAAATACCATCGACTGGGTGCTTAAACAACAGAAATTTATTTTCTCACAGTACTGGAGACTGGAAGTCCATGATCAAGGTGCTGGTATGATCAGGAACTGGTGAGGGCCCGTTCTCTTGCTTGCAGCTGACCGCCTTCCTGTTGTGTCCTTACATGGCAGAGAAAGAAAGTGGGCAAGCTTTCTGGTGTTTCTTCTTATGAAGGCACTAAGTTAATCAGACCAGAGTTCTACCCTCATGAATTCATTCAACCATAATTAATTCCCAAAGGCTCTGCTTCCAAGTACGGTCACATTGAGAGTTAGGGCTTCAACATATGAATTTTGGGGAAAAACAAACATTCATTCCATAGCAGTACATTTTCCAATGTTGCTTGTAAGAATAGACAATGCTCTTGATTATGTGCAAGCACTGGTTACTGTTACTTCTAATTCTCTTGCATGGTTATTTCCTCAGTCTTCAGTAGTTTCTTCAGAGATATAGGTTGATCAGTACTGCATTGAAAATTCAAGGAGGACCATCTTGAAATCTCAGTTTCTCTGTCTGCAGCTCTCTCCTCTCCAGAACTCTCTCCTGAGAACCTTCACTACCTTGGTATCCCCAGACTTTAAGCTTCATCTCTTCAACCCAGAATGTCCACTGGACTCTGCTGGAGACTGTGCCTGCACGGCATCCTGGAAACTGTCAAATCAGGAAGCTGGGGCAATTGTAGAAATCACTTATTTTTCCCATCTCTTAGAGATTATTGTCTTCCATTACCTGGTGTCCAATGTGTTGAAAATCATTCTTTAATGAATTTAGCTTTTTTTGAGAGTTGTGAGTTTTTTTCAGGCAGAAAAGTAAATCTGGTAGCTGTTATGCTATTTTCACTATAAGCAAGAGTCCCAATAATTTACATAATAACCTTATTAACTTATGATTGCATAAGTAATGTTTATTCTAGATAACTCAAATACAAACAGAAAATATAAAAAAAATTCAGTTGCACAGCCTTAGAAAACAAATGGAGTTTTTGTTAGTTTTTGATTTACAGTAATGAAATTGATCTTATATACTCTTCTGGATTATGTTTTCCACATACAAAATATATTATGAATATTCTCAGAGTTATAGCTCTAATTAATTTTAAATCATTTTAATTCCTTTATTTCTATATTTTAAAATATTACAAGGAGCAGGATTATATAATACAATTATACAGTTATTTTTTTGTACTGATAAGCATTCACTTTTTAAAATTCTTGACCCAAGCTAAAGATGAGGCAATAATCATTATTTTAAATATATTATTTCAAAATGGTATTTTTTAAATGATTAAATCTGAGAAACAGCTGTGGGCCACCATATTTATTAAGCTATTTTAAGTATTTTTCTTTTATTCTGAATCAAGTAAAATACTATTAGAAGGAAATCTATGTGCTACTACTAATGAGTTTTTGTTCTATGGTTGGGTTCTTTTTTTGTGTGTGATATCTTTTTCTGGTTTTGGTATCAGGGTGATGGTGGTTTTGTAGAATGAACTTGGGAGTGTTTCCCCCACTGCAATTTTTTGGAAGAGTTTGAGAAGAATCAGTGTTAGCTCTTCTCTAAACGTTTGATAGAATTTGCCTGTGAAGCCATCTGGTCCTGGACTTTTGTTTGTGGGAAGATTGTTAATTATGGTTTCAATTTCATTACTTGTGATAGGTCTGTTTATATTTCCTAATTCTTGCTGGTTCAGTCTTGGAAAATTGTACCTTTCTAAGAATTTGTCCATTTCTTTGTGGTTTTCCATTTTACTGACATATAGTTGTTTGTAGTAGTCTCTTATAACCCTTTGTATTTCTGCAGTGTCAGTTGTGATTTCTTCTTTTTCATTTCTAATTTTATTGATTTGCATCCTCTCCCTTTTTTTCTTGATGAGTCTGGCTAAGGGTTTATCAATTTTGTTTATCTTCTCAAAGAGCCAGCTTTTAGTTTTATTGATCTTTGCTATTGTTTTCTTCATTTCTATTTCATTTATTTCTGCTCTGATCTTTATGATCTCTTTCCTTCCACTGACTTTGGGTTTTCTTTGTTCTTCTTTCCCTAGTTGTTTTAAGTGTAGAGTTAGATTGTTTATTTGAGATTTTTCTTTTTTCTTGAGGTGAGACTGAATTGCTATGAACTTCCCTCTTAGAACTGTTTTTGCCATGTCCCATAGGTTTTGGGTCATCGTGGTTTCATTGTCATTTGTTTGTATGTATTTTTTAAATTTATTCTTTGATTTCTTCAGTGATCTCTTCGTTATTTAGTAGTGCACTGTTTAGCCTCCATGTATTTGTGTTTTTTACAGTATTTTTCCTGTAATTTATTTCCAATCTCATAACTTGTGGTCAGAAAAGATGCTTGATACGATTTCAATTCTCTTAAATTTCCCAAGGCTTGATTTGTGACTCAAGATGTGATCTATCCTGGAGAGTGTTCCATGTGTACTTGAGAAGAAAGTATATTCTGCCACTTCTGGGTGGAATGTTTTATACATATCAATTAGATCTGGTCTATTGTGTCATTAAAAGCTTGTTTCCTTATTTATTTTCTGTTTGGATGATCTGTCCATTGGTGTAAGTGGGGTGTTAAAGTCCCCTACTATTATTGTGCTACTGTCATTTCCCCTTTCATGGTTGTTAGCATTTGCCTTATGTATTGAGGTGCTTCTATGTTGGGTGCATAAACATTTATAATTGTTATATCTTCTTCTTGGATTGATCCTTTGATCTTTATGTAGTGTCCCTCCTTATCTCTTGTAACAGTCTTTATTTTAAACTCTATTTTATCTGATACGAGTATTGCTACTCCATCTTTCTTTTGATTTCCATTTGCATGGAATATCTTTTTCCATCCTTTCACTTTCAGTCTGTATGTGTCCCTAGGTCTGAAGTGGGTCTCTTGTAGGCAGTGTATATATGGGTCCTGCTTTTGGATCCATTCAGCCAGTCTGTGTCTTTTGGTTGGGGCATTTAATCCATTTACATTCAAGGTTATTAGCAATATGTCTGTTCCTATTACCATTTTCTTAATTATTTTGGGTTTGTTTTTGTGGGTTTTTTTCTTCTCTTGTATTTCCCGCCTTTTGAAAGTTCTTTAGCATTGGTTGTAAAGCTTGTTTGGTGGTGCTGAATTCTCTTAGCTTTTGTTTGCCTGAAAAGCTTTTGACCTCTCCATCTAATCTAAATGAGATCCTTGCTGGGTAGAGTAGTCTTGGTTGTAGGTTTTTCTCATTCATCACTTTAAGTATATCCTGCCACTCTCTTCTGGCCTGCAGAGTTTCTGCTGAAAAATCAGCTGATAACCTTATGGGGTTCCTTTGTATGTTATTTTTTGTTTTTCCCTTGCTGCTTTTTATATTATTTCTTTGAATTTAATTTTTGTTAGTTTTATTATGTGTCTTGGTGTGTTTTTCCTAGGGTTTATCCTGTATGGGACTATGTGCTTCCTGGACTTGGGTGACTATTTCCTTTCCCATGTTAGGGAACTTTTCCACTATAATCTCTTCAAATATTTTCTGAGAACCTCTCTTTTTCTCTTCTTCTTCTGGGACCTCTATAATTCGAATGTTGGTGCATTTAGTGTTGTCCCAGAGGTCTCTGAGATCATCTTCTTTTCATTGTTTTTTCTTTATTCTGCTCCTCAGCAGTTATTTCCACCATTTTGTCTTCCAGCTCACGTATTCGTTCTTCTGCCTTTGTTATTCTGTTATTGATTCCTTCTAGTGTATTCTTCATTTCAGTTATTGTGTTGTTCATCTCTGTTCTTTATTTCTTCTAGATCTTTATTAAACATTTTTTGTATTTTCTCAATGTGTGCTTCCATTCTATTTCAGAGATTCTGGATCATCTTTACTATCATTACTCTGAATTCTTTTCAGGTAGATTGCCTATTTCTTCATTTATTTAGTCTTGTAGGTTTTTACCTTGCTCCTTCATCTGTGATGTATTTTTTTGCCATCTCATTTATTTATTTATTTTTTAATGAGTGGGATTGTGTTCCTCTTTTACTGGTTGTTTGGCCTGAGGCTTCCAACACTGGAGTTTGTAGGCTCTTGGGTAGAGCTGGGTCTTGGTGCTGAGGTGAGGAACTCTGTGAGACCTCACTCTAATGAATATTCCCTGGGGTCTTAGGTTCTCTGTTAGTCCAGTGGTTCGGACTTGGAGCTCCCACTGCAGGAGCTTCCCCCTGATCGCAACCTCGTGATTCAAGATCCCGCAAGCCATGTGGGGTGGCAAAAAAAAAAAAAAGGGAAAAATAATGGAGTAAAAAATAAAATTAGACTAGGAAACTAACAGATGTGTTAGAAAGAATGTAAAAATAAAAATAAAGATGAATCAACAACCAGAAGGTACATCAGTACCACAATAGTAAAAAAGAGGAGGAGGGAAAGAAAAAAAAAAAGGGCAGGGGTAAGGCCTTGGCTGTGGAGAATGGGGCCTAAGCAATGGCGAGGTTTGGGTGGTGGGCAGGGCAAATGCTTAGGACCCACAGGTTTGGAAAAGGCCCTGGGGGCTGTACAGGGTGGGGCTTAGGCTCAAGGAAGAGAAGGGTCCAAGGCGTGCCCCCCACCCCTGATCTCAGAGTGCAGGGGACCTCATCTGGGAGCCTAGCAGGCTTACTGGGCTCGAGTGGGTGGGCCAAATGCTCTCCTCTCCTCTCCTACTCCTCCAGTCAAGGGTTGGTGAAGGTCCCTCCTGCCTGCCTCTCCTGATCTCCCTGGCTTCCCTCCTATGGCCCCAGGACTCAGGTGGCCTGGATGGGGCTTTGGATGGGGGGAAAGCGGCTTGGGAACTCAGCAGGCTGCCAGGCCCCGAGTGGGCCAGGCCATCAGCCTCTGCTCTTCTCCCGCTCCTCCAGGAGGGCCCCTCCCACTCACCTCTCCTGATCTCTCTGGCCTCAGGGACACTGATCTTGTCTGGCTTCCACTTCTCCTCCCTCCTTGGTCCCCCTACATCTTACTGGTTCACTTTGGGGTTCCTCCCATCTCCTTGGGGGTCAGAGTCCCCCACCTGCGACTGGCAGGTGCCCTAGTTGTGGGGAGATGCTAACTCCACGTCTTCCCACACCGCCATCTTGACTCTTCCCCCCTATGGCTGAGTTCTTTAACAGGAAAAGTTCACTGAGAAAAGTTTTTAGATCATACACATTAGTGAAAATTCTATCAAAATTGTCACACTTGAAATCAATTATTAAACAAAGTTATTAAGGATTAGTTAATTGCACTAAGATAAGGCTGAGAATTACTGTATTCCATGATTATGACAGTGCAAAAGTAGTCCTAAAAAATACTATAGTTGTACATCATAAAGTATCTCCCTCAGCTAAAGAAGACAGTAACTAAGACAATGAACTACTTGGAAATTCTCGTTTATTTAGGCATTCAAACTCTGTTGAGGGTAGGTATTGAAAAATGTGACAGGTGATCCCTTAGGTTGCTAGAGTGCCCTAAGGAACTGAGGTTGAAATTGTCACTTGACAAGTGTCAGTTTTGCGGCACCTCAGTAAATTAGATGGGACAGTGATATCATAGCAGAGATTGAGCCCCGTCTGGATTCCTGCCTTCCTCCATTTGCTCTATCTTACAAAATTTAGGGAACTAAATATATTTGGGGTCTTAGAGCATACCATAGGTAGTTTGTCAATGACTAGTCCAGTATTGTCAAGCCTCTCTGCATTCCTACTCCTGGCCAGTTCTAAAACCTCTCACCACCAAGCACATGGTCACAGCCTGTAGTGACAGTTGTGGCTCAGGGACCCTGGCTTGTTCATTTGCTCAGGAATGGTGGTGTCAAGCCTATATGCACACTTTAAGAATATTGGTGATCTGAGAACTTAATGTTAGTCTTTCAAATTCACATACAACAGACTTTGAAAAGTGGTAACATTATTATATTAGATAGTGTTATATTTAGAAAACTTCTGAGAAAAGTAAGCCATATAATTCACTATTAGAAGGCTATCTGATGGTGAGATTGCTCTGGTTACTACTGTTGTATAAATAATTGCCCCCCAAACTAGCAAACAGTCATTTTATATTGCTGATGATTTTGTGGGGCAAGAATTTGGAAAGGTCTCAGAAGAGCCTCCAGTTGTCCGCAGGCTCAAGAGGAAATGGATATCTAACTTGGCCCACTCTCGTGGCTAAAAGTTGATAATGGCTACTGACTGCTGTATGTGACACACTCAGTATGTTGGTCTCAGAAGCATCAGACTTTAACAGGGCAGCTACCCTCCCCCAGAGCAAAAATCCTTAGAGAACCAGATGGAAGCAACAGTGGCCTTCTCTGATCTAGCATTTGCAGCCTCACACCTTCACTTCTGCCATACTCTATTGGTCAAAGAACTCACAGGCCTGCCAAGGAGAGGGAATTGGATTTCAACATTTTATATAGGAGGGGGAAGGTCACATTAAAAAAAAAAAGCACGTGAGATAACATTATGGCTATCTTTATGGCAAAATGAGATAATTATATCATTACCACTCCAAGAAAGACAGAAGTCATCATTCATTATTAGAGTATTGATTCAGGTACATTGCCCCATGAACAGCTTGTACAGGAGATAGTAATGTCTTAGAAATACCAACCCATAGATCAATATATACTATATGATGAATCTAAACATAGAAGAAGAAACAAATATTAGGACCAATTAGGGGGTAGTTCTTCTGGCTAAAGATATTAATGCACAGTAGAGAAAAGCAAACAAACATGATATTTGTGTCTAAAGCATATATTAGCAAACTTTGCTCATAGAAGCTATTTATTTACAAACTATATCCATAAATATAAACTATTTATATCCATAACTATTTATTTATATCCATAAATAACTATTTACATCTCTAATAACTAACACCTACCTAGCTTGAATTTATTTATTTGATCATAGCCTCTAGGTTTAGAATAACAGAATGTTTGAAACCTACTGATGATTCAAACTATTCAACTCACTGAACCCAGGCACATGTCAATTGAACCTGAAATCTCCATTGTAGAAAAGGTGATGTGGGGACTGTTATAGCCTTTTTATGGATTGTCCACTGGGATCTAGTCCTATTAAGGGAACATTTTTGTAGCTTGCCTAATAGGGAAAATATGTTAAGAATTTCAAATACCTGAACCACTCCCTATCATCCTCAAAGAGATCTTGATTAATTTAAATTAGAAATTAGTCAAAGAAATTTCAAGTATAATGGGAACTCTTTGTCAGAAGTAGAGAAGGCAGGAAAACAAGTACTGGGTTTTCAACTAGATGCATAGATAGTTCCTAGGAGAACACTGCTCCATCTCGCTGGTTATTCCTCAGCAACTCTTTTGGAGAAATCAGCAGAAAGATAAGGATAATCTTCTACAGGAATTAATATTTTTTAAGTATAGCAATACCCCAAAGTTCAGTCTAGGCTAGAATTCACCTAAGAATTTTGGCAATATATTTAACTCTCACAATAACCTCTGTGGTAGGTACTATTATAATTATTTTATGAATTAGAAAAGTAAAGTCCAGAACAATTAAGTAGATTTCCCTGATATACAGTTACTCTGTGGGAATCCAGTACATGAAAACAAGCAGTTTGTCTATAGAACATCTCAAATAACTTGCCACTAGTAGTCCTTGTCTTCCATCCCATCTCCCTCTCTTAAAACTTTGTTACATAAACCTCAGCTTCTGCTTTTACTTGTGCTTTACCTCTTCTTTATAAAGTTGGCCACCAAATTTCTCATTTCCAATTAATTAAACTATAGTCATAGGAGAACACAAATATTTACAGGTGAGGACATATTACAGAGAAGAAAAATTATTTGTACTATGTTTTTGCATATAGAAATTCTATTGGGGAAGAGGTGTTTAATTTGGTACTTAATGGAAAATGCATTGTCAAATAACATAAAGAGTTAAAATTTATATAAATCTCTGCCTTATGCTATGTAAGGGGGATATTGTTCCACATTATTTTGTCTTACATTTATTGTGGGGTTTAGTTCGCATATATATCCTACCCACACCAGTGATATAAGAACCTCTAGATTGCATTGGAGCAGATGTAAGAAGACATAGTTATAACCAGTACTCTAGGTACCAGGGTTACACCATTGAATAAAGGGGCAAAAAACACTGCCTTTTGAATCTTTGGGAGTAATTCAAGTTGGGTTCGCCTGGTAACAAATTCCGAGATATTAGGATTTAGAATACTTGTTAGGGAATGCTGTTTGAATCAACATTTGTGGATAGCAAGAGAAGGAAAAAACGATTTGTCAGAGAAAAATGTTGATATGTGATACCGAGTCAATGGAGTCTGAGACTGACCTAACAAAGAGCTTGGAAGCTGGAATGGCCCTTCATAGTTCCTCAGAATTGAGGCAGAAGGTGAAGTCTTTATAATCATACTAACCAACTAAATCCTTGGAATCTATCAGCCATGAATTTGGACTGTCCCAGCAAGGGAACATGAGCTTGGGCTAGAGGATTCCCTTCAGTCAAGGCAGGATGATGGTTGAATTCCACCTGCGAGTCGCATGCAGCTCCTGCATAAATAAGTCCTTCAGTACTTGAAGGAGGATCTGGGCAGCTTATCACAGAGTAACCTAGGTAGACAATGGTTAGGACAGAAAAGGCACTTGGGCAGTCTGTTAGCATGAGTCACAGACTAGTAGCAGGCAAGAACTTCCCACCTCAGCCCCTGGGGACTGGAACCAGACTTCCTAATAAAGGGGAAGGCATTGTGAAAGACAAAAAGGAGTCAAATGCACTGAATGATTCACAAGATAAAAGTCCCAACTACAGAGTTTTAAGGGAAAAAATAAAGTAGTATCAGCTCAACTGGAATTTGGCAGTTCTTCCAGTGTGTCACCATGAGTTGGAGATTCATCTAAGCAGTGATGTGTACTCTTCTTGAGCAATGTCAAACTGAATACAAGACTGCAGTTTTTTCTCCTAACTTGGGATTATTCTTTGAGTTATTGTTTTCTGCTAAATTGTGGTTATTCTTTGACTTATGTGTCATAGAAAAAGACCTGTTAGATGAGGTTTGTCATCACCCCAAAATATGACAGCAGCTAGTCAAGTAGTAGAAAGATCAAGGGATTCTGTCTTAAGTTTTTCTGGGTTAAATAGGCTGAAAATAAATGGGCAGTTCTAATGGCCCTCTTGAACTTTTACTATTTTTGTCATAAAAATGATTACCAGAACAAACATGTTATTTGTAGACTGTTATAACAAGCATCGACCTAGGTATTTATATTAATCAAGAAAAGACATCCTAGCACAGAATTCAAAATGATTTTACTGAGTTAATTTAAGAATACTATTGAGATATATCTCCTGCAATTCAAGGTTATGTGGGTTCCTTTCAATATGACACTGCCACAGAAAATGCGGAAATACTTATTTAGCTTTAGTTTTCACACAGTATGTGAAGTTATTCAATTGGAGAACTTTTTATTAAATGGCTGAAATAGAATACTATCTGAATCAAACATAAAATATTTGAAAGAAAAATGAAGATTTCTTCCTTATAATAAAAATACTTCACTAATTATAATTTAATGTAAAGGGACATTTCATTACATTTTCAGATTAGAAGTTATTGGATTTCAGGTTTTACATGAATGGGAATATACTGTATCACCAGATTGAAGGTCACCAGTTACTTCCTGGTCTTTGGAAACTTTGCAGTACCAAACTTGGAAATTTTTAACTAAGTCAAACATTCTTTTAATATGTTGTTTTTCAATAATAATAATAATAATCTTTCACTTAATATTTTAATATTTCCCAGAATATTTTTGGGCTTATCTTTCTATTCCTGGAATATTTCATTCGGTCCCAAGTAAGGAAGAATTTTGTAAATGTAGGAATCCTGACTTTGCTACTTCTACTAGAACAGACTCCAGTAAGAAATACGTTATTCCTCATACTACGTAGACCCAGGAAATATGGAAGATTTCTCTACTAACATAAACAATTACATCACTAAAGAATTATATCTTTATATATATTTGTAATAAAAGTGTATAATTATATCATGGCTACTCTTAGTACATTGTATATTTATTTCAGATGTTATGCCAAGATTATGAAAATAAATGTTAAAACTGAGAAAAAAAAGAACTAGAATGTGATATAAATTTTATTTGTAACTAATGCAGCATGGTAACAAAAAAATACCAAAGTACAAGTTCATTTATTTAAAAAAAAATAAATCTAATACAATATCCTGTGACTTATTAAGAAGCTCAAATATTTAAAGTACCAGTCAAAAGGATATATGAATGTGAAAATAATACAATCTAATTGCAAGAATGAAGAGTGAGTGGACACTCTTTCTGTATTTCTCCCTGAATAAAAAATTATTCTCTCATTAGTATAATCTGCCTTATCTGTCTCTTTTGATAAAGAATGCATGATATATTGAGTGTGTTTTGTTATTTTCCAAACTGCTTAGGGTTACTATTAATGATTAACCTTAATAGGCTAGGATACTACCCTTTTTATTTGGTGTAGAAGAAAGAGTGTAGAATCAGAAATCACATAATTCTGATCTTACCACTAACCACCTTTGTTTACATATCTATAAAATCAGGATATATCTTAGAAAACAAATTTAAAATTGGGCTTTGTCCTGGGTATTCTAGAAGTGTGCCTTTTTCTCTGAGTGCATTAGAAACACAAATTGATAGTGGAACAAGGCCTCCATTCTCTGTCTCCCTTTAACCAGAAAAATATTCTCATGTATTTTTAATAACATGAAATTCTGAGTATTATTGTTTTTGAAGAAAGGTCTCTAGTGTTGGCAGGAAAAAGTCAGCTATGTGGTTGTATGGTTTGCAGAAAAAAATAGACTAATTCAGGGAAATTTAGAGATGGGAGAATCTTTAGTGATCTCATTCAGTCATTCCCACCCTTAAACAGTCATTGGACTCAGTGAAAAATGTTCATAAAAGGGTAACTATCCCAGGTCTGCTTCCTAGAAATCATGAATCAATAAGTCTGAATTTGGAACTAGAAAACTGTGATTTTTAGAAAAGCTCCCTTGGTGAATTTTGGTCAATCACATTGGGAACAACTGATCTAGTCTTGTCCCTAGTTTTAGAGATGAGAAAATTAATAATCAGAAAAGGAATAATATCTAGGAGACTGTCTCCTGCTCCCAAGCCAAGGCTACAAAATGTAGAATTTTATCTCTCTATTTGATTATAGTAAACATCAAAGGAATACACTAATTTGCCACAAGTTATATAGATTCTTCAGTATTGCAAGATAGAGATTTTGTAAATTAGTTTATAATAAATATTCTTGATATGCATCTAGGACCAGAACACCATCCAGTTGTGTAACTCCTAGACAAGAGCCCGCAGGGTGTTTAGATGACATTCCAGAATTCGGTCATCTTCCTCCTTCCCCTATTGCTATATGTTGATGTCAACTTCTGTAAGCCAACATAAAGTTTGTAGAAGAAAGACAGGTGTAGGCTTCTAAAAGACCTAGCCATATGAACTTAAAGTACCTGCCATTGTTCTACCCTTTAACAAATTTTCAAATGTGTTTACTTTAGTATTGCATTTTCCAGAAAAACTTCATGAGGTATATTTAAGCTAATTTAAAGGGTTCAACATCCAAAGGCATGTATTTCTTCCTTCTTTTGGAAAGGTAATAAGTGCTCATAGATATGACATTGTCAGAAGATCAGAAGTTGTGATTCTGTGGTGTGACAAGCAGGATTTTCCAAAAATGATTTTGAGCGTATTCTGGTTTGCCAAAGAATCAGAGGTTTATTCCTTCTCCTTAGGAACAGAGTGCACCTAAATGTTTACAGGATTGAAGACGTCATACTCTTGGCTAGAGGAATCACAACTATCTAGATTTTTCCATGTTTTCAGATATCTTTTGTATATGGCTTGTACTTAAATTCCAAATTCTTGGAACCCAAGAAGTCTATTTTTTCTCCTACTGAGATGGCTCTCATAGCTGCCCTATATCAAGGGAGAATAACAAGAAAAACAGTATTTATCCATAGGAATGGAAAAAGCACTATATGTCCAATAGATTGTACATGTGTTACCATGCTAAAGAAGAAGTGGAGACTATGTGCCTCTTTTCTTCTTCTTGACTCTTTAATGCTAATTATATCCATTGATCAATGTCCAAGGACATGGTTAAATTCATCCCCAAATCTATTGTCAGACAGTTGCCTCCACAAGGAATCATCCTTCCTAGACAGATGTTTTTAACTTTCTCGTTCTTTACTACATATAAGAGGAAAAGAACTTGAACTTTCAGAAGAACAAAATGCCACGTGGAAATTCTTCCTTCTCTTGAACTCAGAACACAATTTTCCACCAGTTCCTATGCAGCAACCTATTTTAAGCCCTATAATCAGCTTTTCTTTGTGAGTCCTTTGGAAATTCTGACACTTTTTCACAAGAAAAAAAGCTTACCTTCTTCAACTAGTGAACTGCAGCATCAAAGACTTGAGTCAGAATCAAAGGATGGTCCTCTGTTCAGGCTCAGTGTTTCAGAGTGAATGGGTTAGAGATGTGAATGGTTCTGTAGACCTGAGAGAGGGAGAGGTTTGGTGCTCTATGTCTAATTGTTTTCCTAACAGTGAAAACAGCAACTTCTTTATTTAACAATTTCCTTCTAATAATTACTAAAGAACCAAGGCAACATTACTTAATTGATCATTGAAATTTCCCCATAGTTAATAAAAACCTCCATTTTTTTCTGAATTAGTATATTGACTTTGAATTCTGCAGTGTCACTATTTAATTTTCATTGTTAACTGCAAATATTAAAAATAAATACCATTGCCTATTATTTAAACAAATCAGGCTGTTGGACTTTCTGGGGCAGTGGTTAACAAGCAGAGGGTTGATAATGCATCATTTTTACTCTTGTTAGTCTGCATGAATTAATTTTTCAGACTCTCACCTTAGCCACCTCTATTTCTATAGACCTCACTAGACACAAGCCAAGGAGCAGCAGTATTATTTCAAACATACAAAATAGGAACAATTCAGTACACAAGTTTAGTCCCTCTCGTCTTCTGGGTTCATCAGAATCAAGAAGCTCTCCAAAGTTCACACACCTACAGAGAGGGCAGCCCCTCTTAGAGAACTCCTTTGTAAGTCTCCCTGACAAGTCTCATTAGATATCCAAGAAAACCTGTCTCAATTCCAGGATGTAAGTTGACAGAAGCTTTTTCAATTGATCTCATTGAATGCAACAGAGAATAAAACTCAGATTTTTCTTATTCCCCCGAGATCCTGGGAAAATTCTGAGCCTCCAGTTCAGTCTCTACAGTTCAGAAGCTGTATCCCATTTATATTGTGTTGAACATTCAAAAAATTAGGCCATTTAACATTAAAGTTAGCACTAGAACATTTGTTTGGACTCATGTTGTCTTAGCCATTAACTAGATATATCACTTTGGTGAAATTACTGAACATCCCTAACACATTCTATTTATCTGTAAACTAAGAGAACTAAATATTATTACTAACTAAAGGTTCACATTAGGTCCAATAGTATTACTACCATCCACTTTAAATCTAATATTACCATTCCTGTGTCAACAATCCATCAATTATTTCATAGGTTCAGCCAATCCATATTTCCCATCCATAGTTCTTACAGTATCTTAATGGTCACCTGCTCTAGCTTTCTCCGTTTCCAATCTGTTATTCATGGTGAGGTCAGAAATGTTTCTATAAGGCAATTCTGATTATGCCATTGTCCCTCAAAATATTCTTTAAGTCACTGGGTAATTTTTTCAATCTTCAGAGGTAGTCAACTCCAAAATTCCCTACTAATCAATGCCTGACTACACCCACAAATACTACTTCACATTGCTCAGTGATTACATCACATCTTTGTCCCTTGATCACGGTCTTTGATTATACTGAGAATGTTTTTGCCTTTCACCCTTTGTTCATCTAACTTGTACGCTTTCTTCAGGATTCAACTCAATGATTATTTCCTATTGGGAGAAACGAACTTCTCTAGAGCCTTCAAAATTAGAGCTTAGTTACTCTGTTATGTATTCACATAGAACTTTCTTTTTCTTTCTTTCGTTTTTTTTTTTTATATATTGGCCATTAGTTTTATTTTTTTCTGCTAGTTTTATTGAAATACAATTGACATACAACATTGTGTAAGTTTAAGGTGTACAACATAATAAGAGATGATTACCACAGTATGTTTAGTTAACATCCATCACCTCATATCATTACAAATTTTTTTTTCCTTGTGATGAGAGCTTTTAGGGTTTACTCTCTTAACTTTCAAATATATCATACAACAGTGTTAACTATAGTCATCATGTTGTACATTACATTCCCAGGACTTATTTATCTTATAGCTGGAAATTGGTAACTCTGACCCTCATACCCTATCCCCAGCCTCTGGCTATCACAAATCTGATTTTTATTTCTATGAAGCTTGTTTGTTTGTTTTTAAATTCACACATAAGGGAGATAATGTAGTATTTGTCTTTCTCTGTCTGACATTTCATTTAGCATGATGCTCTCAAAGTCCATTCATGTTGTTGCAAATGGCAAGATTTCCTTCTTTCTTTATGGCTGAATAGCATTCTATTGTATATATACACCATATTTTCTTTTCTTTGTTAGTTTGATTCTCTATATCTTCTTTTTTATTGAAGTATAATAACTTACAATATTATATTAGTTTTACACGTACAACATAGTGATTCAACATTTTATACATCACAAAATGATCACTATGATGAGTCTCTTCTACCATATTCCAGTGGCCACACGCTACCACCCCAGAGACCACCACAGATCAAGGCCCTCACCCTCTGCCAACCCCAGTACCTCTGTGACATCCTGGCTTTTTAGTAATTAGTAGATCCCAAATTCTGAACTCAAGAAATAACTTAAGATTTTATGCAGTCATACATAATGATCTGTAGCCTGTTTCACTGGCTTACTAAAAAAAATAATAATAAAAGAAAAGTATTAATAAATTTTGAGATGAATCCAATTAAATTTGCCAAATGTGTCTTCAAGAACTTCTATAGTAAAACATGCAATTGCCTCTTAGATAAAAGAATGAGGGTGGAAAAATTAGCTTCACCAAAGGCCCAATACACAGTATAACTTCATCTCCCTAATTCAAAATAACTTCAAGATAAGTAACACAATGCCAGTACAACTTACAGGTCCACATGTAGTTTACTTTGATTCTCAGCAGTAAGTCCTGTAAGTTCATTCAAAAGGACAACAAAGCAGACGCCCATGAAGACAACACATTTGGGCCTCCCTGGTGGCACAGTTGTTGAGAGTCCGCCTGCTGATGCAGGGGATACGGGTTCGTGCCCCGGTCCAGGAGGATCCCATATGCCGCGGAGCGGCTGGGCCCGTGAGCCATGGCCGCTGAGCCTGCGCATCTGGAGCCTGTGCTCCGCAACGGGAGAGGCCACAGCAGTGAGAGGCCCGCGTACCGCAAAAAAAAAAAAAAAAAAAGACAACACATTTGAAAGGACTTAGTCATTTTTGTAAAGAGGTCAAATCTAGTTATAGCCAAATTTACATTCCTTGATAAAATAATTCAAATTATTCTAAAATCAGTTGAATCATAGAGTAGAATTTGAAATTAATTTTTGTATGTTAATTTTCATCAGTGATTAGCTGCTACATATACAGTAAAATTTATTTATTAAAACCAATGGATAGCATATTGAAGGATAAAGTTATTAACTCATCTGTAACACTGAATTCCACAGATCATGAATGACAAGCTAGACTTGTTTATAAGGTTAGAAAAATTTAAGGAAATCCTAATTTTTGAGAAAATACAGTTATCTGTACTTGTATTACTAGTAGTTATATATAGGTTTTCTTTAAAGGTTTTTTTTTTAATTTTTTGTACTAATGTTTCCACTTAAGAAGAATTTATTTGCAGGCAATTGTTTCTGAATGGTTTAAGCACAACAAGCACAAGTGATTTTCATTATTTAGATCCAAGATTGAAAGTGGACATTGCATGTTAAAGTTTTCCATTTAAATTCTTTTGAATAAAAGGAAATTTTTAGAGAAGTCTGATGGGATGTTATGCTATGATTGTTAAGCCACTATTGTGGTTTACTTGAAAGAATGAGGATTTTGAGGTCAATTATACATGGCTTTCACTCTTTCCACTACTCACTGTTTGTGTGAATTTAGGCAAATTACTTCCTTTTTCATAATGGCCACCTCATCTTTTGGAAAGGAACAAAATACTTAATGTTGTAATTTATATTATTGAAAGACATAATGTATGAATAGGGCTAATACATAGAAGTAGCTCTTCAAATGTTAGCCTATCACAGTAAGTTCCCCTTTGATTAAGATCTTTAAATTCACTCAATTGGATCCCTTCATTTGCATGTTAAGTTAACTTCAGACCAATGAGTTATATTCAGACAACAGTAAATCACAATAAAACACAAAATGTGGTAATAAAACTGAGAACTTAGGAATCAGTGTTCTTGGGAAAAATGATTAGGTAGGGGTCAAAGGATATTGATTTAAGGATTGATTGTCATATTGTGCTGAAACCATTAGAACATAATTTAGATTTTTTCATACTCAGTTTCCTCACCTAGCTAATGTTCCTAATAATGTTTCATATGATTGCCATGTTAATATGCATTAAAGTGAATAGCATAGGTAAATAAATGAGTAAATAATATATAAATGTTTGTTTTATTTGAATTTAAAGATCCATTTATATTTAATTAAAGCAATGGCAAAATGATAAAAACACTTGGTGCAAAAATTGAATTATACCCCCATTTAAAAGCATTTTGTTGGCATCTAATCACTGTGCTTTGATTTCACTTGAGAAAAATTATGATCAAATTTCTTTCTAGGTTAGAACCTCATTTTATCTTTACCCTTCATTATTGGTATACTTTTCACATTATTATAAAGGTCAGCAGATCCCACAGAGTGAAGAGGAAATTAATGGATTTTGAATCAGGGGAAAAAGAAACAACTGAACTTTACTCAGAATTCTATAGCGGCCCTTTTTAGTATAGTGTTTCAGGGAAGAACTTGCTAGTGAAATTTGCAGAAGAAGTCATGTAAATAAGGGAAAGTACTTTTACGAAGTGGGTTTTGAACATTAGCTTTCTCTTCTCTCTAGTGTAGTATACTGAGATGAGTTAACTCACTCACATATTCTCTCATATCATATGAATATTCTACAAAAGAATATGTAGTCTCTGTCTACATATTCATTCATATATAAACAGACACACAGACACATATATATGTATGCATATACACACATATATGATACATATATATCATATTGACACTTTTTAGTTGTGCAACGTGTTGTAGTGTTCAGAGTAAAGTGTATCTTCAACCACAGCATCAATATTTTGACAAGAATGTCAGTTAATTATAAAATGCTGATTAATTCTTATTTGCCTTTTTCTAATTGCCCAATTTGATTCCATTTAAATATTCTTAGCTGTATTATACACAACTAGCTCCTCTTTCTCACATTCTTCCTATTTTCATATTAACACTGTTTATTTTTTTAAACATCTTTATTGGAGTATAATTGCTTTACAATGGTGTGTTAGTTTCTGCTGTATAACAAAGTGAATCAGCTGTATATATGCATATATCCCCATATCTCCTCCCTCTTGCGTCTCCCTCCCTCCCACCCTCCCTATCCCACCCCTCTAGGTGGTCACAAAGCACCAAACTGAACTCCCTGTGCTATGTGGCTGCTTCTCACTAACTATCTATTTTACATTTGGTAGTATGTATTAGTCCAGTCTACTATCGATATTGATTTCTTCTATTCATCCTTTTATTTTGTATCATAATCACATTTCTACAGGGGAAACATTAATGGAAAAATGCAATTTATAATGCACACATGCCCGTTATTTTTTCTTAAAATATGACACGCTAGAAGTACCAAAGTGTAAATATAGAATATGGGACTAAATACAAATATGACATTTATTTTCTATAAAACAACTGCATAATTGTCAATATTTTGTTGCTATGAACCACAAATCTTGAATAACATAAATTTGGTGAGAATTTATGTTTAAAACCTCTACATGACTTAAAAAAATAATTATTCTCCAATGTAAACATATCATTAAATGTTTAAAAATACCTGGAACTATTGTTCAATAAATAGACTTTAGTTTTCCATTTTTTTCTTAGAATTCCAAAATTGATCTAGTCTATCAATACACATAGGTTTAAATGTTGATTCCATACAAATTTTTACATTAAAATATAATTTAATATCAGTTAGGTATGACTTGGCACCTTAATCTTATTTTAAGAAAATCAACACATGTAAATTTACTTACAGTTTGTACAGATCATTATTTCAAAAATAGAGACACAGAACTTACACTGAATATTCTAAGGGCAAAAAAGCTTAATTTGTTTACTGCTACTTATTTATTTTTCATAAGTGTAAATATGAATTCCATGGACATAGTTAAAAGAAAATGTAAATTAACTCCCATGGCTCTTTAAAAAAATTATTTCTATGCTTACTATAATTCAAAGTATGTGTTGAAATGCCAATTTCTTCATCATTAGCACTTAATAGCTAAATATACATTTTATTTCCATCAGTGACAACAGATGAAAAATTTTTCTTTAAATGTGTCTTTGGTTTACTGTCTGAGTTTTAGTATCTTTAGAGACTCACAATATATTAACTCGCTTTTTACCTTTCTGTAACAGGTGAGAGGGGAGAGTACACAATTTTTCAACTTAAAATATTTAAGAATTCCTCAACAGCTACTGTTTGATAGGATTTTAGCAAAAACTAGTAAATTTCATTGTATACCTAATATTTAAACAAGGATAATATTACAGATACTAGATAATTAAAAAAAAACATATACCAGAAAACATGGTCACTTATGGGAATTCATGATTAAGGGACCAAAAAACGAAATTGAATTCGCATTACTGCTGATTCCCTCTAAGGTTTCAAACTCGTTTTTCATTATGTTATTTGCTACCATCATTTACAATTCTAGGGGCACTTTTCTGTACCAAACCGCAATTCTAAGATGAACTGGGCAGTTTTACATTGCTGTGTTATTCTTTGGACAATCATCAAAGCTGTTAATTTGCCTATGATACTTCAGCAGAATTATATAATTTCGGGGATAAATTAGCATGATGGTCTGCTCATTAGCTGTTGCTAAGTGATATGATTAGTAAATCTCATCTCAGTCTTTATGTCAGCGTTCATTATCGTATTTTTTCATGACTGATTCCAATTTATTTATACCCACAAGTTGGCAGTGCTACAATTTCGCATGGGCAAAAATCTCACAATCAAAGCCACAAATATTTAGGTATAAATATTCTAAAGATAAAATACCCTTTTCAGGTTTTGGGAGCAAATATTAGTTTAAATGTCATTTATATTCCATTGAAGGAAACAAGGTATTACAATTAGTTTACCTAATAATAATAGGTAATCACAATAATAGTCTCAGCATATTTTATTTATTAATATCATATTTCAATTAGATTATTTTATCAGCATTATATTTCTTTTAAACTGTCAAAGTTTTATTTTTGTGTACCCTAAATTTATAATATCTGAAATAAATAATATTAATTAACTAGATGCTTATAATTGTTAATATCAAAATGAATTTAATCTGTGCATTTATATTTTAGAGATTTTAGCATTTCCAATAAGGTATTTGTTCCTCTTAAGTCTCTCAAGAAACAATGTACTGATTATTTCATTAGAAACAGTTTCAATCTTTGGTTTAGCAGCATCATTAAAGTCATAATATATCTTTGTTATGTTTTGACAAATATTTAAGTTCACTAATGTCCTTAATCAGACAGAACAGAAAACAAGAGTGAAAAGTTAATATCATTATTAAGTTTTTCATTTCCAAATGGTCTAAACTACACACACACACTTTTGGGTTTTTTTTGTTTGTTTGATATTGATTCTTGCTCTTCCATTATAACTCAGGCACTATTAGAAACAAGGGTCTAATTATAATGTAAACATAATAAATTAGTTGATCATTTAATTCTGTGGTCATACTACCTGTGCTGATTTTGAAAATGCCATGAAATGCATAAATATATAAACTTTTATAAATCAAGTGATTGACTTTAGAGGATATTTGGAGAAAATCTCCTAGTGAATAGAAACTAAAAAAAATAGACAAAATATGAAAATTATCTGCTGTAAGAAATTGGATTGCCAAGAGTTATATCTTTAAAAAAGGAAATGGTCGGGGGGAAGAATAATAGAATGATTACCTAAAATGAGAAGAAAAATTAGAGATGAGGCTCACATTTGCAGCCTGCTCAGGAGACATTTCTGAGAAGTTGAGAAGCTAAGCAGTACTTTTTCTGAGATCAAGGGGACACATTAAAGAACAGAAGCAAATATAAACTCTCTTGGGAGTGAAACAACATAATCTTAGGCCTCTAATTTTACTTCCATTTATCGTACTAAATCCAGAATTCAGAAAACCAAAAATCATCAATAAAAATGAAATTACATAATTACAAAACAAGAAACAGGAGACAATACAGACAGACCCACAGGATATCCAAGTGATGACATTATCAAACACAGATTGTGAAATAACTAAGCCTACTATACTTAATATGAAATTCGAGCTTAAAATTTCTATACAAAATAGTAAACTACAAAAATAAATGGATATTTTGGGGTGGGGTGGGAGGAACTGGGAGGCTGGAATTGACACATATACATTATTGATACTATGTATAAAATAGACAACTGATGGGAACATACTGTATAGCACAGGGAACCCTACCTAATGCACTGTGGTAACCTAAGAGGAGGGAAGTCCAAAAGGGAGGGGATATCTGTATGTGTATGGCTGATTCATTTTGCTGTACAGTGGAGGCTAATACAACATTGTAAAGCAACCATACTCCAATAAAAATTAATTTAAAAATGGATATTTTAATATTATGATACAGTAAAGAAATTATTATCTTAAAGGATGGCTTCATAGCTGAGTAAACAGGTGAAGAGAGAATTAGTGATGTGAAATATATTTCAGCTTACTGTCTATAATCACAAAGACAGAAACATCATATTGTTGGTTTAAATAAACCAACCAAATAAAGGGGTGTCTCACATGTTTGATAATGTCATGGTCCACTCTGGGTTACAGAGTGAATACCAGCAGAGTTTTATTTATTTATGAGATCTCATGAGGCTTCCAAACCAGCCTGTGGGGACAGCTAGTTGGAAATAGAGAAAATAAAATAGGTATAGTAGGAAAAGTTTATACAGTCTGATATTGCAATATAGAAACAATATTTCTTTTGCCCAATCACAAATTTATCAAATATTCAAAGCTATCAAATGACTTATAAATCCACATCACTTCTAGTTACCATGAATACTGTCCCCTTGTTTCACAGTTATAATTTATCTATATGCTCAACAGTGTCAGTTTCTAATTATTTTAAACATATTACCATATACATCTTTTTACTTTTATCCACATACCACGTATATTAGATTGATAGATTTTGAAGGATTCCACTTTCAATCATTCAAACAACTTCTATGGTGTAAAGGCATTATCATGACAAAAAGTGTTAGTGGTTGTTAATAAACACATCTTTATGGATTAATTTGTTAATTTGCTATTATTGAATCTAATACATGGCTCTTAGGAAATTGAGCAAATATAACTGGTGTATATCAAGTTAGTTGGTGTAATGTTGGGCATAAGAATGGATAAATATCAGGTGAAGTAGCATAGAAAAATTAAGAATATGGGGTATTCCACAGTTGAGATAATTGAACAGTCCAAGAGCAAAGGATTTAGAGCAGGATGCAAAGGGCATGAGAAAAACAAAACAGAAGACAATGTAATGACATAAACATCCAATTTAGATCAACCCTCTGCTGTTGTCTTCTAATGGACCGTATTTTTTCAATATTTATTTATTTATTTATTTATTTTTATTTTGGCTGCGCCGGGTTTTATTTGTGGCACGCGGGATCTTTTTCAGTTGCGGTATGACAACTCTTAGTTGGGGCATGTGGACTTCTTAGTTGTGGCATGCATGCCAGATCTAGTTGCCCGACCAGGGATCGAACCCGGGCCCCCTGCACTGGGAGCGTGGAGTTTTACTCACTGGACCACCAAGGAAGTCCCTAATGGACTGTCTTTTAAATGTAGGCTATATTGAATATACTCTGCTTAGAAATCGTCTTATGAAAAGGCCGTTTATTGTCTAACTTTTAAAATAATTCTGTAATTTTGGAATTGTACTTTTGAATTTAATTACATTTGGGTTTGGATGTACATATTTATTTTTAATTTGATCATTATTTTTTCAAATCACTGATTTTTTTCAAGGCCAATGTGACTGAAAGAATGCAAAATGAATTGTCAACAATGTAAGTGAAAGAAACATAGCAAAAGATTAGAATAAGATACTTTAATTGAAAGGGAAATAAAGACTTGGAATTATATGAAAATCATTGTAACCAGACTGTTAAAGAAAGCGTAGACTGCCCTTATCTCATCAGAACTGCAAGAACCTACTTTCATCACACTGGTTAAAGACAGACCAATTAAGAAAATGCAAAACTGTTCGATGTTAGATAAAGAAAATGATACTTCAGATCTATGATAAACACATTTCAAGATAATGGTTTTCAGATTCAGATTTGAGGTTTCTGGAAAGGACACATTTGTTCAATGGACACAGGGACAAAAATACTTGCTACCACCACATTAATCTCAGAAGAGAAGGTCTTGTTCCTGTTGATTCATTCTGTCCTTCACATCTCGTCAATTTACCAGTGAAAAGAGGAATAGGGTGAAGATAAGCTCTTACCTCCAAATACATCTTGAAAGTGTAGGAGAGAGGCTGAATGCAGAATTGAAAACTATGAAACAAAATCATCAATCTTATGTATGTGTAGATTAGTGTAGATGGCAGATCATCACATCTGGAGGAAGAGCATTGCAGGTGGCTGTCAAAGAAGCACCATTAGGAAGGGAAAACTGGAGTTTAGACTATCTGGGTTGTGGGAAAAAAAGTAATCACTCCTAGACTATTAATTATCTGGGACTTTCTATTCCCATTTTATGAAAGTTAAAAAGATGGCAATTTGAACCCATATATATTGATTGTCTTTTTTACCTATTCATTAACGAGTCTCAACTTAATAAGATTCTGAATTATTAATGTGATATATATACTTCTGGTTTGAGATACATATAAATGCATGATGTGTTGCAATTTTCTAATTATTTAGCACTAATAAATTCATTATATTTAAAATAATTTGATGAATTATGTTAACATGAATCAATGTATTTTTCTTAAAAGATAATATAAATACTTTCCTATAGTATATAATGTTTGGTTACTTATTTTACACAAAGGAATGGGGAAGAAAGAGTCTGTATTACTTATTTTATTATGGAATTAATTGCCCCTCAAAACCTAGTTAAACTCTAAGGAAGTCAGTGGTTAAACGTATAAAACCTCTTGGGCATATTTATGCTGAATAAATATGTCCTTTATTGCCATTTAATTTATTTGACATTTCATTTAACATTCATCCTCAAGATTACTTTTCCTTGGCTAGGAGAATAATTTGATAATTTTTGTTACTTTCTATTGCAGAGCAAAATGATTAGGTTGGACTAACAATGATTTATTCATCCAATGTTGTAGTACAACATTCTAGTGTAGTGTAGTACATGACACTGTGTGATATAGTAGTCTAATTGTGATGATCATATTTGTATCATTTTACTCAAAGTGTAATTCATTGGTTTCTCCTTATGGCTCTCTCATTATTTGTGCACCTTATTTCCATAATCTTAGAAACTTGGGAGATATATAATTGTTCTCTTATTTTTGGTACTCATTTTATATCAACAATTGCCTGCAAATATACATATGTATTCCCTCTTTGTAAGGGACAAAAAAAATTTTAAGGTGAAGCTGATCTTCTTGTTTACCACATGTCAGCATTTTTCCTTAGCTAAAAAACTGAGTAGCTAGGGACACAGTATCCATTAGAGAAAAGTGAAGAAAATCATTTTAAGATATTGCCTCTACTATTAATGCTGCACAAATATCTGTTTGATTACACAGAAACACACACATTAGTAGGACACCCAGTACTATTCATATAATTACATAAGTTATGGACCCAGTGATAAATGAAAGGAAGAATGAAAATTAGTATCTTCTTATTTGAGTTTTCATTTTCTTGATTATTCATGAGACTAGGTCAGTTGTTTCATGATTGATTAACTATTTGTGTTCTGTAAGTTGCATATTTATATCTTTTGCACATTTTTATATTGAGATAGTTCTCTTTTTCTTTTTCTTTATGTGGGATGAAAATAACATTATAAATACTATTTGTCATTTATATGTATTACAAATATTTTTCACTGTCATTTTATCTTTTAGCTATTTTTTTTCTTGTACAAGTGTGTCTTTTTCCAAATGTAAAAGTAATATGTAATTTTTAGTATAGAAAATCTGGAAAATACATAACACACACACACACACACACACACAAAATCACCAGTTGTATCGTCTAGGGAAAAAGAAAGCAAGCCCTGAAAAATATCTTGACTTATAAGGAAGGGCAACAATGAAGAATCGAGCCTTTAATAGTGTATCTCCAATCCTTCACCTTCTATTCCATTTTTCCAAGTCTACAAGTCACATTATTTATTTTTAACTCTTTCAAATCTCCAAAGAGTAAATAAGCTCATGTAATATGAACAATCTAAGACACAGAATACTACCAGGAAGTCATTTGCATGGTTACATACACATTTACCATGGATATGAGATTCTGAAAATGAGAACCTGAAGCGAATCAGCATTATATGAGGTCCCCCTACAGAGCTGTACAGGTATTAAGTCATTGACCGTGTAATTTAAACCCACTCTTCTAGAGTCAGCTTTCTGTTGCCGGGGTTGATGTTCTGCAATCCACTTTTCTCCTCTGCCCGCTGTTTTATGTTAGACTTTGCCAATAGGAGGTGCTAGAGGGAGGCTGCAAGGATGGAAGAGTAACAACAGACCTGCTCCTCCCAGCTGGCTTCCTACTGGTTTATTTCTGCTTGCAGTTCCTATGACTGCCACCCAGACACACTTCTTCGCTCCAGAAGCAGTTCCTCTACATAGCAGCAAGAGAATATGGTTTCTAATTTTTCCAACACTTGCAGAACCAGCTTCACTGTACCTTTTTTCAGAGATGGGGTCTTGGCCCTACAGATCCCTCCTCCCTGCTCAGAGACATCAAGTCCAGATGAGCAGTGTCCCTTCCCTTGTGGTCTGAGGTCTGAGGCCAAGCTCCGCAGGTCCTTCCTCTAAATTTCTTAGTTTCAATACTTTTAGCCTACTCTCCTCTTTCCTCAACCCTAGGGATAGTTCCTTTTGCCAGCAGTGTGACCTCCATGATACCTTAGTGTCTGCTTTTTTGTCTTACAGTCATAACTTGTCCCCAGTTAACAATGCACTAGTATATTTTCTTCATTCAGATAATTGGTGTGACTTCTTACTCCTATTTGATTGATACAGATGTGTTTCTACACACCCATATTGATAAATGTCCCTCCTTTCTCTTCAAATCTCTTGAATTATCTAGCCAATTCTCCTGTGCCATTCTTATACTTGTTGGCCAGGCTTTACTGTGATTTTCATGTTTACAAATGACTTTACCAATCCTTGATCAACTGCTGATGTTTCTTTAACATATTCTTGAAAGCATGTAACGCCATAGTAAACATTGCATTTTATCATGCAGCAGTAGAATTTTCCTTTATCCATTATTTCAGTGTCAGCACTGTCACTGAAATAACTTCTGTCACCATTATGGGTTGAAACTTCACCAAAACACACAAAAAGGAACCACAGTGAAGGAAGCAGGATATAATACAGAACACACAATTCAGAAGGAAAAGAATATTATTACCAATATGTAAAGAAATAAAATAATTTCAGGCTATGATGGAATCAAGAAAAATTTTAGCAAGTTGCTAGAAATCAGAGCCAACCATAAGTAAAAGTTGGGGCAGGAAACGATTGGGGAGGCTTTTGCTATTATAGACATGTATTATGACATTGCTACTTTAGTTTTAAGTGCAGTGAAAATGGGTTTTATAACCAAGAAAATGACCACAAGATCTGTTTGAAACTGTTGTGTGTGAGAGGTATATTAAGCCTTCAAGCAGAGATGTTAATTTGGCTTTTAAGTGTAGGTTTCTGGGGAACAAGTAAGGGGTCAAAATTGTATATATACATTCTATCAAGCAGTTAACTAAGCATAGTTACACAGAATGACTATAAATAATATATAATGCATTTCTGATATTGATTTCCAATGCCTTGCCAGAAAGAAACTGTTAGGTTGGTTCTGCTCTGGTGCAGGCAGAATTTGCCTTTCCTTGCCTACACTTGGTGGTTTTCTTCCTAGGTATCCCATACTATTTTCATTTATATCAGCTTATTTTGAATCTTTGTTTCCTGGCACATAACAACTGTTTTACTTGCTTAAAGAAAAAGTAATTTCTAGAAGTAGAACGATTATTAATAGCTTCACAAAAAGGTCTTTCTTCTGATAATACATGAGTTAAGCTCTTATTCTTTGAGTTTTTTTTTCTTTTCTTTTCTTTTCTTTCTTTTTTTTTTTTTTTTTTTGAGGTACGTGGGCCTCTCACTGTTGTGGCCTTTCCAGTTGTGGAGCACAGGCTCTGGACGCGCAGGCTCAGCGGCCACGGCTCACGGGCCCAGCCGCTCCGCGGCATGTGGGATCTTCCCGGACCGGGGCACGAACCCGTGTCCCCTGAATCGGCAGGCGGACTCTCAACCACTGCGCCACCAGGGAAGCCCCTAGGTTTTATTTTTTTTGTAGGGTCAGCTTGGCTATATAACTATGACTCCTCTGTGCTTCTGGGTTTTCCCCATGATGAATTACAGAGTAAGATTATGAGCATTTCCAGTGTATGAGAAAGCAACTTTTTGACTGAGTCTTAACTGAAAAGCAGTTCCTGCTACTGACCAGGAATATGAAAGTAATTATATTTTGTCTGTTTTATTATTTAAATTCCATGTGTGCAGCAATCCTGTATTTTGCTATGCAATCACTTCACATAGTAAAATGGGAGTTCTATTATCCACAAATCCAAAACAAATATCTCTCAGTGGTAGTTAAGCAAATTTCCATGGTGATGGTAAACTTGTAGAACTCATTTCTCATTAAGGGTGATCACAAGTTTAAATATTCAGATAGCCTGTTTTACTTCCAGGTACTGAAAGAGGCACTCTAAAAAAATTTCTTGAGAATGTAGGAGAGTTAATAGGCCCTCTGATAAAAAAGGTGTGCTATATCCTTACAACAGCTTCCTGAAAAGGGTCAAGTTTTCCTTTATCAGTTTTTATTAGTTGAAATCCCTCAGTTATAAATTAAAAATCTTAGGGCTTCCCTGGTGGCGCAGTGGTTGAGAGTCTACCTGCCGATGCAGGGGACACGGGTTCTTGTCCCAGTCCAGGAAGATCCCACATGCCGTGGAGCAGCTAGGCCCGTGAGCCATGGCTACTGAGCCTGCGCGTCTGGAACCTGTGTTCCTCAACGGGAGAGGCCACAACAGTGAGAGGCCCACGCACCGCAAAAAAAAAAAAAAAAAAAAAAAAAAAAAAAAATCTTGGACCTAATTACTAAATACACACATTACACACAAGCACACATCCTAACTCCACCACACTCAATTCCATATATGTTGTTTTAGTTACCATCAGATATACTTTCTTCTCACTTTTATTAATTAGGATTTTAAAAACTTGGCAGTAGACAATAAAGCTTATTAAGCCTTGTCTAATTTTCCTTGAAAACAAGACAGTTTGTATCCAAGATATGCTGCATTTGAAAAATTGATTCACAGCTACAAATACAGACTTAGTTTCCTAAGAGTTCTTTGTATTTGTCAAAATAAAGTAAGGAAAATCATATAATATATAATATGCTGTGCTTACCTTTATTTTATTACAGTTCATTAAAATAAATGTAAGTATAAACACTATTAACTAGGATTGCTCATTTTTCATTTAAAGTCAAATAATTATAAATCAAGGAGTTTATTGAGTAGAGCACATTGTAATTTTCATGCATTAACAGATGCTACAGTGTGACAATGTGAATCTTTAGTGAAACATCATCCCTCTGTGTGTATGTGTGAAAATATGAATGAAAATATTTCCATAAATATCAGAGTAATGGGTACAGATGCCTCGTTAAAATTGATACAGCACATCTGTATCTTTGTAACTTTAAAAAATTTTGCTTTTGAATTGAAATTGTTTTACAATATGTTGATTTATTTCTTTCACATTTTTTTAAACATCTTTAGTGGAGTATAATTGCTTTACAACGGTGTGTTAGTTTCTGCTTTATAACATAGTGAATCAGCTATACATATATCCCCATATCTCCTCCCTGTTGCGTCTCTCTCCCACCCTCCCTGTCCCACTCCGCTAGGTGGTCATAGAGCACCAAGCTGATCTCCCTGTGCTATGCGGCTGCTTCCCACTAGTTATCTATTTTACATTTGATAGTGTATATATGTCCATGCCACTTTCTCACTTTGTCCCAGCTTACCCTTCCCCCTCCCCATGGCCTCAAGTCCATTCTCTAGTAGGTCAGATTTTGAATGGCTGGTCATTGCAATATTCTGTTGAAAATATTAGGAGGATTTCAAATCACCAGACAATCGTTATGAGAAGAAAGACAACCTTTCTTTCCTCTTCAATAATTATTCACTATTATTTGATATGATTTATCTGCTCTGTTCAGTGTTCTGACAATTGTGGCACTCTGCCATGTTCATGTCACTTTTCAGTAAGATGAAATTTTGAAGAGCAAGGTACCATTTTTCTAGCTTTGATTCATAAGATGTAAAGAATATTATCATATGTCTAAAACTTTGTTTCAGAATATATTTCAAATTATTTTAGGGGATATATCCAGAATTGAAGAATGAAGCAATAACACATGGTCAATAATTATAAATCATATTTATAAATGGAGAGTGTCTAGTAGATTTTAGGAAATAATTTACTTAAAAAATTGTCATATTTAAATCCTTTCTTTAATGAGACAAACATTAGTTAAATTTATTTTAAACATATGATGTTAGCTATAGAAACTATTCTTTTTTTTAGTAGATCTTTATTGGAGTATAATTATTTCACAAAACTGTGTTAGTTTCTGTTGTACAACAAAGTGAATCAGTTATATGTATACACATGTCCCCATATCCCCTCCCTCTGAGCCTCCTTCCAACTCTCCCTATCCCACTCCTCTAGGTCATCGCAAAGCACAGAGCTGATCTCCCTGTGCTATGCTACTGTTTCCCACTAGCTAACTATTTTACATTCGGTAGTGAATGTATGTCAATGCTACTCTCACTTAGCCCCAGCTTTCCCCTCCCACCCCATGTCCTCAAGTCCATTCTCTATGTCTACCTCTTTATTCTTGCCCTGCCACTAGGTTTATCAGTACCATTTTTTTTTTTTTAGATTCTATAAGTATGTGTTAGCATATGGTGTTTGTTTTTCATTTTCTTACTAACTTCACTCTGTATGACAGACACTAGGTCCATCCACCTCACTAGAAACAACTCAATTTTGTTTCTTTTTATAGCTGAGAAATATTCCATTGTATATATGTGCCACAACTTCTTTATCTATTCATCTGTCGATGGACATTTAGGTTGCTTCCATGTCCTGACTATTGTAAATAGTGCTGCAATGAACATTGTGGTACATGCCTCTTTTTGAATTATGATTTTCTCAGGGTATATGCCCAGTAGTGGCATTGCTGGGTCGTATGGTAGTTCTATTTTTAGTTTTATAAAGAACCTCCATACTGTTTTCCATAGTGGTTGTATCAATTTACATTCCCACCAACAGTGTAGGAGAGTTCCCTTTTCACCACACCCTTTCCAGCATTTATTGTTTCTAGATTTTTTGATAATGGCCATTCTGACCGGTGTGAGATGATACATCATTGTAGTTTTGATTTGCACTTCTCTAATAATTAGTGATTTTGAGCATCCTTTCATGTGCCTCTTGGCCATCTGTACATCTTCTTTGGTGAAATGTCTATTTTGGTTATCCGCCCATTTTTTGATTGGGTTGTTTGTTTTTTTGATACTGAGCTCCATGAGCTGTTTGAATATTTTGGAGATAAATCCTTTGTCCATTGTTTCATTTGCAAATATTTTCTCCCAATCTGAGTGTTGTCTTTTCATTTTGTTTATGGTTTCCTTTGCTGTGCAAAAGCTTTTAAGTTTAATTAGGTCCCATTTGTTTATTTTTGTTTTTTTTCCATTACTCTAGGAGGCGGTCACAAAAGATCTTGCTGTGGTTTATGTCAAAGAGTGTTTTTCCTATGTTTTCCTCTAAGAGTTTTATAGTGTCTGGCCTTACCTTTAGGTCTTTAATCCATTTGGAGTTTATTTTGGTGTATGGTTTTAGGTAGTGTTCTAATTGCATTCTTTTATGTAGCTGTCAAATTTTCCCAGCACCACTTATTGAAGAAGCTGTCTTTTCTCCATTGTATGTTCTTGCCTCCTTTGTCGTAAATTAGGTGATCATATGTGTGTGGGTTTATCTCTGGGCTTTCTATCCTGTTCCATTGATCTACATTTCTGTTTTTCTGCCAGTACCATAGTGTCTTGATTACTGCAGCTTTGTAGTATAGATTGAAGTCAGGGAGCCTGATTCCTCCCACTCTTTTGTCTTTCTCAAGGTTGCTTTGGCTCTTCAGGGTCTTTTGTGTTTCCATATGAATTGTAAATTTTTTTGTTCTAATTCTGTGAAGAATGCCATTGGTAGTTTGATAGGGATTGCATTGAATGTGTAGATTGCTTTGGGTAGTACAGTCATTTTCACAGTATTGATTCTTCCAAACCAAGAATATGGTATATTTCTTCATCTGTTTATGCCATCTTTGATTTCTTTCAACAGTGTTTTATAGTTTTGTGAGTGTAAGTCTTTCACCTCCTTAGGTAGGTTTATTACTAGGTATTTCATTCTTTTTGTTGTGATGGTAAATGGGATTGCTTCCATGATTTCTCTTTCTGATTTTTCGTTGTTAGTGTATAGGAATGCCAGAGATTTCTGTGCATTAATTTTCTATCCTGCTACCTTACCAAATTAGCTTTAGTAGTTTTCTGATGGCATCTTTAGGATTTTCTATGTATCGTATCATGGCATCTGTAAATAGTGACAGTTTTACTTCTTTTTTCCCAATTTGTATTCCTTTTATTTCCTTTTCTTCTCTGATTGCCGTGGCTAGGACTTCCAAAACTAAGTTGAATAATAGTGGTGAGAATGGACATCCTTGTCTTGTTCCTGATCATAGTGGAAATGCTTTCAGTTTTTCACCATTGAGTATGTTTGCTGTGGGTTTGTCATATATGGCCATTATTATATTGAAGTAGGTTCCCTCTATGCCCATTTTCTGGAGAGTTTTTATCATAAATGGGTGTTGAATTTTGTCAAAAGCGTTTTCTGCATCTATTGAGATAATCATATGGTTTTTATTCCTTTCGTTAATTTGGTGTATCACATTGATTGATTTGCATATTTGAAGAATCCATGCATCCCTAGGATAAATCCCACTTGGTCATGGTGTATGATCCTTTTAATATGTTGTTAAATTCTGTTTGTTAGTATTTTGTTCAAGATTTTTGCATCTATGTTCATCAGTGATATTGGTCTATAATTTTCTTTTTTGGGAATATCTTTTTCTTATTTTGGTGGCTTCATAGAATGAATTTGGGTGTGTTCTTTCCTCTGCAATTTTTTGGAAGAGTTTGAGAAGGATCAGTGTTAGTTCTTCTCTAAATGTTTGATAGAATTCTCCTGTGAAGCCGTCTGGTCCTGGACTTTGGTTTGTGGAAGATTTTTAATTACAGTTTCAATTTCATTACTTGTGATAGGTCTGTTTATATTTTCTAATTTTTCTTGGTACAGTCTTGGAAAATGTACCTTTCTAAGAATTTGTCCATTTCTTCGTGGTTCTCCATTTTATTGGCATATAGTTGTTTCTAGTAGTCTCTTATAATCCTTTGTATTTCTGCCATATCAGTGTGATTTCTCTGTTATCATTTCTAATTTTATTGACTTGCATCCTCTCCCTTTTTTTCTTGATGAGTCTGGCTAGGGGTTTATCAATTGTGTTTATCTTCTCAAAGAACAAGCTTTTAGTTTTATTGATCTTTGCTGTTGTTTTTTTCATTTCTATTTCATTTATTTCTGCTCTGATCTTTATGATTTCTTTCCTACTACTGACTTTCAGTTTTCTGTTCTTCTTTCTCTAGTCGTTTTAAGTGTAGGCTTAGATTGTTTATTTGAGATTTTTCTTGTTTCTTGAGGTGAGACTGAATTTCTATGAACTTCCCTCTTACAACTGCTTTTGCCACGTCCCATAGGTTTTGGGTCCTCATGGTTTCATTGTCATTTGTTTCTATGTATTTTTTAATTTATTCTTTGATTTCTTCAGTGATCTCTTGGTTATTTAGTAGTGCACTGTTCAGCCTCCATGTATTTGTGTTGTTTACAATTTTTTTTTCCTGTAATTGATTTCCAATCTCATAACTTGTGGTCAGAAAAGATGCTTGATACAATTTCAATTCTCTTAAATTTCCCAAGGCTTGTGACCCAAGATGTGATGTATCCGGGAGGATGTTCCATGTGCACTTGAGAAGAAGTATATTCTACCACTTTTGGGTGGAATGTTCTATAAATATCAATTAGATCTGGTCTATTGTGTCATTAAAAGCTTGTGTTTCATTGCTACTCCAGCTTTCTTTGGATTTCCATTTTCATGGAATATCTTTTTCCATCCCTTCACTTTCAGTCTGTATGTGTTCCTAGGTCTGAAGTGGGTCTCTTGTAGACAGCATATATATGGGTCCTACTTTCAGATCCATTCAGCTAGTCTGTGTCTTTTGGTTGGGGCATTTAATCCATTTATATTCAAGGTTATTAGCAATATGTCTGTTCCTATTACCATTTTCTTAATTGTTTTGTGTTTGTTTTTGTAGGTCTTTTTCTTCTCTTGTGTTTCCCACCTTTTGAAGTTTCTTTAGCATTTGTTGTAAAGCTTGATTGGTGGTGTTGAATTCTCTTAGGTTTTGCTTTTCTGAGAAGCTTTTGACTTCTCCATCTAATCTGAATGAGATCCTTGCTGGGTAGAGTAATCTTGGTTGTAGGTTTTTCTCATTCATCTCTTTAAGTGTATCCTGTCACTCCCTTCTGGCCTGCAGAGTTTCTGCTGAAAAATCAGCTGATAACCTTATGGGGATTACTTTGTATGTTTTTTGTTTTGTTTTGTTTTTCCCTTGCTGATTTTAATATTTTTTCTTTGAATTTAATTTTTAATAGTTTAATATGTGTCTTAGTGTGTTTCTCCTAGGGTTTATCCAGTATGGGACTCTCTGTGCTTCCTGGACTTGGGTTACATTTCCTTTCCCTTGTTAGGGAAGTTTTCCATTACAATCTCTTCAAACATTTTCTCAGACCCTTTCTTTTTCTTTTCTTTATCTGAGACCCCTATAGTTCAAATACTAGTGCAATTAGCATTGTCCCAGAAGTCTCTGAGATTGTCTCCAATTCTTTTGTTTTTTCTTTATTCTGCTCCTCAGCAGTTATTTCCACCATTTTGTCTTCCAACTCACATATTCGTTCTTCTGCCTCCATTATTCTGTTATTGACTCCTTCTAGTGTATTTTTCATTTCAGTTATTGTGTTGTTCATCTCTGTTTGTTGTTTAATTCTTCTAGATATTTGTTAAACATTATTTTGTATTTTCTCACTCTGTGCCTCCATTCTATTTCTGAGATTCTGGATCATCTTTAGTACCATTACTCTGAATTCTTTTTTAGGTAGATTGCCTATTTCCTCTTCATTTATTTGGTCTTGTAGGTTTTTACCTTGCTCCTTCTTCTCTGACATATCTTTTTGCCATCTCATTTTTTTCTTTTTTTTTTTTTATGAGTGGGATTGTGTTCTTGCCTTACTGGTTGTTTGGCCTGAGGCTTCCAACACTGGAGTTTGTAGGCTGTTGGGTAGAGCTGAGTCTTTGTGCTGAGATTATGACCTCTGGAGTCCTCATTCTGATGAATATTCCCTGGGGTCTGAGGTTCTCTGTTAGTCCAGTGGTTCGGACTCGGAGCTCCCACCACAGGAGCTTTGGCCTGACCCCCAGCCCATGAACCAAGATCCTCCAAGCTGTGTGGGGTGGAAAAAAAAAAAAAACGAAAACAAAGACAAATGGAGAACAATTAAAAAGTAAAAAATAAAATTAGAATAGGAAACTAAAAGATATGTTAGAAAAAAATAAAAAAAGTATATAGATGAAACAACAACCAAAAGGTAAAACAGAACCACAATAGTAAAAGAGGAGAAAAAAAAAAGGTAGAAAAGGCCTTGGCTGTAGAGCACATGGCCTAGGCAGGGTGACGTTTGGGTGGTGGTTGGAGCCTATGCTTAGGACCCACAGGGCTGGAAAAGGCCCTGGGAGGTTTGGGGGGTGTGGCTTAGGCTCAACAGAACAGAAGGTACCCAGGCATGCCTCCCACCTCTGGTCTCAGAGAGTGAGGGACCCCAACTGGGAGCCCAGCAGTCTTCCTGGGCTCGAGTGGGCAGGGCAAATACCCTCCACTCCTCTCTTGTTCCTCTGGTCCTGGAGGTCCCCTCCCACCTGCCTCTCCAGATCTCCTCAGCCTCCCTCCTATGGCCCCAGGGCCCATGCAGCCTGGAGGGGGCTTTGTAGGGTGGGGGACCAGCCTGGGAGCTCAGCAGGTTCCCTGGGCCATAAAGAAAAATATTACAATATTATAGTCTGTTCCTAAAGGCTTTTCACAAATATGAAAATATTTTAATATTTTTTATTTTAAATACTTAAAGCATTATACATAAAATATTTAAAATATAATATTATATGTGTTGTATTTTAAATATGTGTTATTTAAATTTGGTTATTATAATTAGGATATATTAATAAATAGGCTAGTAAATCTCCTTAACTCTCCCAAATAGTTGTTTCTCTCTGTTTTGTCATTTCTAAATAATTACAGCCTTTTCAAAAATTTTTGTCATTGATTTTGGTAAAAATGTCAATTATGTCTGTGCTTATAAAAATCAGTTACATCAACAAATGCTGAATTGTGGAGTTCTCAGTAGAGGAACAAAGGCAAAGATGAACCCTACCATCTGAACTTGTTAAGGATCTAAAAGGGGGAGTGTATATGGAAGGGCAGCACAATTACAAAGATGTATGTTTTTTAAAGTACCTAAAATCCATAATCTAATATCTCTATTTAAAAAATAAGCATATTATACTGGGCTTCCCTGGTGGCACAGTGGTTAAGAATCTGCCTGCCAATGCAGGGGACACGGGTTCGAGACCTGGTCCAGGAAGATCCCACATGCCGTGAAGCAAATAAACCCGTGCGTCACAACTACTAAGCCTGTGCTCCAGAGCCCGCATGCCACAACTACTGAACCCATGTGCCACAACTACTGAAGCCCACGTGGCTAGAGCCTGTGCTCTGCAACAAGAGAAGCCACCGCAATGAGAAGCCTGCACACTGCAACGAAGAGCAGCCTCCACCCAGCGCAGCTAAAGAAACCCTGCGAGCAGCAACAAAGACCCAATGCAGCCAAAAATAAATAAATTTATATTTAAAAAAAAGCATACTATAGAAATTAAAAAAAAACAGGAAAGCTGGATCTACATGGCAAATCTACAAATTCCCATTCCATAGCAATAATAACTGCATTAATATATTTGAAGATAAATTATATTCCAATAATTGTGTTAATGTTTAAAATGTCCTGACCTCAGTGGTTTTGTCTCAGGCAACATGTTACTTTTGGTAGTTTTGGTGCAGAGAAGGAACACACATTTCACGCAAAGCATGTTTATCAATTCATAAATTATCTGCATTGTAAATTATCTACAGGTGTTGAGGGCACTCCTTCAGTAGCCAGACACTTGACTGTAGACATCGCATTATCTTAAAAGATTTAATTAATGATGATGTGACTTTGGTAGGCAGAATTCTAAAATGACCCCCAATGAACATGAATCTTGTAAAATCTCCTACCCTTTTTGAGTGTGGGTGAACCTCTGGATATGATATCACTTCTGTGATTATGTGACATTATAAGCAGAGTTGACTTTAAGAAAGGAAGATTATCTGGATGAGCCTAATATCATAATTACATGAGCACTTTAAAATCAGAGTGTTTTCTTCTATTGGAGGCAAAATAAATAAATACATTCATCATTATCTCGTGGAAAATAAGATATTTCGAAGCCAATTGATTAATGTTACATTCCTGTTTAACTACTATAACTTAAGTTACCCATGTAGAATATTCTATCATTTATAGCATACAGTTACAGTATTGTAGCTCATAAACGTTTGTGATACCTAATTTGTACTCCCCAGAGGACCTAGTGAAAATCTATAAAAGTAATTAATGATTATATTTATATCAAGCTATTATGAGATATGACAGATATTTTTTTCAAATGTGAATGTTTATATATAGACTATGTAAACTTACAGAATAATCTGATAAAAATTTTTAGTGAAGTTGAAAATATTTAGTATTATACATCATATAAGATAAACTCATAAAAGGATATATGTGTTTATACGAATATAAATATATATGTATATATACTTTAAATGAAAAAAATATATATGCCTTTAATTAATTTTCCCAACTTTTTGGTCTATAATTTCCTGTTGAGAATTTATGTTCCTGTCCCTCACTAAATACTGCTAACCTGACAGCAACCTATTCTGCTGTCTTTCTGTTGATATGATATACACTGGAATTCAGTAGCTCATACCCACAAGATTGATGATATAGTTATTCAGGGTTTTTTGGAAGTTTTCAGGTTATAAGCTAGCTGGGAAGGACAAATCTACCCAGTCTATTACCTCAGACATGTTTTAATAACTATAAAAGTCTTCATGCTCTCCAGGAGGCCATGTTCTTTTATGGAGGCTGATTTGACAAGCTGCAGAGAATTTTCTATGATGTTTGGATTTCTGCTTTCAAGCACTGAGGTGGACTTTAAAAGTTTTTTTTTTCTTTTCCTTAGTATGTTTAAGAGAAATCTAATTCTAAAGTGCTTTCATTTCATTTTGTGAGTCCTGTTCCATTATGAACATTACTTTCAGAGAGTCTTCATATTTTCCATATTTATGTATAATAGTTTATGATAATTATAATCATGTTACTCTTTCACTCCCAAAACCCTTGCCTTGATATCGATATTGTAGTGATAGCAGTGGACTTGAGATGCCCTGATATATTATTTTTCATCTGTGTTTCCTCCTACATTCAAAAAGTCTGAAATATTAGATTAGCACATATAGTGTTAAAAAGCTTTCCTTTTCTCATTTATTTGGCTTTCTTTTACTCTTTGTCTGTTACCTCATTTTCTGAGTTAGATCTTACCCTTTTCTTCTCCTTTCTTTTCTCAGTGTCATAACAATGCTACAAACTTACTTTATATCCAATTATCTCAATCATGTTTCCCAAATTCTCAAATGTTATTTGTCTTATTCATCATATATGTATTGAATATGGGTTCAAAATCTTTGCTCTATATGGCATCAATACAGAAAAAGAGCCAGCTTTTATCATCATATCATCATCATTAATATAAAATATCTAGAGTTCTTTGCAAACTATCTCCCCAATTTCCTTTTTTATAATTATTGAAGAACAGTATTATCTTCTAGTCAGGCCACTTTAGATACCTCCTATACCACTCAAATTTCTTTGCTGTTGCCTTGATTCTTATTATTACCTGCCCTTCATCTTTATGTTCTATGTCCTTTTGTACACTTTACCCTTTCAGCCAGCAGGGAGTCAACAAAAACAAGCATCATAAATAATACTGGTTTGACCAAAAAATTCGTTCTGTTCGGTTTTCCCGTAAGATGGCTCTGGTAGTGCTTAGTTGTCTTTAACTTCATTTGAAACAATTTTGTTAGACTGTATTGTGACAGCGGTCATATCCATGTGTATTTAAAGAAAAACATCAAAATTGGTGAATTTTTGCGTAGCTATTTTAATATTGAAGATGGAAGGAAAAAAGTAACATTTTCAGCAAATTATGCTTTATTATTTCAAGAAAGGTAAAAATGCAACTGAAACGCAAAAAAGATTTGTGCAGTATATGGAGAAGGTGCTGTGACTGATCAAATGTGTCAAAAGTGGTTTGCGATATTTCATGATGGAGATTTCTTACTGGACGATGTTCCATGGTCGGGTAGACCAGTTGAAGTTGATAGTGATCAAATTGAGACATTAATTGAGAACAATCAACGTTATACCACATGGGAGATAGCCAACACACTCAAAATATCCAAATCAAGTATTGAAAATCATTTGCATCAGCTTGGTTATGTTAATCACTTTGATGTTTGGGTTCCATATAAGCAAAAAAACCCTTGTTGACTGTACTTCCACATGCAATTCTCTACTTAAATGTAACAAAAATGTTCCATTTTTAAAACAAATTGTGACAGGTGATGAAAAGTAGATACTGTACAGTAATGTGGAACAGAAGACATAGTGGGGCAAGAGAAATGAACCACCACCAAACACCAAAGGCTGGACTTCATCCAAAGAAGGTGATGCTGTGTATATGGTGGGATTGGAAGGGTGCCGTCTATTATGAGCTCCTTCCAGAAAACCAAATGATTAATTCCAACAAGTACTGCTCCCAATTAGACCAACTGAAAGCTGCACTTGATGAAAAGCGTCCGGGATTACTCAACAGAAAACGCATAATCTTCCATCAGGATGAGGCAAGACCACATGTTTCTTTGATGACCAGGCAAAAACTGTTAAAGCTTGGCTCGAAGTTCTGATTCATCCACCGTATTCATCAGACATTGCATCTTCGGATTTCCATTCATTTCGGTCTTTACAAAATTCTCCTAATGGAAAAAATTTTGATTGCCTGGAAGACGGTAAAAGGCACCTGCAACAGTTCTTTGCTCAAAAAGATAAAAAGTTTTATGAAGATAGAATTATGAAATTGCCTGAAAAATGGGAGAATGTAGTGGAACAAAATGGTGAATATATTGTTCAATAAAGTTCTTGGTGAAAATGAAAAATGTGTCTTATATTTCTACTTAAAAACAAAAGGAACTTTTGGGACAAACAATATTTCATCTCTTTAGGAATTGTTCTGTGTTAATTTCTGTACCCAAATGTCTCCTGTTTTATTTATTTTTATTTATTTATTTATTTTTGCGGTATGCGGGCCTCTCACTGTTGTGGCCTCTCCCATTGTGGAGCACAGTCTCCGGACGCGCAGGCTCAGCGGCCATGGCTCACGGGCCCAGCTGCTCCGTGGCATGTGGGATCTTCCCGGACCGGGGCACGAACCCGTGTCCCCTGCATCGGCAGGCGGACTCTCTACCACTGTGCCACCAAGGAAGCCCTCCTGATTTATTTCTTATTTCCAAAATTAATTTATTACACATTATGTTTTAGTGCCTAAAACATATGTGTTCTCGATGTATTAAATAGTTATTCCATGTTATAGATTTTATCATGTCTCTACTACCCCTTCCCCCCACCCCATCAACAAATGTCAACTCATGAAAACCATCTCTCTCTCTCTCTCTCTCTCTCTATATATATATATATAGTGTGTGTGTGTGTGTGTGTGCCTCTGTCACCAGAACAAAGCAAGGGGAAATCATATATTCTGAAATAAATAATAAATTTATTTTCTGCTAAAGCATGACTTTATTCATGATATATTGATCTTTCTAATTTTTTTCAACTGAGACTTTTCTGAAATTTTAATTTGAAATTTAGACAAAAATCTTGTGGTGTGTCTAATGCTTTTCACTTCATAGTATAAGAAACTTTGCTACTACTAGATGATAATGGAAAAATTTATAATAAAAAAGCATTTCCAATAAATTTGTAGTTTTGGTAATAAAACTCATATGGCTCTTGAAGTGAGATTAACCATTAGTTTTAAAGAAATAAAACCTGAGCTTCCCTGGTGGTGCAGTGGTTGAGAGTCTGCCTGCCGATGCAGGGGACACGGGTTCGTGCCCCGGTGCGGGAAGATCCCACATGCCACGGAGCAGCTAGGCCCGTGAACCATGGACACTGAGCCTGCATGTCCGGAGCCTGTGCTCCGCAATGGAAGAGGCCACAACAGTGAGAGGCCCGCGTACAAAGAAATAAAACCTATTACATAGAGATTATGTCATGTTTAATCAAAGAGTGGAACCAATATCTTTTAAAACCTTTATTTGAAATCCTATAAAGTCTACAATGTGGTGGAATTTTATAAAGTTTACTAGAAATAATCAAAATCAATAAAATTGTCCTCTGGAGGGCTATTCACCAAAATTCACATATGGTGACATAGTAAAAAATGTTGTTGAACACTATTTAAAATTGAATCAGACTAATTCCAAGAATGTTTTCCCTGATCCAAATTTTATTCTAAAAAATGACTATGATATTTTACAGAAACAACCATGAAAATTAAGGGTTGTCAAATAAGGTGTAATTAGATTCTGAAACTTAATAATAATATTATTGTTTAAAAAGTCTATCTCAAAGAAATAACACAGTGAGTTGAAGCAACAAAGTTTTTTCGTATTTTACTTTGTTATTGTTCCAACTCAGTATATAAATTCCTTGAGATGGCATTTTTTAAAGAAAAATATATTATCTTGAAAATCTGATTATTTTCCCTAGGGATATTAAGGATCATTGATAAGGAAACTTAAAGTTAGTTTAGTCTAATGGGTAACAGAGATATACTAAATATGGATGACTGCCTGTGGTTTCAAACAAAAATATAATATCTCAATTTATGGACACGAAGTTCATTTGTGATTTAAAAATATAAAAATTATATTTATTAGAAAAATAAAAGCTATGAAGACAGGAGTAGTTAACCTGGTCAGAGCATGTAAATAGCTCTACCTTAGGGAAGATAATTTATCCAGTTCCACTAACTTTCAGAATATTAATTGCTCATAAATGTTCATGAATTTATGTGTTACATTAATAGACTTATTTGAGCGTGCACAAATTATTCATTATTCAACTGCCAGTAATTATGCTGCAGATTTTTCATTCTATACTTCTGCACATTATGTCAGCTAACCAATCTGAGGCCTTGTCATTAAAATTCGGAATTCTGCGTTTAAATATAAGGAAAGTAGTTACTATAATAATTGTAATTCACTTTTTCTTTATTTTCAAAGTGAGGAGAAATGCAAGATATGTTGGAAGATTTGTATGCAAGCAGTGATAATTAGGAATATAATTTAAATTTTTCCTGTGTGGATAAAAATTGTTTAAAATTTATATTTTTGCTCATTCAATAGCATTTACATGGTTATTATGAATGTTTAAAGGATAGGTATTGAAAAAAGCATGTTAATTTAAATATATATGGAAAAACAATCCATTGAAGTACTAAGTAAGATATTTGTTATTATACATTTTACTTCCTTACATACCAAAATTGTTTCAAAATTATCCTCCTATAGAAAAGAAAACCTTTTATGTATAATTAAATGTTTAAACAAAAAAAGGAATTTTGGAAAGGATAAAAATAAACATATTAGTATTTATGCGTGCTTTAATTGTATAATAGTGGATGTGAAATAAAACAATAAGAATTAGTCCTATTTATGACATTATTTTAATAATGTAGTCATGGAACTGATAACCTCTGATAATCTGTTAGCTTCTGTTCAGAACTCTGATGAAAAGAATAGTGTTATTCTGTATCATTAAATTATACCCACATGTTCAATAAGGTTTTATTCTGCAGCCTTTAACACAGTGGTGTCAGCTACCGTATAGCTAAGGGATATCTTTGATTAGCCTCTTCATTTTTTTTTTTCTATCTCTGGCCTCCTGAAATACAAGCCTTGTGCCCTCTGGCCTGTTCCACTGCAACCATTATTCAAGTAAAAGCAAATGCATATCATCAAGGAAACCTGTATGTAATACATGCCACTGTGTTTTAATAAAAACACTTAATATCGACAAGCCATAAAATTTTATTTCTGGACCAATCACGTGTAGAACAGGTATTTATTTTGTGTTAAAATACTCTGAGGGGCATTTCTTATGTTATTCCATTGCCTCCCATCTTAAAAGACCTAAAGGAATATAAGTTCCTTAATGGTGTAATGCTTACACCATTGTAAAGAAATTATACTCCAATAAAGATGTAAAAAAAATGGCTATAGAAAATTTTGTTTTTAAAATATGATGCCAGGTAGAATATGCAATATCTAGCAATTAATATTTCTTTATTTTTTACCTTCCCAATTACAAGGAAAACTCCTTGAGGGCAAAGACTTTTTCTCTCTTGCTCTCTACAGTATTTCTAACACAATGGATGCAAGCAATAACTATTTCTGAATTAAATAATTAATTAATTCCATTATGCTAATATGTGCTTCTGATATTTACATGATAGTTTTACATAAACCTTTATTCTGTAAACCTTAGATTTCATTTAACAAGTGCTGTGGTCTGAATGTTTCTGTCCCTCCAAAATTCAAATGTTGAAATCCTAAACCCAATGTGGTAGTATCAGAAGGTGGGCCCTTTGGGAGGCATTTAGGTCATGATGGTGGAGCCCTCATGAATGGGATTGGTGCATTTAAGAGAGATCCTGGTCCTGCCCACATGTGAGGACACAGCAAGAAGGTGTGATTATGAACCAAGAAGAGGGCTCTCACCAGAATATGACCATGTTAGCACCTTGATCTTGGACTTTCCAACTACCAGAACTGTGAGAAATACATTTGTATTGTTTTAAGCTATCCAGTCTGTGATATTTTGTTACAGCAGCCTGAATGAACTAAGACAGAAAGTATTTTTCATTTGTATATTTTCTAGATCCCAGCTGTTGAATGCAAACTATTCTTGAATTACCAGTATTTATTTGTGATTTAAATACTACACAGTATTCTCTATAACACATTTTTCTTTTTCAATACCCAAAGCAGTAAACTATAAAATGAGGATACAGTCCCTGCAAATAGTCTTGCATTGTGACAATAATCTCTGTAATTCTTCTTCTGATGTTATACCCCTTTTTTGCTTACCATTTTTGCTTGGAGGTAGAAGAAGCAGAAATTGAGATTGTTTCCACTTAACTCATCATTCCAAAATAATTGTTCAAAAGAATAAGGTAGGGATCCTATCAGTTATTACTCATTGCTAATCTTATAGAATTCTGACACTTGGGAAATCAGTCAAGGATAGGTCTGCAATCTCTCTCTATCCACTGTTGATAGATTGGTCTCTGTCTCCTCCTCTTAAGTAATTTTATAATATTAGGTCATAGAACCCAGCCATCACACTGTGAGGAAGCCCAAGAAACCCTGTGGAGAGACTCACATAGCAAGATATGGAGACCTAAGGAAGATTGCCCAACATAAGCTCCTAGTTGAGAGCCAGTACCAATTTACCAGCCTTGTGAGTGACTAATCTTGGAAGTGGCTATTCCAGCCCAAGTAGAGCTATATAACTTATCACACTGATGCTACATGAAGCAGAGACAAAACATAATTCTGGGTCTTGCCCAAATTGAAGACTTGTGAATAAAATAAGATTAATGATTGTTGCTGTTGTAAGCCACTATATTTTGGAGTTATACAACAATGGATTATCAAAACACCTTTATCATATCATAATCCACTGTTGTGGTTGCTGGATTGTGGTGACATGTTAATCACCAGAGACTAGTATCACCTCAAAGCCAGTATCTATTAATTCCAATAAAGTATTTCATTCCATTTTCTCCAATGTTAAATGGCTATAAGTACTTTTAAGGAAGCTTGGGGAAAGAGTCAGACTACTGACTGCATTGCAAAAGAGACTAAGCTTTCCTTTTATTGAGGGATTCTGAGAATGTAAAAAGACTTGCATCTGAAACAATTAAGAAGCCATAAATTCCTTCTATATCAAGTCACATTAGGTTTCTGCTCATCAGACCTAGAATTTATCCATTAAAATATGCCAAGTGATTTCTTAATAAATTGCCCATCCATCAATATACTTTATTTACTCATTTCTCATTGATTTATTGTGGTGAGTCCACATTACCTGTGAATGTTAAGCATCACCACCAACCTCTGTACTACTTGAATCCCAGTAATCCCATTGAAGCAAGAGCACCCAGTTTCCATGTCAATGTCCCCTGCCATAATCTACTTTGAAGGCAGCCATCACAGAACTTTCCAAGAATGCTCAACTACACATCTATCAATACCCTGATGAAGGAAGTGTCCAGCTGTTCCTCTCAGACTTGTATGGTTAAGAAATGGCTGAGCAATTTAAACATTCGACATGCCCATCTCCCTAAATCTTTGGACTTTTTCCTTTACATTATTCAAGGAAGTCCTGACAATTCATCCTCATAGACTGACATCAAATATTTAGTCCAAGATTTATAGCCAAACTGGCAGAACATTAATGCCACTCCAAGATGCTCAAGCCAATATACAATATTAAGTCTTAATGAATAAATCTATATTGCATTAGTTTTTTTGTGCTCAATAATAAGCTACACAAACTCAAGGGTTTAAAGAACATGCATTTGCTATCTCAAGTTTTCCATGGATCCTCTGGTCCCCAAGCTCTTGCAGGCTATGACTGGAGGCTGCTCAGGTTCTAGAGACAGATGGCAGTCCCCTACCATGTGGCACTCTCCACCTTCTCCATGGTTAGTTCATAACATGACAGTTTGCTTCTTTAAAGCCAGCAAAGAAAATCTCTCGTGTTCTGGTATGCTGACATGAATTTTCACATAATCCAACCTAATCAAAGGTGATCTATCGTCATGTGTGTCATATTCTATTGCTTTAGACACAAATCACAGATGCCTCCCACATTCAAAGGGAGAGGATTTTACAAAACTGAATCACTAGGGGTCACTGTAGGGTGTGGCTGCCATAATATTTATCAGTTGAAGGTTTTCCTCTTATCTAGAGCATAAGCCCCATGAAAGAAAAAACTCTGTTGAAGAAATCAATTAATTCAGCAAAATACTGTCTAAACATATTGTATTATGTGTTTGTTTTATATCTATTCGAACCTTAAAAACTGTAATTTTATATACACTTTTGAGGAAAACCAAAGTGTCTGATTTCCTGAGAGGAATAATGCTATTGAGTTTTGTTTCTTGTTTTTAATCACTATATATTTATAATACATAAAACATAAGAACAAAAATGAAGATCCGATTAGATCAGCAGTTACTGGTTTCTATCAAATTTTATCCGGTATGCATTCCAACAGTATATTTCTCTCTGGCTCCTGACATATACTTGATTTCAATCCTAAAACATCACATATTTTAGCAGGAGTTTAAAATAGTTATCTTCCAGTTAGAATGCAGACAGTGATGGATGCAAGTTGGTTCCCTGGGGACCTTGTTAGAGAAAATCACTCATATGTTCAGTGAGCATTTGAACAAATGGACCTGCTGTTCTACCTAATGCTAGTGCAATTCCTTGATATATGGCCACTGTGTGTGACAATTGTTACTGTCATTTAGTTCAGATACATAACATTTCTAAACTCAAGTCATAAAAGCTGCATATTAATGCTTCTTTAAGGGGTTATCACAAATAAGACAAATAAATGAATAATTCTGGTCCCGGCAGTTACTCAGTTAAAAATAAATGTATGCCCATCACTGAGGAAATTAAGACAACGTTTAATACATTTTTGTATTAAGGCATTGTGGAAAACTCCATTTGAGCATGCCTCCTGGTGGATTCTATTTTTTTAGGCAACAGGTGTTTCATTAGAGGGTTTTGCTGCTGTAGGTAGGACTGTCTAACCATCAGTGAACATGAATCTACTTATGGTTTGTGTAAAGCTGCCAACAATAATTTTAATCTGGCCTTCATGATTTAAAATAAAGCATTTAATCTGATTTCCACTAACAAAATACTAAATATTCCAGGAGATATCTTCGTGGATCAAGCCTAGAGGATGCTTAGGTGTTTAATACAAAACTAAAAATTAAATATCCATGTACATTTATAACAATACAGTTTCCCTAATGGCATTCTTTAAATAGATTCAAATTACAGTTAATCAGATTCCAAAAGGAAAAGGTTTTCAAAGACTTTATCCAGCTATTTAATACCACATTCAGTATTCAAATAAGAAATCATAGAATAATCTAAGTTTTTCTACATTAATAAAAGGGAGTAACAACTAAATAAACCAGAAACTTAAGTAATCCAAAAACTGTGTTTGGCATTAAAATTTGATTTATTCACTTAATTTAAATGAGTATTATTTGAATCCTAGTAATTGAGTACATTACCATAGATTGAAGTCAAAGATGATGAAGAACTTGCCTTTGTATCAATTGATCAGCTATTTTTTCTCCCAGTCAGCACATTATAGTTATTTTCACAAACATAAGACACTCCAGTGGGTTCCCCTGTTTTTTAAAATCTTCTCTTACAAATATTGGGGATGAAAAGGACTCATCCAATAGATTTCAGTAACCTAAAATATTAACAAATAAGTGTTTATGTAATTTTCTATTTTATACATATATGCACAAAATATTTTGAAATACATATTTTTGGGTTATTGGTTGTTTTATAAAATATAAAGGAATCATATTTCAGGTCCACAATTGCGTATCTGGAAACCCTGGGACTAGAGGCAACTATACAACTATGACTAATCTCATTATTCAAAATAGTAAATATACATTTTTAAACCTGAGTTTTCTAAAGTTCTAGTTTAATTAAAAAAACATGATTATTCAATAATAAAACTACTATTTGAATGTCTCAGATATATGAATTTTATGAGATTTACATATATGTAAATGATGTATGTGAGTACATAAGTATTGATATATGAATAAGTATAAAAATTACACATACTTAAAATATATTTACATAGTATTAGTAGTGTCGTGTGAGCTTCAATTGCATTCCATTACTGTGCTCCTTCTATTACTAAGGTTTATGATAATTCTTGCTATGGTGCAATGATGTTGAGACATGTTTCTCATGGTTCATTATATTCTCTTTCTTATCCAACTTATATACATGTGTATGCAGAATATTTTTTTCTGACAGATTGATAGTTATAAAAATATCCCAGGAGAAGTAGACCAGGAGAACATATCTAAACTTCATTTTTAATATAAAATGTATGACTCCTCAGGTATAATATGGATGGGTGGGGATTCAACTAAGAAAACTTAAATTCTTTATATAACAAATTAGGGGGCTTCCCTGATGGCGCAGTGGTTGAGAGTCCGCCTGCTGATTCAGGGGACACGGGTTCGTGCCCCGGTCCGGGAAGATCCCACATGCCACGGAGCAGCTGGGCCCGTGAGCCATGGCTGCTGAGCCTGCACGTCCAGAGCCTGTGCTCCTCAACGGGAGAGGCCACAGCAGTGAGAGGCCCGCGTACCACACACACACAAAAAACAAATTAGGATTTTGAAATAAACAACTGACAGCTCTGGAAGATGAGATTAGAGAACAGGTTTCTGGTTGGAAATGAATTGACCCCAAAATATGGCTGAGGGAGGCCAGAAAGAAAGACAGGTAGAATTTACTGCAAGAAGTTTTCAAGGAAGGCACAAGATTGAGAACAAGATTTAGCAGAACTTTTAGGGCTCATGGAAGTAAATATTCTGTTTATTTCAATCAAATATATAGTAAGGAAAATGGTTGTCATGTAAGTTATTATTAAAACACTGAAGTTACAAAAATTATATAAGATACCATAACTAATGAAATAATGCAATATTTATAAATTAGAATGTAAAACTCTAACTTTATCTATCTCCTTTCCAACATTCCTGAAGTAGATAATTTTAACAGCAAATAATGTTAACAGGGTATATATCTATTTATATAATTTTCTATTTATATATATATATACGCACAAAATATTTTGAAACACATATTTTTGGATTATTGGTTGTTTTATAAAATATAAAGGAATCATATTTCAGGTCCACAATTGCGTATCTGGAAACCTTGGGAGTAGACGTGTTTCAGGATTAAGAATTTTATTCAGATTTCAGAAGGGTGGTATGATGCAAGTAATGATCAGGATTTGTGCAGTGTCCCTTAATCAAACACATCAATATGTCTGCAGTAAAGCATACAGAAATCTACACTAAATAAAGTAAAACAATATTAGGAAGAAACATATCAGTTCAGGTTGTGTTTCATCACCAAATGAGTTTACAGCAAATTACAATGTTGGAAAAAATTCAGTTTTCAGAACTTGGTAGGGGAGAGGTTTTGAAATGCAAGTAAAACATTGTGAACCTACAGATATGTAGTCAGCTCTTCATATCTGCAGGTTCTGCATCTGCGGATTCAACCAACTGCAATGAAAATTATTCAGGGGAGAAAAATTTGAAAGTTTCAAAAAGCAAAACTTTGCACAGGCAACAATTTATATAGCACTTACATTGCATTTACAACTATTTGCATAGTATTTACATTGTATTAGGTATTATAAATAATCTAGAAATGATTTGAAGTATGTGGGAAGATGTGCTAGGCTATGTGCAAATACTACCTCATTTTATATGAGAAATTTGAGTGTCATCGGATTTTGGTGTTTGGGAGAGTGGGGGGATATTTGGGTTGGTGTTCTGGAACCAATCCCCTGGAAGGTACTAAGGGACGACAGTATTACACTGCAACTGGTTTTTCTTACCTAATACATTATGGAAAGTCCTTCATCCTGTTGAATGTAGAATTCAGAAGTTACTTGCATAGTACTAAAAAATTTAATTAAGCATGATTTATTTAACATTTCTCCATTGATGAGCATTTATGACTTTTTTTGTTGTTTTGCTATTATAGATACAGACAAGGATGAAATGTTAGAATTAATTTAAAAATAATATTTATTTGGAAAATATTTATCTGGGTTTACATCAATAGACAAACAATTTGGAAAAGCCTATATTTTAACTAGAAATAATTGTTTTAAAAAAGCCTTTTTATACCTTTATTCCATCTTAAGGGTTGAAGTGATTTAAAACTAGGTTTTAAGTCCCTATGAAAGCAGGTTCATTTCAAGTGTACCCTTAATCCTTTGGTGACGAATTTTGGGCCCCCAGTGTATAAAATTTACCAGATTCCCTTTTTGTTGAAGGGCAAGATACTAACTTTGTCCACCTGTCCCCAATAGCATTGGCAAGAAGGGAACTTCTGCCATGCTGGTGATGCTCTATTTTTTTTTAATGTGTTCATTGATTATATGAGTGTTCACCTTTAGATATTTTATTTAGATGTGCAGTTTTGATTCTAACTCTTTTTGAAGGTGTGGAATACATTAAAAAATGCAAATATTTTCTATTGTTAATTAACAAAAGTTATATCTAAGAGGATTACATGTCTAATTTTTTTCAATTTAGTTGATATAGGATATCAATCACTATAGTTGGAGTTTTGACATGGTGAGAGACGATTCGTTGTACTTAAATTGCATTTCGTGCTTTAGAATGAGTGTAAGAAGATGAGATACATATACACTGAAAAACAAATACAATTTCTTAAAACATTTTTTCTTCCAAAGTGAAGTACAGGCCGAAAGACATTTCAACTCGTGACCAAATGAGTTTTTAAACTTTCACAGGTGTCCCAATTCAAGTACAGCAAATTTCAAAATGGCTTTTGCAAGAATTTTCCTTCTATTATAAGAATTTTCCATTTTTTATTTCTTCGCCCCACATCTCAGCAGAACAAAGTTGAGTTTATATAGAAATAGGTAGTTTTCAATTCATTCTCTGATTATAATATACAACTATTTTCTAGTATTTCCACTAAGACATTAACTAAAGGAGATCCTGCTGATTATAATAAACAAGCAGTTATTTAATTTTTAATGGCAAAATTGGAAACCCTTATAATGATGGAATAGTGCCCTCAGTGCTTACCATTTCCAATGAATCACCTGGTCCAGTGCACTGAGATTTTTAGAAGTACATATTAAAACACATTGTACCAATTTAGTATATTAGCTTTCTTAATGAGGTGAAGGTGATTGTAAAAATTAAATAGCAACCTTTTTAGAAGAGGAAAAGATTTATTTTAAATATTTCTCTATAACCATATTAATTAAATCATCATTACATGACAAAGATATTCCATAAAGTTTTAATAACTTTCTATTTTAAACAAAGATTTATAAATTCCTGAGTGTATAATAATTTTGAGAAGGTTCAACTCTAAAACTCAGCAAATTAAAACAAATCGTCTCCTTGTTTGTCTGTGTTATTCTCTTAGGTAATGCCAATTTATGGTGAAATACAAATATATGACCTATAAAAGAAACCAACATTGCTAAGTCTCAAATGATATGATAAAGTAACATAAAATTTAAATGTTACATTAATATAACTGGAAAAACTTTAAAACGCTTTTGAAATATTTGGCAATATCCTTGTTCAACACTGTTGAATAAATGGTATTAATCCCTCAAGAGGAAAGTAACTACTTACAACCACCTAAACACATTTGAGTCTCAAAGTTGATTTGTCTGACTCCCTAGAGAGTCAAGGGCCTTAAAAACTAGACTTGGTTACTTAAAGGAACTTAGAACCTTTCTGTTAGAAGAGTTAAGAGAGTGGACACAAGAAAGCAGTCATCAATCTTCCCATTCTCTGTGCTTAGTGGATTGAAACATGGTAGGAAAGAGAGAGAAAAAAATCCCAGATGACATCAATAAAAGTCTAAGAAAAAAATCATGCTCTGTCTCCACCTCTTGAGACTCTGGGACATAGATTACAGTGTTTGATAGACCAACTTTAGGAAAAGCAGGGTAAAATTGGTAACTTGATCAATTAAAGCACTTCATGTCTCAGGCAGACCAATTCCAGTAAAATACAAAAAGTCCCAGAATTTCCCAGTCGCTCTCCAGTCCTGGATATAGAATATCACCGAGATGTAAGAATCAATGAAACTGCCATGGGGTTTCTGTGGTAAGAAGAGGGTGATCACACAGCACAGGTTATGAGATATACAGGCTAGACTGGGATCAAATGGAGGACGTGACTGAAATTGCGAGGATTAGTAGTGACTCCATTAGCTTCAGGTGAGTACTCTATCAGGTCATACCAGACCGAAGAGACCACCAGGGCTTGGTAGTGCTAAACAGACTGGACGTGAATTACACTAGCCTCAGACTTTTAGTAACAGAGTCAGTGAGGGACTCACTGCCCAATCAGTGAAATGAGTTAGACTCAACAGGAAGACAGTGCTAAGTAAACAAACAAACAAGCATCCACATAAGCACAGATCACCCAAATGCACTATAGAAATTTATCCTTTTTTTCAACATTCATTTAGTTTTTATATTTTATGCATGTCATCATTTAGAGTTTACTCATGTACTTTCAGTAAATAGTAATTATTTAATTGCTTATTGAAAAATATACTTCATGTATAATTTTCACATATGGATGGAGCATTGATTTTGCAGCTTGTGTCTAATTGCATAAAAAAAGAAATGATGTATCAGATTTATATCATTAATAGATACACAATCATGTTAGACACTTTTGCTCTAAGAAATCCTTTTTGCAACATGTCCAAAAATGACTGTAAATATACTAACCATTCAGATATACAGTGTGCCAAATTCTTGTTTGAATTTAAATAGCATATTTATGAGAATACTCCAAAAAAGCTAAACTGCACATATGTTTAAATCAATTTTTATAAATGTCATTAACTATAACCAATGATTAAATTATTTATTCCTTCATTCATATAAACTATGAAGACATGGTTTTTAATGTTGGGAAGGAATTCTCTATGCATTTCTCTCATTTCTGAACATCTTACAAAAAGATATACTGACAACTTTTTGTTCTGGACTATCATTTCAAGGATATTTGTATAGCAAACATCCTTGGAAGATAGAGATAGTGCTTCCATATAGAACAGAGAGCAGGTTTGTTTGTGTGTTGTAAAATGAAGAAAACACCTCTCTTTGAGACAAATATTGGGAAGGTGTGGTTGTGATCCATTATGAAAAACTGGTTTCTAAGCTTAAAGTTTCTCAGCTGGGACATAAAAGCACTGCTTGAACAATATCCTTCTATGTCCACCTGTATCAACCTCATGGGAGCCCCCTGGGGAGCCAGGGCAAACATGAAGTTCATACAGCAGGTAGTGCGACAAGTAATAAAGTTCTTTGTCTGACTCGGAGTTCTCATGTCTTCTGGCTGCATCTATGAAATACGGCAGGCTAACTTATAAGCATGCAAACAAGATACAATCTCAGATATTTCACAGTTCTTGACACTGTGGCTAGGCACTAGGAATACAGATAAAGAAATAATGAAAGGACCTTTCAAGAGTTGAAAAATAAAAAGACTTGGAGAATGTCAAGCAAGATTGAATAACTCATTTGAAAGAAATAAGATGGGAGATTTTCCCTACCACATATTAATACTTATTAAGATCAAAACACTGATTGTCTTGCCTAACATTTATCTCATGCACTAACATTCACCTAAACTCCGTGTTTAGTTTTGTTTAGCACAATAATTGCTCAGTCTAGTCTTTATAGAAACTTTACATCTTTTTTTCAAACATTCTTTTAATCTAAATGAGTCAATTCTCTCATTTTGAATTTGCTATTAAGATGAAAGGGGAGAAGGAATGAAACAGGAGAAGAAAAAAATGTAAATTGTTCAAGATTGTCATTGCAGCATGGCTGGATAGATAATTATCTTTTCTAAATCTAGCTTCTGCAGAACTTCTGTGTCAGTTTAATAGTCTTGGTTTTAACTTTAGTGAAAGTGGTAATGCTCTTTCCCAATCTGTGCTATTTAATGTTTTAGAAAATGCACACAATTATATGAAGAAAAGAATGTAAACCAGTTTTTGAGAAACAATATGTACACTATGTTAAATTTCTGTCCGTTATTTTTTTTAATTTTTACATAATTGAGATAATAAAACATATGATATAGATTGACATCATTTTATGTAAGTAAAAAAGCATTTCTACCTCATTTAAAATGTTATAAGCATCATTTTTAATCACTATATATTATTGCAATAGTACATTTCACAGTATGATTAATGATTGTTAATTCTTGAAATTTATGTTTTCATTGTTATATATAATGCTACAATGAATGCCTATATGATGTTATATCTTTTAAAAATGTTATTAAAACTATCACAAGTAGGATAGTTACTGGATTAAAGGATGAAAACCTATTTGAGACTTCTGATACACAGTGTTAAATTGTTTTCAAAGAAGCTCTAATAATTTACAATGCTCCAAATATTTTATAGACATACTTATTTAAATTTATAACATCTAACATTGGATATTCTTTTATTATAAAAGATCTTTCAAGTATATAAATAAAAATGCACCTCCCAGTTTTACAATTTATTTCTCTCATCAGTGAGCTTGCTGTATTACCAATATGTGTTGACAGTTTTCATATTCTTTTGTACATTTTTCAGTTTACTCTAGTTATTTAGAGTCTGAGTATGGAGTCAAATAGATGTAGGCTTTATGCAGCTACTTACTAATTATGTCATCTTAGGCAACTTACTTAACTTTCATAAACCTCATCTATGTAATGGGGGCATAAGGGAGGATGGTTTGTAATACTGAAGTTACGGAGTTTTTTGAAAACTGCCAACTGTCCTCCCCAGCCTCCCATCACCAGAAGAGTTAGACATAGAATTGGAAAGGTAAGGAGATATCCTGAACCAAACTGCCTCCTTGTACTTTGTTTCCAAGCGTTAGAAGTAAAGGGTAAAAGAGGAGTTCAGTCACTGTTCCCACTTCAGCTCTCCAAACTAGAACTTAAACCTGCCCTTGGAGAGGGGAGAAAATAAGATGCAAATCATCTAGTGTGAGATTTTGTCTTTAAACTCAACTGAGGCTTAATAACTAAGTGAACAGAAATCAGTGAAATCTGCTTAAGATCTCATTGAGGATTTTGAAAAGGAGCTATACAGAATATTTAAGGTAATTTTTAATAAAGCATACATTATTTAGAATGTATTTCCTACTGAATTTATATTGCTCAATACATCAGTTTTATGTTTAATGTTCTAAAAGAAGTTTCCAGTATAGAACTAATGCTAAACAAATTCCCTTGTTTGATATAGTGTTATAAGTGTTGTATGTATATATATACATATAACACCTTTAGTCAGTTTGGTGATTCATACCTTTTTAGAAATGTGTCCCAATCTAAGTCGTCTAATGTGCTAACATAAATTTGTTAATTTTCCTTATATTTCTTTTAATTCATGTTGAATCAGTATTTGTTACACTGGCAACCCAAACCCAGGTTCCAAAATCTGTATGTTTCCTATTGCTACTGTAATAAATTACCATAATTTAGTGGCTTAAAACAATATAGCTCTAGAATTCCTAAAATCAGAATTCCTAAAATTAAGGTGTCAGCAGGGCTGTACTCCCTCCGGAGGCTTAAAAGTGTACCTGTTTACTTGCGTTTTTTCCAGCTCCTAGAGGTTACCTGCATTCCTTGGTTTTTGAACCCTTCCCCCAGGTTCAAGGCCAGCAGCAGAGCACCTTCACTCTCTCTCTCTCACTTCTACTTCTGTCATTACCTCTCCTTCTCTAACTCTGACCCTCCTTCCTTACTTAGTAGGACTCTTTTGATTATGTAAGGCCATGCAGATAATCCAGTGTAATCGTCCCATCTCAAGGTCCTTAAATTAATCACATCTGTAAGGTGTCTTTTGTTATTCACAGGTAGCATAGATTGGCATACGGTCAACTTTGGAGGGCTATTATTCTTTCCAGAAATAACTTGTCTCCACCACTTGTGAAGTCTGTCTCCCCACAATGTGCATCTACTAATGACTCTACTCAGCTTTATTTTTCTTTTTTCTTGGCTTCCTTGGGGCCACTTCTGCATCCTCATTGCTTAATTGTCAAAGGTTGGTGAAAGATTTTGTTCAAATACCTTGAGTGTATAAGGCTTCCAATCTCTAGTGATAGATCTGAGAAAATTGAGGCTGGAGAACTAGTCAGAGACAAAACTCTTCCTGTATTTAGATATAGAAACCAAATAAGAAATTTAGGTTCCAAAACAGATGACAATGAGAAGTGATAAAGAACTTTAAACATAGAGATATATGCTCATATTTTCATTGTGGAAAAAATATTGTGGATGATGTGAGGAAGAGATAACTGCAAAAATAAGAGCAAGTGTAGCTATGCCCCTTAGCAGACTGTTTCTGTTGTTTGAGAAGAGGCCATGGAAGCCTGAAGTAGAGGCTAGTGTCAGTGCAAATGGAGAAAGTGGAGAATTATAAAATACAGTTGAAACATCAATAGAACCTAGAGATTTGTTCTATAGGAGAAAAGGTCAAAGGCAGGTCAAAGATTATTCCTAACTTTGTGACTTATAAAACCTGGTAGCCATTCACTGAGAAACAGGGTGGTAGACAATCATCAAAACTGGGGATGAGAAAAAGGCCATAGATTGGTTTTGTACATATTTTGTATTTTTTTTAATGTAGAAATTTGGGGCTAAAGATCAGAGAAGAAGTTAGTCCACTGATTTGAATTTGTGAGGCTTTTATGTATGAGTGGTAAACAATTCCAAAGACTCATACGAGAATGGTATGGAACTGAGTATTGAGTTAGAGGAGAGCATTCCCTATTACTTCAGTAGAAACTTGGATATTTAATGAGTGGAGGAAGATAGGTTTCAAAGAAGATTCATAAAAAATATTTAGAGAAGTTAAATAAAAACGAGGAAGCTGTGTGTGATAGACAGAATCATAGTAGGCCCCATGATCTCTGCCCCAGAGTTATTTTTGTGATTAAGGGTCACCCTATGGCAGAAGTAATGGATGAGACTCCCTTGTTTAGATTATCTTACATACCAAAATGGAAAGGGTTTTTCAGATATAATAAAGGTTATTACTAATCTGTTAGTTCTATGTTAGTCAAAAGGGAGATTATCCTGGGTGGTCTGAGCATAATCAGCTGAATTCTCCAAAAGGGAGCCACTCAACAGGTGGCCTCAAAAAAGCATAGATGACTAGTAAGGACCTACTGTATAGTGCAGGGAACACTACTCAGTACTCTGTAATGGCCTATATTGGGAAAGAATCTAAAAAAGAGTGAATATATGTATATGTATAACTGATTCACTTTGCTCTACAGCAGAAACTAACACAACATTGTAAATCAAACATACTCCAATAAAAATTGAAAACAAACAAATGAACAAACTAACAACCAAGCAGCCATATAGTGAATTGCTTATGGAGAAGGGCAGCCTTTAGGAGCTAAGGGCCTCAGTTTTACAACCAAAAAGAAGTGAATTCTGCCAACAACTAAGAAGCTTATTTAGAGCTTCAAAGAGGACCTTGAGCTCCAGATGATGATACAATCTGGTCTATACCTTGACCAACTACAGCCTTTTGAGATCCTCAGCAGAGGACCCAGCTAAATCCTGTCCAGTCTCCTGACCTACAGAAACTGTGAGGTAAGAAGTATATGTTGTCTTAAGCTGCTAAATTTGCAATAATTTGTTATGCAGCATAGAGAACATAGCAATGTTCATAGCAGCATTATTTACAATTGCTGAGATATGGAGGCAAACTAAGAGTCCATCAACAGATGAATGGATGAAGAAGATGTGAGATACATATATATGTGTAGACACACACACACAATGGAATATTACTCAACCATAAAAAAAGAATGAAATTTTGCCATTTGCAGCAACATGGATGGACTTGGAGGGCATTATGCTAAGAGTAATTTCAGATAGAGAAAGACCAATATCACTTATATGTGTCTATCACTTATATGTGGAATCTAAAAAATACAACAAACTAGTGAATAAAACAAAAAGAAGCAGACTCACAGATATAGAGAACAAACTAGTGGTTACCAGTGGGGAGAAAGGGGGAGGGGCAATATAGGGGTAGGGGATTAAAAAAATGGGTTATTATGGGATTATATGAAATGATGCATGTGAATCTTTTGAACACTGTAAAGCACTATACAATTTAAAGAATCTTTCATTCAATGAAAAAAATAAATTAAGAAAACAAATACTTGTAGTATCACCAAAGTCAAAGCATATTTAAAGAAAAGTGATTAATAGTTTTGCAAATTACTGAGACAACAAAGACGATTGAGGTTGACAAATCATCCTCGTTTGGTTATGCAAAGAGTACTGGTAAATTTAGCTGATCTGACAGATGATGGGGGTACAAAGTAGGTTGAAGTGGCTCCAGGAGGGAGTGGAAGAAGAATTAATGGTAATTATGAAGTAAACTTGTGGAGAAGTTTCCCTGTGGAAAAAAGGTCAGGTCTAAGGAGATTGCTAACAGGAAATGTGAATTGGAGAGAGATGATTTGTTTTAGGCTTGTCAATATTTTTTATTTTTTTAAACAGAAGAGACTTGGAAATTTTTAAAGGCTCTTTAAAGATTTAATTGAGGAGTGACTGAGGAAAAGTGAAGTGATCCCCACAATAGCTTCACTTTCATCTTAATTATTTTCTTATTAGAGCTTATATTGTCAGTGATTATTCATTTAACTATAGCCTCTGAGAATAAAATTTAAAAATGTAAAATAAGCTTCTATTTATCTTTCTTACAGGAAAGTGTGTTGTTTATATGGCTTTGCCTTTTATACACTTATAGGAACCCAATTTTGTTTAAATGTTTATCATGATGAGTTAAGTTTTTAATCTTTATTTGTAACTATTTACAATTGATGATATCAAAAAATGATACAACCCTGTGTCCAGGCTGACCTGAAATATATTTTTAGAAATTTAAATATTTTAATCAATGCATAACACATTTTTTTCTCTCAGCTGTAAGTGACTTTGATAAAGGAAAAATACCTTACCTGAAGCAATTACTTACCTTTGAAAATAGAAATGCATAAAGTATAATTTCTAAGGAATTTATCCTATTTTCAATAACAGGCATTTGGACATTAGTAACATGACAAAGGCAATTACCTGTATATTAAGGGTTATTTAAGGCATTATGAGACTAGAATACATTTTTTTACACTGAACCTATAGGCCTCAGTATTTAAATTCCACATATATTGAGAAATGTAGTTAGGAGCCTTCAAGCATAATTTTCCTTCGGTAATTATTTCTACAAAAAATAATCATTTGCATGACAGGAATTTTAGTATCCTGTAATGCATGGTGATTTGTAATAATTCAGAAATTTATAGTTGTCATAAGAAAAAAATATGATACTTGGTATTTTTATTATACTAAAGATCTATAGAAGAATTAAAAAGAGGAAGAATTTCTATAAGTTTATATTTTCAAAGAGATATTAGGGGAAAGAAAGTGAATGATCTTTATAAATGTGTGCTAATATACATGCACGCTAAGTAACTAGAGAAAACTTTGTGAAATAAACTGTTACTTAAAACAAAAATTTTTAAATAAATTTTAAAAATACATAAAGTTGATGTGTGAGCTTACAAGGTACTGAGATAGAATGGACAATGACTATTGCTTTAATGTTTTTTCATAAAAATTTCAGGCTTCGCATAATGTCACCAGAAATGTGACATGTTCCTTCTGCCTAATTAATTGTTAGGTGTCATGTATCTTGCTTATTAAAAAAATTTAGTGTTTTCCATATCAGAATATGAAAATAGTTATGCTTCACTGCACTGATTAATGTTATGTGAAATGAACTATGAAAAGATGGTTAGAACATACCCTTATCATGATTTTTGTTCAAATAGGAAATGCTCTAAAATCAGACCCAACAAAGGACATGTCATAGTTTGATGTCATTAATATTTGGACAAATAAGCAAGCATGTTCTTGGAACTGAGTGAAGATGTTTATTCCACACAGATGGTATAGCTTACCTCAGCTTGTGGGGCTTCCAAAGACATGTTCCTAAGTTACTTTTTTTCTTTTTTTTTTAATAAAATGAATGTTGGTGGGTACCTCAAGGTCTGTGAGATGTAGAATCAGAATGACCTATACATGATTATTAATACTGTTCTAACACACACACACACGTCAATTGGTTGGGCTGTTTTCTGCAGATTGCAGATCTGTCCAATATCAGGCTCCAGTATGAGGGTTAATTATAGTTTACTATGACCCCTAGAAATAAGGAAATATTTTAAATCCAAGCAATTACAATACATGAGTGACAGCAGACCTGCCATTAGAAATATAGAATATGATTTAAAAATTTGAGAACTGTTTATAGCAAAACTTCAGTTGCTAGTAATAAAATAAGGCATAAAGTTTGCAAATTGTTAATTGATCTAGTGAACTTATCTTTTGTTTGTCAATATAAATACCAGATGCTCGGTGTGTTTAGTCAATATATTTATTTTCAGTTTTGAAGTAAAAAATTTTTTTTCTTATATTTAACTCGCTGCTTACAGCTTAATGGTGAAGGTGTGGACTCAGCCAGGCTGCCTGGGAACGAGTCACAATTCTTACCAGCTGGTGACCTTGAATTAGAGACTCAAACTCCCACTGTCTCAGTTTTTCAAGTGTTAAATTGGAGATGACAGTATATAATTCACAGGGTTGCTGTGAGTATTGAGTACTTTACTACATGTGAAGTGCATAGAACTGAGCCTGGCAGATACTAAGTGCCTTATAAATATTAGCTCTAAATATTAAGGCTAGTGAAAGTATTTATTCCCTTCCTTAGCCCATATAACTTCTGGAATGCTTTATCTACATTCTAATTATCTAAATAGCTTCTATACCATGGTCATAGAGGCATAAGTTAAAGAAATTAAATGTGCCTAGTATATACTAGATTCAGATTTGAGCAGTGAAAAGCTTATCAAAGCTATTAGTGTTTTTGGAGCCACAGATTATGATTTCCCTATATCTATCTATATTAACTATGTGTTACTTCAGAGGAATGGTTCAAAACTATTTGGTAGGTGTTTTAGCGGTACATGTTCACATTTTTTTAAAAAATTTAAGCATATGAATGCTATTCAAAATTAATTGAAAAAACAACTAGCTAAATTAATAAAATAGTAAATATATAAAAATTCTAAAAGAATATTTATTGCTCCTTGCTAGTAAAGGTAAATTAATAAAGAACACAATTTTGTGCAATTCCATTTTGCCTCAAGTATAGATTTTAAGTAAAGGTTCTCATTTGTACCCTTTCTGAATACAAACACCTTGCTAAACAGCCATATCGAAGGCATTTACTGGAAGTATTTGGAGAAAGGAGGTATCTTTTTTCCTGGCATAACTAAGCTGGAGCTTTTGGTTACAATGTGAAGAGGACTTGTTTCAAAATAAAACCACTTTAAAGGAAAGCAGGGCTGAATGTTGCAGAGATTAAAAGGGAAAGTTTTCTGATGTCATCCTTCACGTGGATCTGTCCATGTCAAAGGTTAGAGTGCATCTGTTCAGTTAGGTAACCTTTATAGTTATGTAGACAAATTAGTTTCTCTTGAGCTTTAGCCAGTTTAAGTAAGGTTTCAAAAACTGACAATCAAATTAATCTTAATATATATATTTATATGTATGCTTTTTCTTTTTGTAGTGTGGTAAAATACACATAGCAAAAAATTTATCATCTTAATCATTTTTAATTATACAGTTGAACTAAATACATTCATATTGTTGTGAAACTATTACCACTATCCATCCCCATAACTCTTTTTATCTTGTAAAACTGAAGTTCTATACCTATTAAAATTTCTTTGTAGTGAAACAGATATTCCAGAAAACATTAAAATCTCAATTAAGAACGTTCAGACTGCATGTTAATTACATGGACAAATCAATATAATATACTTTTTTCTCATTTCTTTAAAAAAAAGTCTGTTATAATTTAATTAATAAAACAAATTCAATACATTATCCATATTTTGTAACTTCTTTCCTTATTTAGGAAAGTATCTAGGTGAATTTTCTTATAAAAGCTGCAGAAGAAATTAGTTGGAAACTCAGAGAAATACCAGTTTTATTAACTCCTATAAACCTAATCAGAACTAAATGTCATAAGTTAATCATTCACAATTAAAATATATTTTAAAAACAGATATAAAATAGGGCCACCAGCAATGCTCATACAGTAATATTCATGCTTTCTTGAGCCTTTAAACATATTTCCAGAACTTCATATTTTGCTTCAAATAGAAATTCTTAGTTTTCCATATATCATATCTGAAGGTGAATGGTTTGTAAACCTTCATTCTAAAAGCAAACCCTCCTACACTGTTGGTGGGAATGTAAATTGATGCAGTCATTATGGAAAACAGTATGGTGGTTCCTTTAAAAAACTAAAAATCAAGTTACCATAAGATCCAGCAATCCCACTACTGGGCATATATCAGGAAAACTCTAATTTGAAAAGATATATGCTCCAATGTTCATAGCAGCAGTATTTACAATATCCAAGACATGGAAGCAACCTAAATGTCCATCAATAGATGAATGGATAAAGAAAATGTGGTGTATATATACAAAGGAATATTACTCAGCCAAAAAAAGAATGAAATAATGCCATTTGAAGCAACATGGATGGACCTAGAGATTATCATACTAAGTGAATTAAATCAGAGAAAGACATATCATATTGATAATGCTTATATGTGGAATCTACAAAAATGATACAAATGAACTAATTTATAGAACAGAAATAGAATCACAGACATAGAAAACAAACGTATGGTTACCAAAGGGGAAAGAGAGGGAGGGGGTAAATTAGGAGGTTGGGATTAACAGATGCACACTACTATATATAATAAGTAAATCTTACATATAGTAATAAATAAAAAGGACCTACTGTATAGCACAGGGAACTATATTCAATATCTTATAATAAGCTATAATGGTAAATATATATATATGTATAATTGAATCACTTTGCTGTATACCTGAAACATTGTAAATCAACTATACTTCAATTAAAAAAAAAGGAAAAGAAAAAAAAAACTAAAATAAATAAATAAAATCATTCTGATTGAAGTTTTATGGTGACATTGACATTAAACATGTACATGAGATGTGCAACTATAAATGTAAATTTGTATATTTATCAAATCAAATAAAGAGAAAAAATTTTAAAGAATAATCCACATCATGTCAATGTAGGTTATTATAAAACTAAATATTTAGGTCAAAATTTCACAGATAGCAAGTGATAAGGCAAGCTGAATTTTAAAAAAGGTAAGAACTAAAAATATAAAACTATGAAAACATTTGACATATTTATTGGGGAAATTTAATTAATTCTTTTCATGTTTTGGATTTGGTCTATACTTCACACCTTGGCCGGCTGCACTCAGGGAGTGAGGTATAGAGTGCTGAGTTGGGAGAGTACAGCTTTGGAGATACTTTTCTGGCACAGTAACTGCTGGTGGCAGTTTAGATGGTAGATCTAGACAAAGAAATTACTTGTATAATGAGGAGCTCCTCTTACTTCATGTGGAAAGCAGAGTTCTAACAAAATTTTCTTTGAAGACTTGGATTGTTCTGGCCCACTTCTTTTTCCGTCACATTGTGAACAGGATGTATTTCTTTGATTGATGTTCTGCTTGGCACAGTGATTTGATTAGTCCTCTATAATACAATCGGATGTCATTTGAGCAGAAATCTTAAAGATGTTTGCACAGTTGTGTTTGTTTCTGGAACTTGGGTGATCTGCCATGAGAACAGCATGCCCCAGGAGCTGCACTCCCTTAAGCCTGGGCTACAAAATGGAACAGATGTGAACTCAATCTGCAGCTTTGAAGGAAGCAAAACCAGGCTGCAGTCTGAAGCACAGCCATCTACCCACTAAACTGACTGAACTACAGTCACCCATTCTGTGGAAATTGCACGGGCTACATGTTTACTATTATAAGTCACTGAGATTTGAGGAGGCTTTTTTTTTTTTTTGCGGTACGCGGGCCTCTCACTGTTGTGGCCTCTCCCTTTGCGGAGCACAGTCTCCGGACGCGCAGGCTCAGCGGCCATGGCTCACGGGCCCAGCCGCTCTGCGGCATGTGGGATCTTCCCGGACCGGGGCACGAACCCGTGTCCCCTGCATTGGCAGGCGGACTCTCAAACACTGCGCCACCAGGGAAGCCCTGAGGAGGCTTTTTAAACAGCAGTATTGTGAGAAGAAGCGACTTATACAGATATTAGGACTAAAATACGTAGCATTGGCTTTGGATTGACAACAGATGGAAAGGAAACTCTCATAAGTAAAATAATTTATCTCATTTATTGAGAATAATAGCAGGTTGCAAACTGAGGTGGGGTTTCTCTGATACAATCTTGGGGCAGAATTTTTTTCCCCAGAAAACGTGTTTTTATTTCTAAGTTCTTCAACTGATTTGATGAGACCCACCCACATTATGGAGGGTAATCTCTTACTTCTAAGCAAGGGATTGTAAATATTAATCATATTTATTAAAGATCTTCATGGCAAAATCTAGACCAGTGTTTGACCAAATGATTAGACCAAACACTCATTATAACCTAGTCAAGTTGACACATAAAGTTTTACCATCACAGTAGCCATAACTAAAGAAAGATAGAGATATGTCTTGAAAAGGACTTTGGTTATGATTTTCTGTACATGGAGTTGACTGGGATGAAAAGTGTTTTAACTTTCAAAATTAATTCTACACATAAATTGAACAAAGGAGAATGGCCATGTGATAGTATCAATTATTTGTAGAAATAAAGTTGTGCAATAAAATTAGTTGCCCATTTTATATGAAATACTTTCAGTTCATTAAAATGTTTTAGTTTTTTGATATTGGTTTGCAGTTTTCCTTCTTCCAATATGCTTTTCAGCTTTTGGTATGATTTGGCTGACAACAAAGTGAGTTAATGGTGTTGTCACTATTTCTCACTTTATGGAAGAATTTTTATAATTTTAAAATGTAAATTTGTAAATTTTTGTCAGAGTTCTCTGTTGAAGCCATAAGGGCCTGTAGTTTTCATTGTGGAAAGGGTCTGCTTGAAGCCTTCAAATTACTGAATAGTTAAATAAATATACAGATTTTCTATTTAATTTTGTTTCAGTTGTTTAAGTTGTACTTTTCTGGTAATTTGCCTATGAAATTTAAGTGTTCACTTTTTGACAGTATGCTGCTCATAATATTAATTTGTTGCCATTTGATTGCCTGCAGGATTATAATGATGTCCTCTTTTTTCCTGGCAATGATTATTGCATCTTCATTTTTTAAATTTTTGTTAATATTACCAAAGAGTTAAAATTTCAATAGTATTTATAGAAAAACCATTTTGTCTTTGATGATTATATCTGTTTTATGTTTGTTTTTTATTTCATTAATTTATCTTGTTATCTTTATTATTCTGTCTTCTAACTTCTGTGGGGTACTATCTTTTTCTAGTTTCTAGAAATATACCCATAGGTTTTGGTATTGTACCTTTCTTCTATTATAATATACTTATGGCTATAAATTACTCTCTGAAATGGCTTAATTTGCTTAACACAGTTTTGGTTTGTAGTATTTTCCTTATCACCCAGTCCAAGCTGTGTTCTGATTTCCAGGGTGTTTTCTTCACTGGCCTATGAGAATTTATATTAAATATTATTTATATTATATAGTAAAGTATGTATTCCACATTAGTTTGTAAACATATAGGTATTTTGTAGGTATGTTTTACTTATGAATTTCTAATTTTATTTGACTGTGAAGCAGTTGTTCCTTCTTGCTTTGTCTAAAAAGTGTATTATTGAAAGCATAAATATTGAGAATTTTTATATATTCTTGGAGAATAGATTGTACTATCATTATGTCACATCCTTATTTATCTCCAGTAATGCTCTTTGGCTAAAAGCCTTTCTTATCAGTTATTAATACAGCCCTACTACTTGTTTTGTTGTAGTTACTATGTCATTTTGTATTTACTTGATTTACAGTTATCTTTTGCTGTACAATGCTTTATTCCAAATCTTAGTGGCTTAAAATGACAATAATTATTTACTATTTCTTATAATTTCTGCAAGGGAGCAGTTTAGCTGGATATATCTGACTTGAGTATCTCTCAAAAGGGTGCAATCAAGATGTTAGCTGATACTACAGTTATCTGAAAGTTTGACTGTGACTGGATAATTTTTTTCACAATTGATTCTCTAACATTGTTGGAATGCTGAGCTGATTCTTGTTGGGGTGGGGGACCTCAATTTCTGCTCAAGTTTGCCTTTCTCCAGATTGCTTAAGTGTGCTCATGACATGAAGGCTGCCTTCCTTCAGAGAAAGCAATGTGGAATCTCAATGTATTTCATGATCTAGACTCTGACACACTGACATTGCCTCAGAATTCTACAGATGTACAAATCAGCTCTATGCAGCATGGTAATGCACTACACAATTCTGTGAGGACTATCTCAGAGGTGGTCTATCATACATGGTCTATCTTGTTCCATTACTCTACTTCCAAACTTTCTATGTCCTTACATCTTATAGAAATTTCTTTTAAATACCACATAGTTTTTAGTCTAACAATCATTTTTCTTTAAATTTCAGCATAAGTTAGCCAATTACATGTAATGTAATTTTCAGACTTACATTAGTATAATTCTACCAATTTACTAGGGGTAACTTATTTGTCTTACTTTTTAAATATGTTTTTCTCTTTCTTTTGGATTGATATGTTTTATTATTCTATATTACTCCTGTATTAGCTTGACAATTTTATGGCATGTGCATTTGTGTGTGTGTTCACTTTTTTTTAATGTTAGTGTAAAGAATATATCATTCTTCCTTGACTAAGCAAATTGTAATCTTACTTTGTTCTTTTATCCTTTTCCTAAATAACACAAAGTCTTTAATAGATTTTTTAAAATTCCATTTACTAGACTTTTTAAATTACATGCAATTATTTTGGTGATTTTAATTTTAACATATGCATTTCTTATTTTATTCAGTTAACATTATCTTAGATTAGCCAGTATATTTACTTTCTATAAACTCTTCATTTCTCTCTGTATCTCTGTGCTACCATCTGGATATTATTCTTTTCTTTCCCAAGTTATACCATTTAATATTTCTTTTTGTCTGTGCCTGTTGTGATAAATTCTCTAAACTTCTCTATCTCTAAAACTGACTCTTTCCACTTATATTATCATAAAGTATTTTGTGTTGAGTTTATATTTAAAAGTTGGCTGTTTCATTTCTTTAGATTTTGAATTCATCATTCCACTATGTTCTGACTTCCATTTTTTTTCTATTTCTATTATTTGTGTGGCAGCTTGAAGTCTAATTATTGCTCCTATGAAGGTAATTAGTTTTTATTCCTGGTTATTCTTGAGATTTTCTCAATGTTTTCATTTTTCAGCAGTTTTATTCTGGTGCCTTGTAATGGCATATCTATTACTTTGTGATAGGTCTTCCTTTGAAGTCTGGGCCTGAAGAGTACATTTTCAGAAATGCTTATGGATTTGTGTCTATTGCCTCTTTCAACTCCTGACTTGGACCACTGTGCATTTGCCTAGTTCTATTTGATTAAGTGACTGAAACTGTACAATAAACTGTAGAAAAATGAGAGGCATAAGATCATATAATTTTTCTCAAGAAAGGATTTATGTTTGTTCCCTGGGATCATTATTTGAATATCAGAAATTACGAAGATTTAATTCCCTTCAAGGGTTGTCTACTTCCAGCTATTGTTGATCTCTAAGTGTAGAACCTCAGGGTCCAAGCTTAAAATAAGAGGAATTAAGATGGTGCTACTTCCTTTGACATATTCTCTCTGAATTTTTTTGTGAGTTTGGGCCTGTGAGTGTCTCAAAAGCACCTTTCACCTTATTATCCTAACAGACATCTCTTTGAGAACTGACAGACCCATTCAGGGAAAAAGGTGTTCCAAAATTCTTGGTTAAAGTATCATTTTTTTATCTTCTCCTGAATCTTTGTCTTGTATTATTTTTCACTATTTTATTGACTGTTTGATATTATGTAGTTGTAAATATATATATATATATATATATTTTTTTTTTTCAGTTTTTCTCTTGGCCTTAGTGGGTGGTTGTCAGAATTACCTAACCCAATATTATTCCACTTGATTTTACTAAAGAAACAATTAGGGACTTCCCTGGTGGTGCAGTGGTAAAGAATCTGCCTTACAATGCAGGGGATGCGGGTTTGATCCCTGGTTGGATAACTAGGATACCACATGCCGCGGGGCAACAAAGCCCATGTGCCACAACTACTGAGCTCACGCACCTCAACTAGAGAGCCTGCGTGCTGCAAACTACAGAGCCCATGTTGTCTGGGACCCTCACGTCACAGTTACACAGCCCACGTGCCCTGGAGCCTACATGCCACAGCTAGAGAAGCAAAAATCTGCAGGCCACAACTAGAGAGAAGCCTGTGCACCCCAGTGAAAGATCCTGCATGCCTCAATGAAGATCCTGCATGCTGCAAGTAAGACCTGACACAGCCAAAAATAAATTATAAATAAATCTTAAAAAAAAGAAATAATTAGATGGCTTATATAGGTTGTTTGAAACTACCAATATGTTTTCTTTTAAATAAAGGTGCTTACATCTCCCTATTTTATAAAAATGTTAAATGTTGTCAAATTAAGTTTTTTTCTGATTTTTAAAATATAATTAGAAATCTAAATTGGAAAATATTAGATTCAGGAAGTTTAGATTCAGGTTTTATTTTTAAAGCAAAAATATATTATGTTTTAACTTAATTACTTACTTCAATAGCCTTAAAAGGAGATCACAGACATCTAAGTATTTTTCACCAACAACTTGAATGACTGCATTAAGAAGTGATGAAACATTTTATACTACTATACTATAATATCATTAAGTTTCAAAACATATTTTTCATAATATTATGAGCCTGCTATCAACTACTGTAAAATTCATCCCTTTTTCCAAATTCAGTTATCAATTGACAAAAATAATTAACATAATATCTTAGCAATGGATAAAAAACAATTACATGTTACTTAATATTAACTATTCTGTCATAGATTTTGGCTGCAAATCTAACTATTAAGGAATCTTAACACATTTATACTAGAAAAATATTGTGTACATAAGTTCATATACATATTGAAGTGTATTCAGTTATCAATACCATTTCACAGAACACTGTAATTTTTTCCCTATTTTTTTTCCATTATCTCAGTAAATGGAACATGTGGATATGTAAAAACAACAACAACAAAAAACTTGTTAACTAATTATGTTAGCAACATCACACATCAAATTCTTTATAACTATTAATGAATCAAATCCAATCCAAATGGAATGCTAATTCAAAAAAAGGAAAATAAGGCTCTTTTGGTCAAAACATGTTTTGTTCTTTACTGTGCCTGTTAAAGGATATAATCAGTGGAAGCTGTTGTTTAATAAAATTAGTTGAATAAAATTCTAAACATGAATTATGATATGCAAAATTTAACATCTTAGGTATGATATGAAGCTTCTGTTATTTGATTTAAATTTTATCTTTTCTAAAATATATATTTTGATTTACATTTCTCTAATAATTACTGATGTTGAGCATCTTTTCATATGTCTGTTGGACACCTGTATATCTTCTTTGGAGAAATGTCTATTTAGGTTTTCTGCCCATTTTGTGATTGGGTTTTTTGTTTTTTGGATACTAAGCTGTTTGAGTTGTTTGTATATTTTGGAAATTAATCCCTTTTTGGTACCATTGTTTGAAAATATTTTCCGTAGGTTGTCTTTTTTGTTTTGTTTATGGTTCCTTTGCTGTGAAAAAGCTTTTAAGTTTAATTTGGTCCCGTTTGCTTATTTTTCTTTTTATTTCCATTACTCTAGGAGACGGATCCAAAAAAATATTGCTGTGATTTATGTCAAAGAGTGTTCTGTGTTTTCCTCTAGGAGTTTTAGAGTATGCAGTTTTACATTTAGGTCTTTAATCCATTTTGTGCTTATTTTTGTATATGGTGTTAGAGAATATTCTGATTTCATTCTTTTACATGTAGCTGTCCGTTTTTCTCAGCACCACTTATTGAAGACACTGTCTTTCCTCCATTGTATATTCTTGCCTCCTTTGTCAAAAATTAATTGACCATAAGTGCATGGGTTTATTTCTAGGCTTTCTGTCCTATTCCATTGATTTATGTGTCTGTTTTTGTGCCAGTACCATACTGCTTTGATTACTGTAGCTTTGTAGTATAGTCTTAAGTAAGGGAGTCTGATTCCTCGAGCTCTGTTCTTCTTTCTCATAATTGTTTTGGCTATTCAGGATCTTTTGTGTTTCTCTACAAATTTTTTAAAAAAATGTTTTTTTGTTCCAGTTCTGTGAAAAATGCCCTTGGTAATTTGATAGGGATTGCATTAAATCTTTAGATTTGCCTTGGTACCACCTCATGCTGGCCAGAATGACCATCATTAAAGTGTCTACAAATAATAAATGCTGGAGAGGGTGTGCAGAAAAGAGAACTCTCCCACACTGCAGGTGGGAATGCAAATTGGTATAGCCACTATGGAGAACAGTATGAATGTTCCTTAAAAAGCTAAAAATAGAGTTAGCATATGACCTAACAATCATTCTCTTGGGCATATATCTGGAAAATATGAAAACTCTAATTTGAAAAGATACACACACCCCAAAGTTCATAGTAGCAGTATTTATAAGAGCCAGGGCATGGAAGCAACCTAAATGTCCATCTACAGAGAAAGATAAGTATCATATGATATTGCTTATATCTGAAATCTAAAAAATAGATACAAATGAACTTATTTACAAAGCAGAAATAAACACATAGACATAGAAAACAAACTTATGGTTACCAAAGGGGATAGGGTGGGATAAGTTAGGAGTTTAGCATTAACAGATACACACTACTATATATAAAATAAATAAACAACAAGGACCTACTGTACAGCACCAGGAACTATATTCAGTATCTTGCAATAACCTATAATGGAAAAGCATCTGAAAAAGCATCTGAAAAAGCATCTGAATCACTTTGCTGTACACCTGAAATTAAATCAACTGTACTTCAATAAAAAAATAAAAAATAAAAATTTAAAATAAAATATATATTATGAAAAATTATGTTCTAACTTACTTGAGTATCATTAGGTGTCATTGTGCATGTGGTCAGTATAAGAGTACATTTCTAACACAAATATCCTTGAAAGGCATTCTAGTTTGAAATTGCTAGAAGGAAATATTGCTAGAAGGACAGAATGTCAGTACAGTAAAGTTGCCACACATTATAGATAACAAATGTTTATCTTTCTACTTTTATTTACTCACTTGTGATTGGGTTATTAAGGAAACACAGATTTTCTAAATGTATAAAATAAGAATAAATTTATGGATCAAGTCTAGGAGTTTGATTATTAATGTGTATGCAATCTTTACCAAATTTGTACATGCAAGCTATTATAATATCTTGAAGCACAGAGATATTTTCATAGCACATTACATAATAGACTAGGTGTGAAATTAGTTTTATGGTGAATGGATACCCTGAAGGTTGTTAGCTTTTTATTATGTACAGCTCTTTGTACACCAGATGCATTAGCATTTCTTCTTATAGATAACAAAATTAATATGTTTAAATGAATGACTAACTCTTAAAGTGCAGTCACAATTTCCTATGTGCCCAAACACTAATTCCACTTTTATTTTGCAACTTTAACTCAAAAATAGATTTGCTTTTGGTTCAGCCACACATGCACTTTTCATAATTTAAGGAATGAAGTGAAAATAGGAAAGACCGCATCTTCCAAGTGAAGTATTGTGAGAAAATAAATAAACATAAAACTGTACATTTATAATCACTTTATGATTTGAATCTAGTTCAGTTTTAAAAGAATCTAAAGATATGGATAAATTGTGTGATCAACTCTAAGTTGAAATGACTAAAATGAACTAGGAATAGCTGTATGAACTAATTTAGCAGTAAGCAGTTGAGAGCTATGTATGTTTCTCTTTTCTCCAAATTGAGCTGTTAGCTTAGTGCATGACAATAGTAAACAAAAAATAAACACAGGTTAAAAAATGTACATCTCTTACTCAAGGATTTTTTTGGGGACTATGGAATTTAATTTTGTTTGCTTGTTTTTATTCAAAGATAACAATAGGAACTATGTGAAATGTAAGGTATGTATTTCTCTTACAATTTCATACATGTCAAAGAATTAACAAAACTGTGTTTTGGGCTTCCCTGGTGGCGCAGTGGTTGAGAGTCCGCCTGCCAAGGCAGGAGACACGGGTTCGTGCCCCAGCCTGGGAAGATCCCACATGCCGCAGAGTGGCTGGGCCCGTGAGCCATGGCCACTGAGCCTGCATGTCCGGAGCCTGTGCTCCACAACGGGAGAGGCCACAACAGTGAAAGGCCCACATACCACAAAAAAAAAAAAAAAAACAAACCTGTGTTTAAACGTATAAATATAACCAATCCCAATATTTCCTCTTTGTGGGTTCTGTAAACATTTAGCACATAAGTATGAGAATTAGGTATTTTAAATTCTATAACACCGATAGTGGAAGATGTTATTATATTCCTAAATTTAACCTTCAAAGCAGTGTATTTATTTTAAAAAGATCAAACTCTGATTGGAAGAAAGGAATCTGTAAAGAGATTATGTAGGTGTGTACCATCATGAATATATATGCTATTTAAATACATGCCATTAAATTAAATCCAGCTCTCATTTATCCTTAATGTCATTCAGGTAAAATTTTCTGTAAATAAGTCACATATATGGTCAGAAAATTTTTTTTCTTAAGCAGTTTTTCCAGTATAATGCATAACCTTTACTGTCTTTTCAATTATCTTATAGGGAGATTTAAAAGTTTTGGGCACTCAAAATGTATTTTATTTGGACCCCATATAACCAGAGAATTATTCCAACCGATTCTCAGATATCTTTGTTTTCATTCATTTATAAATGTCTTTTATCACGTTAGTTATCATCAACCAAAAAATCCACATTGGAGGAGTAACTACAGCTCATTGAAGTCTTAATTTGTATCAAACAACTGGAATAAATACTTTAGATCAATTGTCTAATTTTGTCATCAAAAATTAGAAATAGGTACTATAAATAATTTGATTTTATATATCAGGCAACTGAGACATAGTGAGGTTAAGTAACTTGCCAAAAATTACATGACTACTATGTGGTAGGAAAAGATATGAGAGCTTTTACAGACTGTATTATATTGATATGAGTATAAACTTAAAGTGGAAAGTCCAATGGAAAAGAGAGCAGTAAAGAAATAAATAGGAAAGTTACCAAAAGTGCAAAAGCAAGATTCACTGTAATTTTTTGAAGGAGATTTTATTTCTACTTGAAATAATTCACTTTTTAAATAACATGCAATTAAAGTATAAGAACAACAATAAATGTCATATTTAAAAATATGTAAAAGCAGATTTAAGACGGTCAGCTAAATATTATGTATATAACAAACTTCTGTTTATACAGTTTGACAGCAATGTCAGTAATAACTTCCCAAAGCAGAAATTTAATTATTTGTATTTGTCTGAAACGCATTTTTGTATATGCAATATTTAACAAAATAATATGTCAGAATTATCCTGAATGCTTTAAAGTATAATAGTAGGAATAATCTATCCCTATTTAAAACATTGTGTTAGGATAATCGTAGTATCAATACAGAACACGATCACTTTTTAATGGACTTTCTTGACCTCCAAATCCACCTATCAACAATAAACTAGAGAAATTAATGACCATGTGAAATTTATGTAGACTGTTGGCCTTCAATCATTTTCCTAAATCTTCAGTTGTATCAGTTAATTTAATTTGCTTGCAAGCCACAGAAACCAGCTTTGTCCAACTGAAGGAGATTCATTGTTAAAATATGGGACATATCTTAAGAAAACAACAGACTTTAATAGAGGACCTTTCACCTGAATAGCAAGAGGTTAGCAAATTCCTACTTTGAGTGCCTCTGATAGAACTGATGATCCTCTCAAGAGCTTAGCAAATTCCCACTTTGAGTGACTCTGATAGAACTGATGATCCTCAGTGGGAGAGAGAGAGTAGAGCTACTTATTGATTAAACTTTCATAAACACTGTGTATCATAAGGAAGAGGTATTTTGCCAAATGAAAATTAGGGTAACATTAAGAAAGGAAAGGTTAGTACATGTAATGCACACACATAAGTTAGTCAATACATCTATTCATCTAAGTGTAATTTTTTTTTTCAAATTAGCTTTCCTACTTAAAACTAGCACAGCTAGTCTACTCCTAGGTATTTTTCATTCACTGTATGTTTGGCAACAGGAAATCATCTTTAAAATGAATAGCTAAGGGCTTCCCTGGTGGCGCAGTGGTTAAGAATCTGCCTGCCAATGCAGGGGACACAGGTTCGAGCCTTGGTCTGGGAAGATCCCGCATGCCGCGGAGCAACTAGCCCCGTGAGCCACAATTACTGAGCCTGCGCGCCTGGAGCCTGTGCTCCGCAACAAGAGAGGCCGCGATAGTGAGAGGCCCGCGCACCGCAGTGAGGAGTGGCCCCCGCTTGCCGCAACTACAGAAAGCCCTGGCACAGAAACGAAGAGCCAACACAGCCATAAATAAATAAATAAATAAATAAATAAAAATTTTAAAATGAATAGCTAAGAAGAATGTGAAAATTATGTCTTCTCAGTTAAATAACTATATGTGCATATGTATTTCAATGAAATTCTAATGTTTGTTGAACATTAGATATTCTGATAATATCTAATCATAAACATGGTGTTCAACACACTGAATTTCAGAACCATTAACCCTGAGATATAGCATTATATTTTTTTTAAATTTGATACCACATATTTCACTGTTGTATCTATGAGAACACATTGGGTTATGCAGATTTGTTGTTTGTTTCTTGTTCTGGTTTTTTGTTCTCTAATATATCCTTAATTTCCTTCCAGTTATAACATACTTTAGTTAAAATTATATATATACATATATAATACATACCAGTTAAGTATTCAATCAACTCACTAATAAAAGACAATGTGATCAACATGGATGTCGTATTTAATGAAGGTAATATTAATTATATATAATGGCCAAACCCAGTTTCTAGGTTTCACTTAGACTATATCCTTATGAATGTCAACAGTATATAAATATAAAAATCAATTACTCCTTCTCTGATATATACTGAAAATTGCAAAACATATGGATTATAATTACTGCAAATTCTACTTCACTTCTAGAGAATGGTAATTTAAAAAATTTTAATGATTTCACAAATCTATTCAGAGGTGTATTGTGTGAGAAAAAAAGTAAACTTGACATTACCATTCCCAGCTTAAGTCTTAGCTGTAACATGCCAGGTTCAGGGTGCAGTATATTTCAGGACTGTACAAATGATAAATATTCATGTGGACTTTACCATCTCTGGGATGAAATATTTTAAATAATGTGTCAGGTTCAGTGTTTATTTTGCTCATTTAATCATAAATAACTTAAGGTGACAAGTTCCATATTGTTACTTTATTTCAGCTTCCATTTTTATGAGATACAGTGTGAACAAAATGTAAAGCTTTGATGCTGAAACAGAAGAAATAGAACAACCATAAACTCTTTTATTAAGTTGAGAATACTTATCTGAAATTAATACAATAATTCTGCTTCATTTACCTGGCATCACTGGTGAATAAGCTATTTCACAAACATGAATTATCCAAATGAAATTCTCCCAGTTACTAACTGAAACTTTCATTATAACTGTTCTGTTAGAAATCTTTCAATAACTTATGATACACTTTTCTGACTCATTTTATAGTAGAGTGAATATAATTTAGCCTTTTCTTGTTGATTCAATCAATCATTTTAAATGCTATTCATTTATTCATCATTTACTGAATGCCCACTAACTCAAAATCTGCAAAGGACTGGGACTAAAAGGATGGATCTCAAACATTAATTGCCTGCTGAAAGCCACTGGGATCATAGGTAGCTAAAATAGCTTTGCTTTCTTTTATAAGTGGCCCTCTTACAAGAAACAGTTTGGATTTTTACTTCAGATGCCTTCAAGGATCTGGATAGTTGCTCCTTAATCTTGGCATAAACAAAAACACTACCTTTAAAAATCTAGGTTGCCATGCCTTCCCCTTGAGAACTGAAATCCCATCTTGACCTCACACCTAGGATTCTTTTGCAGGTTCCATTACCACATAGATTATGGAAACATTATTTTATAAATGCTGTCATGAATTTAAAATATTAAGAATTAGCATTTTGTGTAGATTTATCTTCCCTTCTCTTAAATGTCCCATTAACTTTTATTCAGGAATTCCATGTTTCTAAGGGATCTTCTCTCACATTACTTAAGCAAGTCAATATTCTTTATGTTCTGCCCAATCATCTGAGTAATCTTCATCTTATATATTGTCTAGGACAGAGTAATCAAGCACTTGGCATTCCATCACATCTCCTTATTATGAGCCTTTCTCCAATGGAAAGATCTAAAAGATCAACAATTCCAAGACTCACTTACAGCTAGTGCTATGGAAAAAGGTCAGGCTCAAACAACTGTATGCACCAGAATAAGCTGTGAGGACATTGCTTTGGCATTTTGTGTTGTTTTTGCTTTTTTTTTTTTTTTTTTTTTTCTCTGAAGTTGACATCCAGGGTCTGGGCTCTGATATTTCCATTTGAAAGAGAGGTAGTTGGCATGAGTAATGGCACCTTGATTCTAGGCAGTTACAATGGTGGCATTTTCCTGACTCTAGCTTCCTGATACTGTACCTCAACTAAAGTGATATCTGGATTCCACTGGAAGACCCTGATTCCTCACTGAGTGAGTTCTGCAACACGTTGGTAGTAACTTGTGAATGCCCAGCTCAGAGGCAGTTTCTCTAGCTCCTGCAATGGTTTGGTAAAAATGAATTCACTCTCTGCTTAAAATCACTCTAGGTTTCTACTTCCTGTACTGAATCCTGATGGACATTCATAAAATTTCAGATCTCTTAAGCAATATGATGAAAATAGATACAGTATGAATACATGAGCTTTTTGGCAACGAGTATCCCTCTAAGTCTAGTAGGCTTATTTTTATTTATTTTTGCATCTATGTATTTTTAAACTTCTATTATATGTGGTTCATTCATATATTGCAGATGGATAAAATAACTTGAATCGCAACTTTAACTCAAAGGCAGCAGTTACTAAAAAGTAAATGAAAACATTGGGAAAACATTCTCTGGGGAAAGGGGTAGCTTGTTGGCACTGGTAGGCACCAAGGGTAAATAAATGAAAATTTGAAATGTAGGGCAGAAATTTCAGAATAACTTTCAATCCACCAGTTCATTTAAAATTCTGAGGGGCTCAGGCCCTGCTCTGCCCATGAAATTGGAAACTCTACTCTAGTTGAAGGGAAAAAGAAAATTCATGGATGTGGAGCCAATGACCACTACAACTGGAAAAGAACTTTAAGAAATAAGAAAAAACAAGGTAATAGGACGCCAATTAAAGACTATATTTCAAGTGTATATAGATTGGACACATACTTTAAAATCCACATAAGTTTTGTTAACTCTATTGTTAAAAAAAAGAAGTTTTATTCCCAATTGAATTTGATCAAAACTGACATAACATGAATTTCCTGGGTCCTTTAGTAACTAGGAGCAGAGATTAAATTCCTGATCTAAGGAGAAGACTGAGTTCACCAAAAGAATCAATTGCAACCATAATAGAATCATCAAAATCTGTGGTAAGGGGGATAGCTTCAAGATGGCAGAGGAGTAAGACATGGAGATCACCCTCCTCCCCACAAATACATCAAAAATACATGTACAGGTGGAACAACTCCTACAGAACACCCACTGGACGCTGGCAGAAGACCTCAGACCTCCCAAAAGGCAAGAAACTCCCCAGGTACCTGGGTAAGGCAAAAGAAAAAAGAAGAAACAGAGACAAAAGAGTAGGGATGGGACCTACACCAGTGGGAGGGAGCTGTGGAGGAGGAAAAGATTCCACACACTAGGAAGCCCATTCACTGGCAGATAGGGGGAGTGGGAGTGGGGGAAGCTTCAGAGCCACGGAGGATAGCGCAGCAACAGGGGTGCAGAGGGCAAAGCGCAGAGATTCCTGCACAGAGGATCGGTGCCGACCAGCACTCACCAGCCCGAGAGGCTTGTCTGCTCACCCGCTGGGGCGGGCAAGGGCTGGGAGGTGAGGCTAGGGCTTTGGAGGCCGGATCCCAGGGAGAGTCCTGGGGTTGGCTTCGTGAATACAGCCTGAAGGGGGCTAGTATGCCACAGCTAGCCGGGAGGGACTCCGGGAAAAACTCTGGAGCTGCCGAAGAGGCAAGAGACAATTGTTCCAGGGTGCGTGAGGAGAAGGGATTCAGAGCACTGCCTAAACGAGCTCCAGAGACAGGCATGAGCCATGACTATCAGCGCGGACACCAGAGACGGGCATGAGACGCTAAGGCTGTTGAGCAGCAACCAAGAAGCCTGTGTGTGAGCACAGGTTACTATCCACACTTCCCCTCCCAGGAACCTGTGCAGCCCGCCACTGCCAGGGTCCCAGGATCCAGGGACAACTTCCCTGGGAGAACGCACGGTGCACCTCAGGCTGTTGCAATGTCACGCCGGCCTCTGCCACTGCAGCCTCGCCCCGCATTCCGTACCGCTCCCTCCCCCCCGTCTGAGTGAGCCAGAGCCCCCAAATCAGCTGCTCCTTTAACCCTGTCCTAGCTGGGCAGGGAACAGACACCCTCAGGCAACCTACATGCAGAGGCAGGGCCAATTACAAAGCTGAACCCCAGGAGCTGTGTGAACAAAGAAGAGAAAGGGAAATCTCTCCTGGCAGCCTCGAGAGCAGTGGATTAAATCACCACAATCAAGTTGATGTACCTGCATCTGTGGAATACCTGAATAGACAAGGAATCATCCCAAAATTGAGGCAGAGCAACTGTAGACTTGGGGTTTGCTTTCTGCAACTAATTTGTTTATGGTTTTATGTTTAACTTAGGTTAGTGTTTAGAGCTTATTATCATTGGTAGATTTGTTTATTGATTTGGTTGCTCTCTTTTTTTTAATATATATATATTTTTTTCCTTTTTCTCTTCTTGTGAGTGTGTATGTGTACGCTTCTCTGTGTGATTTTGTCTGTATAGGTTTGCTTTTACCATATTTCTTAGGGTCTGACTGTCCTTTTTTTTTGTATACTTTTTAGTGCTTGTTATCATTGGTGGATTTGTTTTTTGATTGGTTGCTCTCTCTTTCCTTTCTTTCTTTCTTTTTATTACTTTTTATTTTCAATAATGTTTTTATTTTAATAACTTTGCTTCCTTCCTTCCTCCCTCCCTTCCATTCATCCTTCCTTCCTTTCTTTCCTTCCTTTCCTTCTTCCTTTCTTCCTTTCATTTTCTCCCTTTTCTTCTGAGCCATGGGGCTGACAGGGTCTTGGTGCTCTGGCTGGGTGTCAGACCTGAGCCTCTGAGCCGAGTTCAGGACATTGGTCCATCAGAGACCTCCCAGCTCACATAATGTCAAATGACAAAAGCTCTCCCAGAGATCTTCATCTAAACGTTAAGACCCAGCTCCACTCAACAACCAGCAAGCTAAAGTGCTGGACACCCTATGCCAAACAACTAGCAAGACAGGAACACAACCCCCCCCCCCCATTAGCAGAAAGGGCGACTAAAATCATAATAAGTTCACAGACACCCCAAAACCACCGGATGCAGTCCTGCTCACCAGAAAGACAAGACCCAGCCTCATCCACCAGAACAGAGGCACCAGTCCCCTCCACCAGGAAGCCTACACAACCCACTGAACAGCCTTACCCACTGGGGGCAGACACCAAAAACAGTAGGAACTACGAACCTGCAGCCTGAGAAAAGGAGATGCCAAACCCAGTCAGTTAAGCAAAAGGAGAAGACAGAGAAATACACAGCAGATGAAGGAGCAAGATAAAAACACAGCAGACCAAACAAATGAAGACGAAATAGGCAGTCTACCTGAAAAAGAATTCAGACTAATGATAGTAAAGATGATCTAAAATCTTGGAAATAGAATGGAGAAAATACAAGAAACATTTAACAATGATGTAGAAGAACTAAAGAGTAAAGAAACAGTGATGAACAACACAATAAATGAAATTTAAAATTCTGTAGAAGGAATCAATAGCAGAATAACTGAGGCAGAAGAACGGATAAGTGAGGTGGAAGATAAAATAGTGGAAAAAACTACCACAGAGGAGAATAAAGAAAAAGGAATGAAAAGAATTGAGGACAGTCTCAGAGACGTCTGGGACAACATTAAAAGCACCAACATTCGAATTATAGGGGTCTCAGAAGAAGAAGAGAAAAAGAAAGGGACTGAGAAAATATTTGAAGAGATTATAGTTGAAAACTTCCCTAATATGGAAAAGGAAATAGTCAATCAAGTTCAGGAAGCACAGAGAGTTCCATACAGGATAAATCCAAGGAGAAACATGCCAAGACACATATTAATCAAACAATCAAAAATTAAATTCAAAGAAAAAATATTAAAAGCAGCAAGGGAGGAGCAACAAATAACATACAAGGGAATCCCCATAACGTTAACAGATGATTTTTCAGCAGAAACTCTGCAAGCTAGAAGGGAGTGGCAGGACATATTTAAAGTGATGAAAGGGAAAAACCAACCTACAACCAAGAATACTCCATCCAGCAAGGATCTGATTCAGATTTGATGGAGAAATTAAAATCTTTACAGGTAAGCAAAAGTTAACAAAATTCAGCACCACCAAACCAGCTTTACAACAAATGCTAAAGGAACTTCTCTAGACAGGAAACAGAAGAGAAGGAAAAGACCTACAATAACAAACCCAAAACAATTAAGAAAATGGGAATAGGAACATACATATTGATAATTACCTTAAATATAAGTGGATCAAATTCTCCCACCAAAAGACATACAGGGTGAATGGATACAACAACAAGACCCATATATATGCTGTCTACAAGAGACCCACTTCAGACCTAGGGACACATACAGACTGAAAGTGAGGTGAGGCAAAGAGATATTCCATGTAAATGGAAATCAAAAGAAAGCTGGAGTAGCAATTCTCATATCAGACAAAATACACTTTAAAATAAAGACTATTACAGGAGACAAAGAAGGATACCACATAATGATTAAGGGGTCAATCCAAGAAGAAGATATAACAATTGTAAATACTTATGCACCCAACATAGGAGCAACTTAATATAAAGGCAAATGCTAATGGCTACACAAGGGGAAATCAACAGTAACACAATAATACTAGGGGACTTTAACACCCCATTTTCACCAATGGACAAATCATCCAAAATGAAAATAAATAAGGAAACACAAGCTTTAAATGATACATTAAACAAGATGGACTAATAGATATTTATAGGACATTCTATCTAAAAGCAACAGAATACACTTTCTTCTCAAGTGCTCATGGAACATTCTCCAGTATAGATCATATCCTGGGTCAAAAATCAAGCATCTGTAAATTTAAGAAAATTGAAATCATATCAAGTATCTTTTCTGACCACAACGCTATGAGACTAGATATCAATTACAGGAAAAAAAATCCATAAAAGTACAAACACAAGGAGGCTAAACAATACACTAGTAAATAACCAACAGATCACTGAAGAAATCAAAGAGGAAATCAAAAAATACCTAGAAACAAATGACAATGAAAACACGATGACCCAAAACCTATGGGATGCAACAAAACAGTTCTAAGAGGGAGGTTTATAGCAATACAATCCTACCTCAAGAAACAGGAAATATCTCAAATAAACAACCTAACCTTATACCTAAAGCAATTAGAGAAAGAAGAACAAAAAACCCCAAAAGTTAGCAGAGGGAAAGAAATCATAAAAATCAGATCAGAAATAAATGAAAAATAAGTGAAGGAAACAATAGCTCAATTGTTGAGCTATTACTGATATACAATTTGATCAACAATAGCTCTTATGGATCAAACAAAGATCAATAAAGCTTAAAGCTGATTCTTTGAGAAGATAAACAAAATTGATAAACCATTAGCCAGACTCATCAAGAACAAAAGGGAGAAGACTCAAATGAATAGAATTAGAATTGAAAAAGAAGTTACAACTGACACTAGAGAAATACAAAGGATCATGAGAGACCACTACAAGCAACTCTAAGCCAATAAAATGGACAACCTGGAAGAAATGGTCAACTTCTTAGAAAAGCACAGCCTTCCAAGACTGAAGCAGGAAGAAACAGAAACTACAAACAGACCAATCATAAGCACTGAAATTGAGACTGTGATAAAAATCTTCCAACAAACAAAAGCCCAGGACCAGATGGCTTCACAGGTGAATTCTATCAAACATTTAGAGAAGAGCTAACACCTATCCTTCTCAAACTCTTCCAAAATATAACAGAGGGAGGAACCCTCCCAAATTCATTCTACGAGGCCACCATCTCCCTGATACCCAAACCAGACAAAGATGTCACAAAAAAAGAAAACTACAGGCCAATATCACTGATGAACATTGATGCAAAAACCCTCAACAAAATACCAGCAAACAGAATCCAACAGCACATTAAAAGGATCATACACCATGATCAAGGTGGGGTTTATCCCATGAATGCAAAGATTCTTCAATATAAGCAAATCAACCCACGTGATAAACCATACTAAAAAATTGAAGGAGAAAAAACATATGATCATCTCAATAGATGCAGGAAAATCTTTTGACAAAATTCAGCACCCATTTATAAACCCTCCAGAAAGTAGGCAGGGAGGGAACTTACCTCAAAATAATAAAGGCCATATATGACAAACCCACAGGCAATGTCCTTTTCAATGGTGAAAAACTGAAGCCATTTCCACTAAGATAAGGAACAAGACAAGGTTGCACACTCTCACCACTATTATTCAACATAGTTTTGGAAGTTTTAGCCACAGCAATTAGAGAAGAAAAAGAAATAAATGGAATCCAAATCAGAAAAGAAGTAAAACTGTCACTGTTTGAAGATGGCGTGATACTATACATAGCGAATCCTAAAGATGATACCAGAAAACTACTAGAGCTAATCAATGAATTTGGTAAAGTAGCAGGATACAAAATTAATGCACAGAAATCTCTTGCATTCTTATACACTAATGATGAAAAATCTGAAAGAGAAATTAAGGAAACACTCCCACTGACCACTGCAACCAAAAGAATAAAATACCTAAGAATAAACCTACCTGAGGAGGCAAAAGACCTCTACTCTGAAACGTATAAGATGCTGATGAATAAAATCAAAGATGATACAAACAGATGGAGAGATATTCCATGTTCTTGGACTGGAAGAATCAACATTTTGAAAATGACTATACTACCCAAAGCTATCTACAGATTCAATGCAATCTCTAACAAACTACCAATAGCATTTTTCACAGAACTAGAACAAATAATTTCACAATTTATATGGAACCACAAAAGACCCTGAATAGCCAAATAATCTTGAGAAAAGAAAATGGAACTGGAGGAATCAGGCTCCCTGACTTCAGACTATACTACAAAGCTACAGTAATCAAGACAGTATGATACTGGCACAATAACAGAAATATAGATCAACGGAACAAGATAGAAAGCCCAGAGATAAACCCATGCACCTAAGGTCAACTAATCTATGACAAAGGAGACAAAGATATACAATGGAGAAAAGACAGCCTCTTCAATAAGTGGTGCTGGGAAAACTGGACAGCTACATGTAAAAGAATGAAATTAGAACACTTCCTAACACCATACACAAAAATAAACTCAAAATGGATTAAAGACCTAAATGTAAGGCCAGACACTATAAAATTCTTAGAGGAAAACATAGGCAGAACCCTCTATGACACACATTACAGCAAGATTCTTTTTGACCCACCTCCTAGAGAAAGGAAAATAAAAACAGATATAAACCAATGGGACCTAATGAAACTTAAAAGCTTTTGCACAGCAAAGGAAAACATAAACAAGACAAAAAAAAACAACCCTCAGAATGGGAGAAAATATTTGCAAATGAAGAAACTATCAAAGGATTAATCTCCAAAATATACAAGCAGCTCATGCAGCTCCATATCAAAAAAACAAACAGCCCAATCCAAAAATGGGCAGAAGACATAAATAGACATTTCTCCAAAGAAGATATACAAATTACCAACAAACACATGAAAAGATGCTCAACATCACTAATCCTTAGAGAAATGCAAGGCAAAACTACAATGAGGCATCACCTCACACTGGTCAGAGTGGCCATCATCAAAAATTTACAAACAATAAATGCTGGAGAGGGTATGGAGGAAAGGGAACCCTCTTGCACTATTGGTGGGAATGTAAATTGATACAGTCACTATGGAGAACAGTATGGAGGTTCCTTCAAAAAATTAAAAATAGAACTACCATACGACCCAGCAATCCCACTACTGGGCATATACCCTGAGAAAACCACAATTCAAAAAGAGTCATGTATCACAATGTTCATTGCAGCTCTATTTACAATAGCCAGGACATGGAAGCAACCTAAGTGTCCATCGACAGATGAATGGATAAGGTAGATGTGGCACATATGTACAATGGAATATTACTCAGCCATAAAAAGAAATGAAATTGAGTTACTTGTAGTGAGGTGGATGGACCTAGAGACTGTCATACACTGTGAAGTAAGTCAGAAAGAGAGAAAGAAACACTGTATGCTAACACATATATATATGGAATCTAAAAATAAAATGATTCTGAAGAACCTAGGGGCAGGACAGGAATAAAGACACAGACGTAGAGAATGGACTTGAGGACACATGGAAGGGGAAGGGTAAGCTGGGACAATGTAAGAGAGTGGCATGGACATATATACACTACCAAATGTAAAATAGATAGCTAGTGGGAAGCAGGTGCATCGCACAGGGAGATCAACTCATGCTTTGTGACCACATAGAGGGGTGGGATAGGGAGGGTGGGAGGGAGACGCAAGAGGGAGGGGATATGGGGATATATGTATATGTATAGCTGATTCACTTTGTTTTACAGCAGAAACTAACACACCATTGTAAAGCAATTATACTCCAATAAAGATGTTAAAAAGAAATAAAATCAGTGGTAAATGTGCAGGAAAATAAGCCAGTTTGAAGTTCAGAGATAAAGAAATGCTTGCAAATTGATCAGAGATAATGACCTCATTGGAAGCTGAAGAGAAATGTAACGGCCGGGAGCCCTGAGTTCTTCCTGAGAACCGTCCATCTTGAACTCTCAAGGCTGTCACTAAAGTCAGAGGCATACTTAAAGGGGTTTTGTTTTATTTTGTTTTTCTTTTGGTTTCATTTGTATTATCTTAATCTAGGTTGTTTCTTTTTAGTATTTGAAAGCAATGTGTTAAGTTATGTAAGACCTGTTTTTCATTTTATCTTCATTCAGTTAACAATAAAACACACAGGCAGCGCTTCCCTGGTGGCGCAGTGGTTGAGAGTCCGCTTGCCGATGCAGGGGACACGGGTTTGTGCCCCGGTCCGGGAAGATCCCACATGACGTGGAGGGGCTGGGCCCGTGAGTCATGGCCGCTGAGCCTGCGTGTCCAGAGCCTGTGCTCCGCAATGGGAGAGGCCACAACAGTGAGAGGCCCGCGTACCGCAAAAAAAACACAAACAAACAAACAAAAACACACAGGCAAATGTGATATGTGGTAGAAAATGCAAGTATGCACAGAAATGGCTAAATTTACTTCTGTTTCAATGCTGTACATATTTAGTTTGTACAACTTGTTGAGTTTGGAGATAAGTATATGCTCATGGAAACATTACCACCATTAAGGCCATAAACATACCCAATATCTCCTAAGTCTCCTCCTGCTCCTTTTATTATTTTTATTATTGCAACAACATTTCATGTAAGATCTATCCCAAATATTAAGTATATAATACTTAACTGGGGTTTAATATGCAGGTCTTCAGTTAATAAATTTGCATCACAATATTGTCAGAGCCCTCCTCATACCAATTTCTTTTCCATAATTCTTTCAATTAAATGGCATAAATGAGAACATGTTCCAGACAATTCCTTTTTGTGCAGTAATATCTCATATGAGACTCTGAACACTGTACTACATGGTTTGCACTGAATCATTGCTTTTGCTTAAAATTCTTGTAAGTATCATTTGACTGGGGTAGAGACTCGGTTTGAATTCTGGAAGATTACACTGAAAATTTCAGCCTAAAAATAAAAGCACAGAGTTTAATTAAACTCATGGATTAGGGATGAGGATGAGGTTATTTCACAAATATGAATTTGTTACTGAATGTCTCTTTGAATTTGGCTCAATCAGTGAGCTTGTTTTCTAAGATGTTTTACTGTAATTGGCAATAGAGATTTGGAAGAAGCAATGTTAAAGTAGAGATATAAATGAGAAACAATCCAAAGACTCAGAAGCCAATAATGCAGTTCAGAATGAAAGGAAAAAAAAGTACCTGTTGAAAATTAAATTAAAAAGAGCGATATTTTGCCAGTGCAGGGAAAAGAACATTTCCACTTTGCTCAAAGCTATGTATTAGTATGCAAAGAAGCTGGAGGTAAAGTCTCATCTCAATGTCTTGGGATTTATTCACAAAGAGGTGTAGATACTTGGAATATTGCCAGAAATTAAAGTAATATGAAAGGATTCACATATAAAGCAGATATCCAAGTGCAGATTATTATTGACTTATGCAGAAGGCAAGAGAAAATGGAAGATACAGGGAAGTTACAAACAAGGTGAATGTGATATATTATTGCACTTGAATATTTTTTTGCACGTTAGTACACAATTTTGATACCTACCTTTCTATGAGGAAGTATTTATAAAAAGCTTTTGTAAATATCTGAAAATCCATTCAAATCTAAATTATAAAATAGCATTTAAAATTAAATTTTAAATATTTTGTGAAAGCTTTACAAAGAATAAACATTGTGTAAGAATACTACACATATTATACAACATTTTCTTATTAACGTGATAAACCTTATAAGTTGTATTTCAGCAGAGATCATCAGGGCCCATTTTGGGAATAACTAATGACTAGCTTTTGAAAACTGTACAAGTTATTTTCTGTATATGTCCTAGAGCTGCAAATATTTTGGTTTCCCTTATACTGATGTTGTCTACCCTCAGGCAAGCTTAGATAATGTGTAAAATATGACACAAATCTTATGACATATACACAAACACATGAGGATTGACTCTGCAAACTAGAGTCTTACATCAGGCTATGCATGGGTCCTTAGGCCATGGATAGCTTTGATCATTATCAGCTTCAATGAAAGGCAGCCGGCAGGGAGTTAATTCAAGTTTAGGTTGAAATTTGCTGGCTTGATGTCATGGGAGTGCTAAAAATGGTTAAATTACTATTTTATTTTTAAAAATCAGTGTCATTTTATCTATTTGTTTAGAATTTTCCAAACAGAGTTAGATTTTTCTGGGGAATCTTATGTTTATGCATTTAAAAAAACAGTAGTGGATTTTCTTGCACCCATGTTTGTTTACTGGATTGCTATCTTATAATTAGGTAAGGAAGAAAAAAATACCTTCTGTCATTAAAATATGCATGATAAATATTAATTGATCTGGACTTATGAATAATTGAACTACTATTTAAACCAAGTTTTTGTTTTTATGCATCTCTGACAATTAAAAGTAAGGAAATGCTATTTACTCATATCTTTATAGCTACATTTTATATGTATTCAGATACTCTGTAGACTATATCATATTCCATAAATGAATAATACTGTGTAGTAAGTATGTGATCTAGCAGATGAAAGTTCATTCTTTGTTATCAGCTAATTTAAGGGGTGTCTCTGTGTGTGTGTCCATTTATCATGCATTAATTGCATGATTCTTCCATGCTAAACAGTCTCTTCTGTTGAGGGGCTTATAGTTTAGTTAAGGGAGCAGATAAATAAACAGGCAATTTTATGGGAATGAGATGAAAGCTATGATGAGGGGAGATGTAAGAAAAAATAAAAAGGTTATGGGCAGGAAAATATGACTGGAGCAATAACAGCTACGTTAAACAGTCAAGAATAAGTAGCCTGGTGAAGGCTGCTGGAGAGGGGGTATTGAGAAGCAATAGCTTTTAGAAAACCTATACAAATAATATTTTTAATTAAGATAAATAGCAGCTTTGTTTAAGTTAGTACACTTTGATTATACCAGTAGGCTATTAATTATGTATAAATTTTCCCTTTACATTTATTGATGACTTACAGACATTTTCTCTTTTGATTTCCACCATTAATCTGCCAGAGTATTTAAGTTCCTCACTTTGTTTAGCAAAGCATTTCCAAGGTTTGTGTTGTGTTTTGCTGCTTTGGCATCAGCACAATAGCAAGAATCAAATCTTTCTGAAAGCTACATTTTTCTTCTGTTTCTTCCATCCTGCTGAGTCAAGTAATAACTAAATCTAAGATTCATTATAGTTACAGTTTTGTTAATGTCATTTTTCACACCTATTACTCATTTGAGTTAGTTTTGTCATTTCAGTTGGGTGTTTTACATTTTATCCTCTATTGCAAGCACTTAATTTTTTTTTTTGCTTGTTTGTTTCACACACTTATGTTTGCACTTAACTAGAGGAACTTTATGATTTCCCATTCAAACCAGTACACTTTGGAGAGGAAAATAGGGCAGTATTAGTAATTCAGCTGTGGTGACAGTTGTAATCTTAGACTGTCTGGGGCAAACCTACATCACGGTACTTCCCAACTCTAAGCAAAATTCTACCTGAAATATTTAACTTTCATTTTATATAGAATTAAATAATCTTTGAAAGAAGGTATGGTTATGCTATTACATAATTGAATGATTTCATATTTGTATTAATCAAAGTAGATTTTATTTTTTTAATTTTTTTAACATCTTTATTGGAGTATAATTGCTTTAAAATGTTGTCTTAGATTCTGCTGTATAACAAAGTGAATCAGCTATACGTACACATATATCCCCGTATCCCCTCCCTCATGTGTCTCCCTCCCACCCTCCCTATCCCACCCCTCTAGGTCATCACAAAGCACCAAGCTGATCTCCCTGTTCGATGATGCTGCTGCTTCCCACTAGCTATCTACTTTACATTTGGTAGTGTTTATATGTCAGTGCTATTCTTTCACTTCGTCCCAGCTTACCCTTCCCCTTCCCCGTGTCCTCAAGTCCATTCTCTCAAAGTAGATTTTATTTTTAATTCTATAAAAGGTGCCCTTAAGTTAGAAAGAGAGATTTGTACAGTTTCATATAATCACTATTATCTATTAATATAAGAAGGTGGAAACATTAAATCTTCTGGGGTTTATTTGGTCTTTGGAGAACATATTTTGTATATAAAGTGGTTTTCAAATCTCAGATTCACAACTGCTTAGCAGTGTGCTCTGGAGAAAGCACTTAAACTTTATGATGTTAAGTTCTTCATTTGTAAAAGAAAGATATCAAAGCCTGCCCTGTTGAGTTTCTGTGAGGGTTAAATGAAATATCATGAAATATAAAACAATATGCATCGTGCCTTACTTATTACGGAGGTGCAGTATATGTTACTTTATTACTTTCCAATCATAAATATTAAATTGACAGAGATTTTTAAGTCCAATATATTGATAAATTACATGAGATAATTTTGTTTTATGTTTTTACATTATTTTCATATAGATATTTTTATAGATTTGTACAAAATAACATTATTTTTTGGAAGGTATCTAAAGTTGTTATTCACTCGCTCTTTTACTTTTATTCTCGATCTCCAAGGTCAGATGTTTTCTTATTTTCATTTCTCAATATTTCGGGACAACTTTTGCAAATGTATTTTACCCTTTGCATTGCCAGACAAATTTCTCCTATAAGTAAATATTATTATCTTGGGTGTATGTAGATTCTTTTGTAGAAACAGAATAATAGAATCCCTGTTTTAACTAAAGAAAATATGAGATTAAAAATTAGAGTTTGCTTTTAAAAGGGAATCAGATTTCTTTTCAGGAAACTTATGTGGGAAAAATCACATGAATCCCAAAACCAGTGTAAATATGTTTTTCTGCAGGGACAGTGATACTTCATTTCCAAAAATAGTTTCTTAAAAAAAAAATAACCTGGATTATACAGCTAATCAGGTTTTGGAGATGGTCACAAACAACCTTAACTATAACCATGTTCAGTTCATCAAAAGTGAAAAACAATTAATAATTCTCCTTCCATTCAATGTAAAGAGATAATGATTTGTCTTTCTGAAATGCACTTTATATTTCCAAAAATTAAATTTTTGTATAGCATGTCTTTGGATGAATGTGCAAAGTTATAAAATTTGGCTACTATAGGAAAGAATGATAATTTATTCATTTTACTTATTTAGATGTAAGTTACATTAAAAGGAAATGATTTATCATCATTATGATAATTATGAGACGTTTACCTAAGCACACGTGTTGTTCTTTGCATAAATATGAAAGTCCATGTAGTTAAATTCTGGCATTGAGTATATATTGCTCTTCCCTATAGTTGTTAAAAAAAAAAAGCAGGTTTCTGAAAGTCTTTAATCCTAAAACAAACTCTTTTCAATCACTTTATTCTTTGAAGTCTATAGCTACTTTATAATCTTGCATAAGTCATCTAATCACTCTATTTTTCTTCTCCACTTGTTGACAAGTTCTTGTAATGTCTTATTTATCTGGTGATGTTGTATGTGTGGATAATTCACTGAGAAATTACATGTTGTGCTATTTTCTCTAATATAACTTTGTTTTCAGATTCTTGAGCCCAACACTGTAACGGATGTTTTGTTTCCTTTTCCATAGGAACATCTGTTTGTTAGACCCAGAGCCAGAATTTCCTAGAAATAAGATGCCAGTTCTCCAGTTAGGTCTTATTTTTACTTGGAGAAAGCTGATGAGATTTAAGATGTATGACAGACTAGGATGTGGAGATGGTGACAGATTTATGACAATATTTAGATGTGAGGAGAAGAATTAATCTGAAGAAGAAGTTTAGAGAACTTCCTATATGATTGCAGATTGAATAGGATTTTGCAGATCATGTAAGGAAAAAGTCCATATAAAAGAGAATAAGCAAAGCTTTATGAAAGTTTGGGAGAAAGAGTCTGTTCTAGGTTTGGGCGAGGTCAGGAAAGGGTTCATTCAAGTCATCTTTAAAGTTGGATAGGAGTCTGTGGGTAAAGATTAAGAGGCAGAATATTCTAGGTGGCAGGATTAGGGTGAGCAAAGGAGGAAAGGTAGAGAGTGTGGGGCCTGGTTGGGGAATGGCAAAAAGCTTGGTGAGGCCTCAGTGTCAGGGACTGGCAGGATAACACAGGAGTGAGAGCCATCTTGAATTCTTAATAAATTTATTTTTGCACTTATGCATAATTGAAGTCTGATGGGATAATGGAGCATGTTCCTTGCTATTCTACTCACAAACAGCCTTAGCAATGCCTCATGAGCACAGATTTCCAATGAACCCACAGTGTGTAGGAGTCCAAGCAAGTCTCAGAGCAAGTCTAAAGTAAGCAAGTTATGTCCGTGACTAAGTAAATGGGGCACTGGCAGCCCCTAGAGAACACACTTTTCATCTGAATCAGAAATTTCTTCAAACACAGAAAGAAGTCAATGGTGTTCTATGAAACAACCGAGAAACCTTAAATTGTTTTTTAGCTGTGTAACTTTCCTCTATTAGCTAACTTCTTAAGTTGAAATGAAGTGAAGAAGAAAAGTAGGTCTACTCAGAATTTCTTTTACTTTACGTTATTCCTTTTTCTTCAGTACCAGAATGTAGAGTGTAGGTAGAATATGCATGGATCAAGAAGTGAAATGTAAACATCTCAGTTAATTTTGCTCAATGTTTCTACTCTTCTGGTAAGAACAAAATAAATATGCATGTACTGGCTACAAAATACGAATTGTATAATTTCAATGATTCCACATATGATTTAAATGCTCTTATATTTGCATTTAAAACTGGCATTTCACTGTGTAAAGATGTAAAAATTTGTGATGAAAATTTTAAACTTCATTTTTTCTTTTTTTAAAACATTAAATAGAAAAAAAAACCCACCATGACAAGTCAAGAGAGAGATGGTGGAAAACAGAAAAACAAAACAAAACAAAACAAAAAAAAACACATGTTTTCTATTTTAGCTCTTTAACACTTGCATTTACACTGTGTCCAGCAAATTATGTAGCCAGCCTGCCTACACAATAAACATATACTAATAACCACTGTAGACTAAACCTCAGACCTGTTCTTATAAATTCAGGGATATGTAAATTCCTCAGAACCAACACAAGGCAATGGGGTGGGAAGGGATTAACAGTACTTGCTAAAATTGAATTTCATTCCAACTTGATGTGACTGGATCTCAAGGCAGGTTTCATTTAATGCTGTGGAAAAATATTTGTTCCAAGCACCTGTGGTTTTAGGTACTTTTTCCAGTAGACTTTAACCTCCTTGGATGCTAAAATGATATTACTCTCATCTTAACCTATATAACAAACCATGTCAATGGTCCAAGCATATGCTCTTGGAGCCCTTTACCCTTTGTGCTGTGTACTGGTTCCCAGTATGTTTCAATAGTGCCCAGGAATATTCCTCTCCTCCATAGATAGAACTTAACCAAAGACTGACAGGCTATTAACACTCTAACTTCTTTGCAACTGATTGAGATAATTCCAGGTATTACCTACATTACCTTCAGAGATTCCCTGTGAATTGAGGTGAAACTATCCCCTTCGTGATGTTTGATCACACATACTTGCTTGGCTGTTTCCTTGTTCCTGACTCACTTTCCAATTATTCTACTGGTTGCTTCTGGAAAATATCCTACTATGTTCTTTTTACAGAAATCCTTGTCTGAGTCCACTTAAGAGGAAACTCCACCTAAAACTCTCAGAGAAAGTAAAATATTTGACAAGAATAATAGGAAACTGATAAATATTTATTGAGTTCAATTGAAAATGGTATGTGTGTGGATGGATAAAATTCTCTACATAATTAAGTAGTTTATCACTATAAATTTCCTTATGAACACTTTCATGGATAATATAAAATCTAATCATTTAAAGTGTCTCATTTTATATCAGCGTTCATTGTGAATGAGCTGGATGAATTAATGAATTAGGTCTCATTTTCAGTTATCCCATATCCCATGTACATAGCCTTACTCTTTTTATGTTATGAGTGAGTACTAATTAGTTCTTTGTGTAATTCTGAAGAAAATGTAGGCCATTATTAATTCAAAGGCTTCATATATTTAGTCATATTTAGCCATAAATAGAACAATTTAACATTAATCTTCCATCTTTAATAGTTTCTCTCTTTTATAATATTCACTCTATATAATACTAATTAGTATATTTGAAGAGATGAAATGAATATTGAGATTAGCATGTATATGAACATCTTATGACAGAAAATAAGTTTAGTCATAAAGAAGGAAATAAAATGAGAACAATCAACTGAAATTATTTTAAAACTCAATAGTAGAATTACTTGACTCTGAAGATTTATTCAATAATTTTAAGTGGCTTTATCTTGACAAATGCTAGCAATGCAACTGGATATCAGTCAAATTAAACTATTTCTCCGAAATCCAGATTATGAACACCTAAGTGATCTATACTGAATTTTAAGTATATTTTGTTGTCATATCATTTTAGAAGACTAAAAGTGAGATGCTTTGCCACCTTTACATAGTATATATTTTTCTTATTTTTCTCCTATAAAGCAACAGTCACAACTGAGTATTTTTATGAGTGTATATACATATTTGTAAGAGGAGGGATAGAGAAGAACTGAGAGAGCATATACAGAGTATATATTTTTTAAAGTCACCAAGAAGATCTACTTTTGTATGTGAGTGTCTCCACATTTTCCTAACTCAAAAGAGACAGAAACATGCAATGTGGTCATATAAACACTCTTCATAAAGCATTTTCAGGATAAAATATATTCAGGATGAAATATTGTATCATACTGCCAATATGTCTATTCTGATAAATATTTCTTTTAGCAACATGAATTCACAGGTCATTCCTCTCTTTCTTCCTACTTTAATCTTAGAATTTAGCCCAAGGTCTATAAAATTGGTTTAATTAACAAATTAAGGGCTATTTGAGGTCTTAAGTGTTTTGTTTAGCTCTTGAAAATGTTATCCCAGTGATGTGTGGGACAATAATAGGTAACATTTTCATTCATTCACTTATTTAACAGATTTTTGAGACTGCTCTAATGAATAATGGATAATTCTTCTGAATAATGAGCAGTAAAAGAAGTGGTTTTAAAAATGGTATGATTGGTGAGGGGCCATGCAATTCTTCCTAATCCCCAAAGTTTTACTTTTAATCCATAATAAAACTAATTAAATTTTATTCCCTTGATTATAAGTCTTTCTAGTTTTTAGGAGTTGTTACTTAAAATACTATAAATCCTTTAAAAGATAAAATATAAAGCATATATTAGGTAATGTAATGCACTACTCATTTAGGACTAGAAGGTTAAAAAGGTTACCCAGAGATTAATAAAATTAAAAGGGAGGTTGTTGGTACCACAGGTAAACTTGGGTCAATTTACTAAACATTTAGCCTGTGAGCAGCTCTTCCTTTTTCAAGGTGATAGTGTGTGTTTCTTTGTGTATGAATGTGTAGGGGAAGGAAACTATTCAACTCCAACATAAAATATATATTTCATAAATTTAAATTTTGTTGATGTCAGTTCACCTTATTCGATCATTTACTGATATACAAATTAGAAGTTATATTAAATAATAATCTTAGTATTAAATAACACATATTATCTTTTCCATATAGATCTTAATGTTTTTACTAATCTGTGGAGCATATCTTACAGTTCTATATTAAGTAATATGGTTGGTAAACAAGTAAAACCATATGAAAAGATGACCTTTAAGAGCTTTCAACAGCTTTAATTCGGTGGCATTACAATTTATTTAACCTTTTAGAAAGTACTCATTTTGAACAGTGACTTTACTTTTCAAATTCATACAACCAGTATGTTAGAAAATATACTTTATATTCACTCATAAGCTTGTCTATATAGTATAAGTGTTTAGGTCATGGTTTACTTAAAATCTGGAATAAATTACAGTTTATGTACATAATATTCACTTAAAATATATACATACATTTATATTGTATGTCTATTATATTGCTGTTACATATGTGTATATAGATGTTATTCATGTTAATTATTTATATTTTCTCATCCTAAATATATATAGTACATTAACATATACAACAAGAAAATATATGAGTATATAACCATAGAAATACATGTATATATTTTATAATATATATACCATAATAAAAATACATAATATATTAATGTCAGGTATATGTATCTATTTACGTGTATATATATTTTTCTTATTGAAAAATACATGTATTTTTTCCCTCAGACTGTGAACTCCTCAAGGTCAAGGACCATGTCTTATCTTTATGTTAATTTCCACAGCCTAGCACAATATCTAGCTTAAATTAGGAACTCAACAAATGTTCATATAACTAACAAAATTTGAAACAGGTCACATCAGTTGGCTTATATATTCTTATATGAAAAGTGAGAAGAGCAGTGATTTGAAGCAGCTTAGATGATAATAACAAGGTTTTGAAAAGTGAAAAACTTGAGGGTAATGAACATCAGGTTTTAAAAAATAATGATACATTTGCAATATCTCCTAAGTATATTTAGAACATATTGTACCTCCAAGAAGCAATTAGTATTTAAAATGTATTATATATGTAATAAGTATATACTTATATCTTTATGTAGTTTATATAAAACTCTCATATTTAGATATTTAGAAAAAGTATGATTTACCTATATGAGTGGCAATTTGACAGATATTTAAAATACTTTAAAATTTGGATAAGATTTTAAAAAGCAATCAGGATAGTAAAAAGTTTCCGTGGATGGCTTTTTCTATATCTTTTAATGTTTACTTTGATGTGCTTAGATGATCCGTATTTTTGCTTCCACTATATAAAGACTTTCCCCCAATATGTAATATAATTTAAAAAAATTTCAGAGATAGTGTAAATGTGACAGGACATATTGTCTCCCTACCTCCTCCTATAATTCTAATATACATCTTAAATTATTACAATTTGCCATAAATATCCTTTTAAGTTGCAATTTACTTGATTTTTTAATGCTCCAAAACTCATGCACATAATAAAGCTAACTGATATCCTTGATGCTTAAGATAACTTTTATTTCTATATTTGTCTCAGGTTGTGCTTTAAGCTTATGATTGTGTTCAAAAATCTACACTATTGATTTTTTAATGTAGAAAATTGATATTGCATTCATGGGAGGGGGGAAAGAAAAGATGACTCTAAACTCTGCAGACTCTAAACAAAAATGTCCCATGATTGCTCCTCAACACTACAGGATGATTAAAATCAGCACTTCAGAACAAAGTGCCATTTTTTTCTTTATTATCCTATTGGAAATAATTATTAAAAAAATGAGTATCATCAACTTTAAAAAAATAAGTATCATCAACTTTTAAAATTATTCCAAGATATATGAAACAATTCTTCCTATTTATACTATTCTTACTATTTCAAATATCATTATTTGAAATATTTCAAATATCATTATTTGAAATAATCAAATAATTATCAATAGAACCCTTCTTTTATTACATTTGCTACTTTTTAAAATATAAGTTTAATAAAATTTTAATACAACCAGATTTGAAATTATTGGAGAATGCCATAGTAGAGAAGTAAAAAAGTTTTAAATGCAGATAGTACAATTCACCCTTTTTTCCTCTATACTGGGCAGGTGGACTGTTCTAATTTCAACTTTGCTCCACCATCGCTCAATGCTTACCTGGCGTTTGAGATATATAAGACTCTATCAGAATTAGTGATTACCTATCAAGACTTCAGATAGTTATCCCTTTGGTTTGACGTGTGTTAGATCTAAACAATATTGTGTGTAAGATTTTGTTTAACATTTAACAAGCATAATGTTCAGATTTTTCATTGATTTATCTTACAGTGTAACCATTACTTTTCCCTCTAAATTAACTCATCTCTCAAAGTTATACTGTCTCCATTATTATACAGTTTACAAGGGACTCTTGGAATCCTGCAGAAGAAACTTGATGTCAAATCTTTAATTTTCTCTAAGGTCTTGCTATTTCTTTCTCCATAGAGAGTCTACAGGCTTTGGAGACAGGCACTAATAATGGATCTGACTATACAATGAAAGATGAGGGACTTAATATGGATCAAGTTTGTGAAAGAGGAAAGTAAATCTGTTTAGCACATACAAATGCACACACACACAACTGGCAAGTTTAGAGTTGGTGTGCATAAGGACATGGTTTCAGGAGGAATTGCCATTAGAATTTACAAATGGAAAACCAGGATTGAAACCAGGATATTAACTCAAATTTCTATGTATTTTAAATCATGCAATGATACATATCAACAGAATTATATCTTCTTCATTTTCTGAACATAAAACAATGTAGTTTTAAAAAGTCTGTTTTGCTAATCATACAAGATACCCTCCAAGTAATTATTTGGCCAGAATCACTGAAATAACTGTAGAAGTAATTTCTATAGTGATTACTAAACACTATTAAAATGAAGCTATTTCTGCTCACATCTTTATTCAGCCATCATTTATTCAATTATAACTTTCCATGTTAAACATTTATTGATTGAGAGCCTACTATGTACCAAGAAGTGTGTGCTAAGTGCTGTGCTTGAATGACAGAAAAAAAAGACATTATTTTTCTTATGGTCTAGTGGAGATACATACACATATATACATACACAGAGAAAGCATGCATATTAAACAAAACATGCAACACATACATAGATACACTTAGATATGTATGTACCAATGAATTTAGGTGGAATACACTTTGGAACTCAAGAAAGGCCACTTTGAAGGAGTAGTATTTAAGCTGGGAATTAAAGAATGAGTAGAACTCAGCCAGAGACAGATTTGGGAGTTGGGAAGAGAGCTAGTCTACTTGTTATCTCAAAGAAACTGTAAATGTATAATACTCACAAGTTTCAAGTGTTGGAAGCCATTTCAGGCAACTATACCAATCTCTTTCCAAATAAATGAAGAAAATAGTGCCCATAAATGCTGTCAGAAGAATATTAGAAACCTTAGCTTTATGTCAAGTATAAATCAATCCTTTCAACACTTATGTCTTCCAAAAATCTCCAAGGCAACACAAATCCATCAAGAGTAATAGTGCCAGTGAATGCCTGGAGGACAGCATTTTATTTTGTAGTTCCAAAGAGGAAACAGCAAGTGTGTCAAAGAAATCTGACTTACTCAGCACTGAGAAAATAAGACCAATAAGAGTTGTGCGTCTTCATGTTCTATTTCAGGTGACTAAATTTCTCTGGCTTCAAGTTCTTAGTAGGTTTAACCAGATGAGTCACTGCTCTCATCGCCTGCTGCTTCTGGCAGACATTTTATTGCTGCTCCAGATATTCAGGTTTGCTGGCTGTGTCCATCAGGCACAGCATGGGTCTCAAAACTCTGGATCATTTTATACTAATGACTGTGAATTATTTGTTCATTTGAATTTCAGGCACTTAATTCATTGGTTTAAATAGTGTCTAAGCTTTATTCATGAATAAAAGGCAGCTTGAGGTGATGAAAGGGACAGAATCACAAGAATAAATTGTAAGAAATATGTATTAGTCCACGATTATAAGATGTTAGTGCCAGAGAAAATTTTGAGACATTCTAATGGAAGTTTTCTAATTTAAACATCGAGAAGTATCTCATGCCAGATTAACAAAATTGTTAGATAGTTGAGACAGGATTAAACCAAGGTTGCTTAAGTGAGAGTTTTGGAGAATTTGCACCATCCCACAACAATTGTTTGACTCAGGGGTTAACAAACTATGGCCCGTGGACCAAACCCACTCTTCTGCTTGTATTTGTATATACAATTTTATTAGAGCACAATCATGCCTACTTATATCCATTTTTTATTTATCTTCTAAGGTTCTTTCCAGTGACAGTTTCAGTAGTTGTGACAGAGGCTGTATTGCCTGCAAATCCTAAAATATTTACTAATAGTTCTTTACAGAAAAAGTTTGTTGACCCCTGATCTAACTCATAATTATTATTTATTTTATTCTATTTTTTAAATAGATCTTTATTGGAGTATAATTGCTTCACAATACTGTGTTAGTTCTGTTGTACACCAAAGTGAATCAGCCATATGCATACACATGTCCCCATATCCCCTCCCTCTTGAGCCTCCCTCCCACACTCCCTATCCCACCCCTCTAGGTCATCGCAAAGCACCGAAACTCATAATTATTATATAAATAATTGTGCTCAATTTCAGCTTTCCCCCAAATTGTTTGAAATACATTGTGGTCAGAGTAATTGCTTTGGATTTTCATTATTATCATAAAATCACAAACTGTTATGGCTGGAAACGGCTATGTAGGACATTTAGTTCAACTCGCACTCAATGAAAAATGTCTTTTGTTCCATTTCTGCAGTTGCTCATTTAGGCATTGCTTAAATAAACCTACAGAAGGGAATTAGAGTACCTCTTGGAGCAGCATATTGTATGGATGGACAACATTATTAGTTGGAATAAACTTCTATGTTTTGAATCAGCTCAGATATTTGCAAACTTTACTGATTATAGTGTAGTCTGTACAGATAACAGAGAACAAATACACAAGCTCTTTATGCCAGTCTTGCCAGTAATTTAACTTTTTACATGGAAAATCGTATTAATCCTGCTCTTCCCTGGGAAAACATATTCCATTCTTTCTCACTGTCAGACCACTTAACATCCTGGTCATGTTCCCTGGGTCCTATTTAACCTGGCGAGAATTGTACTTTAAATGTAGCACCCAGAACTGGAAAAAGCCGAGTCCTGTACAAAGTATACCCTTTCAGTAATATCGGACAAATTATATCTTAATATCTCTGTATTATGGTGATAACACATGTTACATGGTAGTATTGCAAAAATAAAATGCATTCGTATTTTCTGTGCTCAGTACCCTGACATAAACATAGTAGGCATTCAGCCGGCACAAGTTCCTTCTCTAACCTTTCCCCTTCTTTTTAGGAATGGTTTGCATATAAAAAATAATTAGAGCATTTGCTTTGTTCCAAAATAGTTAATATTGTATTAGGGAAGATTAGAACCTAACCAAATAATTACAGTGCAACGAAATAAGTTTTCTATTATAAGGTCCTAGAAAACATAGGAAATAAGTTTTAAAATATGAAGAATTCAGATGCGTTTAGTTTTAATAATCTATGATCTTTCTGAAGTTCCTAAACTAGGTAGCTTAAAAATTCATTCTGTAAAGTATTTCAGAGGAAAAATATCAGTTTTTATGTCTTGTTCAATAAATATTGTGTTGCCTCTGGGATCTAGTGAAAATTTTATATTATAATCATTTGTTGACCGCGTAAGCTCAGCTTAAGACATAGAATGGCTTTTTGATGTGGCTTCCAGCAGTTTGTGAACTCATTCTTACAATAATTAAATACCTTTTAAAGTGATAATACTCTTATAGTGATTATAGTTATTCTTTAGACAAGTAGAGTTATTTGCTTAGTATCCAGTATCTTCAAAAAGCTAATGAATTTTTCAAATATATTAAACCTATTGTAAGAGTTATGTTCCACCGTGAAGGAGTTGGCCCCGGTGGCAAATCACTTTCTTATTATTTAACAATTACCACTTCCTCAGTTCAGTTTACTTTTTTTTCCTTTTACATTTTTAAAATTTTGGATTATTAAAAAAATACTATGAACTACATTTGTATGTAATAGTTAATCCACTTACAAAGGTTGGATTCTGTGAAGTTGACTGAGTGGTTTTATTTGTACCAGTTAAGTTCAGGGAATGGGAGAAAGTGACTAGGAGACAAGGAGAGAGGGATCATAGTAGGTGGAAATTTCCAATTTTATTTCAAAAACTGCTGATTATTTTGTATATTTGATGACACCTCACCAGATCACTGAATCTTTTTTATTTACCTATAGAATTTTTGCTAATTTTCACTATGGCATGGAAACTTCCCCAAATCAAACAGTAATGTTGACTGTGTGTAAGAAAAAAGAATATATAAAACCCTATAAGTATTGTTATCTAACAGAGAATAGTGTATCCAGCCAAAAAATCAGTTGTATAATTTTCTTTTATTGCAAAAATCCTACTCTTATTTCAAGAATTTTATAGTTACACATTATTTTAAGAAAGAGATTAAACTGAAAAGATTGGAGGAATTTTAGATTTTACTGATGTTATATTAAGCAGGACCCATAGGATTAAGGTTATGGATATCTTCCATTGGGCTCAAAAGTGCACATTCTGATGAGTACTCATTTAAAAGAGACATTTTGTGTTTTTTTTTCTTTAACTTTTCTCTAAGTGCTTCCATTTTTATTTTCCTTTAAGTACCATAAAAATTGGCAGCATTATTAGCAAAGATTTAATCTGTCACAGGTTTCTTTGCCCGTAATATATAGCTATTTATCTATAAAAGCTTTTCCAGTCAGTCCCTTTAAAGCTGTTATCTTCTAACATCTCACTGGACAAGTTGGCTTTAACTGAATCACCTAGTTTCTCTATCATGTCCAGTGTCAATAAATCAAATGAATAATCAAAGTGGGTTAAGCCTATATATCAAACTATCACACTCATTGAAAAGTTAATAGGTATTATTTTTTCTCCTGGGAAAGAAAAAGAACAGAGAATATATACATTTTATTTTTATTCCTAGAGATTTCTTATCATCCTAAAATAGCCAATCCACACTTGGAGGAGATACTCAATAGATTTAACAATCTTCACAGCGTGGAAATTGACCAATCAGATTGGATGTGATTTGGCCGTCAATCGATCAAATTGGATACAACAGAAACACCTTTTACAGCCGAATTGGCTAAATAAGAGCACTGTCCCTCAGTCCAGGAATCCTATTTGAAATCCTGATTTAGGAGAAAGATGATACAGTCTCACATTGCATAACATTCTCTAATTAAAGAAGGCAAAGAGATAGCAGTATTAAAATTTCCAAATCCTGTAAGTAAGAAAATCAGACTCCAGATTTGGGCTTTTTATTCAGAGCACCAACCTTCCTGCTGAACAAAAACAGATGTGATGATAAAAAATATTTAACAAATATGGAAGGACAATACACAATTAGAATATATACTGGCTGTATTCTGAAGCCAGGAGCTAATGTCCTTGTGGCAGACAATATACCTTTAATAGTTGGGCGTATAGGAATGTCTGGGACATCTCAAAGGAGTGTTCCAAGTAACTGATATGTTTGATGTGAACCTTGGGGTCCAAGAACAATAGCTAAATATATACAGTTGATACTTGAACAGTGGGGGTTAAGGACACTGACCAGTGTGCAGCTGAAAATCCTTGTATAACTTTAGAGTGGGCCCTTCTATCCACAGTTCTGTGTCCACAGGTTCAACCAACTGCAGATTGTGTAGTATTTAGTGAAAATACTACAGTTGTATTTAGTGAAAAAATTCCAAGTATAGGTGGATCTAAGCAATTCAAACCAGTGTTGTTCAAGGGTAAAATGTATTAAAAATCAGAATGGCTATAAAAATATCAGTGGTATCCTCAGCATCTATTACAACACTTAATTCTCACAACCACAACTGAGAGCTAGATAATAAGAATTTACAGATAAAATATGAATCATAGATAAGTCAAGTGACTTTACCATGGCCTCACAGCAGTGTCACAGACAGAATTGAATTCCATATTATTCAGATTCCAAAGTGAGAGGAAAAATTATTCCAGTTTTAAGAATGTATTTAATTCTCATCCATGGAAAATTAAATTTGAGTTTATAAGACTGGAACTGCATTAACTTTTATATTAATAGTGTTTATCTTTGAATTAAAGGATCAATGGCACATTGTGCTTCTTTTATATCCTTCTGTATTTTTTCAAGTATTCTAAATGGATGCTATTTTTACTAATTGTGAATATAAAATGTTTAAAGTTTGGTGTTGTTTCAACAGGAAGACAAACTGAGAAAAATGTTAGTTGTATCTCCATTACTGAGACCAATAACAATAGTTATGATCAAATAAAAACAGAACACCCCTTTCTTTATTCTGAGTCATGGTACTCAATCTCATCCATTCCCACATTAAAATATTTTAAAATATTTTATTTATATGAGGAAAACCTTGGCCAATTTGAGAAGCAAGTTTTGCACTATTGAGAAATACTCCATATTTGGTCTTTTGTGAGTGAATAGATCAACAACATAATTTTTAAAATATATTTTAAGGCCATTTCTTTGATCTTGAACTCCATTAACTTGTTTTGAGTGAAGCACCTTTGTCAAAATCTATTAACCATTTGTATGTGGATCTATATCTATTTCTTGACTCTCAGTTCTGTTCCACTGATGTATATGAACAACTTTACACCAAGGCCATGATTTCTTGTTTTCTGTGGAATTAATTAATCCTGAAACCAGGTACTGTAAGTACTTTCAACTTTGTCCTTCTTAGTCAACATTATTTGGCTATTCAAGTTCTTTGTAATTTATATACGTTTTAGAATCAGCTTTTGGTTTTCTACAAAAGTCTTACTGAGATTTTGATTGCTGTTACATTGAATCTACACAAAAAATTGGCAAGGTTTAACATTTTAAAAATACTAATAATATTTTAACAATATTAAAAAAAGCATGATTTAGATTTTCCTTCAATTTTAGCAGGAATGATTAGTAGTTCTTGTTGTACAGGTCTTGGACACATTTTGATAAATTTATTTTTAGGCATTTTATGTTTTTTGATACTATTGCTAATTACTTTTATTCATTTTCAGTTTCCAGGTATTTGTTCACAGTATATAGATATATAATTGATTTTGTACATTAAACCTACTTAAACCCACAGAATGGGAGGAAGTATTTGCAAATAATGCAACCAACAAGGGATTAATTAACTTCCAAAATATACAAACAGCTCATGCAGCTCTATGTCAAAAAAAACAAACAACCCAATCAAAAAATGGGCAGAAGATCTAAATAGACAGTTCTCCAAAGAAGACATATGGATGGCTGAAAAGCACATGCAAAGATGTTCAACATCACTAATTGTCAGAGAAATGCAAATTAATACTGCAATGAGGTATCACCTCACACTGGTCAGAATGGCCATCATCAAAAAGTCTACAAACAATAAATGCTGGGGAGGGTGTGGAGAAAAGGGAACCCTCTTGCACTGTTGGTGGTAATGTAAATTGTTACAGCCACCATGGAGAACAGTATGGAGGTTCCATAAAAACTAAAAATAGAGCTACCATATGATCCAGCAATCCCACTCCTGGGCATATATCCAGAGAAAACCATAATCCAAAAGGACACATGCATCCCAATGTTCATTGAAGCACTATTTACAACAGCCAAGACATGGAGGCAACCTAAATGTCCTTCGACAGATGAATGGACAAAGAAGATGTGGCACATATATACAATGGAATATTACTCAGCCATAAAAAATAATGAAATTATGCCATATGCAGCAACATGGATGGACCTAAAGACTATCATACTAAGTGAAGTAAGTCAGACAGAGAAAGACAAATATCATATATCACTCTTATTAGTGGAATCTAATTTTAAAAAGATACAAATGAACATATTTACAAAACAGAAGGAGAATTACAGATATTGAAAACAAACTTATGGTTACCAAAGGGGAAAGGTGGGGGGAGGGATAAATCAGGAGCTTGGGATGAATACATGTACACTACTGTATATAAGATAGGTGAGTGACAAGGACCTACTGTATAGGACAAAGAACACTACCCAATATTCTGAGATAACCTATATGAGAAAAGAATCTAAAAAAGAAAGAATGTATGTATATGTATAATGGAATCACTTTGCTGTACACCTGAAACTAACACAACATTTTAAATCAACTGTATTCTCTGAAATGAACACATTTTAAATCTATATTCCTATAAAATTAAAATATTTAAAAAAAACCTACTTATATCCTGTAACTTGCAAAACTTGCTTAATCGTTTTAATGGCTTTTTGTAGAACCTAAGAACTTCCTATTTGGACATAAGTTTCTCCATAGTGGCACTGTTGACATTTTGAGCAGGATAAGTCTTTGTTGGGAGGAACTGTCCTGTGTATTATAGTATATGCAGTGGAGCCTCTGGCCTGTGCTTGCTAGATACCAGTAGACACCTACCAACTTTAACAACCAAACTCAACCAAAAATGTCTCCAGATATTGCCAAATGCCCTGGGGGGTCGGGAGAGAAGGAATTACCTCTGTTGAGAACCACTGATGTAGACTCTTACCTTTTCTGCAAATAAACGACCTGAATAAAAATATCATACATTTTATTTCTATGTCTGCTGTAAACCCAGTAATGTATTATTAGTGTTGTAACAAATACATTATTCATTATAAATTTTGTTTTACACAGTTTTTTTTTGGAAAGAGAGGGAGAAGGTGATTGAGTGTGAGCGATTCATGATATATTTACTCACCTTCTGACCAATTCTGGGAACTTTTAATTCCTTTAATGTAGATCCAAATTTCCATTTAGTATCATATTCCTTCTGCCTGAAGAACCTGTCAGAAGACAGATTATTTTGGTTCATATCCAGTATTACAACCCCCTTCCTGATTGTTTTAGTTAGGAATTTGATGCAATAGAGCAACACTTTGAAAAATGAGACAATACATTTGGTAATACTTGTCTACTGCAGTTTTTTTTTTCTTTTTACCATTATGAATAAGTGCTACATAATATATGTGCATTAAGAGGATGTTATTTTTTAGAAGCAGTTGGGCATTCAAATTTTATGTGTATTAAAAGTGAGAATTATTATAATAGATGTGGTATTGTTTGTTCTTCTTTTAGTAATGAATTAAATAACTAACAAGACAAAAATTATTTTAAAGAGCATCCACCCTTACTGCATATGGTGACTGCAGATGGCCAGCTAGTGCATACAATCAAATTAGAACAGTAGTTTTGAAGAAGCTTTTTGAATGTCTGTCCTCACATACAGTGGATTTCCTCATTCCAACTCTCTTGTATTGAGAGAATATTGGCATTGAAACGTTAAAATCAGTTTCCTCTTCTGGAATCCCAGGAAAGGGAAAAAAAAGAGACAACTTTGATCTGTGGTGTTTCCAAGACAACAAAAAGTGTGGTTGCTTTGAGAGCTGAAAGTAAAAGACTCTAAGGTTTATTGTGGTGGGCTTCTGGCTTACTCAGAATGAACTGTTAGTATTTACATTTGGCCTCTGTAGGTTCCTTGTGTTCCTAGAGGTACAGTGGGAGGGAAACCTTCAATTAGGGGTAATATTCATTCTTACAATAGACAGCATGAGGGCTCACAATTCTTTTATTTAAACCAAGTGGAAGTAATATTCATATTTTGGTGTATTATTCCTACTGTATGGATTCTAGTTAAACATCTACTTTACCCTTGTGAAAAAAGGTAGGAATATGAATAAACAAATGAAGAAGTAAATAAATAATAAATAGATAGGGCTATGAATGAATGAATGGATAAATAAATGAAGAAATTCATGTTTTCCTTGTATTTTATTCTATAAGGGGAAGAAAGCTTTAGTAAAATCACAGTTATAATTTAGACAATATATGTTCATGCTGAGATATGCTAAGATATGTTCACACACTGGGTATATAGGGTCCAATTCGTTTTAAAAATTTTGGCAATTTTGTATGGAAAATTTATCTCTTTCATGTAAAATATGTGTTCTCTACTAATATAGAAATGTTACTCTGATTTTAACTTACTAGCTGTATTTGTAATTGTCTGCTTTGACTTTGGAGAAGTACACAGCTAAGAGTTACAAGCAGGTATTGAACCCCTTTTATGGAACTCATAAATACACTTGATGTTTTAACATAGACAAACACACTAAAGATTATAATCCTATTAAATAAACCATTAAAAGAAACTATTAAAATTGATACCACCAAAACATAATATTGTATGTGCCATTAAACATTTGGATTTTATCAACTGAATTTCATAAAAATTGTGAGACATATCACATCTAGTTGACCCTTCAGGTTCTACCAATTAAGCAATGTCAGCATTGAATCATATGTCGAGAGAACTAAATTTGTGCTACTTCCACATTAAACTTACTTTCATCATTATTAAATGTATTTCCTGGGTTTTGTAAATCAATGAAATACTAACTATAAATATGACGCCATTTGCTTCTTCCTGGAATATAATTCACTGTTTCCTTTCCATATCCTGTTTTTCAGACCTAATACCCAGTTTATAATACTCTTTACAGTAGACTCTATTTTCAATCTGCTAGAATTCAGGGACACATCAAAGTCAAATTTTGCAAGCAAGGACTTAGTTGCATGTTTCAGTAACTCTTACGGAAGTGATAAGCTATCTGCTACTGTACACTTGTGGGTCTCCAATCTGATGTGTCACTCAAGGAACAACAGCCTTTGCCATAGGTATGGAAGACCTCTCGGTATATGGTGCATTAACTCCTTCAGTTTATTCAGTAGCAAAGTATTTCAGAGTGAGGGGAGAGAAGAGAAAGTGAGGAAAATATTACTGTTAGACTTACATGTGCTGTATGTAATGTAAAGTATGTAAAAAGTTATTAATGTAAGAAGTTGATCAGTAAAAAAGTAATATCATTGAAGATGATTTTTAAATTTGAAGACTTAAAAAATGTGAAATAAAAATATTGCAAATGCGAACAGATCATTGACCACCACAGAATTTTCGGCTTATTTATTCTGAGATGATTTGTGTTACTTTGTGCATCGTTATATACCTATGGGCCTTACAATGTGGAGCACAAGGAGAAATCCCAAAGTAGTTGTAGTGGGATTGCACTTAAAATATAGCACATGGCAATAGTTTTCTTTAGTTTCATGATTTCCAAACAGACAATAAACATGTGAGATATTAGATAGAAAGAAGAAACTGGTACCGTTGTCCTGAGTTCAGTAAACATGAATGCAAATCCTTAAAATGATCTTTTGCTTTCCATACCCTCATACCACAAGTTGCATCTTGCATTTTGGTTCCTTCTTTTCCTATTAAAGTGTGTCAAATAAAAAAAATTCACTGGGAATCCTTAACTCCAAAATCTGAGATTTATAGAGGGCCTTCTATTTCATCTCTCTAAATTCTCCCTAGGCGAAAATATGCCATACAGTTGTCCAAGGTGTGTGGCCATCTTCCTGGGAGAGAGTTACTAGCTTTACTATCAGCAGATTAAAATTTGAGACATCTGTATTTGTTCTTGTATTCACCTTTAACAGAATCTAAGTTTTCATTGCCATAACTTCTAAGAACTTCCTGTTTCCATGGAAGAAACTAGTCTCACTTTGACATGACATTTTACCCATATTTGGCCATATTTAAATCAAAGGCCATCATATATCCTTGAGATTTTTCCCCATTAATAATTGAGAGTTCCATTGCCTTTTTCCCTATGTAATGATTTCCTCAAATTTAGAGCCTATATGTCCTATTATACCCAGGTCTAGGCTTTGAGTCAGTATCAAATACCATTCAAATTAAGTTAAAAAAATAAAATAACAACTTTAAATGAGAATAACTGGCATTTTGTTATTCTCATAATTACTTTTCTTATATTTTGTAGAACAGTAATTTGGGTATCCTCAAAAGTGTACTTAAAAATCTACTATCTGTGAAATGGGGAAGTGGTTACAAGGGAAATAGATGAGATAAGCTAGAAGGTGGTGAAACAAGAAAATCATTTAAACATATATACACTAATATGTATGAAATAGATAACTAATAAGAACCTGCTGTATAAAAAATAAAATAAAATAAAATTCAAAACGAAAAACAAACAAAAAAAGAAAATCATTTAAGGAAACTAAAAATAAAAGAGAGAAAAATATTCCAATAAGCATGGCAACAGCCATATGCTAAAATTAACATAAAGGAAGCAAATTCGTCCTTTTTCCCTATAATACTAACTACCAACTCAGAAAAATCCAAAAGATTATTTGATACAATTTGAACTGAGTAAATCAGTTTCAGGGTGGAAGGAGGGCAAGAAGAACTTACAAACCAAGGATTTTATGCTGTAGCAATATGTGATTCACACGCAAATTCACAAATCCATACATTATTGGCATTATTTATCCTTCCTAAAATACTTTAATTAAGAGTAAAATTGAAATATTTAATTAATATTAAGAGTAAAATTGAAATGTACCCATCAAAAGTACGTTTGTAGTACTTTTGTGTGTCTTTATAAGTAGAAAACAACACAGAAATAAATAGCATAATATGCTCTGCATACCTGTAGCTATGTCCTTGCTAGGTGTTTTTATTGGGCAAAGAAAGAGACATGATCAGAGCATTTCAGGTGAGACCACCTGCTCTACTAAAAGGGACATCACCTGGGGCTTAGCCAGGATGAAAAGATGAAACTTTAAATTACTATTATTATCATTGCTATTGTTATTATTACTATCATTAACATTATTTTCTTTTCCTCACTAAAGATAGATTTTATAATGACACCCTATGATGAGGAAATAATTGATGGCTTTATTTTGTCATTTGAAAGCGTGTCATATATTTTCCTTAAATTAAAATAGAACTTTCTGAATACTTCACTTTACTATATATGAAGTGTGTTCTTAATTATTAAAAGCTTGTAAATAACTATTTTTAAAAGTCTAAGTAGGATATTACATAGTTTAAACAACTAAGAATACAAATTTTAACAATTAAAAATCAAGCTAAACCCCATTAACTAGTGAAGTAAGTAATCATGGTAATCAGAAAACAGGTTGACATAGCAGGTAGACGATAGGAGTAAGCCTTCTTTATCTTCTCATATGAAAATCTTTAAGTGTAATAAATAAAGGTAAAAATTAAGTAATTTTCTGCATTGCGTCTGTAAGCCAACACAAGTGAGTAACTGGGCCTCTTACTCCATTCAAGTTTTGACAGTAATATGATTTGGTAAGCAGGTAAAAGATTATTTTTCTTTGCTCAGAGGCTATTGTCTTTAAACACGTTATATCCAAAGGCTTCACACATGTATTTTAATGTAAAATTTTACTAAGTCTTTAATTTAAAAACTAGTGTCAGATAAACATTGAAATTATCAATTTATGCTTTTCAATCAAGCCAATAGCTGAAGTCAAGGGAAGTCACAAAAGTCCTACAGAAGGTGAAATAGAGCGGATTCTTGGTGCAATCAGTGTCTACTTTTCAGGTTATGTTTGATCACGATTAGTTTTTAAGCATGAAATTTCACATTCTGCTTCCTTTGGGGCCATGGTTATAGATCATGTACTTAGTGTTAAATATAGAACCATGATCCTTCAGTGATTAAAAATTTTACTTCATAGTTTCAATTTCATGATCAATCAGATGTTAAAAATAAATTCTAGAGTTTGCCTTAAGAATACCTGAGATATCATACACATTTCAAGAAGAGCCTCATTTTACTGTCTCTAGATGGAGAATGAAATATGTGAATAGTCTATAATGAACTATCTCTAATAGCAGATTATTTAGGAAAGATGTGTGTCACATTCCAATAACCCACTGATTCTTTCATCTTTTCTAGTGCACTATCTCTTCTTGGTCAAGATCTTGATCAAGTTTTTTGAATCACAAATGTCTTAGCAGTCTTAAGATATGGATAGTAGAATCTAAGAATTATCACAACCTAATGCTGTTCCATGAAGCTTGGGTTCCATTACCTCTCTTTATATTTTGGTTACATTCTGAGACTTTACACATAGGAGTAGAGTTTTAAGGAAACACTTGCCTATTAGGCAACATCTGGTATCTTCTCATGGTATAGGACAATCATTATTTTAACTCAGGTTAATAAGTTACCAAGGTCCTTCTAGGAAAGTACTTCCAAAGTACACATTGCAATTTATTAATGATTGTGAAATCCATGTCGCAGAATGATTTTTTAAATTAAAAAAAGAATAAGCTAAAATAAAAAAATTAAATATTAGATGGCATCACCCAAAATAAGTATGGTTTTGTGAATTCTGGGTCATAATGTAAAATATATTCTTAAAGTGGTCAACAGAAAAAGAAACAAACAAAAAAAGGTAAAACCATCAATCTAGAACATGTACTGAAGCAATCTAAAATATGTGCTGAAAATAACTTTTCACCATGATCAAGGGTGCACACACACACACACATAAACATAAAAAGATACAGAAATACTTTCAAAACTTAAAATATTCAACTGAAAGAATGAAATTAACTTTCAGTGAATAACTGGGGATTATGCTAGATGCTTTCATATATTTAGTTATCACCGTTATCCAAAATGTATTATGCTTCCAGTATTTAAGAATGAAGCAGAGAGATTCGTATAGTTTATGCACGTCACAGACTTACTAATTTTCCAAGTCGGAACTTAAACCCAGGGGTGGCTCCAATGACCTTACTATACTGGTCTGACATCCAAAGCATTTATTTCTCTGCCAAGACCTTTTTAGTCCCAAGCCCACCAAGGTGTCACCGCCTAATCACTAGGTAGCTACGAGGATCACTGTCATAGGATGCCTTGCCTCTCCCAGGAGATGCCTCTGTTTTAATAAAACAAAGTTTACACTTACCATCTTTTATTCCTGAGAAATCAGACAGTATTTTCAGTAATAATAATTAACAGTATAATTGTTTTTTTAAAATTCAAGTAATACCAGTAAACAGTGAAGTAAATATCTGTAAACTACTCAGAAAATTGCCTGACACCTAATAGGTTAACAATAAAAGTTATCTTCCTATGCAATCTTCTATATGTAATAAATTCAGGTAAAAAGTAAGTACCTTTATGCCTGTTAACTATAATTAATCACAGGAAGTAACAGGGCTTATTATCCATTTCAAATTTGATAATATGATCTGGAGAGAGGGCAATTTTTTTTTTCTTGGCCCAATGGCTATTGTCTTTACATACTACCCATTTTAAAACGGCTTATCATGCATATTTCAAATTGGAGTTTTACTTAGTCCTTAATTAAGAAAGAGAAACATTTGAATGAAGTCAGAAGTGAAACCCCAAAGACAAGTATCACATTAAACTCAGAATTTCCCCTTCTCGAATTAATAGGGGAATTGTTCTTTGACTAAATTTTTACATTGTCTTTTATCAACAGGATAATCCATACACCTGTCCCAGGAAGAATTTCTTTCCTCAGGCAAACAGACACCTAACTGGATGCAAGAGACATCCCAGGGTGGCCTCAAGATGCTGGACATGCTATCTCTTTGCCTAAGTATCCATTCAAATGACTCTCCTTGCAGACAAGGACTGTTTCTTACCATCTGTGTATCCTCAAGACCTAGATTATACTTTTTGAGAATTTTGAAATAAACTAGCCAATTATTAACATCGCTGCCATCACAAACACTTCTTTAATCCTATCAATCCTGTCAATTCAAAATTTTTAATATAGCCAGATATAGTGAAATCAAGAATATTTTAATTGCATCATTTTTTAAAAATCATGTGTCTACATATGTATATACATATATGCATAAACATATATATATGCAATCTGATTTAATTCTACCTAGATTCAACTATAATCAAAGTGCAACTTTAGTTTAAATTGTGAGTCATCACTGTAGATATGGGCATCTCAGGGTGATTGCTCTGACTCTGCTATTAACGGAAAGGACGCCTGCTCTAACTAACTCAGAGAAGTATCAGGTAGGAGAAGAAAGGGGATCCACCAGGTAGTGGTGATTAGAACCTGGGGAAGGCAATTAGATACTCAACTCAATATAGGCTGTCTTCTAACCACAGAGAGACTGTGTTTAGGGCAACACCGCCAAGCCCCCTACTTCTGCATTCAATCCCCCCATTTTCTTGATTTTTTTTTTCTATTTGCAAGGTTTCTTATATTCCTTTTAATCAGATCTTTCATTTATAGAAAGGGTGCAGGTAAAGAGCAAACATATATATCCATGTTTGATACACAAGAGAAATTCTCATGAATTAAACCAAGTTTTTAAAATCTGCTCAATTCGGTCCCCAAAATGCAGCTCTTTTCTTATTTATTCTCCCTGTCTCCTGCCTCTTAGAGATATATATTTTAAAGATGAGGTAAACCTCATATTCCTTGAAAACTGCAATGAAGACATCAGGGAATATGACTGTCTTGAGAGCCGAGCAGTTTTTCCAGTTGACTTCTTGCCTATTCCTGATTTGGCATAAGGGTAATTTTAAGTAACAAATATTCGTAGTCTTTTTTCTCCAATTTATAGATATTTTGACAATGCAATTTTCACAAAATAATGTAGTCTGCTTCTTATTAATTTTATTAAATTATCTCGATGTGCTAATTATATATTTTATTTTTATGTTCTTTAGAGACATAATTCTTGCTTTTGCTATATTTTTTATTGCAGCCAGGCACTCTCTCAACTTAACTATAGGTACCTTAAGCATAAAAGATTTCATGGAAGAGCCACATAATCTTACCATTTTGCCTAAGCATATTTTCAAAGATTTACTGGCTGCCTCAACTTTAACAGGGCATTTAATGTCTTCAGAGGTGCCATATATTGCACTTCCTGGTTAACAAACTCCAAGGCTCTGATATTTGCATGCAGGATTTTTGAGGAATACTCTAGGAAACAACACTATTAAGGGATATTTTAAAATCAGGTTAATATTCTTCCAACACGGTAACTGTAACAATTTGTCACTTCTAGTACTTCATCCATCCATCAGCATGGTAAAAAGACTTCTTTTTAATGATTCATGCCATTTGGATATGTTTGTCATCATCTCCCCTTCCTAATGCTGTCATCTGTTGAACTTCTAGTCATTATCCTGAGTTGAAACAAATACTTTGATAATTGGTCTACGGTCTTCCTGTCCATATCACAGTGTGCTACCAGTGTGTGTGATATGTGCTAACATGGCAAACTATGACCCCCAGTTGAATTCCTCTTCTCCATGCCATCTCATCTACCTGCTCCTGTGGTTAACTTCTTAAACCAACTTCTTATCCTCAGTAAGTTAACTAGATTATTTGTATAAAAGAGGAAAAAGAAGCCATCACATAGGATGCTCTCCAACTTTCAAACACTAGACAATGAGCTCTGTGTCATATGTACTTATCATGTCCTTCCTCCCTTCTGTTAGAAAAAGAGGAATGCTCTCCTAAGACAAAAACAAAATTTGCTTATGTACTACCCCTGCTCTACAATCAAATTTGAACACACACACACACACACACACACACACAAATACACTCTTACCTTTTTCTCTTCTTCATTACAATACACCTAACTCTATCTGCTTCTATGCTTCTACTCAGATCATGCCAACTAAACTACTCTTTTGGCCAATAGCCGCAATATCACTAAAGCCAAGATACGTTTACAATTTCTAAACTTTAACTCATATGTTCATTTAACACTATTGTCCACTATTGTTTTTGGAAATACCATCTGTTCTTGAATTTTGTACTACCATACTCTACTGCTTTCCGTCCTACCTTCTCAATCTACTTTCCGTTCTCTCTCCCTTCCCTGGCCATTAAATATTGAAGTGTTTCTGTGACAAGTTCTAGGTACTTTTCTCTGCTTTCCCATATACTCCCTAAAAAAAGTATAAAATATGCTGGAACTTCACTACTTACTGATCGAATTGCCAATGAAAATATTTTTGTTTCCTCTAGTCTAGACTTCGTGTCTGAGTTTTGTATAAACTTGTTTTCTTAATCACTCTCTTAGAGTATTTCACAATCCTCTTGTTTCTCATTCTATCCCCAGCCAATGCTGGCTCTCTTCCAAAGTTTTCTGCATCACTGAATTTTACTACCATGCACGCTGTCATGTTTAGCTATACATTTAGGATGATCTTTACACTTATGTTATCTACCACTTTAAATTTTACAGTCTCTGCCCACTTATCCTAACCTGCTTCTTAATCTTTCCATTTTCCAAGAACAAATAATCCTGGACAAGGCACCATACATAAGATTTAGCGTGTACTATTTATCTGCCAGGAATGCTAACTTCCACTTTTTCTCCAGCCCCCATGGCCACTTTAACGATTTTTACAAATTCCATACCAATCACTAGTCCTGAGATGTTTTATCCGACTTCACCCTAAACTTTTCTAATTATACTGTTAAGCCTGCATGTATTTTCTGTGTAAGTATAAAACTGCATATTAGTTATTTGCTTAATAATCACTTCCAAATCACAGTGTAAGTATTAGGAGTCATTCACTGAATTTTACTAAAAATTATTTATATGTTATATATAATTTTACATATTTGGAACATACTAGACCCTCAAATACTACTGGACTAAATGAATAAATACATCTTCTGAGGCAAAAATAATTATAGAGTAGTTGGGAAACTGAAAGTATTGAAATAGGACTACAGTATATATATATATTTTTTGTTTGTTTGTTTGTTTGTTTGTTTTGTGGTACGCGGGCCTCTCACTGTCGTGGCCTCTCCCGTTGCAGAGCACAGGCCCCGGACGCGCAGGCTCAGCGGCCATGGCTCATGGGCCCAGCCGCTCACGGCATGTGGGATCTTCCTGGACCGGGGCACAAACCCGTGTTCCCTGCCTCGGCAGGCGGACTCTCAACCACTGCGTCACCAGGGAAGCCCTACAGTATATATTTTGAGAAGTTTAGAGATATCAGGAGTACTCCAGGCACCAGAAAATGATGATCCTTTTAGTCATGTTAGGAGGTTTGGACTTTATCCTGATAGTACTGGAGAATTATATGGAAATTTTGAATATAGGAACTTGCTAAAAAAGAACAGCTTTCTAGAAATCTCAATCTAAAATGTAGGAAAAAAACAACCTAATTATAATATTGCAGGGAATAGATGATTATATTGTGAAAAATGACAGTAGAAATGGGATGGACTATAAGGACTAGACTGGAAGAATACTGAGGAAGGAGGACCCAGTATATAGACATTTGTCAATTCATGTAGCAGTGCAACATTGTAAAAATGATTGTGAAAGCTGAACCCAGGTGTAGCAATTCAGTATTCAATGGGAAAAATGATGATAGTCCCTGACTTTTAAACATTTTTGTCAAAATATTAAAAAGTCTCTTCTATTGGTTATAAATTTATAGGGAAATGGAAAAAATAGTAAAACTACCATTTACATAGTACACTATAATTTGTAACATTAGAAACATTGAGAGTTAAAAGTGTATTATTTCTTTATAAAAACTTCTAAAAATAGTTTGAGCAGTTCTTGCTTTCTTCTTATTTCATAATTTACAACATCTAACACACATCTTCCCTATTTCTTGGAGAATTCTCATACTCCTTTCTAAATTTGAGTCAGCTTCCACCATTTTGTCCTTTGTCCTTGAAATTTCTCTGAAAGTTCCTTTAATGCTAAATGTTTTATGGGCAGCACTTTCTCTGAGATATCTTCATCCTTTCAGTCTAAAATGCTTTTCTCATTTATGTGTATTAGTTCACCTTTACTAATATCTTGTGGCTGCATAGCTAGAGTCTGACAGTGGCAGTGTCAACATACCCACTGTCAACTATTTCTTCTAATAACTTCATTTGCATTCAAATTGAATTTCACTTCCAGCATGATCATTTAAAAACATTTCTTGTTGACCAATTCTCTCTTTTGATCGTCCATTTTTGTAAAATGTCATGCAGGTTTGTTATTGAGAGTCAAGGAAGCAACACCAGTGTCCGCTTTGTTGTCTGTGTGTGAACAGAATAACAGATGTGCCATGACCAGGCACAAACAGACTTTGAAAAAAATGTCATGACTGGTCACTAATCATGATATCCATGTTTATGTGATGATTTATGGACTGAAGAGTTTGCAGTGAAGTATGTACTTTATTACTTTGATGGTTAACATAAGGTGGTACCTGGAATTTGAACTGTGTTGTTGGGGAGCTGATGTTATTTGACTACACCATGGTAAGCGAAACTCACATGTATTAGAATCATGCAAAATGGGGACTGTCTCTACCCATTGAGTGATTGAACTTGAGGAGCAGAGGAGATGGTGGAATACGGAAAGTTGCTAAAGGTATTTGCTAAAGGATGGTGTCTTTTACTTGTATGGGAAATACAAGAATAGCAGATTTACAGGGAATTCTTATGAATTCAACTTCTGAAAATGTTATGTTTGTTTCTGTCTGAAACTCAAACAGAAATGTCCGAGATCGATAGGTCTGGAGCTCAAAAGAGCAGTCTGTCTGGAAAGAGGAATGTTCATGCTATCAACATACAGATGGAATATACTAGGACAAGGAAGGTAAGACTAGGAAGGACTTTAAGAAAAATTGTCCAGTGAGTCCAAAGAAAACTGTTGAGTGTTTCACAAAATCCAGCTGATAAGAGCTTTGCATTAAAAAATTGAATATAGTATCACAGGGTTCAAATGGATGAAGAAAGATGTGAACTGGAAAATATCTTTTTTGATTTAAAGACAAGGAGGTTGGTTAAACAACAACAACAACAACAACCAAAACAAACTTCTCTTCTCTGTGGTTTGAGGCAGTGAGTCTTGCTAAATAATACTACTTAACAGAACAAATTGCCCTTCAAGTGTGTCTTTCCAAGCAGAAGAATAGATGAAAGTAGTAGGAGGTCTACTTACAATCATAGACTTAAGATATACATGGTAGACAATCTAATTTAATCAGAAATTATACTAAATTTTAGTCACAGCCTATCTGAAAATTTTGTCAACTTACCAATTGATTCAGGTATTCGAGGTGATTTAAGGGATGGTACAGTCAGGAACCCCTTTGTGACAATTATTATTTTGGTGTGCTAAATCTGTTCCATAGTTCCATTGCCTAATAAGTGGCCCGGGTCAGCTCTATCCTTATCTCTGGGCATGACTGGTAGTCTGAGAATCACTCTTAGTGAATATAGGGATAAGATTTGCTAGCCAATGATTTATAACATGCTATTTAATGTTCAAAATTTCCCTTGAGGCACTCTGTACTAGATTATCTACATTGTTTGCAGAGGTACCGATTGATGGTTTGCACCTAGTTTAACTAGTTACACAGTCTAGCTTTAAGTAAGCTAGTAAGGTAAAAAAAAAGTCTTCTTAATAGATTTGTGCCTTGGTCCCCCTGAAACTAAGATATGTGGCACATATTTCAGTAGTTAATTGTACAAAATACGAAGTGTGTCCTCTACCACTGTTAAAAGCCCTGGAGCTATACCTGGAGAATTTTATACCACTCCAATAATCTGTACTCTCTCATTGACTGTACCCATTGCTATTATTAAAGCCATGCTGGAGTGCATCCTATGGAGTCTTAAGGAGCCTGTCTTATTCAAACTGCATAAACAATTCATAATTGTACCCTAAAAATTTAAGATAATGCTTCCTCCTAAATTGAGAAAATGTTCCTTTACATTGGTACAAGATAAAGAGTTCACTCAAAATTGATACTTACTATAAATAGGGAAATAACCATTAATGGAAGCCCATTTTATCAAGATTACTTGAATATCTTCTAGTAATATACTAGATGAGGCAAACGAACATTTTGTAAGAGGTAATCCCTGACCTTTCAGGAGATAAAACTTACTATATAACACTGCACTATTATATTCTCAGGGTTTTAATATGCATTGAAGATTTAATAATGTGAAAGGTAGACAATGCCTCTTTCATATGAAATATTTAAGACAGTAACCTAATTACTTAATTCATTATAATAGTAGCATCATATATTTCTTCATTTTCTGCAAATACCATTACATATTAAGTATGTATATGCATATACCTGTGCTAATTTTGTAATACATATTAAACAGTGCATTTTAATCCTTTCAAACTCCATGTACCTATAATTTTACCTCAATGTACCTATGATAAAAACAATCAGAAGTGTAAACAAAGATGTATGTACAATGATATTCAGCACAGCTTTACTAAAATAGAAGCAATTTAAGTGTAGAATAAAAATCAACTTGTTAAGTATCTCACAGTATATTTTTATGGATAATAAAGAGCTAAAATAAAAATGTACAAGATTAATGACAGAAAATTTCTATAATAAACGAGCTAGCGGAAAAGAGACCATTGAAGAAAGGTAAATGATTTCAGACGATTTAAAATGTGTATGCCTTTCAGAACACACTTTGACATAAATCACAGCAGTATCTTTTTTGATTGTTTCCTAGTATAATGGAAATAAAAACAGAAATAAACAAATGGGACCTAATTACACTCAAAAGCTTTTGCACATCAAAGGAAACCATAAGAAAAACGAAAAGACAAGTCAAAGAATGGGAGAAAATACCTGCAAATGATGTGACAGACAAGGGATTAATCTCCAAAATTTATGAACAGTTCATGCAGCTCAATATCAAAAAAACAAACCCCCCAGTCAAAAAATGGGGAGAAGACCTAAATAGACATTTCTCCAAAGAAGACATACAGATTGCCAAGAGGCGCATGAAAAGATGCTCAACATTGTTAATCATTAGAGAAATGCAAATCAAAACTGCAATGAGATATCGCCTCACACCAGTCAGAATGGCCACATCAAAAATTCTACAAACAATAAATGCTGGAGAGGATGTGAAGAAAAGGGAACCCTCCTACACTGTTGGTGGGAATGTAAATTGGTACAGCCACTATGGAGAATAGTATGGAGGTTCCTTAAGAAACTAAAAATAGAGCTACCATATGATCCAGCAATCCCACACCTGGGTATATATCTGAAGAAAACCATGGTTGGAAAGGATACATGCACCCAATGTTCATTGCAGCACTGTTTACAATAGCCACGGCATGGAAGCAACCTAAATGTCCATTGACAGATGAATGGATAAAGAAGATGTGGCACATAAATATAATGGAATATTCCACAGCCATTAAAAAGAATGAAAAAACGCCATTTACAGCAACATGGATGGACCTGGAGATTATCCTACTAAGAGAAGTAAGTCAGACAGAGAAAGACAAATATCATACAATATCACTTACACGAAGAATCTATAAAACATGATGCACATTAACTTATTTACAAAACCGAAACAGAATCACAGACTTAGAAAACAAACTTATGGTTACCAGAAGGGAAATGTTGTGGGGGGAGGGATAAATTGGGAGTTTGGGATTAACATACACACGACCATATTAAAAATAGACAACCAACAAGGACCTACTGTAAAGCACAGGGAACTCTGCTCAGTATTCTGTAACAACCTAAATGTGAAACGAATTTGCAAAAGAATAGACACATGTATATGTATAACTGAATCACTTGGCTGTACACTGAAACTAACACAACATTGTAAATCAACTATAGTCTAATGTAAAATAAAAATTCTAAACAAATGAAAAACATTAAAAAAGAATAAAATAAAATGTGTATGCCTTTTATTTAAAAGTCTGAATAAGTATATGCAGTATTAATAATATTTATGTCTGGTGTTGGAATTACATGATTTTAATATTTTATGTAAATATCTGCATTTAAAAATGTTATCTACTGTACATATATTACTTTTACAACTGAAAAATCATATTTTAAAATGTACAGTGGAAAAGAAAATTTTAAAGCTTTTCTTTTAAAGAGAAAAAATAGCTTTCAAAATCTATGTATATGTGTTGAAGTTTAATAAGTAATTTTACATGCAATATTTTTAATAGATTTTTTTTTTCTTTAAAGATCTTCAGCATTATTGGAAAGTTTAGTTACAGCAAAAGTTTTAATAGGTAATTTTGGAATGAAAAAAGAATTGTACAATTCCAAAACTTAATACTTATATACCATATAGTTTATGTAAGATATTGATCAACTGGTCATACTTTTGAACGTGTGGAATGGGACATTTCATGAGTCCTTATCTTTTTCAGAAGTACAGTGTATATACACACAATATTTAATCGCTTTATACTCACGATTCCCTTTCACTGAAATATAGTCAGCAAACTTGTGGAGAGAGATTTCCATTAATTAAATTATTAGTCACTCTAAGTAATTTAAAAATTATGTGAGAAGTATTTATGAAAATAGAAATCGAAATGGTGAAATTATTAGCAGTATATATACTCTGAACTTGGTCTTTATTATATAAACACTTGGGTGGCTGTTGATGTTTTTTGTCCCAGTCTGTGTTCGTGTGAAGAGACAGAAAATTACTGCTGCCAAGAAAATAATCCATTTTCATTGGGCCTTCCTTACTTCCCCCGTGTCTGTGAAATATATTCTGAAAATCTGAAACAAATGTTTTATGCAAAAGTGAAGGATGAATGTTGTTTATTTGATTGCTTAATGTGATGCCTCTACCAAGGGACCACTAGGCTTTCAATAATATTCTGCATTATAAGACTCAAAGACAAAGTAGATATACAAGTTTCTTATTTCTTTTTGAGGCTAAAAAAAAATGTATTAACTTATCCTACGATCCAGCAGAGGTTTGCCTCTGCCAACATGTATTCTATATAGATATATTTTTAATGTTGTCGTCTTTTAATGGTTCTGCAATTTTTTAGTCTAATTATCATTAGGCATACTCCATAGTTTGTGTGTAGTGAGAATGTGTAATACTTAATCCAGTATTTTATGAACAAAATATGTTACTTTTTCCCAAACCACAGTACAAATTTTAAACAATATGATAGGAAGGAATAGAATACAATTAAATAATAACTTTAAGAAATGAATGGAATTTTAATTACACCATTAAGAATTGTTTTGCAGGAAACTTTCTGGTTTAATCTGTCAACCAGATTGTTAAAATAAAAACCAGGGCAATAGGAAAACTGAGATTTACTTATGCTCAGTACATTGCACATAATTTCTTAAAAGCTAAAAAGCTTTTCCAGGCAGAAATGTATAGATGCATGCATATATGTATCTTTATGCATGTGAATTAATTATGCAATATAGATTATCTTTAACTAAACTATATTAACTGGTAGCAAATAGAAGCTTTTTGTATTTCATGACGTAGGTGGGAATATATTAGGCCTTTAATCAAGTGAATTACAAAAAGCATGGTTAAAAATACTCATAGTCTTAATTTATATTTTATTATTCAATATGAAAACCTCAACGTATTTTGAAAACTTAATCAGTGTAATATATACATACACGCAAACACACACACACATAACATCGTGTTTTTTGTTAATGTGATTACATGAATATATATTTAAATATCTTTATTATAAACATAGATTCAAGAAGTACAGCAGGGCTAAAAGTAGGAAAACAAAACATACTGTGCACAAGAAGCTAGTTGTAAATTTTAGAGCAGCAGTGATTAAAGTGTATTTCTCAGAACGTAAAACCCCTGAGATGTACTTAGAGGAATATAGTTTTAACACCAAATGCTTTGGAGACATGTTGCACAGAATATAAGTCAATAAGAATGCAGACCATCATGGTAACTATGTATCAAAGATATTTAGGAGGTATGATCAACAAAGTTTGGTGTCAGATTGATTGTGTATGGTGATTCTTAGATGGTGTCTTGAGCAAAAGAAACACACACACAAAACCTTCACTATGAATGGAGAAGAGCTGAGATAAATGCTGGAGTGGAGGGTGGGGAGGATAGGATAAAATGCATTCTTTAGAGAACTCAAATTCTTAGACACTGCTTTATATCGAATCCAAGAGGAAGTAACCACATCAGAAATTTTGACATTATTCACATCATTAAATCTCAAACATAGAGTAAATACTATTAGAAAGTCAACATTTAAAATATCTAGACTTCATCCAGTTTTCTCTATTTAAATATTCATGGCACCAATAACTGTTTTAACAAATCTTATTCTAATAAATATAGACGAGTATATCACAATATTTTCTATTTTTTTTTTTGCATCTCACTCTTTTTTTAACATCTTTATTGGAGTATAATTGCTTCACAATGGTGTGTTAGTTTCTACTTTGTAACAAAGTGAATCAGCTGTACATACACATATATCCCCATATCTCCTCCCTCTTGCGTTTCCCTCCCACCCTCTCTATCCCACCCGTCTAGGTGGTCACAAAGCACCAAGCTGATCTCCCTGCACTATGTGGCTGCTTCCCACACTCAGCCATAAAAAGAAACGAAATTGAGTTATTTGTAGTGAGGTGAATGGACTTAGAGTCTGCCATACAGAGTGAAGTAAGTCAGAAAGAGAAAAACAAATACCGTATGCTAACACATATATATGGAATCTAAAAAAAAAAAAAATGGTTCTGAAGAACCTAGGGGCAGGACAGAAATAAAGACTCAGACCTAGGGAATGGACTTGAGGACACGGGGAGGGGGAAGGGTAAACTGGGACGAAGTGAGAGAGTGGCATGGACATATATACAATATTATATTTTCTACCCCATTTGTGTCCCTCATCACATTTTTCAAAAAGACTTTATAAAAGAATTACCTTGACAATCCCTGTTGACATTATAAGATTATTATAAATAAAGACAATGGGAAAATTCAGAATAACAAATGACTTTCAGATACTGTTCTTAACCAAGAGTAAAATAGCTCATTTATAGACACAATAAAGGGGGAAAAAAGGCAAATAAAACAAATAAATAAAAAATTAGGAAACCAGGTAGTCTTTGGAAAACAAGGAAAGAAAAGTGATCAGAGATCTGTATTGCTCCCAGTGGCCACCTTTTTTGGGGACAATCCTCCTAGGGAGTTCTAGTAATAAAAACGCTTCTTAAGATTTAGTATAGAACTCTGTATAAGTACAAAATTTTAGCTACATTAACATTTCACTGAAATCAGTCAGAACCAGGAACCATACAACGTTGGTTCTCCTGTGGCAGAAACACTCACAGCTATGTAAAAGTTGGGGCAAATAAATTGAAAACTGCTCCTCCTCCAAAGACTACATTTTCTCTGAGCACATGCTAACCCTGGAAGAACAGAAATAGTAAATGCATGTGTTTTAACAGTGTATGAAGGTTGTTTGCTCCTGAGTACATCTGTAAACATGGAAATATTTTGACATGATGTTTGTTAATACAATATTAAAAAAAAAAACAGAACAAGCATTGTGAAAGTAAGTCCTTGAGACACATAAAGAAGGCAATCAAGGTTTTCCTGTCTTTACACTCAGCTTCTCTTTTCCAGGTTTTGAACCTGTTGTTAGAGCATGACTCTTCCTCTCACTTCAAACTCCCTGAAGGAAAGGATAACTTTTTCTCATTTCAGTATCTCTATCACCTGCAATGGTATCTCACACACAGAAAACAATAAATGTGTGTTTGTTGAAACAGGCAGAAGTGTAATACTTTTAAAAGATATTAGAAATGAGTTAGGAATGAATAATGAGATTCAGGATGACTTAAGATATAGGAAAGTCTAGTATGAATTGTGATGCACAATGTGAACTTAAAGCTCTTAGTGTCAACTTAATACATATTTCAAACACCCAAAATCTAAACAGAAAAGCTGCTCTTGTCATAAATAATGAGCTTGCCATAAAACCATAAAAATTGTAAAAGATCTTGCATCTATCTGATCATAGGCTCCTAATTTATATATAAAAAGTAAGTCCTATTGGGTATATATGTGTAGGAAACCTCTCCTATGCTCCCAAGAAGCTCCCCCATCCATCTACACAAGAATCAGCAGAGCCTTTTAACCTTCCTATAATCACTTTATTATCCATCTTTTCATGTTTTTAATCTATATTTTAAAATATTTGACTATAAAATAGAATAGCTTACATTTTAAAAAGACGTGTTTTCAATATGCACCAAAACAAAAAAACACTAAACACGTTATAAAATAAAATGCTTCTTAATAACTTTTTAAAAAATTGAAATATATTTTCATTTTCCACATCTTTTCAAAACGCCAGTGTGTAAATACCACATTCTACAGCAAATAGAAAAGTAAATAATATAAATACTGATGTAAACATTTTATACATGTGTTAAATCTAATATTTTCACATTAAATAAATGATAAATAAAAATAAATGCAAATAAAAGTTAAAATTAAGTAAAAATAAAACTATTTTTTTAAAAAGAAAAATCACTGATTAGTAAGTGTAAGTATTAATTTGAGATTCTTTTTTTCAACTTTTTCATATAAAGAATTTTTTAAAGCATCTCTAAGTTTAATTTTACCATTGACAGACAATGGCAAAGTAGCATGGAGATGTCAGTGTGTATAAGTGTTGAGATACATAAAAACCTCTATAGGTAGAACCAAGAAACAAGATATAGCTGAGCTTTTATTTTGATAATGAGAGCCTAATCATCATTGTTATTATGAACAGGGACATAGACTTCTCACTGTGTAGTTTAAGAAAATCATGATCTTGATGTGTAGTCATTAGCATAACCTTACTAAAGAATATAGTAAGGCTTGGATAAATTTTATTTTAGGAATATCATTTTAATTTCCTTCATTCAGGAAATGTATTATTCATGGAACATGATTTGGAGCTTCTGTGGTATTCGTAAAGCAGTTGGCATGTATTTGAAGTAAGTTGCCAAATTTCTTACTCTAATTCTGACAAGAAAGGCTTGTAGAAATAAAGGCCCATATATGTATCTTCTCCATATCAATCTGCTAATTGGAGATTAATTTATGCTAAGAAAGACATTTTAAAACAACTAAATGAAATTGGAAAGGAGACTGTCTATCAATTATTCAAATGGTAATGTGAATGCATTTAATTAAAATTTAAAAAATGCTTATCTGCTAGCAGCAAAAAGTTCTAAGCAGTGAGGTCTGTTAATCATAGGAGGTAGAGTAAATAATCCCCAGAATATTTCCTTTTACCCTTTGTGTTAAACAATTTCCAATCAACAGAGACCTTCTGCAGGTTGCTTTCCACACTCAGATATTAAGGACAGGATAAATTGGCACTAAGCATCCATTTCAAATTTGGGATACTAAGCACTCCTTTACTGTAGACACTGGAGATTTACAGGTTCTGGATACAAATTAGTTTTTGCCAGTTAGATGCATTTGCAAAAGATTTGGAAGGTGGAAGTGAGGCAGAAGCATTCTCCTTTGGTTTTGCTTGTTTCCTGCTGGCAAGCAAGGTTCTGAAGTCATTGGGGTTTTCTGCAGTAGTGCTTTAGTGTCCAATTAATATTAGTTTTATGACCACTGAGAGGGGTTCAGGAGACAGCAGCCTTCAGATCTTGGGGTCACAGCTACTGTACTGTATCCTGAAGTCAGCAGTACCACGGGTTGCTCTTGACTCTCCCTCCCCTCTTAGGCCAGCTCTCATGGAAGGAAGGCCAGGTTTACAGCACTGCTGTGGGAGCAATTTTTGAGACCCAACCAAGAGCCAATTTCCCACCCCTTCCAGTGATTTTGTAAAAACCTAAATTCATTTGTGTTTCAATAGCTAGAGTAGTTTTTGTTTCCTGAAAATAAATCCTGATGATTCTGACATATGTTTTAATTAGTAGGAGAAGCTAGACTATAAGTAGGCCTTCTATGCAGTGAGTGCAGAGAATGCCTCTCACAGACTTTCATCAATGCACAAAGATTTTTGTGCTTTCTCTATTCCATCTACTTCTATGCAATCCATGTCACATCACTGTGGCTCCGTCATTATTCTTTTCTATATTTAAATGACCTCAGATTTGTATTTTAAAGTCAAGAAACAATAATAAAACTACAGGTTGTAGATTTAACTTTGAATGAAAGAGCTAAATCAACATAATAATCATGATAGCCAAATTATTATTTTAATTTGGTGGATTTCTTTAGTTGGATTTTCATACCTATCACAGCTGAAACAACCCCAGAGTCACATAATGAGTGACTGAGACAAGACAGACCATTTCAAACATCCAGATATCCTGTGAGAGCAATCATTTTAGCCGAGGGATAAAGCATGTACACTAGAATGTATCTTAGTTTGGGCTGCTGTAACAAAATACCATAGACTGGGTGCCCTATAAGCTACAAAAATTTATTTTTCACAATTCTGGAGGCTGAAAGTCTGAGGTGGGGATGCCAACACCGTCAGTTTCTGGTGAGAGCCCTCTTCCAGGTTGCAGATGGCTGACTTCTCCTTGTACCCTTACGTGGTAGAGAGCAGAGAAAGGAAGCAAGCTCTCTCGACTCTTTTTCTTTATAAATTTACTCATTTATTTTTTGCCTGCGCTGGGTCTTCGTTGCTGCACGCAGGCTTTCTCTGCAGCGAGCGGGGGCTACTCTTCATTGCAGTGCGTGGGCTTCTCATGGCAGTGGCTTCTCTTGTTGCAGAGCACGGGCTCTAGGCGTGTGGGCTTCAGTAGTTGTGGCACACAGGCTCAGTAGTTGTGGCTTGCGGGCTCAGTAGTTGCCCCACAGCAGGTGGGATCTTCCCGGACCAGGGCTTGAACCTGTGTCCCCTGCACTGAACCCGTGTCCCCTGCATTGAACCTGTGTCCCCTGCATTGACAGGCGGATTCTTAACCACTGCATCACCAGGGAAGCCCCTCTCTTGCTTCTTATAAGGGTACTAATCCTGTATATGAGGACTCTAATCTCATGACCTCATCTAATCCTAATTTTCTATCAAACACCTCATCTCCTAATACCATCGCACTGGGTAGAGTTTAAACATGGGAATTCTGGGGGGGCCACAAACCTTCAGTCCATAACAGAATGTGAACTACCTCAGGGAAATTTGTCTTCCTCCTCTTATTTACTTTTGTACGCTTAAGACCCAGAAGAGAATGCAGCACGTAAAAGTACTTAGATATTAGTTGAGTGAATTTTGGTGACATTTTCTTAGACTGATACTCTCTAAAACAATTTATAAAGATGTTGCCAGACCAGGATAAATAGAGCAGTTATTGCTAAACAAGCATAGAATATTCTCAGCCGGCACTGCCTGAGACCTGATGAAATCAGAGTATTTAGACTTGGGTCTTAGAAAGCTATATTTTTATAAAACGATAGTCTGAATATTTATCACTGTAGTGAAACTTATACATACTAGGTCTTTCATCACTACTGTCATCTTCATTTATAAAAAGTAAAATTCCCAAAATAGTCAATTTTCCAGTCCTTCTAACGATTTTGTAAAAAACTTGAATTCATTAGTGTTTCCAATAGCTAGAGGGAGGGAGGTGACATTCCTAATCTCTCCATTCATACCCACTTCAGGCTTGTCTTTAGCTCCTTCCTTCCATGAAACTTTTAACTTTCAAGCCATTGATGATGGGACAAATATATCATTGGTTCTCACCTTCCTAGGCTTATGCCTGCACAGTCTCATTTTTTTCACCTGTAGTTTCTGCCTCTGTGTTTAAAAATGACATGTTCTGCTTAGTCATGGACTATAATGTTCATAAAAGTACTTTTACCACCAACAAATTTAGTATAAACTTCAAATCCATAGTACTTTTAAGTTTCATGTATCTGCTAAAAGTCTGCCTCTCTAGATTTAGGAATACATATTCTGACATAAAGGTTAAACCATTTTTAGTACAGATTTCTATCATTTCTAGAAAGATCCAGCTACCCTGTCTGTGGTACCTAGTTAGTTCCTACTCTTGATGTCTTCTCCTTTAGGTAAGGATACAAAATAAAAATTATAATGAAAAAGTGGCACAAAAGATAATCCCTCTGTTCTGTTTTCCAGAAAAGACAATTCACCAGGAAGGCTATAATTAACCTTTCTATAGTTTTTCATTTTACAGTTTCCTTTTTCTCTAGGAGATCGTGTTGATTAAGCTCAACTTATTCCCTTTAGTATTTCTTTTAATGCAAATCTACTGGACATGCATCTCCTGATTTTGGTTGTCCAAATTTCTTCATTTTACATTCAGTTTTTAAGGATACATTTTGCTTGAATATAAAATTCTTTCAAGACTTTAAAAAGATCAGCCCATTGACATCTGGCTTTTATGTTTTTGTTGAAAACCAGCTGTTAAGTCTTATTGTTGTTGTTGTTGATTTTTTAAGGCAATGTGCAATTTTTTCCCCTTTGGATATCTTTAATATTCTCTCTGGTTTTGATCAGTTTATCTATAATATGGCTAGGTGTGGATATATTCTTTCTAGCGTTTGCTTGGCATTCTGAGTATGTGGTGTGACATTTTTCATCAGTTTTAGAAAATTTTTGATCAGTATTTTGTTGAATATTTCTTCTTTCCCATCGTTTTGTCTTCTATAATTCCACTAATACAAATATGAGAACAAGTGAGCATGCCGCACATCTCTCTTCTTTTCTCATTTATTTCTCTTTGTACTTTAGTTTGTCTTTTCCTAATTTCTTATGTTCATGTTTCTTGATTTGATGTTCTATTTCCAATACTTTATTAAACTCATCCATTTAAAAAATCAGTATATTTTAAATGCTTTTTAATATATCCAAATTCTCTTGTGAAACTACAACTAGTATTATCTATTTGTTCTTGATTTTTTTTTTTAATAATCAGCGTTATGTAAATTCTGTGTCCATTATCTGGGTCTCTTAGCCATCTGGATCATTCCTAACACTTTTTATATTACATTTTTCTTTTTCTATTGACTATAAGACATTTTTTACTTATTTGAATGTCTAGTATTTTTTAATTTTTTTAATTGAAAACTGTGTACATAACAATAACAGAAGCTCCAGACAATTGTCTCTTTTCCCACAAAGGGCTATTTCCTTTAATTCTATCAAGAATTGAGCTAGGTTAGCGTTTGCCTGACTCTTTACTAGACTCAGACTATCTCTGTTTCTGATTCTCGAGGAAGCTTTTGAAATGAAAAGCTTCTGAAATATTCTAAAAATATTCTACCCAATTCTGCAACCTTCTACGAAATTCAAGTTAAGAATCTTACAAGTATCTTAAGAGGAAGTCCAGCAGTTTGCTGAAGGCAGATACACTCTCCAACAGGTTCTGTTTTCTAAACACATTTGCAGTCAGGAAGAGACTTTATTCTGACTGCTTTAGAAGATTTTGACCTAGCTTGCTAGCATCCTCAGCAGCAATAGATGTCAGCACCTTTGAGTTCTGAAGCCTACCTTGATATTTAAATAATTAAATCTTGGCAAAATTGCCAAGATTACTCTTAGTAAATATGCCACATTTTCACATTATTCAGGATACATACAGAATATTTATAATCATGATTGATTGTGAATAGTGAAATACGTTTTCAATTTTGGTTTGTTTATGTACATCAATACATATTTGGAAGGTCAGTTTAAATTTCATATTCTGTATAATTTTCCTAATTTTCTCTGCCACTTGGGAAATGAGAAAAAGGCATCTTTTTTGTTGTTTGTTTTTTTAGATGCTGTTAGATATAAAAAATGTTTGTCATGTAGGCAATAAGAATTTTTACTTCTGTTTGTGCATATTATAATTGCAGACATCAACCATGCTTTGTCCTCTCCCTATACTCTACCTTTTGCATACACTTTTAGCAGTATATGGCCCAAGAAATACACTAGTTCTGGCAGAAGAGGGACTCTGTGAAAAATGGTGTTCTAGAAAAAAAAAATTGAGAATTTTGTTTATGAAGTTCACCAACCTTCTTCCTGGAAATTAAAAATTAAAAAATATCTTTATATCAAAATAATGTATGTCAAAATCTGCATATTTCTACCTTGGCCCAATGTCAGATACTCAAGCCTAAACTGAACATATTCTACATATTGTATTGTAAAGTTGTGCTTATGTATAAGTATGGTTATGCATACCTTCAAATTCTGTAGCTATTTTGATAAAATTTATTTCAACATATTTTTTCAAATAATCATTATTTTTAAGAGTTAACATTATTAACTGCCTCTTTGAGCACGCTTCAATTTAATAATTTGGTATTATAGCTGTAATTCATAATCATGAAACTCTACATAAAAGATATGGTTAATTTATATAACAAACTCTATAGTGAATGGTTAATTTATATAATAAGCTCAGTGGATTCGATATTTGAATTTTGTATTTGGCATCACTGTGATAGGCTATTTTTGTTTAAAATTCTACCTTATTTTCACTGTTTCTTTCTTTACTCTCACCAGGGAACACAATGCTGTATCACTATGTCCATTTCTTCTTTTTTTTTCTTTTCATTTCTTTCTTTAGTCATAATAAAGGAAAAGTGAAGACGTGAAAATCTGACTGACATATCATTAATTCCACCTTATTCCATGTATTTAAAAAAATTACATATTAAAAAGCAATAGGGGGCTTCCCTGGTGGCGCAGTGGTAGAGAGTCCGCCTGCCAGTGCAGGGGACATGGGTTCGTGCCCCGGCCCGGGAGGATCCTGCATGCTGCAGAGCAGCTGGGCCCATGGGCCATGGCCACTGGGCCTGAGAGTCTGGAGCCTGTGCTCCACAAAGGGCGAGGACACAACAGTGAGATGCCCGCGCACCGCAAAAAAAAAAAAAAAAACAGTAGGTAAGCTTTTAACTTTTATCTCCATAGTTATAGGTAAAGATTGTGTATATATCTCTATTTCAAGTAGTATTTTTTAATACAAATTTTTCTAATACTTAAGTACTTTTAGCAGAATTCTAGCTATTGGGTAAATAAGAAGATTAACTTTTTCTACATTGTAATAGAAAGACAGTAACTGAGTTTAATAGATTAATGAATCTATACCTATAAGTATATTTACAATCAACAATCAACAGAATCTTTAAAAAATAATAGCAATGAAGTGAGATCTGATTAAGTGATCAGCTGGTAGAGAAATAAACTCTATGTTACATGTTTATAAAGACAAAATAAGTTGCTCAATTTTGTGGCTAAACCTATCAATGTATTTATATAGGAAGTTATAGTTTTGCTTATTCCTTAAAATACAGAATATGGTAGTGCACATTATTTTTTTAAATGTTTGACCATACTACCAAAGCATGAACATATGCTCAATCAAAATCATTCAAAATCTCACTCAAAATGGACTATTAACATCCCAGTCTTCTTTTCAAAGACCAATAAATCTATCAATAATCTGCATATCTTTATAAAAATACACACAGGGTTATATGAACCTGGAGAAAACATACTTAACATAAATTGTAACATAATGTACCTATAACTTTGTACGACATTTTCCCCACTAATTGGTATCTTAGTAATCTACTAATTTATCTAGGTAGCTTATTCTTTTTATATACTACTCCAAAGTATGGATATAACCATCATTTTCATTGTGAATCTCTAGTCTCTAGACATTTAGGGTGGTTCCACTTTCTTGCTAATGTGAATGGTGTTAAGTGAATGTCAGTATGTACACTTCTGTATTTTATAATTGTACCTACCCAGGGTATATTCCAAATGATGGAATCCATATATTTATTTTAATTTATACTAAAAGATTGCCCTCTAAAGTAGATGTTCCAATATAAAACATTTACTAAGAGGCAAAACCACATTTTACGGGTATTGTCTTAAAATAATATACTAATGCTTATATAATCTAATGAATCCAAGTAAGAAACAGGTAGTAATATTGATAACAGTAAAACAGTAATTTTGGTTCACCATAAACTTTAGTTCAAAAAAACCACAATATTTTGTAATGTACTTGTGCTTCTAGTTTAATATTGTATTGTGTCTTTTGTCTAGTATCCTTTTCATGATTGCAACGACTTTTTGATAACATATCCATATGGATATGTTAATTTTACTTTAAAATCTCCACAGACTTATAACGAGATATTAAACCAGAGAATAACATTTCTACATCTTAAAATTATTATAAGCACATTATGATGCCATTCTCCTTTATTAGAAACGTCCTGAAGAATAACATAGTGGGTTGGAAAACCTAAAAATCCTTGAAATTTCTGCTGCTTTAAAACAAGGCCCTGAAACGAATTCATCAACTTTTCTTAGGTGGTGTGATTAGTTGCTTTCTAAAGCAATAAAGAATGTTGTTCACTACTTCTTGTTCAGAAAACTGTCCCCACTTAGCTTCCAGTTATCACCTTCTCTTGGCTTTTGCTGGCTGCTCTATATATCTTATTGATTGGTCCTACTTCATTCTCTTAGTATCTTAATATTGAAGTTTCCAAGAGTTCAGTCCATGGAATTCTTCTCTTTTCTTTCTATTCACTTACGATAGGTGATCAAATTTAGTTTTTTGGCTTTAAGTATCAACCAAAATATTTATCTCTGAAGTTCTTCTCTGAAATACACCTGTCTATGTGATATATCCAATGAACATTTAACAGGTATCTCACACTAAGTATGTGCCAAACTGAACTCCTTGTCCCCCCAACCCACATCTTCTTCTCCTGGAGCTTTCACCTTTACAGCTGATACAACCCTGTAAATCAGCTGAAAAACCATGCAGCTATTCTTGACACTTATTTTTCTCTCAAATTGGTATTCCTGTTGGTTCTACCTTCAAAATATAGCCAGACCCTGGCCAGGTCCTTGTCACATTACCATCACTACTATACCCTGATTACAACTGGCAATATTTTTGCCAATTTGTTGAATATCTCTTTATTTAGTCAGTATGCTTCAAATTTTGAACCTATATCACCTATTATCACATTAGCAACTAGAGTAATTTTGTTAAAACACAAGTAGTATCATGTCACTTCTACATTAAATATCATTCATTAATTTCCCATCTCAATTAGAGTAAAATCCAAGCCCTCAAAAGGACTAATGGATAGTCAATTGTTATCTCTTTTATCACATCTACTACTTTCATCACTCTTCATTCTGCCAAGTCACCATGGCCTCTTTGAGGTACCCAGAAAATGCAGGGCAGCACCTACTTATCCCCGATAATTATTGTTGTGGTCCTTTCTCTTTCTGACAGGTCATTTCCTCCAGGAAGCCACAGAGCTCACACCCCCTTCGTCTTTGAATGAGTTTTTTCCAAAGCACCATCGATTTCCTAAGCACCATCTAACTTTGCATTTCCCTTGTGTGACTGAGCAGGACCCTATGAGGCCTTCCCAAAATAGACGCCCACCCATACCTTCTGCCTGTCTTTTGTCTGTAGAAAAGCTTTAGTCAAAGAATAAATTTTATCAGAGAGGTGAAAAATGCAGAAAGAAAGGAAAATAGTCAAGCAAGACAAGATAATAATACTTTAGCTATTAAACAAAGTCAAGGATCTTTATTTCTTCCTCAAAGACTACAGAGAATATTCGAGCCATGTCCCTTGAGCTGTTTTGCAGATACTGAAACCCCCACCAGGTGGAAGAAGTTAACTGTAGGCTGCCCACAGCATGTACATCCCAGACCAATTGGAACCAGAAGATTGGTGATGCTGACTCCTGATTGCCTCATCACCAAACAATCAGAAGAATGTCCACAAGCTGAACATGCCCTGCTTCTTTTTTTTTTTTTAATAAATTTATTTATTCGTTTATTTTTGGCTGTGTTGGGTCTTCGTTTCTGTGCGAGGGCTTTCTCTAGTTGCAGCGAGTGGGGGGCACTCTTCATGGCGGTGCGCGGGCCTCTCACTATTGCGGCCTCTCGTTGAGGAGCACAGGCTCCAGACGCGCAGGCTCAGTAGCTGTGGCTCACGGGCCCAGTTGCTCCATGGCATGTGGGATCCTCCCAGACCAGGGCTCGAACCCGTGTGCTCTGCATTGGCAGGCAGATTCTCAACCACTGCGACACCAGGGAAGCCCCCTGCCCTGCTTCTTGAACACTGTAAGACTCCTCACTACCCCTTCAAGGGTGGGAGTTTTGAGGGCATTAGCCCCCTTTGTCTGGCAAAGCAATAAAGCTATTCTTTTCAACTTCACCCAACTGTCTCCGCGTTTCTATTTAGCACCAGTGAACAGAGGCTGAGTTTTGGCATCACGTGGCATTCCTTATCTCTACTCCTTACACACTATATACTTATTTATGTTGTAAACTTATTACCAATATCCCCCAACTGGAATGAAACTATATTAGTGCATGAACTCTTGTCTGTTTTGTTTTCTGCTGGATACCCAGGCCAAGAACATATTATCTGTTAAAAGAATGGATGAATGGTCATTTAGTCAAGATGTTTCTCTTATGTTCCCTAAGATTTACTTTAAAAAATTGTTCTCAATTCTTTTAGTCTTAGGATCACCTTGAACTCTTAAAAATATATACCAATAAACTATTTATTATGTATTCACCTATGTTTCAAGATTCAGTAGCATGCAATACCAAACACACTACCTGAAAATATGACCATTAGTTAATAATTTATTTTTTTAAATGTACAAAGTAAATGTTTAGACAACTGCTACTGAATTTTACAAAACATAGTATGATACTTTCCAACAGTGAAATTTCATTTGCTGATTGGCTTTATGTACATATGTGGCTCTGATTTTCAAGAAAGATGCAGTGAATGCAAGAGTCATGCTCAATATAATGGGAAATTTAACTTTCTCTTAAATGAAAGCTTGTCTCACATTTTTAATAGACCTTGAAATATGTATAAATCTAGCTTTAATTTCTGAAATTTCAATAAAATTTGCATCACAAATTTAATAGAAAACTAAAATACCATGCATTTTATTCTGAGTATGTGAGTTGATTGGAGTAGATAAAAATATCATGTCAGTCCTCTAACAGATTAGAACAAAAGTTATAGAAACACATAATCTAAAGATTTGCCATCTGAGACATTTCAAATTTAACAACGTTTCAAAAAAAATTGCCTAACTATCCTAAGGAATGAAATTAAAATCATCTCAGATAACATCAGATCACTAATCTGGTTCTAAGCCAAAAGAAATTGTGACTTGAACGGCAGAGAAAGGAAATACATGTCATAGCAACTATAGCTGCCAACTTCCTTAATTTAACTCATTTTTCACTCCCAATTTCTCTTGCATCCTTTATTATTCTATCATTGGGGGTTCTAACAATATGGTGAATTATTTGTCCCTCTACTGATGATGTTGCATGATTAATAACATCAATAGTTTCATTACTTTAAAAACTAAGGTGACTTGGGCTTCCCTGGTGGTGCAGTGGTTAAGAATCTGCCTGCCAATTCAGGGGACATGGGTTCAAGCCTTGGTCTGGGAAGATCCCACATGCCCCGGAGCAACTAAGCCCGTGCACCACAATTACTGAGCCTGCGCTCTAGAGCCCGTGAGCCACAAGTACTGAAACCCGCCTGCCTAGAGTCCGTGCTCCCCAACAAGAGGAGCCACCGCAATAAGCCCGCTCACCTCAATGAAAGAAAGTCCACGTGTAGCAACAAAGACCCAACGCAGCCAAAAATAAATAAATTAAAAAAGAAAACTAAGGTGACTATATTTGTCATTTTTTATGTAACAGCTTGCATAAATTATTAGGTTAAAATGGATAATCAAGAAAATATCTCAATTTCTGCAAAGATGGAAAATAATCCATATAATTATATTCAAAATGATAATACATTCAGAGAATGAATGAAATATGATCAGAGTGTAAGGGAATGCAATGTACTTATTTAATGCCATGTGCATATTCTTAACATTTTCATGTTATTTTAAGCCAGTTCTTACAGTTCTATATTTTACACTCTTAGATAGTAAAACTAGGCTAATTATTTTCCTTTACTTTTGAAAGTGACAGTTCACATGTGGTTTCTCTTACACTTTGGCTCCCCTAGTTGGAAATACTCTTGAAGGGAGCAGAGCTGTGGTATCATATGGCAGTTTGAATGACCTGGTGTAAAATAATGGAGGCTGGTGATGAGGAATCACCAGAGACTTTGCTACCTGAAGCCATTGCAATAATCTGGCCTTGCTTTACTTATGGGCAGTAAAGTTTACTCTAGAGCCAAATGAAAATATTTTTACTGCTTTCTCTGGAATGTATGACAAGGTTTTTTCGATGATTTTTTCTTTAAAGTCTTGAGAACAGCTGGCCCCAGCAGTGCAATCCTGACTAGAGCAGCTTGATTCCTGGCAGCATTTACCCAGGCATATATGAATTGCTGTGAGTGGTCATTATATCCAAGTTTAATTCAGTATAATAAGATACCTGATAGTAGGCAAATCTTTAGCATTCAAAAGAAAATATATCCAATTAAACTCGAACGTGTATTGTGCCTTTTAAATGTTGTTTAAAAATAATACTGCATATACTTTAAAGTTTAGAAATTTGCCAATAATTACTATCAAAATAATTTATGTTCACCAAGTCACACATGTTGTAACAAAATAATCACTATTTGAAAAATTAAAATTTTTAAAAATAAAAAAGTATATTACAGGATCAAGTTACTTATACTCTCAGATACTGGATGCTATTTTTAAAGAAGCAAATCAATGCCTTCAGTAGATTAAACGTGTGTTTACTTACATAACACTACTTGTTATGTTCTACTTAATGTGGAAATAAGATTTTATATGTATTAGCAAACTCACTTTAATATTTATGCACATGAAAATCTCCAAATTCTCCCTTTTTCTTCAAATTCTTGTTAAAGAAGGAAGGTGATGGGAATAACAGAAAGGCAAATGAATTTATGGAAGAAAAAAGAAGTGGTAAGAATGAGTTATTTTCATTCTTGATTTTTTAAATTTTGGGATAAATACACAATTAAAAAAAATATGGAAAAAACTATTTTTCATATCTTATACCACAAGTTATCACAAAACGAAAATATGATTGATGTTCAAACCTTACTATAATTGGTATCCAAGCCTTACAGATAAAATTATACATGTAAATGATCTATCATACACCATGGAAATTTTAAAGTTAAAAATAATTTGCCTCCTAAATTGAGGTCAACTTATAACTGGCAACTGACTGTTCACACCCTGATTTCAAATACATGCATGCTCAACTCACAACAATTTCTGTCAAAATTTTAAATTAGAAGCTGTAAATAACACATCATGAACTCATAAAAGGGTAACACTGTTGGAAGGCTAAATTGATACCAAAAATAAAAATTAAAAAAGATGATAAAGGCCATATGTATATTACAAGCACATTCACATTTTTTTTTAATTGGGAAAAATGTCACTTTTCAGTTAATACTGCAAAGGACTCTATGTCAAGGACACTTTGATACTGCACATTTATAGAAATGACAGAATGCATTGATTGCTTCTCTCTCTCTCTCTCCCTCCCTCCTTCCATCCCTCTCCCTCTCTATTTCTGTCTCTCTCTTATTTCTCTTTCTATCTCTATCTCTTCTTTAGAAACTATATAAGATAAATAGATTAGTTACTAAAATGTTATTTTTTAAATTGAACTATTTTTCAAATATAGGTAATAAAATCTCTTAGGAAAGTTTCAGTACTGAATTAAGTACCACCACATAGTCACTGGAGATAGAAATTACTCAACTTGATCTTTCAATAATAGAAAACTCTTGAAAAAATTTTCAGAAAATGCCATTCTTCCTGTCAATGCAAAAGCTGTACCAGACAATGTTAAAGAGGTAAGGAAGATTTTATTCAAGGCTATTGCAAAAAGGGAGGAAGGCCAGAACTCAGGCTCAACTCTGCTGAAACAAAAACTGGTAAGAATTGCTGGATCACATGGTACTTCTAATTTTAAATTTTTGAGGAACCTCCATACTGTTTTCCATAGTGAGGCTGGAGTGAGAGGGAAATCATGAGCTGTGTTTGCTAATTGGCCTTGCCCAAGAGAAAACTAAACTTTCTCATATCTTCATGACAGGAGGTATTTTTATGACTTGGGAGTAAGGTGTTTGCTAATGTTAGGTCTCTACCTTTCTACAGAAAATAGAAGTTTGAGGCATTATCCTCCTTGATGATTACATTTTAAAGGGATAGCTCCCAGGTCCTTGAGAAAGATATTTCTGGGTTGTAAAGCTGGCAAGAGGCTGGGAGCAGATTTACATATCTAAAGAGCAGAGAAAGAAATTACAATTTCCGTAAGTTCTCTAAGAAAAGGGAGGTCAGAGACCTAGAGAAAGGAAGAAGCTTGCTTAAAGTGTAGTCAATCTGAGGGTACCATTAAGGTCTTCTTGGTCATTTCAAACTGTTTTAAACCTTTTTTTTTTTCAACAAACATGTCTTCATTTAATTAAAATTATCTCAGTATATTTTTCTAAAGATTTAGCTGTTAACAAGATTATATATGTTTTTTGCAGTGTGAAAGAATAAATGTGGGCATTTCAGCATCTATTTTAGAACCTATAGATGTAAACTTTGATGTTTAACTTTTTGTGAGAATCCTGTAAGCCCTGAATCAAATAAAGGGTACTTAGTCTAACTTAATATTCCACCAGAAAAAATAAAATTAGAAAAAAATAAGTTTAAACATCTTTCAACCCCTAATTCACTTATGCATTACTAATTTTTTAAATGCCATGTTCCACCCACATTTTCTTTAGTTCCTCCAATGTATTAAACTACATCCTGACTTCGGACCTCTACACAGGGCTGTCCCTCGAATGTGCGCAGATTGATAAAATATTTTTTATGGGACCCTTTTCTACATAAACAATTGGAGCTACCCAATATCAAGTGATCAGTATATTCTGGACCTCACTGTCACACCAACCGGTAAAAAAAATCCTGTACAGGCCAACAGAGTAACTTGTTCACCAGGCTGTGCTCCTAGAACCTGGACCAGCCACTGGCCACTGAACTAACCCCATAAGCAGGAGATCCAGAGTTCCTTGGGATATATGGCGGACCCATGACCAAGAAGATTAGAGAGTACCCCAGGGAAGAGACACATGGAACTCATGTCACTCAGTCCTTACTCAGGAGACACTACAGGCCCCCAGGGGTCCCAAGAACTTAGACTATTTTTAGAAAGGCACACTGTATCTTGGGTAGCTGCTTTTCTAAAGGTGGGGTTGTCTCCCCATGCTCTTTCCAATCCAGGGAGACTATTCTCCAGTCCCCTAGCCAACTCCCATTACACCACAAGTTTCAGCTTATGTTCCACAAGAGAAGATTTCCCTGACGCTGCTGACTAGAATCAAACTCCCTTTTTTCCCTCTTTTATAAATTTGTTCCCTTTTCTGTCCTATTGTTAAGTGTAATTATATCTAAATAACATCTATGCAATTATTTAACATATATCTTTCCAATGTGTTGTAACCATAATGCGTTAAATTTGTCTTCTGCACTCCCACACTCACCCCATTCTCCAGGACATAGCTCAGACCCTGTAACAAGTACATATTTAACACATATTCATGAATGAATAGTCTTAAGTGTTTTCCATCTCTATGTTGAAAATTTTTACATACTTCCCGTATAAGTCTCGGTCCTACCTCTATTGTTTTACATTGGATTGATCTTAATATATAGAATTTGTTTATTCATTTAGCCCAAACTGACTTCAAACTTCTAGCTATTTATTAATACTTACAGTATTTTTGACTTTCTAAGGCAATATGTGGGAAACAAACATTTATAATCATTGCTATTATAGCTACTGTAGCTAATAATAGGATGAAATGTGTTCACTGTATTATACATTTTACTTGTATTATTTCTCATGTTTATAGCAATTTGGGTAACTAGAGTAATTGTTATTTTGAAGATGGGGATAATGAAGATAACAAATTATGCTATTACTTGCCAAATGTAACACACTTTGTAAGTACAGAGCCAGGTTTCTACCACATGCTGTTTACTCCAAAGGTGCATCTTTATCTTAGTACATCAGGGACTTTATTTTTTCTTTCGAGATCTTAAAATGCTATGGAAGCACTAAGACATTTCCAGAGATCACCTTATTCCACACACATTTGTTTGATGCATATGGAGTAGCAGCCTCAATACAACAACAACAAACAATACCACGTACTCCGTAGTTAGGAAATTCGTTCTAGCAGGAAAGATAAACCAGTAAATAGATCATTATGAAACACTATAAAAACAAAGAGGGAAGTATCCACAGAATGGTTTGGAAGTGTAAAGAGAAGCTATCCAATCTAATTGGAATGGAAGGTAACGCAGAAGCTCTGTCTTATGAGCAAGATTTAGGCTTGTGAAGGAATGGGCAAAGAATATGCCAGGTAAAATACAAAAAGGTAAGATAAAAATGCATATAAGTAAAAGAGAGGTTGTAATACTGATATGAAAATATGATTATCTTTCAATTTTCTCATTCTAGGATAACCTTACCATCATGCTCATGAAATACAAAATTAATGGACGAGATGGATGTAATCTGAATCTTAATATTTAAGATGAATTTACTTAGTTGGAGGAGCAGCACAGAGGGGTGAGCACATATAAAGCATGTAGGCAGTAGTACTGGCTAGTTAGGCAATGTGGATGTATTAAATTGACAGAATGATTTAAAGAAAGAGATGCTTGTAGAAATATTACTTACACTTACATTGTAGTAAATAGTTTGAATTAAGGAAATTGGTTAATGGTACCACAAAATTACTAGTTTATTGGTTCTGAAAACTGATCTAAGATTGGAATAAGCAAATGAAATTAAGCACAGATTCATGAATCCATATATTAATAAATATTGAAAATTACAATATATGGACTTAGAAATTTAGAGAGAGTAATTGGTATTGAATTCCTAAGGTAATCAAGGTATATAATATAAATATATTTCTAAATCATCTTATTTCACAGAAATTAAGGTTTGGGGCTTCCCTGGTGGCTCAGTGGTTAAGAATCTGCCTGCCAAAGCAGGGGACACAGGTTTGAGCCCTGGTCCGGGTAGATCCCACATGCCACGGAGCAACTAAGCCCATGCCACAACTACTGAGCCTGCGCTCTAGAGCCCGTGAGCCACAACTGCTGAAGCCAGCATGCCACAACTACTGAAGCCCATGCGCCTGGAGCCCGTGCTCTGCAATGAGAAGCCACCGTGATGGGAAGCCCATGCGCTGAAACGAAGAGTATTCTGCAACTAGAGAAAGCCCCAGTGCAGCAACGAAGACCCAACGCAGCCAAAAAATAAATAAATAAAATTGTAAAAACAAAGAAATTAAGGTTATAATGTCTTTTCATATAACTGTTGACAATTCATGAAGGAACAAATTTTACATTGATTATATTCCAGGAAAGAAGTGTTTTGAATCTTGTATAAAGATTAAAATAGAATACAAATGTATATGTTAGCAAAAAACAGGCTAGTGAAATAAAAAGTTTTGGAGTTCTGTAGAAGCTAACTACCAAAAGACATTTTCCTTAGTTAGCTAGTTTGGATCCAAAGTAGAAGAGTAGAGCTTGAACAAACTAGGCTCTTAAAATTTAAGGAAAAGGAAATATGGAAGAACAAAGCATTTTCTATACAAAGCAGGAGGAACCTGTACTTCACAAAATTAAATCGAGCATTTGCAAGGACTGAAATTGTGGAGAATTCATAATGAACCCTCTATGCTCAAGGGAAATAATGAATGCATCTTTTGAAAATACTGGCATATTTTTTATCAGGAAATCTGAATATTTATTATTCAACATATTCGACTTTGAAAATATGTGATGCTATCTGCACCTCTAAAAAGAAAATGTCATAGGTAGGCCAGGAAGAAGTAGCCTGCAATAGTCCAGGCCTGAGAGGTGGTACCTTCCCAATAAGAAAATTCTGTCAGGTGTCTAATGGCTCAGGGGAAATGAGAGCTGGGTGGGAGGGATGTCTGGAGATCACCAGTCTTACTTAGTTCTAAATCCACTTATTTATATGGTGTAGTTTACATTTTCTTTTCCCCATTAATCATCTAAGGTAGAGCTTACAGCATAAATTCATTCTTGCATTTATTCAACAGTTTTTGTAAAGTAGCAATAGCTGTACACCAAATGTTGAACATAAATGACAGAATGGTAAGGAATGGGGGAAAAGGAATATATTCCCAGGAATATTATTATAAAAAGGAACCTCTAAATTTTGCAGTGTGTTCATTGGATAATTCATGGGCAAGCTATTATTTTAGTGGTTTCAAGTTTAATAAAGGAAATAAAGGTAGATTTTTTAAATGGGAGAAAATTACCATTTGTCATGTTTCTGTTGGTCTCATCTAAATTCACAATGTAATATTAAATATTATACTCAATAATAAAATAGAAAGAAAAATCAGTATATGCTTCTTTTTCATAAAACTTTACTGTACTAGCTTATGGAAATTATACTTATAAAATTGTATTGAATTCACCATCCTTTTTTTTCTGCTCCTCTTCCAATCTACAGTGCTAATAACTTTTTCCAAGTCTTTCAAATTATTGCTTAGTTTGAAATCATTTTAATTTCTATTTGCCACTCTGAAATTGTAATGAATGATCTATGAACTGTCATTTATTCTGAGAACCAAATAGTTCATTTGGTTCACCATTTTAATGCTTAGCTGGATTCAGTTTCATACTGGAATATATTTCAGTATAACTATTAAAAGTGACAATACATCTCCTCTATAAATCTCATTATTTCAATAAATATCACATTAAATTGAAACTCACTGAAATCTAAAAGACTAAAACTGAGATAAATTTAAAAAGAGATTAAAAACTTTAATGATTTGCAAACTTTTGCTCATTTACCTTCCAATTGTGAACTCAAATTCTTCTGCCTTAATTTTCTACGTACTACTTAATTTTGGCATTTCATTATTAGAAGTATTAAATTGCTATCTAGCAGCATCAATATACTGTGACAATTGCCTTAATGAGTACAAATGACACAAATCTATTGACTATACTTGCTTTTATATTGAAATTATAAATCTTAGAATAGTTCACTGTTTATTAGTTCAAAAGATATTAAAAGCAGAAAAATCTAATAAAGGGAAATAATCAAAGATAGATTACCCTAAGAAATGATTTTCCTTCTGAACAAAATTATTTTCATATATTTTGGAGGTAAACTATTTTTTTCAATTTAAAAGCTTATCATTTAATGATAAACTAATTAATGGTTCACTCTACCAATAGACTATTTTCTGTGTGTAGCTATTAATATTCATTATATGCAAGCTTGAACAACTTCAACTAAAAACTCTTATAGGTAGTATATTATACATAAATTGATTACTAGAAAGTATAAATTTATTTTCTTTAATAATGTGAAGGTAAAAATAAATCAGACTATTAATTCACTCCATCTATTGATGATAACTTCCTAGTCCCAGGAAAAAGTTATCTGAACTTTAGAAATTATTTTTTGTTAAACTCTGAGTGCTTGAATCTCAGTAATGTCAAAGAATGATTACAATATGACTTTACATTTCTGTGCCAGGACATTGATATAAAAAGATTTATTCAATGTGTCTTATTTCTGTAACATCCCTGCAAAAATTGGTATTACACATTCTCAAAATGCAGTGCTCCTCTTTCTAATTAAAGCCACTGCCCTAATGCAGGACTTGGTCTTGAGTTGTGTGTGTTGTTTTCACCTTTCCCTCATTCCTATTCCCCTTAAACACAGGCCCAGCTCTAGAGTGTCTCTCTTTTTTTTTTTTTTTAAATAAATTTATTTATTTATTTATGCCTGCGTTGGGTCTCTGTTGCTGCACGCGGGCTTTCTCTAGTTGCGGTGAGCGGGGGCTGCGCTTCGTTGTGGTGCACGTGCTTCTCACTGCAGTGGCTTCTCCTGTCGTGGAGCACTGTCTCTAGGCACGCGGGCTTCAGTAGGTGTGGCTCGCGGGCTCTAGAGCGCAGGCTCAGTAGTTGTGGCGCACGGGCTTATTTGCTCCGCGGCATGTGGGATCTTCCCGGACCAGGGCTCAAACCCGTGTCCCCTGCATTGGCAGGCAGATTCTTAACCACTGTGCCACCAGGGAAGTCCCTCTCCTTTTTATTATATTTGTCCAAGAGGACTCTTCAGATTTGGGTAAGAAGCAACAGGAAGTCTCACTCGTTGCTGGTGGGAATGAAAAATCGTACAACGACTTTGGAAAACTGTTTGGCTATTTCTTACAAATCTAGGCATACACTTACCATACAATCCAGGATTAATACTAGTAGGTGTTTATTCAAATGAGTTTAAAAATGTGTATGCAGTGACCTGCATACAAATGTTTACAGTAGCCTTATTCATAATTGCCACAATTTGGAAGCAAGCAAAACTCCCTTAATAAGTGAATAGATAAATATTCATAGAGTGAAGTATTATTTAGTGATAAACAGAAATGAACTATCAAATCATGGGGAAATATGAAGGAAACTTACATGTATATTACAATGTGAAAGAAGCCAGTTTGAAAAGGGTACATACTCTTGATTTCAACTATATGATAGTCTGGAAAGGCAAAACTATAGAGACAGTAAAAAACCAGCAGTTGCCAAGGCTTCAGCAGAAGGGAGAGGTGGAGCACAGGTTTTTTAGGGCAGTGAAACTAGTATAAATAATACTGTAATGGTAGATACATGACATTACATATTTGTCAAAATTTACATAACTATACAACATACAAAGTGAATCCTAATGCAAACTATGATCCTTAGTTAATAATAACGTATCAGTATTAGTTCATCAATTGTTACAAACGTGCCACCCTAATGCAAGATGTTAACAATAGGAGAAACTCTATGAAGGGAAGAGGGTGAATATGGGATCTCTCTGTACTTTCTATACATTTTTTTTCAATCATCCTAACACCCTTTAAAATAGTTTATTAAATATGAATATATCAATTATAGTAATATTGTGTTATCTCAAAGTACAATGCCATAGGAATAGATACATCTTTATATATGATTTACTTTTAAGGAATGGCTGGATTAGTGCTATTAATGGGAACACACAAACTGGGATCAGTAAAACTTGGTAGAAGCCAGTTCAGGTGATTCATTTACATGCTGGAAGTTGGTGCTGGCTGTGCAGTTTCCGGGAGCTCAGTTAAGACTGCATGCCTCAACTCTCTTGTATGTTAGTCTATTCCTGTGGCACTTGGGGTTCCTCAGACTTTGGTGGCTGGTTTTCTACAGGAAGGATCTGAAAACTGACTGACCTTCTGAATGCCTTCCTTGGAGTTACTAAAATGAAATTTCTGTTTCCAGAGATTAAGGCAGTCGTTGACACAACCTAAATTAAAACTCAACTTCTTAATTGGTGGAGTGAGGTGGGTGTACAGGAAGACACACAATTGATTGGGCTATATTGGAAGGCCTGTTATCATCACAGTGTGCCCTTGGTACGGTGACAATTGAGTTTATTTTCAAAATCCATTCCACCTCTTGTCAGAAGCATGAAGATGACTGCCAAGAACTATGAAGGGGCCTGAGATTTTACTTTACTTGCAATCTAACAAACTAGCCTGTCAAAATTTTTTTTTTTCTGTCACAATCTCATGGATGCTGGAAGAAGACTCCTTGTAAGAAACAAAGGACGATTTAATACTCATACCAATAGCAGTAACTCAGGGTATCATCATTTTATTTTTTGTATTTTTAAGCCCAAACTTCTTCAGGGTGACACGACTTAGGATAAGATGACGTTTGCACATGCTGTGTTTTGCATTACTGATGTGGTACCCAAGGCCAAGGGCTTAACACTTTTTGAGCCAACAGCAAACATCCCACAAATAGCAGACAACGCAGCCCAATTCCTTCTCTCCATCCCTGCTTCCAGGAAGTAAGAAGCTACAGGGAATTCCTGCTGTGGTTGCCTTCACCTAACTTGCTGCCCATGTACCTACAGAAACTGCTCAGTATAAGGAGACATATGTCACGCACTCTGGCACACTCAAAAGGATGTTCAGGGATGCTCAAGGCCATGGCAGACTGCCTCTCCCAATATAGCTCTATCTGTGAATTTAGTATCTGCCTGGTTTATAGATGTTTTTGAGGTGCATTCTTCGGAGAGGTTTTGAATTTGCTTCAAATCCAAAAAGGCTTTGCTTCCAAGGATTTTTGTATTTTAACTTGCTAAATAAAATTATCAGCTTGAAGTTTGTCAGACCACCTTAATTTTGTGATTTGGGCATGTTTGTAGTCCCCAAATTTTAGCAAAGTACTATACTCACCACTCAGCATCTAAGTTTATGACAATTAATTTTATTGCCCTCCTTTTAGGCAGGGGGCAGTTCTGTTTTATCATACATTGACAGAATGGTTGTTTAGAATCACAGATTTACCAGAGGTAGTACTCCGATTAGATTTTTCACCTCGACTCGTAATTCTATCTCCTTTTCTTCATGTCCTATGAGACTTGAGCACCAAATTTCAACTTCACTGATTTTGCAAATGCCCTCAGCTGCTTATCTTTCTTAGTTCTTGACTTCACTGTTTTGCCTATCTATTTATTTTTTCTGAAAATTATTTAATATTTTGCCAGCTTATCATTTAAAACTACAGTTCATTTAAACATTTTAGCTGTCAAAAAGAGGGTCAAGTCTCCTGACTCTCATAATATTGGAAATGGAAAGCCCTCCTTTTATTATTTTTATAAGATATTACAACATAGAAAGCCTGCAGAATTTCTCATGACACAATGTGAGATTTAAGACCACAGATTTCATGGTTTGTTCACTCTCCTTGTTATAACTTACATACGTGAACCCATGAGAATGGAATGATATCAGCTTTACTTTATCCTGCTCTGTCACTGACAGTTTAGCATGACCATACACTAATAGATACTTAGTAAGCATTGTAGCGTGGCATGTGGCCATTGTTACGTGGCACATGGCCAACAATTTTCCTGGGCTTCTTTCACAGGACTGTCCAAAGTTCTTTCGCCTAAGTGCACATGAACGGTCTGATCATTTTTCTCTCATAGTACAGGCTGATTAGCAGTTAGAATGTGTGCCTAAGTACCTGAAGGAAACCAAGGCACTAGGATTATGGGAAAATTAAACCATTTATCTTAATACTGGAATAAATTCATTAAAATTTTATTAAAAGTCTTTTATCTGTTACAGTTGTTTCAAGGATGAGAGAGAGAGAGAGATTAAAAGAAATTAGTCTTCAAGCTCCTTGGTGATGAACATATGGATTCAGAGATGGAGTAGCTGGAGCCTGAGAACTCGGGGTTGATGGCTGACTTGTTACGCTATCAGAATACTGAATGATTTCCTTTTGGAAAGCCTCACAACATGTCCAACATTGAGTACCTCAAAGTTAAGAATGCTTGGCAATGAGTTGAGAAATATCTCAAAAGACTATTCAGTCTACACTTCTCAACACAATATTTTCCCCATACATGCAGAAGATAAGTGCATTAAGCACAGGAATTTAGCAAAAGATTGGACTTCCTTGTCAACTGCATTATTATGGTGGAAAGCAACTTCTGTAACCACAGTCATAACTACAGAAAGGGGGAGGAGGATCTCTGTTGGCTATGAAAACCAAGGAGGTGCCATCAGTCCACCTGAAGCTTCAGAACAACAGGTGTAAGAAAAGAGACTTCCTATCCTAAATCCTCTGGAGAAACACATGTAAGAAATAGACAATTTATCCCAAGTCCAGAGATGGTAGATAAGATTATCCAAAATAGAAGAGATGAAACAAAAATTATTTTCTGATATTCAAACGGTATTCACATGTTGCCTTTTGGCATTTTATTACCTAGTTTTGGTGTGTAGCAATATATGAGAATTGGTTGTTTTCATTTTTCTATGAAATTATACTTAATCACCATATATGAGGCCAAGAATATTAGCTCTAACTCTGTAACTGTCAAGCTGTTCACTTTTGAACACGACAATTAACCTGATTTTCTTCAAAAGCACATTGTGTTTTAGGGTGGTATGTTTTGGATCCAAACCAAAAGGACTTGGAATCTTTGACTCATGCCTTATGAGCCGAATTAGCTTCAACAAACAATAGAAACCCTCTGATGCAGCGTTTTCTTATCTTTAAAATGTGAATAATAATACCTACCTAACAGTTGTGTTATAAGCACTTCTTATACTAAAACATAAATACTTAGTAAAGTTAAACCCAGTAAGAGCTCAGCAAATAGTAGCAGAGATATATTATTTTAATATTTCAATTATTATTAATATCTATCTTATAGGTTTTTTGAAAGGGCAAATGGAATATATTATTTAAAGTATATCTTATGTTTTCTAAAAAAAAGATTAGTTTTCTTTACTTTCATTATCTCCAATCTGCCTACATTTATCAGTAAATATATTATCCTCTATAATTAGCAAAAAGAGTTACTATAGGATAAATTAGGAAAAGAGTTTAAATAAAACTTACGTGATCTGTTTTAGGATAAAATCTTAAATTATGCATGCATTAGGACCAATTTTATTGGCCCATTTTATTGAGGCACAGAAAACTTAGGTAACTTGTACATAGGTACACAATTAGTATGTGAAAGATGTGGGATACAAACCTGGAAAGACTGCTTACAGAGCTTGCACTATTAAACCAAAGTGTTATAGCTCTCTTGGCTTGCAAGCATCCAAATTGAGGATGTAAATTATAATGAAATCTCTAGTAGTCAGAACACAGTCATTAGCATGTTCAGGTCAATCTGGCTTTAAAAAAAGCTTTTGCTAATTCATTTGCATATTCTTGCATCCTCAGAATTTTGTCAGTTCCTCTCATTATTCTTGGACAAATTCTTGATGGTAAAAAACAACTTTTAAATTGTTTTAATATCACACTTAAAAAATATACATTTCCCAATTCCACAAGACAAAATGTATAGCTGTTATTGCAAGATATTTCCAGGTGAGATATTTAGTCATATCATTAATTGTTCTCTAGATCAGTATTGGAAAATAATCCATGTAATATCCAATGATTAAGTTGCTTTTGGTGTAAAAGGTGCACAAAAAAGTATTTTTGTGAATACTATTTTTGAGAGTCACTATTTAATAAAATTAGTGAGCATGGCATATATAATATATGTATATTCAGCATATGCTTCATTCACTAAGTAGTATTGAGATGATCAAGGTTTAGACATAATCTGCTCAGCAAAAAATTGTGGAAACAAATTGCTTGATAGCTTACTTGATTATTAACTTCTTTGGTACTATTTACAATCATAATTTTACTGTTTGATAATTATTGTTGAATTCTTCAAAAATTAAAACTGATATTTCCAGGAGGTTAAAAGAACTTCAGTAAGCCATTGTAGGCTAAGGGCAGCATACTGGCCATAAAAAAATGGCAACGGTTATTGCATGAACTTAGTAGTGCCCTTTTATTTCCACAAAACGTCTAATGAGTCCATATATACTGCATCATTGAGACTGATTGAGAATCTAAGAATTATAATGCAAAATGCAAGTTTTTAGAAAAATACAGGAGATTGTGAAAATATATATACTTTTAATTTGTTTTAAACTTTTTTATTCTTTCCAGTTATCCCAATAGCTAATTTGGTGTTGATATGAAATATATTGTGATCTTTACTTTTAAATACAAGAGCTAACTATTTGCATCATTCCAGGACAGTCCTGATTAGCTTGCTTCACTAGGGCATGAAGTGTCTCTGACATTTTTATGTCATAACTGGAGAAATTCAATGCACAGTCCAAAAACAAACAGGTGAAATGTTCACTTGTTTTTTTTTGTTGTGTTGTAGCTTTTAAAAAAATATTTCTCACTGAGATGTTAGTGTACTTGTTCTCAATTTATTCTCAAAATTTCTTTTTTTTTTGGTGTAAACATTGAGATATTACTTTGAAGGTCAGAAATATGGTTTCTCTAACGTTAGATAAGCTTGCATGTGTTTTAAGCCAGGGAACTTACTTCTTAACTTACTCGAAAGAGGTAATAAACAAAGATTTTCATAGGATAAGCCATCATGAGAAAGTTTATAAAAGTCTGGGGGGAAGTATCTGTTTATTGGCTCTATATACACAGGCATGATTATGGTGCTGGGTTTTTTTTTTGTTTTTTGAAGTATTTTTTTAATGTAAGTGAAAGGAATTTCTAAGTTGGGGATAGAACATTACTATGAATTTACAAGATCCTTAAAATATAAAATTTTGAAGAATTATTTGATTTTTTATTATTTTAAATAAATGGTAATTACCATGTTTAATGTTATGCTATTTAACTCAAGCATTATCAGTTAAAAAGTAAACACATTTTATACTCATGCATTATGTTTAAAAAACACAAAATTACTGAGTTCATTCCACAGCTATAAAGTACATAGATGTTATTCTGGGATTAACTTTCTTGGGTGAAATCAATATAGTAGTGAAGACATAAAGAATACTTCAGTGACTACAGACAGACCATTTGGTTGAATATACAAGTGAGTTAACTGACAAGTTCTCTCTCTTCTTTCGTTTGCTGGGCAGCTATCAAAGGCTCAGTAAATTTCCAGCTATGAGCAACTATACTCATTGATATATGCACACTCATGAAATAGGAAGAATCACAGATAGGAAAACTGAGACATACAGATTTAGATAGGCTTCCTTGAGTGGAAATATTAGTAAGCTACAAGCTATCTGATGTTATACAGAATAAGTAGTACTTGATAACTGTTTTTTTTTTAAGAAAGTTAAGGAGTTGCTTTCACTCTCATTTTGAATTTAATAAAGCAACTTGATAAATGTATTCTTAATGATATTTTAATGTAAGAAACTTTTTTAAAGTTTTGAAGCTCAGATCAAAACATCTTAATGTCAGGAAATAATGTGATTTCCTTTTATATTTAATTTCGATGGAATGCTATTTGAACATCTCTAAATTAATATTCAATTTAATGAATGCCCATTCCACAAATCAGGGAATCTAGAAAAGTATAATGATGATTTTGGCTTCCAGAAGCTTAAAATTTAGGTGGGAAAACAATATAAATGTTAAGCACAGTTTTAGGAAAGGAAACCTGATTGAAATAAAAGGTGTTTGGGGGTGTGTGTTAAGACTGCAGCACAGGAGACACAGAGTCAAGAAGCACTAGACTTGTGTTCTGTTGGACTGCAAAATGGGGGAGACTTATAAAGGCAATACCACAAGATTACAGTTAGTTACATGAGTTATCAGAATTATAACTGAAGCTGGCAAGAAGTAAGGGTGCTTGTTAAGTAAGGATTGGTTGGGGTCCAAAATGGTTGCATAGTTACTAGAGGGAGACCTGAGACCAAAAAGTTGCAGCCGGCAGTTGTGGTTCTCAATAGAGCTGGTGGTGTCCTACAGCTCAAAGAAAGTGCAAGTTCTCAGTGGGACGGAGGTGTGTGTGAGACCAGGTCCATAACAGCCACCCAACTCCATTTTTGTATGCCTGAACCATGATTACTCCATTATAATTTTAATTTGTCATCATAAATATATTTAGGAAAGAAAAGAAAAAAACAAAAAGCTAAAATATATGTTACTGTACAAATGTTTTATGAATTAATAAAAGGAGATAAGCTTTATAGACTTAAGTTTAGAACACAATTTTGATATCAAAATACTGTTGGAAATAACAATCCTAATTATTTTGAAGAAAAGAGTTAGGGATGATCTCAAGACAGCAAACACTAAAACTTTATTTTGATTTGTTTGAATTTTATAGGTGGCAAAATAATATTACCTTTGAACTACATTTAACATGAATCAATCCTGAAGCCATTGCATCTATAAAACAAAGGCTCAAGTTTTCCAATAAAGTACCTCTAAACGATCTTGTGGCTTAGGGTTGAAAAAAATGTTTAACAGAAGGAAGAAAGGAAATGAATGTTAAAATTGAGTCTTTCAAACATTTGATATATTATTGTATTTGTGTGACAACCAATCCTATTCAGAGGCTCTTGTAAATTTGAACTCAGTTTAATTAATCATGATAGTGCAATTTTGTGTACATTCCAAAAATAGTAAAGCAGAAGTGCTATTCAAATTAATTGTAGATCTTCCCCAAAAGTAGAGAAATATGTATAGGAGATCAGTAGATATTTTTGTATGCAGGCAATAAATATTTCTGTATTAAATAATTAATTATGTTAATATGTGCTTCTATTATTTACATGACATTTTGACATAAACCCTTATTCTGTCAGCCTTAGATTTTGTTTAGCAAGTGCTATGGTCTAAATGTTGTGTCCCCTCAAAATTCATATTTTGGAACCTAACCCTCAAAGTGATGGTGTGGGGCCTTTGAGGGGTCATGAGGGTGGAGCCCACATGAATGGAATTAATGCCCTTATTAAAGTGGCACAAGAAAATTCCCTTACCCCAGCAGCCTGATGAGGGCCCTCACAAGAATTTGACCATATGGCACAGTGATATTGAACTTCTACCCTCCAGGACTGTGAGAAATAAATTTGTTGTTTATCAGCCACCCAATCTATGGTATCTTGTTATAGCAGCCCAAACATGCTTAGACACAAAGTGATCTACAGATTCAATGCTAACTCTGTCAAAACTCCAATGGCCTTTTTAAAATAGATACAGGAAAAAAATCCTAAAATTAATGTGGAACCACAAAAGTCTCAGAATAACAAAGCAATTTTGAAAAAGAAGAACAAAGCTGGAGACATCACATTTCCTGCTTTCAAGAAGTATTATAAAACCACCATAATTGAAACAGTATGGAATTGGCATACAGACAGTTGTACAGAACAGTGAAACAGAATGGAAATCCCAGGAATAAAACCACACATATACAGTCAAATGATCTTCCACATGCATGCCAAGAATATGTAACAGGGAAAGGACAGTCTCTTCAACAAATGGTGTTAGGAAAACTGGGTATCCACAAGCTAAAGTGTGAATTTGGACTCTGTCTTACACCATATTAAAAAAATCAACTCAAACTGGATTCAAGACCTAATTTTAAGTGGAGAAACATATATTGCTGTATTTTTCAGTGACTCATCACATAGCAATGCCAGATAAGATGGCAAAAACAATGAAAAGGAAAGCATATGGTGACATGTGGGGGAGAAAAATATAGCTTCAAAATTGCAGTTTATGATAGGGATTTAAATTTTGTTGAATGGTATTTTAGCACATATATATATATATGATTTTTATCCTAGATGCATAAATGTGATAAATTATATGAATATGCTCTAACATTTAATGATAGTTAACTTTTTAGGAACAAACTGCTGTGATGGTGTGTTATTCTTCTTAATTATTTTTAGATTCTATTTGTTAATATTTCATTTAAAATTTTTGCCTAATTCATAATTGAGATTGGCATTTAGATTTTATTGGTGCAATTTGTGACAGGTTTTATTATCAATATGTTACACACTTAATAAACAATATTTGAAAAATTATCCTTTTTGTTCTATGCTCTAGGATAGTTTAGTGTTAGAATTATCTGTTCTTTACAATTCTGTTGCTATAGCTTTATGAAACTGAGCTTATCAAGTGTTTTCTTGGGGGATAACTCAATGACAGGTTTCTCTGATTCTTTTGTATACATCAACATGTATATTATTATTTCATTTCCAGGATGGATTGTGGCAACTACGTTTTCCTGGAAAATTATCAGTTTCATTGCAATTTTCAATTATATTTAGATACAAGTAGCAACTCAATTTACTATGAATCTTTCTGTGGTTCGTTCTACATTTTATTTTCTGATTTTATCAATTATTCTTTCTTGCATCATTATTAGAGAATAGTACTTGTTTCATTTCTACGCTTTGTATGGTGTGTTTTTAATTTCTTTTTGAGTCAATTTTAGTTTATGTTCCATGGACACTCAACAGAAAGTGATCCTCTAACTTCAGGACTAAGAATTCACATGGCAGCAATCACCTCTAATTCACAAATTCTTATTTTAGGCTTTGCATACTTTTTGTTTTGTTGTTCTTCTTTTGACCTTGTCATTGTCTGAGAGAAGTGAATTAAAATATTTTACATTATGTTTGTTTATTAATCTTATTTTTTCAAATACAATGCTTTATGATTACAGGTACTAGATTATTTGATTTGTAGATATTCATAATCTAAGGTCTCCCTGCAAATTACTTGTTAACTTTGCTGCTTTCTTTAATCCTGAATTTCACCTCATTTGATGGACTATATAGATTAGACAATAACGGTGTATCAATATTAATTTCCTGATGTTAATTGTTCTGTGATTATTTATGAGAATGTCTTCTTAGAATAGACATTTTGAGATATTTAGGGATAAAGTCATAATAAAGAGTCACATTTTCTACAATTTACCCTCAATGTTTAGAAATAATCTTTACATATATACTACCATTAATTATTATTATATAGATCAACAATAGGTAGATGGATACATGGGTAAAATAGTATGATAATGCAAATAAACTAAGATGTAAACAATTTGTGAACCTGGGTAAAGGATATAGATACTTTTTTGCAGTATATATACACCTTTTCTGTAACTTTGATATTATGTTTAAATAAAACAAACCACCAGGAAGGGTTTAGCATTTGCTGCAGTTTACTTATGTTTATGAACTGAAGCTTTCTCATCACTCCTGGACACTGATGCTTTTCTTGTCTTGCCAGCCCTCTGGGTATTTATTATGCCCTACTCCCAAAATGTAAAGTTAAAAGTTGTATTTCTAATAGTGACAGTTGAAACTAATAGCTAAATATAAGTGAAATATTGAACGTATAATTTAATAATCAAATTATGTTCCACTACACTCCCTTTACATATTCATCACTATTTCATAGTTTTATTTTATATTGGGTTGTTTTTTAATCAACCTCTTTATGAACTAAAATACCCTTAGTGAGTTTTTTACAGTAAAATTATACATGTTATTATGAAGCTAAGCTATCTCAGAGAAGGATAAGATTTGCAAGGCAATGTGGTATTGTTTTCATATCTTTTTGGACACCAAGATATGATTTATTAATTAGCATTTTTCCTCACCATTTGGAACCCCTGTTTATTTTTAAATAGCCACTTCAATTATTACCTTTCCTTATTTATCTTTGCCTCATACAAGCAAACTTAAGTAGATTTACTAAATACTAGAATAGACAAAACAAAGGTTTGATGGTTCATTGGGAAAAGGATCAGGGAGTATAATAAAATTCAAAAGGAGGAGGAGAAATATGTGGCCACAAATATTTGGCAAGTTTTATTTGAGAGTATTTCTTTTTTTTAATTTTTTACAATTTTTACATCTTATTGGAGTATAATTGCTTAACAATGTTGTGTTAGTTTCTGCTGTATAACAAAGTGAATCAGCTGTATGTATACACATATCCCCATATCCCCTCTTTGTTGTGTCTCCCTCCCACCCTCCGTATCCCACCCCTCTAGGTGGACACAAAGCACCGAGCTGATCTCCCTGTGCTATGCGGCTGCTTCCCACTAGCTAGCTATGCTACATTTGGTAGTGTATATATGTCCATGCCACTCTCTCACTTCGTCCCAACTTACCCTTCCCCCTCCCCATGTCCTCAAGTCCATTCTCTACATCTGCGTCTTTATTCTTCTCCTGCCCCTAGCCAATCCTCCCAAATAAAGTGACTTAAATATACGGTAGGAAAAAGTAAAAAAAAAATAAATAAATAAACTTAAAATTACCATTATAGGCATAAGATTCTAGCATGGCAATTTAGAATGTATTAATACTTGTTTGTGTAGATTTAACTTAAATCCTTTGTTATTGTAATGTGCTTTTTGTGACTTGATTACAGAGGTTATAAAGGTAGGTTCATATTGAGAAAAATATCATTGATTTCATTTTGCTATCTACATGTGAGAGTAAATTCCATATAATTGTACATTGTCCCATAAGTTATTTTTTTACATAATTAATCACTGATGGAAAATTTATATTTTTTGTACACAGTTTTACAAAAACAGACATATGTTTTTGATTAAACATAATGTAATTTTATGTTTCAAAAATCAGGGACTATTCATTGTTGTGAAGAGAAAATAAGAAAAAAATTTGATTGTGAGTCTTCCAAATATTGCACTATTTCAGCACTGATTTAAAATATTCAAATTCATATGATAAAGAGTATGTTAAATTCTACACACATACAAAGTTCTGGAAAATAATTTTAAATAAAGAGTAAAGTTTTTAAAGTATATAAATCCTTCTATGAAAATAAAATTACTGAAATACTTCACTTAAAACTAACATTTTACTGACCAAAAAAAACACAAACAAACAAGTCTTTGGTACATAAAATTGTAAAACCTTTTCTTATTTCTTTTTTTAACGTAACTTTCCAATATATTTCCATACACTGACTATATCCAGGCTGACTTATTTAGAGAGGCTTATAAATGGAAATTATAGTACATCTTTTCTGAACAAATAAAAGCAACCTGGACAAATTCTTTTTTCCAATCAAATGAGAAATTCAGAGAACTCCCAGAGAAAAGAGAAGCACTTTTCTTGAAACAAGCTTCCTTTAACATTGTCTTTTAAAGACCAGAGGGACACTCTTTCCAATAATACAGGTAGATAAGAAAATACAAATAGAAGAATCACTCCAGGCTGTGAGAAAATATACCAGCATGGAGTTATGTTGTTTTTCATATACCTTATAAAAAGTCAAAGTCCTACTTGCTTCAATTTTTTCAAAGAGTTAGTAAAAACCAACAAAGTCTGTTCAAGTTTATCTGCTCCCCTTTACCTCTCAAAATTGTCACAAACTATAGCTTTCTGGAGTCTAGAGTTGAAGAACAGAACTCTGCAATATTTACTTATAAGTTTAGGAATAAAGAAATGGACAATTCATATTCTATCAAAGGGTCTTATTTTAATCTGTTGGTTTTTCTATACTTTATACAAAGCTATAAATTGTTTTCAGAGATAATGAATATAAATATAAGCAATTCAATATTTATTGTGTAATTTTATGTAGTATGAAAACACATGTGTGTATACATAATATACATCATAATATATGTTCTATTTAGAAACAGAAACTCATCCTTCATATTGGGACAAGAAAATATTATAGTGAAATACAAAGTTGCCAAAGTCTGCAATAGAGATCAATGCAAAAATAATATCAATGCAGAAGTTTGTACATTGGAAAGAGATACAGAATAGTATCAATAATACAAAAAATCCAGCTTAAGATTTAAAGGTCAGGTTTTAGAATTTCAGGCAGAATTCAGGAGAAATTATGAACAAATGGAAGAGGAGAGAAGACAGAAATCAAGAGAGACAATATAGTGTTTCCACCGGCAGATAACTTATACCCTGTATTAGAAAGTACAATACATGGAACAGAGAACATAAACAAACAAAAAAACACAGCAATTACAACAAAAAAATCTATAAGTTAATCAAAAATGTACTCTACTTTTAAGAAATACCTAGGGTTGGAATGAGGAGAGAGCATATTGTGTATTTCACAACCAGAGGGCAAGACAGGGCCTATTGGCCTCTGCAGGGAATGAGGCATCATGGCACCTGTCGCAGGGAGGTGTGACACCTTTCACTGATGCTACCATTATGATTAAGCTCCTTAGACTGAGATGATACCACAGAAAGCAGAAAGAGGGAGTCATAACAATCGAACTTCAGAAACTATTATTGGTAATGTTTACTGTACACAGCATCGGAGGGAGATCTTATAAAGAGTAGTGAGAACTTTTGAATGATATGAGTCGGAGACAGATAAGAACATATGAGTTTCAGAAGAGGAATTTTTCCATAGAGAGAAATAAAATTATTCCCGCATATTTTTCTTGTACCTCTCCGTTCTATTTTTTTCTATGTTGGTCTTTTAAAACTAAACTTTTCCATTAAAAATAGCTTTTATAGCTATCAATATAACCATTCAAGGACATATTACATTTATGGTTTACATTTATGTATGCACTTAAAGAAAATCAGTAGATTTGTGAACTACTTGCAAATTCAGAAATATAAATGGTGTATATATGTATACATGTGTATGTATGTATTTATATATATGGATGTGTATATATATATATATAGTTATAGAAGTAGATATATTCTACATACATAAAACCAGTGGGAGAAGAATATGTATCCTTGGCATTTTGGATTATGATTGAAAAGTGAAGGAAGCCTGAGTGCTGTTTCTTTTTTTCTTTTTTTCTTTTTTTCTGAACAAGAGTCATTTCTCCTTGAAGCTCATTCTTGAAAGTTCTGTATATTGGTAATCTTTTTCACTTTTCAAAGTTCTGTATATTGATAACTCTTTTCAAACAAAATACCTTCCAATTTAGCTCTTTGAGATACATTTTTTATTTTTCATATACATTTCTAGCAGTTCCCTGGAAAATCCAATTCAGCACACCCTAAGCCTGGAGGGGTTGTCTTATTTCCATATTAGGTTGAATCCATCATTGATACATTTATATAAAAGCTCACCACATGCCTTGCATTTTTATAGCAATTCATCTTACATTTGTAGGATATCAGATATGGAAATTAATTGAGAATGTCCTGCAGGCATCTTTTTTTCCTAGTGAGACAGAGAGAAGAATTTATATCCATATATTATTTTTGTAATACCGTTCTGAGTAACTTGGTTAATGAAATATAAATTATGTCTGAAAATTCTTATATTTTCATTTTTTGTGATCTAATGACTTTTGCTCTCTGTGGCAAATATATATTTTAGAAGATAAAGAAACATCTGTCTCATTTTGATTTTATGTTTCCTGTTATGAAATGGAAGTTTCATATCATTAAATAGAATTGAATAACTGGTGAAATTCTCATAATAAGAGGACTTGCTGAAGCTCAACTTAAATCTTCTGCCATTACTATGAAATTCAAAAACAAAAGTAGAGACAGACTTGTTTAGTGAACAGCAGCCAGTGACTTTTGAAACAAATTATTTAGAGGGAGCATTAAGCTAATAGGTAGACTTTTTTCTTTTCCTTTTTCTTCTTCTTCCTCTTTTTTTTTTAAAAGAAGACTTCATTTAACAAGAAATGCATCAGAGCAAAAAATAAATTTAAAAAAAGCTGTGTGTGGTGTGAAAAGTGTCCTGCTACAAAACATCTCTAATTCTAGGAAAGATGCAACATATATAATATTAAATACAGGTTGGAGCTAAAACAAATGTTGAGGAAAATCACATGAGCTAATTACAAAGAGTAAATAAAATTCAGAGTGCTGGGTAGGATTTAATTTGGGGTTTACAAAGCCAGAGGGAAACAATAGATAAGAGTTTGACCTGTTGATAATGGAGATTTAGAAACGAGATCCCTAAATAAAGCTAGGACTCCCAAAATGATACATCTTAAGGGGAAGTCTGAGTTAGAAAAGAAATCTGGGCTTCCCTGGTGGCAAAGTGGTTGAGAGTCCACCTGCCGATGCAGGGGATACGGGTTCGTGCCCCAGTACGGGAAGATCCCACATGCCACAGAGAAGCTAGGCCCGTGAGCCATGTCTACTGAGCTTGCACGTCTGGAGCCTGCGCTCCGCAACGGGAGAGGCCACAACAGTGAGAGGCCCGAGTACCGCAAAAAAAAAAAAAAAAAAAAAAAAAAGAAAGAAATCTACTTACCTAGCAAGGGAGACAAGGAGAACTCTTTTCTGTTTCAACTCAGCATCAGATGAGGAAAACTTCTCTAAAAAATGTATAACCAGGGCTTCCCTGGTGGCGCAGTGGTTGAGAGTCCACGCAGGGGACACAGGTTCGTGCCCTGGTCCGGGAGGATCCCACGTGCCGTGGAGCGGCTGGGCCCGTGAGCCATGGCTGCTGAGCCTGCGCGTCCGGAGCCTGTGCTCTGCAACAGGAGAGGCCACAACAACGAGAGGCCCGTGTATCGCATAAAAAAAAAAAAAAAAAAAAAAAAAAAAAAGTATAACCATTGTCTTACACTCACATAGGATTCTGACAGAAATTTCATGATCCCTGTCATCCAGGAATCCACAAATTAATTAATATGTGAGAGGCTCTGAGACGGTGGTCTTCTAGGGCAAAATGCAAAAACAAGTACAGGTGTTCTCTAAGGAAAACTTCCTCAGTTAAGTTTCGTCAGGATTCCCACAGACTATGGTCAGCTTTATTCTTTGACGAAAGAATGGAGAGGTGTGAGCTCGCCCTCTAGCACACAGGGCCTTCTCCCTGGGCCATGGTCGCGGCTGCGTTACAAGGCTTCGTCAGCAGGAAGGGGACAGAGTTCTCGCGAGACTGTGCAGCTGTGCTGCTCACACTCCAGATCCCGCGGTCTGTGCGCAACATCTCTGCACAAGGTCCGCCCACTGAGCTGAGGTGTCAGGGCAGCAGCCGTTTTGCGTTAGGAACTCTGGTCCAAAGCGCCAGCTGCAAGACCTCTGCATGCGGCACCCTATGAGCAAGTGAAATTAGACTACGCACAAAGGCAAAAAGAAGGTTAGACTTTATTACCCAGAGTGTTTTTATTTCCTGGGAATTGTTAATGCGCTTTGCTGGTGACAGTTGTTGGGTCACAACCCCGGGAGCTTCCCAGGTATAATGTGAAACCAGACCACATTCACAGAGGGCAGGGAGAGACTGGAGAAAGAGGTGGACACTTCAGATTGGTAGATTGCAGGTTTAATCAGCAAGGGAACTTACATATGAGGCTTGTCTTGAGTAGCCGCGAGAGGCTTCGCATCGCCCACCAGAATCTGAAACGGTTATACAGAGGCCTTCGTGGGGTTTAGTCACATGCACCATGCAGATGGTCTCAACACCCTTAGCCTTTCTCAAGGCTGTGACCTTGAGCAGCTTCCAGAAAGGGAGGCAAGTGGAGTGCCCATTCCAAGGACAAGAGAGGCAGTGAGATGCCTCCAGTTGCCCCGGTCCAGCTTGAGGGTCAACCAGTGGTCATGTCCTCTCAGCTATTTCCCCCAACATTAATGCACTTTTCTACACATGTTACAGATTTATGAAAGTAAAAATAAATATCTTCCAATATGATATATATAGAGATTTGTTACTAAAGGAAAATTAATCTAAAACTAGGCACCATTTTTGTCCTGATGCTTTGTTTCAATGCTTTAATCTTAGTCTGCTCTATATTATTTTGGGTCTTACATCTCTCATTACTAACTTGCTTAACGTGTGTAATAAAACATTAGTTAGCTTCCTGGGGACTATCTAGAGATCTTATTACGCTGTTTAGGTACTTTCAAGTAATACCTACTAATTAATCGCTCTCAGCATCTGATATGACTTTTTGGGGGGCCCTGGCACTTATATTTAATTGGTAGATACAAGAGGAAAACATAGGGTATACTATATATAATCCAACTGGCATTGCCTGTGTTGATTTAATTAACTTTTCCAGCTAGGTGAGAACACCTTTTATTCCTCAGCACTTTATTTACATAATCCTAAACCTGGCAACCTACTCAAAATGGAGATTTTTCTTAGAAAATGTGGGATCTATGTCCAGCTATCTCATGTCCAACATATATATATGACTGGGGTCACTGAATCAAAACCCCTTACAGTTGACTAATGCTTAATCCAAGGCCAACTTAAAAAATCAGATAAAATACAGGAATGGTGTGTTTATTTTGAGGCAGTCAGCCAGATGTATACTTATGATTTGTATACATTTCTACATTATACCTGTAAATGCAGCTGCCAGTCAAGAAAGGAACTGCTGCTCAGCTTCAGGATCATGTTGAGTCCTAATAAATAATTTGCACCCCAAACACTAGCTTCGTATTTGCTTCTGCAGACCCCACCTTGGTAAAATTTCTACATATACTTTAAACTTCCTTAAGGTAACATTTAGTAAAAATAATCATTTTAGGATACAAATGCATATGATGCATGATGCAGAATGAAAGTATAGCACTAAATCAAAATATTCCTGGTGGATTACACATGTTCTAAAGATTGGCAAACACGTAATGAAAATTAAAATGGTCAAGTAAGGTTTCATGGAGTCTCTGAGGCTTAAGTTGAAGTTTAAGCAGGGCAAGTTGTATATGGAAAGATAAGAAAATATGGACAAGTAGAACAACCACAAATATTGGCACATAAATGAAAAATGCCATGAAGTATGAGCACAGAATACTGAGGATGCAATTACTTAGGAGTCATCTCAATGCTTTTAATATCTCATGCTGTGATATATATATATATACATATATATATATATATATATTCAAATGTTTGATATGCAGATAGAAGCTAAGGCATCTCTCATCAATAACGTTAAGAGTCTATAACCCCTCTTTCATATTTTCTTTACCTCATCGTTTTTATAATGGTAATTTCATATTTTAAATTGGCATTTATTTTGGTCACCTAAAGAGTTTTAACATTTAAGTCATTTGTTTCTGTTAAGTTTGAGAATATTAACAGGAATCATGTAAATTTTTTTAAACCTTAGTGATTCTATCTTTAAAATATCCTTTCTACATTATAAAACAAAATATTTTCTGTGAATAAGTTGATTTTGTATGCTTTTTTCATCCATCATGACAATGATATAAAATAGTGAGAATGGAATTTTATCAATATGTTAAGGCTACCAAAACTTTGTGATAAGTATATTTTCAATGAAGTAGAGCATGTCAACTGTAAATATCAACCCATGCCCTATTTTCTCTGATTATTTGTTAATAAGCTCAACTTTCCTATTTACATTGAACTAGTTTGCATTCATGGACAATCACAGGACCACACTTGAGGATGTGTGGTCTAATTGGGACTTGTGCAGACTGATTTGTCTATTAGTCCCTCCTAAAGGAGTGACACTGTTTATGCATGAAATACATGTGCTTCATGTTGCTGGTGAGGCAACTCTGTTATTTTTAAGAGTTTGGTCTTATTTTTGCTTTATTTGCTGATTATTGGTAACTAATCTTCAAAATTAATAACAGACACCTACTGATTTGAGTAATTTTCCTGATAAAACATATCTGTATTATTTTATTTTTCACTTGCATAAAGTGTAAAATAATATGTTGATGTAATTACAATATTCATGTATGTGGATGTATGTGGAAATGAGTAATTACACATGTCAGAAAGTTGGGAAAGAAGAGTCTAAATAATTGTTATAGTGTCCTTTGAAGATGTCCCTATGAATTTATTTCCTTCTCCTTTGGGATAAGGATTAAAATAATTCTTGGAAGTTCACCAGATGCCTTCCTGATAATAAGGTTCTGTCATTATGACAGATAGTTATCATTTTGGTAAATTATTTCTCCCTTCTAGCATGTTTAGATGTCTTCAGTGGATGCACCTGTCTTATGTGTCTTCTAAAGAAAATGAAAATGACACGACTTCAGGGGTCTGTTGGTTGAAATGTTTTCTCCAATTATCTGTGTCAGCACAGAGAGAAATAATGTTAATTCTGACCTAAAGATATGGTTCAAGAATCTTTTCTTCACACACTTTCACGATTCACATTGATCTTTTTATAGTGAAGGCCACTTAGCAAAGATTTCCTCTGGTAAGTTCATATCTTTTTTTTTTTCAAGTTTTCAAATTTTTGCTACATTTTCTCTGGTAGTGATATTGCAAATAGCAGGTAACTGGCATTGTTCCCTTGTGCTCATTATCACTGTAGATTTTGAAAAACAATCTAGCAGAAGTACAGGATTCCAAGTTAACTGTCAATTATATTCTTACTGAACAGAAAGAGCATCTGGTTTTCTAAACTCCTGATTATAGCCTTACACCTGAGCTAAATGTTTTAAAATACATTGCAATTTCATAATCTTGAACAAAATATTAACTGTAGATATAATATCAATTTGCAATTTCTTATACAAAAAGCTTTTTGTGGGGAGAAGAAAAATTTTATTTATAGGGAATCATTGTTACATGAAAAATGCATAGGAATACTAACTTTGTAATGACAACTTACATATGCTTTAAGACTTCTCAGATATAGTAGAACTTACAAATGCCATTTATTGTGCATCTGTGAACACGAAGCCATGTGTTGAACTTGATTTTTCAAGTAAATTAAAACATTACAAAGCCTAGAGGGCAATTACTAAATCTTTGTCAAAAGTCATAAAAACTAGCACACTCTCTAATCCCCAAAATAAATAAGAATGTGCATAAAAATATAGGTCTAAGATATTTCATAGTATCATTTACAAAATTAATATCTGGAAACAGACATAATATCCAATAGGAAATGATTACATATGAATTTTAGCACATCTATATCATACAACTGTAGACTTTGGTTAACATTATCTTTATTTTGCATAAGTACATTTGTTAGTATCAAGCATCAACACGATACATTATGTATAAAAAGTTACAAAATAACATGTAAAAAAAATGTTCATCAGCATTTATTTATTCACAATCTGGAGAATTATATGCAAAATATATTTTCAGAAGTAGCATTATTATTGATTCTAATCTGCCTTTTGATTATGTCTGTTTATGAATTTACAGTGGTTAAAATAAGATGCAGTAATAATGATGATGATAGTAATCATTATTACTATTATATTAATGGTAAACACCCAGTTTCAGTTCTCTTCATTTCTCCAGTGTTTCCCAATCATTTTTATGAAATATGCACAGATTAAAAAAATACTAATTTTATAGCAGCCTTAGCTAAACTGTAAAGAAATTTGAACATCAGTATAGGGCTAGGTGAAATTTTCTCTTCTCATAATTCTGTCAGATTGATTAATTAAATATATATTTTAGGCAAGATATTAAATATTGAGTTTGTAAAATGCCTCAAAATAAAATATTTTCAAATATTATAATGATAAAGTTGAGCTTACTTCTATAAACATAATTTTTTAATATTGAGTTTTATGTTTACAATGGTCACATCCAGCTATTTACTGAGTTTTTTAAAAGATTGCTCACATTCTGAGAGTCTAAACTGGTAAGAAACTGTCTGTAGAGACAGGTGGCAGCAAATGGCAGAAGAGTATTTCTCAGGTTTTCTCTAATTGATAGAAACTGTTTTTATCTTTATTAACCAGGATTTTGCCATCTTAACTTTTTAAAATTGTATTTTAAGGGTGAAATTTTCCATAGTTTATCAGTTCTTTCTTTTCTTTAATTGAACAATATAATGATGTTAACTATGATCATACAAATTAAAATATGAATACAAGTAATTTCCACCAAAATGGGATAATTATAATGAAGCTTTTTCTTAAGCCTACATAGATTTGGTTCTACTATCTCTAATAACTCACTTTTAGAAATGTAACACACCATCCAAACAGCAACACTGGAGCATTTTTACACACACTCAAAGTTGACTGTTGCTCTAAATCCATAAAATGTGTCAGAACATGTTCCTATATTTTAATACAGTGGTTGTAATTATCAATTACACTTATTCAGGTATTCAAAATTTTCAGTTAACAAATCATTTTTGGAGACAAAAATATTTCTTCAAAAACCTGCAAAATTAGAGTCACTCTTACAATATTTTGAAGTATTTTGATTATAAACTCTTGATAAAGCTCTTCCTCTGGATAGCAGGTTCATAAACATTGAGATTCTATGTAAATTTTGGATTTTATATGGGTGTTGGACTTTTTCAGGAGTACGTTTATGTCATTCTTCAAAATAAAAAAAAATACAAAAATTAGTAAAAAGGCAAGGATGTTTCTTCTGACCACTCCTTTTCAACAAAGTAGTAGGAGAGCTAGCAACTACAATAAGAAAGAAAAAAGTATACAGATTGGGAAAAAAAGAAATAAAACTGTCTTTGTTCACAGATGATGTGATTGTCTATATTAAAAATAAGAAAAAATTGACAAAAAAAAAAAACTCCTGGAACTGAAAAGTGATTAAGGTTGCATGATAAAAGGTTATAAAAAGGTTATAAAAGTCAACTGCTTTTCTATATACTAGCAATGAACATGTGGAATTTGAAATTAAAAGCAAATTTTGACTTACATTAGCATCACAAAAATGAATATAAATATAACAAAATATGTACAAGTTGTACAAGTTGTATGTAAGGAAAAGTACCAAACTCTGATTAAATGAATCAAAGAACTAAATAAATGGAGATATATTCCATATTCAAGGATCAGAAGACTCAATATGTCAAGATATCAGTTCTTTCCAACTTGATCTATAGATTCAATGTAATCTTAATCAAAATCCCACAAAGGTATTTAGTGGATATTAACAAACTGATCCTAAATTTTATGTGGAGCAGCAAAAACCCAAGAGAGCCTATATGATATTGAAAGAGAAGAGCAAAGTTTGAGACTGGTTTTCCCCAACTTCAAGACTTAAAATGAAGCTACAGTAATCAAGACAGTATGGTACTGGCAAAGAATGGATATATCATTGCAACAGACTAGAGAGACCAGAAATAGACTCCCCATAATTATAGTGAACTGATCTTTGACAAAGGAGAAAAGGCAACACAATTGAGCAAAGATCGTCTCTTCAACAAATGGTGCTGGAACAGTTGAACAACAACACTCAAAAAAATGAATCTAGATACAAACTTTATAGCCTTCACAAAAATTAGTTCAAATCTAAATGTAAAGCACAAAACTTTTTAACTCCTAGAAGATAATGTAGGAGAAAACTTAGAAGACTTTTGTTATGGTAATATCTTTTTTAGATACAACACCAAAGACACAATCCATGAAAGAAATAATTGATAAGCTGGACTTCATTAAAATTATAAATGTCTGCTCTGTGAAGGGTACTGTGAGCAAAGTTAGAAAGCAATTCACATACTGGGAGAAAATATTTACAAAAGACACATCTGATAAAGGACCATTACCCAAAATATACAAAGAACACTGAAAAGTCAACAGTAAGAAAATAACCCAATTCAAAATGGTCCCCAAATCTAAACAGACACCTACCAAAAATGATATACCAATGACAAATAAGCATTTGGAAATATTCTCCACATCATCAGAGATGTGTGCAAACTAAAACCACAGTGACCTACTACTACGCACTTATTAGAATGGCCAAAATCTGGACACTGACAACACCAAATGCTGGAGAGGAGATGGAACAACAGGAACTCTCCTAGATTGCTGGTGGAAATACAAAATAGTACAGTTACTTTGGAACACAGTTTGGTAGTTTCTTACAAAACTAAACATTTTTTACTGTATGATCCAGCAATCATAATCCTTGGTATTTATGTGACCTGGAAACTTATGACCATACAAAAATCTTCACATGGATGTTTAAAACAGTCTTATTCATAATTGCCAAAACTTGGAAACAACCAACATGGCCTTCAGCAGGTGAATGGATAAATATACACCCAGATGATGGAATATTATTCAGTGCTAAAAAGAAATGAGCTATCAAGCCACGAAAAGACATGGAAGAACCTTAAATGCATATTAATATTACCATGTGAAGGAAGCCAATTGAAAAGGCTAATTACTATATGATTCCACTGACATGACATTATCAAAAAACTAAAAGTATGAAGACAATAAAAATATCAGTGGTTGAAAATGTTTAGGGGGAAAGGAGAGATTAACTGGAAGAATACAGAAGATTATTAGAGCAATGAAAGACTTCTGTAAGATATTATAATAGTGGATACATGTACATTATAAAGTTGTCAAAACCCATAGACTGTACACCAAAAGTAATGAACCCCAACCCCTACATAGTAGGTGCCTAACACATTTTTTAAAAAGTTATCACATTTAAACTGTAGCAGGGTTGTCATAGAAGGTGATCTTATTCAGCACACATACCTAGGAAGTTAATAATTATTAACATCATTCTCTACTTGATCTCCAGTCTGGAGTGAGCTTAGCATCAGTTACTGCTCTTGCTCTCCCAATGGTCTCCTCCAGTACTAGAAGACAGTGATGGTCAAAATCTTCATAGGTTCCTTTTTAAAAATGTGTCCCAAGAGACCAGTGAATATATTTAAAATTTGAACAGTACAGACAACATAAACATATGGCTTTAAAATTCCAATTAAAAAAATTCTTTGAATTTTATATCTATACATAAAAACAATTCATCTAACTTTAATATTCCACATCTGACGATCATAGAATCTTAAAGCTGCATGGATTTCAGAATAATTATTGCTAATTACCTCATTTCTATAGATACAAAGCCAATATGATTAAGTGAATTCCTCAAGGTCACATAGCTCATTAGAAGGTAATCTTTGACCCAGATCTCTTGGCCTTTTTTTTTTTTTTAATTGGCGTATTGTTGCTTTACAATGTTGTGTTAGTTTCTGCTGTACAATGAAGTGAATCAGCTATATGTATATGTATGTCCCCTCCCTCTTGGACCTCCCTCCCACTACCCCCACATCCCACCCATCTAGGTCATCACAGAGCACCTGATGAATAATCTTTTAACATCAAATCTTTTTTGTAGTACCAAGTGATGCGTTGTTCTTATTTCATTTTCTATAATTGAATTGCACCCAAACATTTCTAACTTATCATAAATAAACTAGATTTGTCTAACAAATTACGTATCAATATATAAAAATTACAGTACAGCACAATAATAGGTATCTATTAAGTACAATGTGATTGCATGCATTTCAATTGTATTATATTTGTTCCTATGCTATTCTATCACTCTGTTACAAAGAGATTGAAAGCTCTAAAGTTAAGGATAATTTAACAAGAAACTAAATATCTTTATTACATCTATCATGCTCTAAAGTCTACTAGGTTAGACAGTGATTCTTTAGAACTGAACTGGTAGAAGAATACAGTTATTGGAAACCATTATATAGGCTCTGCTTTTCTCATGTTGAACCTAAGTAAGACTTATTTTTCCCAGTTTAATGCAGTGTTATAGCCTAGAGTTTCAGTTAACTAATTACCTAACTAACTAACTAAATCTCAGTGTATCAAGTGTGATGAGTAAGTTTACCTTAAATTGATTCATTATAGGAAGAACTTCTTCTGATGGCTCAGGAAGGCAAGTTAAAATGGATAAATAAAAACTAAATTGCTTCCACAGGTATATTAGCTTGACAGTGCTGCCACAACAGAATGCCACAGTCTGGGTGGCTTAAAAAATAGAAATTTATTTTCTCACAGTTCTGGAGGCTAAAAAACTGAGATCAAGGTGACAGCACCTTTCATTTCCCTTGAGATCCCCCCCCTCCTTGGCTTGTAGAATGGCTTCCCTCTTGCTGTGTCCTCACACGGCCTTTTCTCTGTGATCCAGCACCCTGGTGTCTCTTTCTGTATGTCCTAATTTTCTTCTTATAAGGACACAAGTCATATTGAATTAGACCCACCCTAATGGTCTCATTTTAGCTTAATTACCTTTTTAAAAGTCCTGTCTCCGCATACCGCAAAAAGAAAAAAAAAAAAAAAAAAAAAAAGTCCTGTCTCCATATACAGTCTCATTCTAAGTTACTGGAGCTTGGGGTTTCACCATATGAATTTTGGGTACACAATTCAGTTCATAACAACCAGTAAGACTGTTCTTTATAATATGTATGAGAAAAAAATATATATTGGTTAGTAAAGATAAAATGTACAATGTTAGCTAATTTTATCCAGGTTATTTTAGATCCAAGTTAGCTTTATTTTTTAATTTTCTTATGTTAAAAAACCAGCAGATATGTATGGAAATAAGAAAGCTAGTCCAGAAATAAAAAGCTCGAACATTGACCCATTTTCTAAAACTTTTAACCTGAAAATGCTGGTGTATCATTAATTACATTCAGCTCCGTGGCAGAAATGTAAAGGCTGTTGAAAATGATAAGGGCTTTGGAATTTCCACCACTACCTGTGATATAAATTAAACTGTTAAGCAAAAAAAAAATTTCAACATTATACTTTTTCAAACAACAAAAAAAGAAATGATGAATATTTGTCTTACCCCTGATATTGTCAGAGAACGAATAAATGACCCAGAAACTAGAAAAAGAGAAATTGCTGAATAACTTTTACCATGTTTCTTTTCACACATTTTTCAATGTGGCATAGCAGTGATACATTTGTTGCCTGTTACATTGCTTGACATAACCCGGATCATAATGCATAAGGATGTTAGTATTTCAAAAGCACTTTGTCATTTCTGATAATATATTGGAAAAGAAGTATAATTTTTAAAGGATGGTTGCTTTTTGATACGTTTCAGCAGTAATCCTGTATTTATTCAATCAATAGCCTGAACATTATTAAAATGAGTTCATACTTGAATTCTTCATGTTTCTCCCACTGTTGTGATTATTCATAAATATAAAATATAGACACATCTTTAAGTTTCAGCTGAAAAATAGTTGCTTATATAATAAGAGAATACTAAAGTCATAAACATGAATAGTTAAAATCTTTTTGTTAACAGTATTATTTTAGAAGAGAAATGCTTATCAGATTATATTCAAATAACGGCAACCATCTGTCTATAAATGAAATCTTACTTTTTTCTCTCCTCTGTCTTGTGCTCAGTACCTGTTGTCTCCTTACTTCTTCAGATTTTATTTTTAGTTATTTCCCCAATTTCAATTTGTTTTTCCTCATAGACTCTCTTTTCCTCAGAGAAAATGTGTTATCTTATGTTTCCCCTGTGTGTCTCTGGCAGCTTTTCTTGCTGTCTCATTTGGGGAAGCTAGTTTCTCTCCTGGCCTCCCACTTCCTCATTACACTTTGCCAAGATGTTTTTTGTTGTTGTTGTTGTTTTTCCTTTCTTTTTTGCGGTGCGCGGGCCTCTCACTGTTGTGGCCTCTCCCGTTGTGGAGCACAGGCTCCGGATGCGCAGGCTCAGTGGCCATGGCTCACGGGCCCGGGCTCACGGGCCCAGCCGCTCCGCGGCATGTGGGATCCTCCCAGACCGGGGCATGAACCCGTGTCCCCTGCATCGGCAGGCAGACTCTCAACCACTGCGCCACCAGGGAAGCCCCTACCAAGATGTTCTTTACTCTCTCTTTCCTTCTCTCTCAGGAGAGACTGCTCTTTATCCTATTTTCCTTTGTTTAACTCTTAACAGCTGTGAACCAAATGTTTTTAGCCATGTTAAAATACACAAGTAAGAATATCGCCTTTGGGATCATAGGGGTTGAGTTTCAATAGTCCACTCCAACATGTAACCTAGTACTTGTTGTCACCTTGGAGAATTCTCCATCAGTTTGAGATAATGTAATGCTCCCTTGTCCTTCCCACCACATTCTAGTATCTTCTTGGGAGAAACCACAAGCATAATCTTGCATTTGTTTGTGTGTGTGTGTGTGTGTGTGAAAATTTACACATATCTCAAGGATAAAAATTAAATCTCAGAGGCAATACAGTTCAACACACAAATAGAGAAGGTATTCACATCATTAAGCAAAGGTGTCACTTTTGATCCTGTCACTTGAGAACACTAACAAGGTTTATAAGAGAGCAAAGAAATAGTTTCTGTTAGAATGTTCTTTAAATGGGGTTCTTTTAATTGCCAGCAACTGTTCCAACCTTAGTCATTTTCAACAAAACCATATGGTGAGTTCACATCTATGCAAAAATAAAAACCCATCTTGGAAGTTGGTCAGAAACCAAACACCTTTACAGAACTAGAAAGCAGGAAGTATAAAAACCTGCCTCATAAAGCGTAATTTGGTCCAATACTGAAACTCTCATTCTCTAAGATCTATCTGACTTTTGCACAGGTCAAGGAGGTGAGTTGAATGAACATACGAAAAGATTCACCCCATCTGCATCTTGATTGGGGCACAATCTTTGTAGTCCCTACAGTAGCACAGTTTCACCTTCGATTGACTGTTTTAATCAACAGAGGCAGGAATGATGGCTTCTAGTTGGCTTTTACTGCCAATAGTTTTCACTCAGTGGATCAGGGAACTTTGTCAGTTTCTGGGTATATTTATTTCAATTATGCATTACAAAATTGAGAAATAACCACAGATTGCATACAGGGTCCCACGGTAAGCTGAACCCAAATCAAAGTTTTTCGATTGCCTGACATCTATAAGCTTCTGCTCTAACTGATAGAGTACAGTGACATTTGTGAACTCAGTCTAGAACCAGCATCAGATATCCCCAAATATTCTGATTATTTTCCCTTCCCCAGTACACAACCATCCTAGGAAATGATGTCAGATCCCTCAGGGAAAGGCTGGGAAAAGATTTATAATTTTTTGTCAGTGTAGCAGGGTACTTCCTCAAGAGGACTAGACTTCCTCTTCATTCAAGAATCTCTGTGCTGTGAGTTGCCTTAAATCTGGGAAGATTTCGAGGGACTGTGACTTTCATTGTGTTGATTTAATTATACTTCTGTTCAGCAGCTCTAGAGCTTTTCCACTTACATAAATAAAGAAAACTCAGTAAGATGCCCATCTGTTTCAATTCCAGTGACATTGTGATCTGTTAGCTAATGTCCACTTCTGTAGTTCAAATTATTATGGCTACTGCTTGTACATACTTACCATTAAAGTAATCACAACCACCTTATCTTTAACAATTAAGTAGTGCCTTTTGACCCTTGCCATCTTGTTGCTGATCCTAAACTGAATTCAAGGAGTCAGATAATTCAATGACAGCATTTTTCACTATGATTTCTGGCCTACAGACAAGATTTAATACAGAGTTTTGAGAATGTAGGGACTCCCCTTACAAATATATTTACCAAAGCCTTCATAAAGCAATAGTCTCTGGACCTTTCCAAGAGACATAGTTTGGAGGTGTTACATGATAAATCCACTCTAACATTCAAATATCTCTAATCCTCTGGATAGCACCCTTTATTGTATACTAAGGAATTTCCAGCACTTTAATTTCATTTAATATAGGTTGCCTTTGAGTCTAGGTTTCACTCAAAAAACCAAACTGTTAAAGCCATTCCCATTCACCCTAGCTAACATATTAAACCTAGAATGCTTTAGTGTATCCCTGTCAATGACTACCGCCTGATAGAACATTGTATTTCTTTCATCCTAACACAATACTCTTAGGATCCATTCCAAAACATTTGTTCCACACTTCCATTGATGTAATTTGACATAATCTTGCCATTTTTGGAGTGTACTGAGCTTTCTCATGGGTCACACTTTACCTTTCCCTCTGGGACATGGTGGTACCTGAGTCTGTTCTGGGTCTGGAGGCAGTAAGAAGCCATAGGAATGGATCCTGAAGATGGTCAGAAATCTCTTACCAAAAAATTGCCTCAGGGAAGGCAATTAAAGATTTTTCAGGCAAAGAGAGACTACATTCCCCAAAGAATCAGAAGGAATTTGGGAATTCAGTATCTCCAGCTTTATGAGATTCTGCCCATATGCCGCCATTCCAATTTCCAGGGTCCCGTTATTTCCCAGTAGATGTCCTATCTTTATAATAATAAACCTTGTGAAGTTACACATTTCATTTGTGCTGTAATTCAGCCACTCACAGGATTAGATCCTGGGTTTGGTTTTCAGAAATAGCAACTCGGGGGCTACAGGAAATAATGATTATTTAGCAGGATCATAAAAGCTTTCTTGTTCTTTACTCAAGCCTTTAATCTTGAAGTTTGAAGCACTGAGCTTATGATTTTCTTTCTCCAAGTTAAGTGCACTTAGAAACAACTAATTAATTGTATTATATTCATTTTTTAACTGCAGTATTTTATGGCAGTGACTATTTGCTTACCCAAAGCCGTACTTTAAATAATTTAAATATTTCAATAATTTGTGTATAAATTAAGAAGTTACATATCACTACTATTTCTTTCCTCTAACTTTAACTGTTGCATAATCACCTTTCTTCACAATTGGCACATTGCTTGAGCACAATATCTACATATTTTATGTCATTTTGAACTTTAAAAATTCAAGATGAATAAACAAGTGGCAAAAGCTAATTTCTAATTATTCTGTGCCTGGCAGAGAAAACCTCATTGGTAAGGAGTATATTCTCCCAAAATGACCAAAAATTAACAAAATTATGAGCTCTCAATTCTATTTTCCCTGTATTTCACATTTAGATCTTTTGATTAATTAAGATTTCAAGGTTTGAAAATAAAATAAACTGCTCACAAATTATTATCTGATACCTAAGCATGAAGGAATTGGCACCTGACAACCTAGCTCTACCTAATCAGTGGAAATTGATAGAATTATAAATCCTGAACTCTTTTCCCATGATGATCATGGTGATTAGAGGGCTTCCAAAACAAGCAACACAGTGAGAGGAGTTTCACGAATATTTCTGGACAGTAGAGTGAACTCAGGCAACTCATAGATACCTAGATGGTAATGGGTCAGTGATAATTGATCATGTTTTTTTACTTCCACAGATGAAAAAACTCAGTTTTATTTCCTTCTTCAGAGTATTAATTACTAGTTAAAGGCTGTGATGACTTCGTGACAATTGTCCTTCATTGTTTTATACAAACACACGCACAAAAACACACACATGGCTAGAGAGGAGTCTGTAGTTTAACTGACATGAAAATAACCTATTTCAATAATCTGAAATCAGGCACTTTATGGTTTATTTATTTATTTATTTTAGGCTGCACCGTGCAGGTTGTGGGATCTTAGTTCTCCGACCAGCGATTGAACCCGGGCCCTCGGAGGTGACAGCGTGGCAACCTAACCACTGGACCACCAGGGAGTTCCCCAAGTTATGGTTTAGAAGTCACCAAATGAAATACTTAAAGCACTCTGAGTATATTTTCTTTAATAATATTTTTATAATATATCTAATTGTGCTTTGTGTTACCTCATACCCCATTTGAGAATTACATTGGACGTTAAGCCTTGGTCAGCTTCTGCAGTTTAATTAATTAGTTATTAAACTCAGTCACTGCTGCTTTCCCCAATGTATCACCAGATTTTTGAAGACTGTCCAAATGGCTAAATGCATAGTAAATCCTACATTCAAACACAGTTCGCGTAATTATACTACATTATCAACTATGTTCTACCCAAACCAAAAAAATTTCAGCTTATTCTCATTACGTTTCTGAACTTTAAAGACCATATAATCTAATGCTATTGAGGGTCCAATTCTAACATTTTAGTTAATATAATTTTGACAAAAGGAACTGTAACAATCTTTAGTTCCTTTCTGCAACCGTAAGAAAATTGTGAAAATGGACATTATTCTAATATTTAAGCTTTGCCTTCTGTTGTTTTAGTAATACAGCATAGGTTGCAGTTATTTTCAATGAGCCCCTTTTTTGCTAGAATGAAAAGTGCAGCATATTTCCTAAACTGGAACAATGTAAAAAGACTGCAAAAACAAAATATAAAAATACTACAAAGTGAGTGGTTTCTGTGATCTAACTCTCCTATCTGCAAGCTGTGAATATAGATTGTGTTATTTAACTGTATAAACAGTAGGCATCTAACCCTTTGCTGCCATGTTCAAAAAAATGCAGTTCAATGTGCAGAGGTACCCCTCGAGGCATAAATTCATCTGTCTGTCATTTGAATTATGTTTACCTTCAAGCCTCAAAATCAAATGATCCAAGATGCCACTGTTATTGATATTTCCTCTTTTAAAATATTTCTTTTGGTTTTTTGTTGAAGATACACATTTCTAAATACTTTAAAAATAGTCACAGTCTCAAAAAGTCCTCTGAGAATTTCCTCAATGTGGGCAACAGCCAGCACTTGTCAGTTGAAACTAGGACACAATTGCATTGATTCTTGTTTGTTTGAAATTTTTATGCAAGCAATTGGACATTACAGAATTCTTTACATACAAAAGAGTCCACTCCTAATAGAAACCAGGAATTCTGTCACTCAAGGGGTGGGATGAAAGGGAAAACTTTCAGATGTGTTGGTTACCCTCCACTGAATTATATAATAAGTGGTTTCAGAATGTGAGAGTGAGTAATAACAGCCTGAATGGAAGCCAGTGGTAGGTAACAGAGTTGTTTGTGACATTATCAGTGAATGGTAGTTGACATATTGGATAATGTCATGAATAAAAAGTTGCTGTAGACTTTCTGTTATTTTTTTCCAAGTCTCTCAAACAAGCTATATACAGTTACTTTAGAAATTTATCTCATTGCATTGTTTAAAAATCAGTTTTTGAGAAAAAAATATTTGAAGCAACCTATTTCATTTTTCTCAAATCCATAAATGAAGGTGAAGGAATATTCCAAATGAATACAAATATTGTCTTACATTACTAAATATATGTCATTAATACAAATTTGAAACATGAACAGACAATAATCTTTTATTGTATTTATTGGTGTAAAAGAAAAAAATGGCAAAATTCACTTTTAAAATAAGAATTGATGCTAATATATACTTAAATCATAAATGAATGTTATAAAATTAATTCATTTATATAGTTGAACTAAGTATGTCATGAATTGAAAATAAAATTGTGAAGATTTTCAAAGAAATTTCATTATCATAGAAATCAAAAGCATTAGAATATACTATTAGATAATATAAGTAAAATTGGTGTATTCTCTTAATTTTAACCTAGAAAGAGGTTTCTGTGGGAACATTGCCATTTAAAGGATAGCAGAGAAGATCCTGAACAGAGACCTGTGCATAAGCTGCATAGAAGGAGTAATAAAACCTGGAGAGTAAGTTGTCATGTATAATGAAATATGGAGCTGTCACCTTAATATGTAATGGGGAGAAGCCTGCTGATAGTAGCAGTTTTAGTGTCTTGCAATGCAGTATAATTAGAAGACATTCTTTTTTATTTGCTATATATTATTCCTTTGTTTCCATCTTTTTTTCTTTTTTCATTATATGCTAGCCTCTAATTGAGAAAGCTCTGTTGTTTGCAGGCTGAGTAAGAATTTGGTAAATAGGAACTAAGGTTACTATCTGAGAAATTGTAAGAGGAGATGAAATCTCGTCACTCCAACCCCTGCCAAGAAAGCTGTTTATATAAGTCTAGATTGGGTTCCTCATTATGTTACTCTTCAAAACCTCATCCATTTAATTGTCTACTGTTAGAACTACTGAGATATGGCAGTTAAAATTAAATTAAAATGCTTGAATAAGGTTCATATTATTGTCAAAGAGGGGCATGCATATAAACATTGAAAACATACTGCATTTCACTATAACTGAATTGTAACATAAGTTACCACCATTAACAGTAAATCATGAAATCCAAAAGCATGCTGATAAATAAAATGGTAATTATATTCATGTTTGGCCTCATAAATTTATCCATTTAACCTCTTTTTTTATTTCCTGAAAACACATGGTAGTAAAGTTTCAACTGAGCAAAATAAGAGATTTGCCAAGGATATAGAATTGAATAAAACATTATCGCTATTCTTTTTTTTTTTTTTTTTTTTTTGCGGTACGTGGGCCTCTCACTGTTGTGGCCTCTCCCGTTGTGGAGCACAGGCTCCGGACACGCAGGCTCAGTGGCCATGGCTCACGGGCCCAGCCGCTCCGCGGCATGTGGGATCCTCCCGGACCGGGGCACGAACCCGTGTCCCCTGCATCGGCAGGTGGACTCTCAACCACTGCACCACCAGGAAAGCCTCCCCCATTCTTAATAGAGCAGTGTTTAATACAAGAAGCAGATATGCTCAAAAAGATAGATTCTTTTTACAACGTTTATGAGAGAATAGCAAGGCTATAAACTAAAGTGTGATAAACAAGAGGTAGTGATCAGTTCTGGGGCAGGTCTTGGGCCATGGTATTCAGAGGAAGTGTTATTTAAAGGAGACATTTATTATGAGTCTTGCACAATAAGTCTAAGCAATGTGGTGAGGGGAGATGGGAGAAAGAGTCTGAATTTGGGACCCTCTAATACTTGGCTGCCAAAAGCTGTTTCAGAATTTTAACTAATTTGGTAGTTTTCATCAGTACTGAATAGCTAATCATGGTTACTATATATTTTAACTCACAGTGAATTCTGATGGCATAAGAACCTCATCATATGACAGAAGTCAAGTTATAAACCAATAAGCCCAAAGAAGACTTATAACAGCCTTGTAATTGCTTTGCAATAAAATCTGATTCACTTAAGCTAAAAATAGTTGAAAATGGTTCTGTTGTTTTAGATGTATATGGTCATATATCTATTAATATAATTTAGATATAAATCTGTTCATAATTGATCAAAACCAGAATTATATTCAAACAATTGCAGTCAAATAATTCTGTCCAAAATCTGTGGTAGTTAGTGAGTATCTACTTTAGTGATAGATTCAGAGCTAGAAAAGATAAAAGAAGTCCCTGCTATCATGGGACTTACAGTGATATTGGAAAAATTACAGAAATTAAGTCTATTATAATAAAAATTATTCAAATATATTTTATAAATGCTACCAAGGATAACCACATGTTGTTTAGAGAGTATATAATATGGAGGCCTAGCAGAACCTGGGGGGATACAAATGGATAGTCAGGGGAATCTTGATGGATAAGACTTATAAGGAAAAACTGGGATAAAAGAGTTCCATTATGGCATGGTGTTTTTGTGAAGGTCTTCATTTAGAAAGAAGCTTAATACTATTTGAGGATCTAATTAGGTCTTTTCTTTAGGAAGATTATAGAGAATCCAAAAACTCAGTCAGAAATAATATTTACACAACAAGACTCAAGAGTGCAAGCTTTATCTTAAATTACTCAATATTATCTATCTTTCCCAGTGTACCTAAAATTCCCTTACTACAGGTCAAATATTGGGATCCAGTAATGAACTTCGAATCATGGCTTTTTAAACTTTAGCTCCTCAGAGTTAAAGAAACCCATTTTTACATAGATAAACTATATTTTATTTTATTTTGAATGAGAAATGTATTATTAATTAACTTATATAATAAAAATATCACATAAAATTTGTATCTAAAGTCAAATTTCACATAGTGATTTTCACATAGTGATACTAAAATGTTTATACCTAATGAGTTTATTAATATTCCAAAATGATAGTTTTTATTAAAATGTATGTATGTTTCAAAACTTAATATAATTATTTAACTTTTCAAAATATTTTTAAATTAAAAAAATTACATTGTTCTAAGGCTTAATTATAGTTTACTCAATTAAGTATCTCATTTCTTTGTTAAAGTGGAAATTAAAAATATATAGTCAGCAACACTGATTTTCTGCATTAGAAGATGGTAATGAACTCCTTATGTAGACAATTCTTCCTATTTTCTTTTTCATTCTACCTTAATTCTGAGCAAGATATATAATATTGATCAATTTTAAACTTTCACTTCATTAGAGGTATGTATCTCCCATATCATTTAGAGACATATATTCATGGTGTGTGTGTGTGTACATGCATGTGTGTGAGTGTAAGCATGTATATATGTGCATTTATATAAACATATATGTATGCATGTATATACACACATACATTGAAAAATACTTTCAAAGTTACTTTTAATGATTTTTGAAATCTGTTCAAATTTTAAATCCTTGTATTCTGTCTTCATTTTCTATTACAGAATAACAAATCACTACAAACACAGCACTTAAAACAACACACATTTATCTCACTACCTCTGAAGGTAAGGAAACAGGGCATGGGTTAGCTGGGTCCTTTGCTTAAAGTCTTTGAAGAAGTACATCAAAGTGTTGGCTGGGGCTGTGATCTCATTTAATGTTTTTGCTCCTCAAGTTCATTTAGTTTTTGGCAAAATCATTTCTCTACAGTTGTAGGAATGAAGTATCCATTTTCTTTCTAATAGCCTGCTGAGAGCTCCTAGACCTAGCTACTTGACTGTCTCACCACATGGCAGCTTACTTCTTTAAAGACAGGAGAATAATCTCTCTCCTGTCTGGTATAATGGACAGGTGTCTTTGTGATATAATAATGGGGGTGACTATACCATCATTTTTGCCATAAATGGTAATAAGCAAAGGAACTTCTATCCCATTCTATTCACATGTTGTCTTCATACTCAAGAAGAGGAAATTATGCAAAGCATGTACCCCAGAGGAGAGGAATCCCAGAGGCCACCTTAGAAGTCTGCCTATGTATGTGGCCAGAGATGTCTTTTTGCATAGAAGCTGAGGAAAATGGCTAAATTAATGAGATAATCTTTAAAAAATTTCTTGAAAAAAATTCTAAGCATTTTATAGACACTATTTTGTACTATATTTGGCCATACTATTGTACATTAGTCTATTAATCATCTACACAAAAGCAAATGAGTTATTGGTAATTTGGGCTACTTGAACTTACCCTATTTTTCATGGATTCTACAGTGCAGATCAAGTGAATTCAAGAGAACAGATGAATAGGGTTATTTTCCCTTGCTTTTTGTAAAAATGAAAATGCTTTCCAAAATTCTTGTGGCAGATTCTGACTGTGTCTTTTTCTAAGCCTTCTGTAATGGAGTAGATTTAAAATTCTTTTGTGGCATCAAATCCCAGCTGCCTGAAACCACCTGCCTTTATAGAAGAAAAGAGCTTAGGTGAATGAGAGGATACCTGAAATGACTGTTTTGTTATGAAAATGCCAATAATTTTAATGTGAAATGATCCAAAGCTATCAACCCAATGGTATCATATAGAACATATGAAAAATTTTAAAAAGACAACTGGAAAGTGCTTATTAATATGTAGATACTGTTAATTTGTACTATTCCAAGTGTAAAGCATCACATATTTCAATTTTGTATCACTCTTTTTAAGGGGATGCCTATTAAAGTTTCATTATGACAAAAAATGACTAAAACTATGCTACTATCAAAATAAGCCCAGTTATGAAGTATGTGTAATATAATTAAAATAGGATAATAGGTTAAAAGCACCAGCCCTAATAACCAAAATAATTATTTCTGCTATTTCTAGTTATAGAGTGTCTTTTTTTTCAGAACTAATGTCCTGATTCACTAAGAAATGACCAGAGAACCACAAAACTATTTGAGGGATTAATGTTATGAAATACAGAACAGATTCAACAGGTTAGTAAAGGTAAAAGCTGCATGAGAGCTTATAGATTTTAAAAACTAAATTAATCTAGTAATCCAAAAATCCACTTGTTCTCCTTGTCCATTTATTTATGTGCCATGAAGATAGGTAATGCAAGAGACAAAGGAACAGTTTGAGAAAATATCGTGTTTGCATACATACGTTTGGAATTCAGGAGAGTTAGGACAGTACACACTTATAATTTCCACTAAAGTAGCAGAAGTTTATTTTGAATGTCTCTGCATATTTTGATATATCATATCCCTCATAAACAAAGTGTTGTTTGAATTTATTATTCTATCCCTCAGACAGAGCTGTGTTACACATGATCAAAAAATATCTCATTAAAGAGTGACAATGCTTTGCATTAGTTGTACTCAAAGCCTCCTTGGGCATTATACCAAAGAAAAAGCAAACGACAGTTGGTGTCAACCCTAAACAGCTTAGGGCAAACTATTTTCTCAAAACCTATGTAATTTAATTGAAATGCAATATTTCATGAATATTAGAAAACTAGACTTTATTAAAAATGGCAAGGAAAAGTGAATGCATGACAGTTTACAGTAACAAGCAATACAAATTTATTCATTTGATACATCACTGAATTATTTAAAACTCAGCCTAAGCACAAGGTCATGGAATAGTTTTGGCAAGTAGGCATTTTACATGATGCATTTCCATAATTCCCCTGCATCTATAAAGTTGATCACAACTTTGGCATGGAGACATTTTCCTTACAGTCCCAGAGCCAGAAAAAGTCTCTGATTCAAAATTAGAGTCAAAGCAAACTATTAACACTTGACATAGAAAGAACATGTATATATGTATGAAGAGAAGAAAGTTCTAAATTTTACATTAGTTTTATGTTATTTTATGTTAGAATGTTAACTAGTAACCCTAAGATGTGTAAACAAAGTAAAAGAAAATTGAAATCCCTACAACTCTTAATTTTAATTTTATTCCAACATAAAAGTGATGTGTAGAATAAATGTTAAACTCTCAGATCAGACAAAATTTCATACAAAAGGCTTTAAACAAAGCCTGTTAGTAAAGTAACTGAAGTAATAATTACAACTCTGCATGTCTGTTGCAGTGTTTTTGACTCAGAACAACATTTCCTTTTGATTCTTTCTTGGTGTCTCCTCTCTGCTCACATACCCATCTGTTCTTACATGGTGTCCACTTTTATCATTAGAGTCCTTAGATATCAATAAAAGTTATTTTGAATCCCTGGTCTGATAATTCTAACATTTCTCTCATAGCTATATCTGGTTCTAATGCTTGCTCTGTCTCTTCAAAATGTACTTTTTTTGGTCTTTTAGTGTGCCTTGTAAATTCTTGTTGAAAGCTAAATGTGTCATATTGGGTAAAAGGAACGAAGGTACATGGGACTTTAGCATGAGGTTTGTGCCTATCCAGCTAGAAGTATTTTTATCGTTTGTGATAGTATAGCTGTCAGAGGCTAAAATTTTCTCTTGTGTCCTTATTTTTGTCTCCCCTGTGGTATTTGGTTTTCCCTAGAGAATTCTTCTCATATAAAGTCTGAAATGTGCAGTTCTTTCCATTGTATCCCACTGTCGTTATACAGGAGCATTGTTGATGTGGTGGTAGGTGTGGGGAGGGAAAGCATATTATAATCCTATGATTAGGTCTCTTCTTTTAGTGAAGCTGTGCCCTTGGGCTGTGACCTTCAGAAGTACTTCTCAGACCCACTGTGCCCCTCCTTCTGTGAGACAGGATGGCTAGGTGGGGCTGGAGTTATGTATTGCCCTGTCTCCAGGTTGTTTAGGCTCTGGAAAAACCCCAGTTGCTTGGGTCCTGATCAAATAATTTCTTTTGAGGGCAGGTCTTGTTAAGAAAAAGAACAAAATGCTCTGGACGTACTTCAAAATAGCTACTTTCCTCCTCCCTGTGCTGGAAGCAAGAGGGCATTTTTCTCTGATTTTTACTGTAAGGACCTGGTAGGGCTCCTAGAGATAAAACTCACAAAAGTCTGAGGAACCCTTCTAAGACTGAGTGCCCCATGGAATTTGTACCCCTCAAATTTATAAACACTGGACTGCCAACAATTCATACATTACAGATTAGGATTCTTGCCCCTTACAGGTTTCCATGGAGATTTCTGTTCCTGGGATTCTGCTCTGGTAAATTGTCATTCCCTGTATCTGCCTGTTGTCTCTCCACTTTGGTGGTAGGGGCGGGGGGATTGCACTGACCTCCATTCTCTGATGAATCATAGAAATGTTGATTTTCAGGTTTTCAACTTTTCTCTTGTGTGAAAGGGAGTGATGACCTTTAAGTTCTTTACACGCTGGACTGGAAACCACCAGAAATGTTTTTTTAACTTATTTTCCCACCTCTCAGCTGAGACAGCAATGCTAGAAGGGATGGGATTTGGCTAGCTGTTCTTCTACTAATTCAGATATTCAATGTATCAGATATTGTTCTGATAAAGTAGTTCCCTGGGAGTGTTGGCATTTGTTATGGAGAATGTTCTAGCCAAGAATGTGGAGAAGTGATGGGCACCGTGGGCATCTAGCATTCTGCCTGAGACCGCGACCTGTCCACATCCACGTACCTTATGTCGGCAGGGAGTGGCCTACTGCATTTGCACACTTGCCATGGCCACGAGAAAGAAGCCTGCATTTAGTCTCTTGTACTTATGCCTTTTGTCCTGTGTTCCTGGTGGTGCAGCCAGAGTCTGGGGAGAGCCCAGCTGTGAGAGAGGGGAGGCTTCAGGATTTGGGGTTCCCTCTCCTTGGCAGTATCCTCCCAGTCCCCTCACAATTTGAAATGCAAATCGAGCAACCCTCTTGTTACTCTTCCCACATTTTACATCTTCCATTTTTATCAATTTTGTCTTTTAAATTAAAAAGAAACCCAGGTTTCCCTGGTGGCGCAGTGGTTGAGAGTCCGCCTGCCAATGCAGGGGACATGGGTTCGTGCCCCGGTCCGGGAAGATCCCACATGCCACGGAGCGGCTGGGCCCGTGAGCCATGGCTGCTGAGCCGGCGTGTCCAGAGCCTGTGCTCCGCAGTGGGAGAGGCCACAACAGTGAGAGGCCCATGTACCGCAAAAAAAAATAGAAAGAAAGAAACCCTTTTAAAGAAAATCACTGGGCTCTGTGGGGCCCGTTTTTTTTTTTTTTTTTTTACTTAGAAAAAAAATCTTTTAAATATTTGAGATGAAGTACTGCAAGATGACTTCAGTTGCTGGGATTTTTTTTTAAGATGGTTTAAGATATAGGAAATTTTTAGAAATTCCAAATTTTTAGAAATTCTGTGATGGCTTCAGGTGGAATGGAGATGGGTTTTACTGATTTTGGAAGTCAGGATGCCTCTTGGATGGCAGTGGAGGGTTTGGAATGTCCTTTCTGACTGTGGTCAGTCACACTCTCCCTCCCACTGTGGTGACGAGGAAGGGGCTTAGGGGGTGGCCTGGTCTGTCCCACATTGCTGAACTGGTAGAATGGTGTGCTCACTCTGTAGACGAGAACACTGGGTGATGATGGTGATGATGGTGATGATGATGATGATGATGATGATGTGAATGTAGATAGAGGTGGAAACACATGCACAATGTCTTCATTTGAGCTGTGTCCTTCCACTGCCCCCTCTCCTCTCTACACAAGGATGCTGGTTGGAGGGGCAAACACATTTCCTTGGAAAACAGTGTGTGTGGCTATTTGGCTTCCTGTTTGATTTAAGGATGGGCTCACCAAGAACTGTTTACTTTCCATGTGTGTATTTGTACAAAGCCTAGGTTCTGAGAGCTGTATGGTGACTTCACCACACCTCAGTGTCAGCTCCGCCGGTCAGTATACATCTTGGGCCTTGTGGGTCTTGGGCCTTCTTTGGGATGCCTGGTATTGGAATGACACAAGCCATCTCAAATGAGGCTCCCATATCCCTTCCCACTCAGGTCCACTCAGAACTTTCCCTTTGGGCTCCCTAGAAGTTCCTGCTGTCCTACATCTGGATGGTCTCTTGGCCTCGTGGTGAAACACCTCTTTTCTCCCCCCAGTCCAGTGTGGGAAGGTCACATTGCTCAAGGCCAGCAACATGCTTTCCAGGATTTCAAACAGGAAACTCCCTAATAGGTAAAGTCCTTAATATAAGAACAATAATTTAACCTACCTGACTGTGGGGGCCAGTGCCTAAGAGGGAAAGGTAAAGTCTAAACCAAAGACAGTACATCATAGCAGAAAGCTGGAAAATGTGTTGAATTACACAGGGTAGTTGTGAAACACTAGGAGGTGTTTCAAAATGATTACTTTTGCCCTCCCCTTGCTGGAAATGTGAGGGAGTTTTCTCAGAACTTCAACATGAGAATCTGGTGGAATTCTTGGAGGTAAAATCCAAGAAAGTGTTGGGGGAACCCTGAGATTGGGACCGAGAGTTTCTTATTCTAAAACTAGTCCACACTCAGCCTCCAGCAGTCACTAAATCACCATGTAAGTGATCCTATCAGTTTATGACTCCAGCCACTTCTGATTCAGGTAAGATCATCTCAGCTGTGGTTCTCAGTATTCACTTGTCTTTCCAGATTTTGTAGTGGGATTTTGCCTTGTGATCTCAAACCTCTGATGGATCTAAGAAAAATCAATGACTTTTAGTTGGCTCAGTTTTTATTTTGTTATAAGGATGGGAGTAATAACTTCCAGGCTCTTTATATTTTAAAGCTGAAACCACATGTATACATTTATAGGTCATTTATATTAAATTCCTGAGCACTTCCCATTTATGTCCTTTAACAATGTCTCCTGGCTTTTTCATATTTTGTTATTGATTTTTAAATTCTCTTTCACACCAACAAAATTAGCTGTAATGAAGTACATAAGTAGTTTCAAATTTGGCTTTTGGTTTTGAAGTACATCTGTGTGTGTGTGTGTGTGTGTGTGTATGTGTGCATCAATATTCCCAGAGGCTTCAGTTATGATAGTCAAAACGTAAAAGATTCTGTCCCTGAGTTTCCTTCTCCATCACTTGGCAATCATCTCTGGGTAGCTCCATCTACAGAGCCTTCACTGGGGAGAAATATGAGAACCATGAAAGTTTTAAATTTTATGAAGTCAAACTTCTCAACCTCATTTTTCATCAGTTTTAGTTGGTGCTATTTTAGGAAGGCCTATGTGTATTACATAATGATAATAGTAGTAATAATAATTATTATTTTTATTATTACTACAATTAATAGCTTTATTGAGATATAATGATACATTTTGTGTATTTAAAATATAAAATTTGTTAAGTATTGGCCTGTGAAACCATTACCACAATCAAGATAATAAACATATCCAACAACTCCAAATGTTTCTCATGGCCCTTTATAATCCTTTCTCTTACCCCTAATTGCCCCACCAACCCCCTGGAAACCATTGATCAGCTTTCTGTCATTATTGATTAGCTTGTATTTTCTGGAATTTTATGTAAGAGAAATCACATTAATTTTTTTCACTCAGTATAATTATTTTAAGATTTATCCATGCTCACCCATATATCAATAGTTAATTCTACTTTTGCTGTTGTTTTTGCAGAGTACCATTTTATTTTAATACTGCAATATTCATTCACCTATTGGTAGACAATTGTGTTGTTTCCAGTTTGGGACTATCACATATAAAGCTGTTATGAACATTTGTTTACAAATCTGAGTGTAAACATTAGCTTTTATTTCTCTTAGATAAATAAAGAATAATAGAATAGCTAGGTCATGCGGTAGGGGGATATTTACTTATTTAAGAAACTGCTAAACTGTTTTTTAAAGTGGTCATTCCCTTTCAAAGTTCAACCTAGAGTTTGTGATAGTCCCAGTTACTCTATATCATCATTGGCACTGGATATTATCAATCTTTTAAATGTGGACACTTTAATAGGATTTTAATGCTTTTCAATGTGAATTTAATTTGCATTTTATAATGATTAACACTGTTAAGTATCTGTAGATGTGCTTATTTGCCAAATGTCTATCTTCTATGGTGACTTGTGTGTACATATTTTTTGCAAATCTTTTTTTTAAAATAAATTTATTTACTTTATTTATTTATTTTTGGCTGTTTAGGGTCTTTGTTGCTGCGGATGGGCTTTCTCTAGTTGCAGCGAGGGGAGGGGGCTGCTCTTTGTTGCGGTGTGCTGGCTTTTTTTTTTTTTTTTTTTTTGTGGTACGCGGGCCTCTCACTGTGTGGCCTCTCCCGCTGCGGAGCACAGGCTCCGGACGCGCAGGCCCAGTGTCCATGGCTCACGGGGCCAGCCACTCTGCAGCATGTGAGATCTTCCTGGACCGGAGCATGAACCCATGTCCCCTGCATCGGCAGGCGGACTCTCAACCACTGCGCCACCAGGGAAGCCCTGTGCTGGTTTTTTATTGCAGTGGCTTCTCTTGTTGTGGAGCATGGGCTCAAGGCACAGCGGTCTTCAGTAGTTGCAGAACGTGGGCTCAGCAGTCGTGGCATGTGGGCTTCAGTAGTTGTGGCTCGCGGGTTCTAGAGCACAGGCTCAGTAGTTGTGGAGCACAGGCTTAGTTACTCCATGGCATGTGGGATCTTGCCAGACCAGGGCTCGAGCCCATGTCCCCTGCATTGGCAGGCGGATTCTTAACCACTGTGCCACCAGGGAAGTCCCTGCAAATCTTTTTAATTGGGTTGTTGTATCATTATTATTGAGAGTTCTTTATATATGCTGGATACATGTTTTATTTGTCAAATATTTGACCTGTAAATATTTTTACCTGTCTCTCACTTGATATTTCATTCTCTCAATAGTGTCTGTCAAGGAGCAGAAGTTCGTATTTGTTATGATGTTCAATTTATCATATTTTTCTTTGATAGAGCATGCTTTGGTATTGTAGCTGAGAAATTTTTGGTTATTCTAACTTTACAGAGATCTTATTATATTGTATTCCAGAAATTCTATAATGTTAGGTTTAACATTTTAGTTTATAATCAATTTGATTTGATTGATCAAATCACTTCATAAATTCTCTACCTTAGATACCCAGCGTCAAACCACTCTTATGTTGCTTTTTTGTCTGTTCTGGTGAATCTATTGGATTTTAATTAGTTTATGGACAATTATCTTGAATGATAGTACTATACACTTTAGCCTAATTAGCAGATTTGTTAATTGTGTTTTTATGTTGACAAACATTAGATGAAATTCTGGTTTTAATCTGACTACGTAAATGTGTATTCAGGAGTAAAGTATCCCTTGTTTTTTGTTAGTTTTGGTAATACAGTGAAAATTCTTTATTTTCATTAATATGAACATAGAAGTTAACTATTCATATAATATGAAATTTTCATTTCTGGTTTTTCAGTAATCACTATCCAACTGATGTTATATAGATCAGCACTCATCTTAATTCTTCTTTGGTAAAAGATATTTCATAAGAATTGCAGGGAAACTGCCAAAATGATCCCATATGTTTGCAGCACCAAAATGGATTAATCTCAGAACTTCTGTAAGCCACAGCCTAGGATTTCAACTGCCTGTGTGTACCTATTGCCAGAGAATGAGATTTCCTTCTCTTCCATCTTCTAAATGTTTCATTGTCAGCTCCTATTTTGGGAACATATTGGAAAGGGATTTTGGGAAATGTATTTTCAAGCTTCTCTCATACGATATAGGAAAGAAGGTAAAGGTTACAGACATGATGTTGAATTGAAACATTTTATGTAGCATGGCTGTACCCTTTGTCAACCCCATAGAAACATCTATCTATATTAAAGCTATTGAACATCAACAACCCTGCCATTCCTCTACCTAACACTCTAAGCTCATTCCTACTACAAATGACAATATGCTTACTGTCTCTCTAAAATTACGGGTATGTAGTTCCATAAGTCTCTTTATCCATATCTGGACAATGTTTTACTTTACTAAACTCAGTCTCAATATCCTTTTGATATCTAATCTACATCCTAAAACCCAAAGTTAAATATTGCAGGCAAATGTTAAGTAAAAGTACAGGATGAAGGGAGAAGGGGCGGAAATCAGTTAATATATACAAACATATACTTGGTTTTATTTTTATTTTGTTTTGTTTTTCGTTAAGCTGCTTATAGGGGACTTTCTGTGAGATCATAGGAAATATTGAAAAAAAGGGAGCAATGAAGCAGGGTTCATAGGAATCTCAACCTCTCGTTTAAGCAACTACTTGTTCCTTCAGGACCACTGAGAATCCAACCTCCTATCAAAGAGAGTCCTGCTACATGCCATAAATTTAGTGTACACTCGAGATTATAGCCATACTATGATAGGTAGTTCAGGTTCGTGGGTCTTATAAAGCATTCAGTCTCCATAAGGGCTTGGTGGTAAATTGATTTCTGTTTTTAAAAAAGGGAATATTTTACTCAAGAAAAGAACAAGAATCTTCTCTAATGCCCTCAGTTTCTGTGCTGTGATACTCGTTTCAGTAATTAGCAGAGGTTTCATAAAACCTTCCTATCTGCCAGAGAAACTTGAAATTGGATCAGATACACTGGATCATTTGGTCAAAGAAGCAGAATATCTCATGCTGTATTCTGAAACTGATAGGAATTTTTTTTTTCTGCATCCCATTCAAAACTTAAAGCCTAACAGTTCACTTGGTAAATTGGTTAAATCTGGGGAAAGACATCTCAGGCAGAGGAAATAGCACATGCATATTTGGTTTTGTCACTTCTACTATCAAAAGGGACCAATGAACAACTATGCCTCTTTTTCTTTTTTGTGTTACAGAGTACACGGTATAACAACTGGTTCTTTATTTTGTAGCAAACACCTCAACATGCTCAAGATAATGTATTAAGAAAACTCTTCTTTTAGTCTAAGGCCCTGTGTGACTATGTTGACAGACCTTCCCATAGACCTGTATCGGATATTTAATATAGACAAAAGATAAACCTTTATTTTGATAATTAAATGAGATTTTGGATTTGTTTGCTAATTCAGCAAAACCTAGCACATCCTGAGTGATATAAATGCATTAATCACATTGAGAGCTTTCTATGTTTTATATTTTACTAAGATGAATGTGCTCATTCATCTACTAAAATTTTATGCAGAACCTAGGTTCTCTTTTAGGGGACTGTGTTTGGATCAGTAAACAAAGAGAGCCAGAGACAGTAACAGGGACAGAGATAGAAACAGAAACAGAGAGATACATGCCTTCCAGAGATAGAAAACAAATATCAAACCAAGTGAAAAAAGCGAAATTATATAAGATCTCAATGGTTATAAGAACTGTGGAGAAAAACTAAAGCAAGCAAGCAAAATAGGGAATGTTGTGATAGAATGTTACCATGTTACCGTAATCTTCTTCTATCTGGTTAACTAACCATTATTCAAATTAGACAAACTCTTCTGAAAACTTTGCTGTTCATTCATTTGTTCAGCAAATATTCATTTATGTTCTGTATCAGACTTCACTGATTCCCCCCAAAACTTCAGAGAAAACTGCTTAAAATAATGCAAAAAAAGTATGAAAAAATCATGTTTCTAAAGGGACATGGAGAACTATTTCAAAATAATAGAATATATTTGATTATTTGCCAAAGACTGGCAGGGTGGTAGAAGATGAGGCTGGAAATATTTTTTTTAGGGATTTTGTATGTCATCTCAGTTTTATTCATTGCTGGCTACATAAAAAAATATCCTCTGCTACACTTTTGGTAGGTGGAAAAGTATTTCAAATTTGCCTCATTCACTACATCTTTATCTCTGTGAAATTGTGAGTACATAGTAGATGACAAACTCAAGTATTCAACTCCTTGTGCCCCATTTTAATTTTCTAATATAGTCCTCAAATCTTAAAATTATAATATAAAAATACTTTCTGTGGGCAATCATATTTTTCAAGAAATTTTTCATCAAATTGTGCATTCATTTCCCCAGAAATAAAACTCTCTGTTCTTTCTTTTTTCCTGTTTCCTTCCTTCTCTCCTTCTCTCCTCTTCCTTCCTTCCTTTCTTTTTTTCTACTTTGTTATTTTTCAAGAGAGGAAATGCAACTTATATGTATTGCTAGAAAACTGGATTTTTCTGTCTGTTGGTTAGCATATTTTTTTAAATTCCATATAAAATACACACTGAAACTAGACTATTTTTATTTTTTTAATTACATACCCTGAATAAATAAAAGGTTTGCTCCAACTGGGAATATTAATCTCTGGTATTAATTTCAGCATTGACAGATAAACATCCAAAGGAGTTAATTTCTCAATAAATTCCATAATACAATCTAAAACCCAGGAATATAAAAGGTAGATTTTACTTATTGACAGATAATTTTTACTGATGAGAAGAGTTTGAAATATAATGAAATTATGAAAGAAAGAAATGATCATCGTGAAATAAAGTGAACAAATAAACAAAGTGCGTTTATGACTAATACTGAAAACAGGTTGGCTTTTATTTTGTATATATATAGTCCTTTGAGCCTAGCCCTATATGACTGATCCTAAATTCTCACTAAAAACATCCATAAGATTCAGTTCTTCAGTCATCTAGAAAATCAACTCTATTGTGTTTCTTTGAATAAATTTTTGTATTGGCTGAATTCACAGACCATTACTTCTAAAGAGATGGTTTCATTTAATAATAAATCCATAAAATCAGGGTTATATGGTTATATTTCTCAACGTCATTCTTATGTATATATCATGATATATACTTATGAATAAATTGTGACAACAAAAACATATTACTTTTAAATATTTATGAGGAAAACAAACTCCCTAAGTTCTAATTCAAGAAACATTCAATTTAAAACATAGCTGTGCTATCAAAAATGATGACTCTCTGAAAAGATTTGCTTATAATTTAGGATCAACCTTTCTACTGGTGTCTCTATTATAGGATTACCATGCATAACAAATGTTCAGTATAGTTATTTTAGGAAGTATAATATTGGTTATTTGTAAGTTGGAATTACTACTGTAATATATGTGTATATTTTTTCATATGTATATACATATATACACATAAATATATATATATTTTTAAATCTTATAATGTTTGTGCATTATACATTCTGAAAAACTAGTATGTAAACTATTCATTGTAGGCTAAATCTCATTTATTTCCCAAAAATATCAGTGTGCTATTGAGGTTGCCATTTCTAATATACAACTGTCTAGGTATACTTATATGTGTTTTGAAGAAATATACTTAGCCACAATATTTTTAAAAAGCAATATAAATTGATAAGAATACACATATTTCTTTGTGAAGACATTGAAAACTTTGCATAATAGTGAGTATTTACTTGCCTAAAATATAACATACTATGGTCAAGGCGTTCAGAGCATGTCACCCCCATCATATGCCGATTTGACATATTGATTATTTTGATTTGAAGGCACTGGAAAAATTGCAAATGTAGACCCTCCTTTTCTTCCTGAAAGTAAAAGATAAAACTCCCATATGAAAGGTGTCTCACCTGTACTAAGAGAAAGGAAGATATTGTCATTACCAGAGATGGGGTATTGGGGATGAGAAATCTGTTCAAAAAAACATTGTTAAACTAACCTTTATCTTCCTAGTTACTTCTCCACAATTTACTAACCTTACCCCAAACACTTTTGTCCTGCCATTTCTTTAAAATTTATTGTCTTTTATTGAAGATGCTATATAAGCTGAAATTCTAAGCCACCATTTTGAGTCACTTTTGGTTTAGGTTTCTTCTGTGGTGTGGGCTGCATGCGTTGATGAAATGTTTTTCTCTGTTAATCTGTCTTTCTGTTATAGGGGTATCAGCCAAAAACTCAGAAAGATAGAGGGAAACCCTTATAGGAGGGGAAACCGACAGAGGTGGGCAGAGCACTAGAGCCAAGTTTGCTTTAAAGTAAATTAAGAACCTGGTTTGGGCTTTGGTTTTCTCTGCTCCACAGGTTTCTGGGAATAAAGAGCAAATCCCCAAATCAAGGGAAGGTCAAATAGGAGACACACCCCTTATAACTGAGATCCCACAGATGTACCCTCTCTAGAAGTAAACAAGTCCCCCCTCCAATCTCAAGTGACTGCAAAGAAAGTGTTACTACATAGTCATGGAGTAAAATTAATTGTTCTTGTGAAGTTATCATCATGAACATGCTCTCATATGGATTTGCAACACAAATGCATATTATCTATGTTATTCAAAAACAAGACAAAAGAACACCAAGCCATGAATTTAATTGAAATGGTCTTGGGCTAATGGTCTCTCAGTGCCTGAAAGATGCAAACACCTAACCATTCTGGAGGAGTAATTTATTATCCAAGACTTGAAATTATTTTCACAGACACTCTTCCACTGAAAGCTGCTCACAGAAAAGTCTTTGTAAGTGTGTGTATATTTCCGTATACAGGAAAGCAGTGTATATTATCTAAAATGGAAAAAGCAGGAAATAGTAAAATAACAAGCATAGGGAACACACTGAATGAGCTAAATTCAATTTAGTGCATCTCAGGGGGAAGAAAACTATATATTTTCTTTTTCTGTCTCTTTCTATGTACTTGTAGATTATTTCTTCTTCACTACTCTGGAAAGAGGTCTTCAGAGGCCTCACAATTTTTGCGTAAATTAACATCACTTTTATCCACAAGAACGGTCTACTCTCTTGACAAGTGTCCATTCCAGTATCATAGTCATATAACTCTATACTCTTGTTCACTTTAACTCTACTGCCTCTTCCAAGCCATCTCAAACCTGTGAATCTTTAGTAAAATGAAGGGAAGCAACAATTGCCTTTCCGTCTCATGATTGTACCTCCTTACCATCCTTGAATTCTGTCCACTTCTCTGCAATCCACCTTAGGGACCTACTCCAGACTATTGTCATCTCCTTCAAGAAACTATAAACCATTTTTCTTACCTTGGATTTAATTCCCTTGCACTCATTCTCCATGATACATCCATGGAAATCTTATTATCTACAGACTTTTATATTTTCTTTAGGTAGTAGGAGGTAATCTTATGGACAAAATTGAAGGAGAAAGTGGCAGGGCAGGAATGAAAAGAACCAAGAAGGCTTAAAATGAACAAAGGAGGTTGAAAAAAAATAGGAGAGAGTGGAAATGAGTAAAGGACATGTCAACCACCACCAACTTGAAACCTATCCAGAACAGATTTGCATTGAGACAAATCCAGGTTTACTCAGTTTGTTATAGCAAGATGAAACACACCCAAGGAAAGAACAAGGAACATTTTAATAAGGAGAAGTTGGGAGGGGCTTAAGGAAGGATTTAAAAAGGGGGGACCATTTCTGATTTTGAATCAATGTTATTTTGATGATTGGGTATCTCAATAATCTTTATCCAAGGGCAGGGTTATGAAAGCACGGCAAGGTTTGCCATTGTTATAGAAGCGGGGATCAGTTAAAAATGAGGATGGTATACATTGGAAGGGGAGTCTTTTGGTGATTGTGCTTGTGCCTGTACCTTGTTCCTTCAAAGGAACAAGAGAAAGAAGGATTGACTGGAAGCACTGATCACCTAATCTATCCGGAGATCATAAATTTACAGTGTCACAATTCTACCTGCTTTTATCATAGAGGAAAAACATTGAAAAACATTTGATTAATCTTAAATGGGTGTTTTTGTCAAGTGAGATCACTGAAATGAATGGATCAAAGTAAATTAGAATACTGACAAGATTTAGGTAGATTGATATACTATGAAATATTCATCGGACATGGAAGAAAATGAAGACAGGAGGAATCTGATTAGCAGAACATAAGAGAGATTTAAGTTGTTTGGGAATCTGACAATAAGTATAGCAGCAAAAATGATGCTCTTCAGGAATGGAATAGCAGCACTAGTGTTTTATAAATGGGAACACTCTGGATGCTGACTAGGTCCACGCCATAGCCATGCTAAGGGGGGTGAATTGAGGAAGGTGAATAGCACTAGAGATGATGTCTAGTTATATACAAGTGACCCAGCTTGATGCCAGTACAGACAAAAAAAGATATAAGCCCAGTACTCACTGATTTGGTGAATGAGAAAGAGTGAAGGGGATCTCTGTACAAGTATGAAGGTCATGAGAAAACAAACCAAAAAGAGATTGAGAGACTTTATCTTCTTTTTTAAAATTTTATTTTTTTACATATTTATTGGAGTATAATTACTTTACAATGTTGTGTTAGTTTCTGCTGTATAACAAAGTGAATCAGCTATATGTACACATATACCTATATCCCCTCCCTCTGCGTTACCCTCCCACCCTCCCTATTCCACCCCTCCAGGTGGTCACAAAGCATGGAGCTTATCTCCCTGTGCTATGCGGCTTCTTCACACTACCTATCTATTTTACATTTGGTAGTGTATATATGTCAGTGCTACTCTCTCACTTTGTCCCAGCTTCCCCTTCCCCCGCCCACCCTGTGTCCTCAAGTCCATTCTATACATCTGCATCTTTATTCCTGTCCTGCCACTAGGTTCATCAAAACCATTTTTCTTTTTTTTTTAGATTCCATATATATGTATTAGCATACGGTATTTTTCTCTTTCTGACTTACTTCACTCTGTATGACAGACTCTAGTTCCATCCACTTCACTACAAGTAGCTCAGTTTCATTTCTTTGTATGAGTGAGTAATATTCCATTGTATATATGTGCCACATCTTCTTTATCCATTCATCTGTTGATGGACACTTAGGTTGCTTCCATGTCCTGACTATTGTAAATAGTGCTGCAATGAACATTGTGGTACATGTCTCTTTTTAAATTGTGGTTTTCTCAGGATATATGCCCAGTAGTGGGATTGCTGGGTCATATGATAGTTCTATTTTTAGTTTCTTAAGGAACCTCCATACTGTTCTCCATAGTGGCTGTATCAATTTACATTCCCACCAACAGTGCAGGAGAGTTCCCTTTTCTCCACACCCTCTCCAGCATTTATTGTTTGTAGATATTTTGATGATGGCCATTCTGACCGGTGTGAGGTGATACCTCATTGTAGTTTTGATTTGCATTTCTCTAATGATTAGTGATGTTGAGCACTTGTGTTTGTTGGCAATCTGTATATCTTCTTTGAAGAAATGTCTATTTAGGTCTTCTGCCCATTTTTGGATTGGGTTGTTTTTTTGTTTGATATTGAGCTGTATGAGCTGTTTGTATATTTTGGAGATTAATACTTTGTCAGTTGCTTGAAACTTAAAAGCTTTTGCACAGCAAAAGAAACTATAAACAAGATGAAAAAACAACCTTCAGAATGGGAGAGACTTTATCTTCTTGAAGAAGTCTAAAGAAAGATGACAAAGAATGGTATTATGTGATTCTGAACCAGATAAAAAGAACATTAGTGGGACAACCGGCAAAAGTTAAATAAAATCTGTATATTATATAAATAGTACTTTGTCAAGGTTACTTTTGTGATATGTATTATAGAACTGTGATTATTTAAGAGAATGCCCTTTTAAAAAAGCACACTATTATATAGACAATTATTCAGATGTAAAGGAGCAACTCATTTACAACTTACTCTCACACATATGTGTGTATATGGGTGTGTATACACACACACACAAGTTTTGTAAAATACATAAGTAGAACATGAATGAAATTTGTAAGCATTTTCTTTTAAATATTTTTCAGATGGAGTATAAGTTTAAGATATTTCAAAATAAAGAGGTAAAGAAAACCTGAAGAGAATATGGTGCATAGCATGCTGGCATGAGCCTCAAATTCACAGATTCCTTTAAATAAATGTGAAGTCATGATTTAGGAAGAGCACCATGGCAGCAGGGGTCAAAGAGGATGCTTACATTTCTTTTTGACTCCTAATTCTTTGGGATGCGGAAAATGAGCAAGCTCCATTTGAGAGAGCTTAAGATGAAGTACTATATTCAGGAAAATGGTAAACTAAAATTATTATTTTATTATTATTATTATTGGAGTGGAGACTAGTTTCTCAAACAAACATAAAGGTAAGCTTATATATGAATAAATTGATTTTTTTCAGTTAATATTGAAATTAAAGATACATTATGTAGTTATTGTTTCTGTGTGAGACTAAGTGGCTCCTACTGGGACTGGGCATAGATCCTGGACCTCATTAGGGAAATATACCAACTGCCTGAGCCAAACACCCAGACCCAGTCAGCCTACACTTTACAAACTGAGTGATTAACAATGTGTAACTAGGAAAGGGAAATTGATAAATTAGTAAAATAAGTTCCAGTTTGGAAAACATAACCCAGTTAAAGTAAAGTAAATAATATACTCAAGTTTCAACTAAAAAACTAATATTCTTTTCTAATTAATTTAGTTTTTCATCCAGGTTTTATTAATTCAATTCCATAATGACTGTTACATATCATGAAAATGAAACAAAATGTATTTTAAACATGGTTTTCCTGCTTTCTTTATTCTGCATTGTCTGTTTTTGAGGACAACATCTAAAGTTAATCTTATTATATAAAAAGCAGTGAAACAGAAATTTAGAAATAGTGCAACCTCCTTATTTGACTGAATATAGGAAACATAATAATTAATAAAAAATATTTTAACTGTTTAAACTTATTTTTATTTACAATTATGTGGAGTTAAATGATGCATTTATGTGGAGTTAGAACACATGACCATCTTCTAACATTCAACAAAGCATTTCTATGGCATAAATCAAATTATTAATTTTGAAATTACTTCTTGAAAATGCTTTGTTTATAAGTAATAAACCCAAATTATTTTTACAATATTCTATGCTTTGTCCTGTGGCTTCTCCTGAGCACTGGAATTATTCAGTATCTTCATGAATGTTAACACATTATCACATGGTGTCTTAGACAAAGTTATTAGGTGACTGTTAAAACTGTCTTAGATTTCAAGCATATTGTTGTACCTTCAAGGACATAATATGTAAAAGATGTGTTCGATGACTCTGAAAATGTATCAGTCTGGTTCCAACTGGAGACAGATGACATATGCAAATTAAGATAATCTGAAAAAGTTTTATTTATATAAGGATACATTATAAAGGTGTGAGGAAGGTGTAGTGGAATCTTAAATGTCAATGCAAATTCCAGCAGTAACAGTAATGGAAAAATTAAGGAAGGGTGGGGCTATAGAGGAAAGAAGTGACTTTGAGGATTGTCATCTGTAGTCAAGGAATGCAGCCAACCTGTGTTGACCTTACTCAGAGAGAGCCTGAGGATAATTTTACTGATCTATCTTTCTATCATCCTTCAGATTTCCTACTACAGCTCACAGTTGGTGCAAGTCAACCAGAAGCCAGAGGGCATGGGAGTCATGTAGACGTAGCCCACATATGTCATTGCCCTGGGTCGGAAGCAGGGCTGGCAAGTAGGAAAGTGGATGTGGAGGAGTAAGTAAGAAATATCTATATTTAGAAGACTTTGAATTTGTTGCAACAAACATTGAGGAACAACAAAGTAAGAATAATTTTCTCTTTGGAGCTGAGTTTGAAATTTATTTGTGGGTAAAAACAAATAAAAAAAAACCTATGCACATAAGGAACAGGTCAAAAGGGAAAGTACAGTTGCCTGTTTTTATTTAGATCTTAATCATAACTCTCTTAGTCCATTGGAGCTGCTCTAATGAAATTCAATAGATTTGGAGGCTTATAAACAGCAGAAATTTATTGCTCACAGTTATTAAGACTGGGAAGTCCAAGATCAAGACATTGGTAGATTTGGTGTCTGATGACAGCCCGATTCCTGATTAATAGATGGCTGCCTTTTGGCTGTGTCCTCACATGGCAGAAGCAGGGAAGGAACTCTCTACAGGCTCTTTTATAAGGGCACTAATCCCATTCATGGAGGTGCTGCTGTCATGACCTAATCACCTCCCCAAGAACCTACCTCCAAATAACATCACAGTGGGGAGAGTTCTCGACATATGAATTTTGGAAAACAAAAATATTCAGTCTATAGATATAACTAAATGACAAATCAATTCAAAAAGAGAAAAAGTGCAATAGACAAATACAAGTTTCAACTATCTGAGCTGGAGCATGGGGGTCTGTGTGAAATCTTTCACAGAAAGTTTCTTATATTTCCCTAGGTACACACATTGTGTATTTGCATATACAAGGTATGTGTGTAAGTACAGATTATGTGTAATCCACACTGTGTATCACACATAATGTATATTTACATTGATTGTCACACAATACTCAAGAAACAGGATTTCTGAACAATACGTTACAGAGAACCACAGTAATTAATCCTCTTAGATGAGGCCATTATTTCAAGTGCTCCAGTTAGTGCAGGTTATATTTGTTACCCTGCGGCTGTAACTATAGATGTTAGCAGTTTGATTTAAGACAGAGACAGTCACTCTTACCTGTAACTACATTCTAGAATTCACAAATCTATAAGTTAAAAAGCACAAGAATGTATTCTCATTGCATATTTTGCTATGATTGCTATTATATTAGTTATAAATGCCTCAGTTTGGATAACCAAAAAAAAAATGATTCTAAAACATTAGACATTTTTTTAAGTGAAGTATAGTGAACACAACAATATATTAGTTTCAGGTGTACAATATAGGGAAGGGATTCAACATGAATATACATTACAAATTGATCACCATGATAACTTTAGTAACCTACTGTCACCATACAAAATTATTGCAATATTATCAACTATATTCCCTACAGTGTACATTACATACCCATAACTTATTTATTTTATAACAGGAAGTTTGTACCTCTTAATCCCCTTCACTTATTTTGCCCAATGCCCTCCCCCACCCCCATCCTCTCTGGCAACCATCAGTTTGTTTTCTGTATCTGTGAGTCTATTTCTCTTTTGTTTTGTTGTTTTCTTGAGGTTTTTTTGCTTTAGATTCCATAAATATGTGAAATTGTATGGTATTTGTCTTTCTTTGTCTGACTTATTTCACTTAGCATAATATCCTCTAGGTCCCTCCTTGTTGCTGCAGATGACAAGATTTCTTCTTTTTAAGGCTGAGTAATATTCCACTGTGTAGATATACTTTACCTTTTTATCCATTCATCTGTCCATGAACACTTAAGGTGTGTCCATACAGTGGCTATTGTAAATAATGCTACAGTGAACATAGGGGTACATATATCTTTTTAAATTAGTGTTTTTATTTCCATCAGAAATACACCCAGAAGTGGAATTGCTGGATCATATGGTAGTTCTACTTTTAGTTTTTTGAGGAAACTCCATACGGTTTTCCATAGCAGCTGCACCAATGTACATTGTCACCAACAGTGTACGAGGGTTCCCTTTTCTCCACATCCTGGGCAACACTTGTTATTTGTTGTCTTTTTGATAATAGCCATTCTGACAGATGTGAGATAATGTCTCTTTGTGGTTTTGAGTTGCATTTCCCTGATGATCAGTGATACTGAGCATCTTTATATGTGTCTGTTGGCCATCTGTGTATCTTCCTTAGAAAAATATCTATTCAGGCCCTCTGCTCATATTTTAATCGGATTTTTTAATAATGAGTTGTGTGAGTTCTTTATATATTTTGGATATTAACCATTATTAGATATATCATCTGCAAAGATCTTCTCTCATTTATTAGGCTGACTTTTTGTTTTGTTGATGGTTTCCGTGCAAAAGCTTTTTTAATTTGATAGTCAATTTCATCTTCTACTCACAGTTTTTAAACACTGAATGCATGATATTTCAAATGATTATTTTAAAGTCATTGGAGTGACATCATTAATTCCATTATTTGATTACTATTAGTCTTGCATCAATAATTTTGAGGGAAAATTTATTTTCTTGTGTTTTTAAAAAAGCACATTATAATCAGATTTAAAATCAATTAAAAAGTGTCAGTGTAATGTGATTATGGAAATAAAAATCTCACAGTCTAAAAATATAAGAGAATTCAGGCAGAAATACAGTTAAAGAGAGTGTTTGCATATAATGTGAAACGGTTGGCTAAAAAACAAATAGCGTGGATTCTACAATCATGATTTTCACAAAACCTCTCAGGTAAGGAAGCTACGTGATTACATTTTATACATTATGAATTTAAAGTACTCTAAGAGATAGTAGGGAATTCTGGTGTGTGAAAAATAAGCATTTATTGAATATCCAGAAATTATATTTATTACTGTACATACTTCATATTACCTAAACTAAAACTCAATCTTATATGATAGCTACTACGTTCATTATTCTAATCGTGGCCCTAGCTTTGATTCAAAATATATATTTGCAGTATTTCGTTACCCAGGGGAGGAGCACTGCACTTAATTAAAGTTTAGGTATTTAGTACATATAAAGAATTGGACACACCAAAAACCAAACTCATGTATCTGTTTTTAAATAGATTATACTATAAAAAGAGAGAATTATTGATCAGTCATCTTCTAATGAAATTCAAGTATGCTCTCCTCTGTGTTCTAATCAACACAAAAGAGGATAAAAGGGCATATGTGAGAGATTTCCAGAAATGCATAGCAGCCAAAATGGAAAAATTTACAAGAACATTCAGGAGAAAATTGAAAATGTATATATTCAATACTTCAGGAAATGCTTTTCTTTCTATAATATGAGTTATCCATTTATAGATGTCTATTAATTGATATAACTATTCAGAACTCCAAGGAGAAATAATAAACAAAAACTGTTGTGTATATTACAAAATTATATCTAAGAAATATTTTCATTTTTTTGTGCTTTAAAGGACCAAGATGATAAGTAAATACACACTATAATATAATTTGAACACTATCTAATTCCTCATTGGCTCAAGTCTATCATAGAATATGGAGTCTAATGCCACTGATATTAAGTATTTTTTTAAAAAAAAGGATGATAAAAGAAATAAATATTTATGACTGACAGACTTCTCAAAGAAGAGTTTATAAATGCAAGTTCATAGAAGTAGAAATGATGTCTGAATGTAAGAAACAGAGCATTAGAAGTCGTTCCGTATTTAGGGAGTGAGAAAACATTACATATGTATCATGAGTTTATAAAAATCATTAAAATCATTTGCCTGAAACAAATCTTAATAGACTTTATTAATTGGTTTTGGTTGGTTAGTTTGTTGTAATTTCATGAGGTGGAAAATCTCCTTTAGAATTTGGTGATTTGCCTAACTTTTCAGCTTTTTATTATCTATTCACACAGTTTGAAGGAAACATTTTTGACAATATACTTATTTACATTGCCTCTGCCAATTATCTTTATTATTATTACTACTATTATTATTATTATTATTATTATTTTTTTTTTTTTTTTTTTTTTTTTTGCGGTATGCGGGCCTCTCACTGTTGTGGCCTCTCCCGTTGCGGAGCACAGGCTCCGGATGCGCAGGCCCAGCGGCCATGGCTCACGGGCCCAGCCGCTCCGCGGCATATGGGATCCTCCCAGACCGGGGCACGAACCCGTATCCCCTGCATCGGCAGGCGGACTCTCAACCACTGCGCCACCAGGGAGGCCCTATTATTATTTATTTTTTATGTTTCCTGATTTCATTTTGTTACTATTACATAGCTCTCTTTATTTTCTTATTTCCACCATACCTTGCTTCTGTTAATTTTGTTTTATATATATTTATTGAAGAATAATTGCTTTACAATTGTGTGTTAGTTTCTGCTTTATAAAAAAGTGAATCAGCTATACATAAACATATATCCCCATATCCTCTCCCTCTTGAGCCTCCCTCCCATCCTCCATATGCCACCCCTCTAGTTCATCATAAAGCACCGAGCTGATCTCCCTGTGCTATGCATCTGCTTCCCACTAACTATACATTTTACATTTGGTAGTGTATATATGTCAATGCTACTCTTTCACTTTGTCCCAGCTTCCCCTTCCCCCATCCACCCTCTGTCCTGAAATCCATTCTCTACCTCTGAGTCTTTATTCCTGTCCTGCCACTAGGCTCATCAGATCCATTTTTTTGGTGGGGGATTCCATATATATGTGTTAGCATACGGTATTTTTCTCTTTCTGAGTTACTTCACTCTGTATGACAGACTCTAGGTAAATGAACTTCACTACAAATAACTCAATTTCATTTCTTTTTATGGCTGAGTAAATCCCATTGTATATATATGTGCCACATCTTCTTTATTCATTCATCTGTTGATGGACACTTAGGTTGCTTCCATGTCCTGGCTATTGTAAATAGTGCTGCAATGAACATTGGGGTAGGTCTCTTTTTGTTTTCTCAGGATATATGCCCAGAAGTGGGATTGCTGGGTCATATGGTAGTTCTATTTTTAGTTTTTTAAGGAACCTCCATACTGTTCTCCATAGTGGCTGTATCAATTTACATTCCCATCAACAGTGCAAGAGGGTTCCTTTTCCTCCATACCCTCTCCAGCAGTTATTGTTTGTAGATTTTTTGATGATGGCCATTCTGACTTGTGTGAGGTGATACCTCATTGTAGTTTTGATTTGCATTTCTCTAATGATTAGTGATGTTGAGCATCCTTTCATGTGTTTGTTGGCCATCTGTATATCTTCTCTGGAGAAACGTCTATTTAGGTCTTCTGCCCATTTCTGGTTTGGGTTCTTTGTTTTTTTGATATTGAGCTGTATGAGCTGGCTGTATATTTTGGAGATTAATCTTTGTCAGTTGTTTCATTTGCAAATATTTTCTCCCATTCTGAGGATTGTCTTTTTGTCTTCTTTATGGTTTCCTTTGCTGTGCAAAAGCTTTGAGGTTTCATTCAATCCCATTTGTTTATTTTTTATTTTATTTCCATTACTCTAGGAGGTGGGTCAAGAAAGATCTTGCTGTGATTTCTGTCAGAGAGTGTTCTGCTTATGTTTTCCTCTATGAGTTTTATAGTGTCTGGTTTTACATTTAGGTCTTTAATCCTTTTTGAGTTTATTTTTGTGTATGGTATTAGGAAGTGTTCTAATTTCTGTCTTTTACATGTAGCTGCCCAGTTTCCCCCGCACCACTTATTGAAGAGGGTGTCTTTTCTCCACTGTATATTCTTGCCTCCTTTATCAAAGATAAGGTGACCATATGTGCGTGGGTTTATCTCTGGGCTTTCTATCCTGTTCCATTGATCTATATTTCTGTTTTTGTGCCAGTACCATAATGTCTTGAGTACTGTAGCTTTGTAGTATAGGCTGAAGTCAGGGAGCCTTATTCTTCAAGCTCCACTTTTCTTTCTCAAGATAGCTTTGGCTATTAGGGATCTTTTGTGTTTCCATATAAATTGTAAAATATTTTGTTCTAGTTCTGTGAAAAATGCCACTGGTAATTTGATAGGGATTGCATTGAATCTGTTGATTGCTTTGGATAGTAGAGTCATTTTCACAATGTTGATTCTTCCAATCCAAGAACATGGTATATCTTTACATCTGTTTGTATCGACTTTGATTTCTTTCATCAGTGTCTTATAGTTTTCTGCATACAGGGCTTTTGCCTCCTGAGGTAGGTTTATTTCTAGGTATTTTATTCCTTTGGTTGCAATGGTAAATGGGAGTGTTTCTGTGATTTCTCTTTGTGATTTTTTGTTGTTAGTGTGTAGGAATGCAAGAGATTTCTGTGCATTAATTTTGTATCCTTCTACTTTACCAAATTCATTGATTAGCTCTAGTAGTTTTCTGGTGGCATCTTTAGGATTTTCTATGTATAGTATAATGTCAGTTTTACTTCTTATTTTCCAGTTTGGATTCCTTTTATTTCTTTGTCTTCTCTGATTGCCATGGCTAAAACTTCTAAAACTATTTTGAATAATAGTGGTGAGAGTGGGTACCCTTGTCTTGTTCCTGATCTTAGAGGAAAGGGTTTCAGTTTTTCATCATTGAGAACAATGTTGGCTGTGGGTTTGTCATATATGGCTTTTATTATGTTGAGGTAGGCTTCCTCTATGCCAACCTTCTGGACAATCTTCATCATAAATGGGTGTTGAATTTTGTCAGAAGCTTTGTCTGCATCTATTGAGATTATCATATTGTTTTTATTCTTCAATTTGCTAATGTGGTGTATCACATGGATTTATTTGCATATATTGAAGAATCCTTGCATTCCTGGGATAAACCCCACTTGATCATGGTGTATGACCCTTTTATTGTGCTGTTGGATTCTGTTTGCCAGTATTATGTTGAGGATTTTTGCATCTATGCTCATCAGTGATATTGGCCTGTAATTTTCTTTTTATGTGACACCTTTGTCTGTTTTTTGTATCAGGGTGATGGTGGCTTCATTGAATGAGTTTGGGAGTGTTCCTCCCTCTGCTATATTTTGGAAGGGTTTGAGAAACATAGGTGTTAGCTCTTCTCTAAATGTTTGATAGAATTCGCCTGTGAAGCCACCTGGTCCTGAAGCTTTTGTTTGTTGGAAGCTTTTTAATCACAGTTTCAATTTCAGTGTTTGTGATTGGTCTGTTCATATTTTCTGTTTCTTCCAGTTTCAGTCTTGGAAAGTTGTACTTTTCTAAGAATTTGTCCATTTCTTCCAGGTTGTCCATTTTATTGGCATATCGTTGTTTGTAGTAGTCTCTCAATATCCTTTGTATTTTTGCAGTGTCATTTGTTTCTTCTCCGTTTTCATTTCTAATTCTGTTGATTTGAGTCTTCTCCCTTTTTTTCCTGATGAGTCTGGCTAATGGTTTATCAACTTTGTTTATCTTTTCAAAGAGCCAGCTTTTAGATTTATTGATCTTTGCTATTCTTTGCTTCATTTCTTTTTCATTTATTTTTGATCTGATCATTATGATTTCTTTCCTTCTGCTAACTTTGGGGGGTTTTTGTTCTTTTTTCTCTAATTGCTTTAGGTGTAAGTTAGGGTTTTTTTTTGAGATTTTTCTTGTGTCTTGAGGTAGGATTGTATTGTTATATACTTCCCTCTTAGAACTTCTATTACTGCATCCTGTAGGTTTTGGGTCATTGTGTTTTCATTGTCATTTGTCTCTAGGTATTTTTTGATTTCCTCTTTGATTTCTTCAGTGATCTCTTGGTTATTAAATAGTGTATTGTTTAGCCTCCATGTGTTTTTGTTTGTTTGTTTGTTTGTTTTTGCATACACGGGCCTCTCACTGTTGTGGCCTCTCCCGTTGCGGAGCACAGGCTCCGGAGGCGCAGGCTCAGCGGCCATGGCTCACAGGCCCAGCTGCTCCATGGCATGTGGGATCTTCCTAGACCGGGGCATGAACCCATGTCCCCTGCATTGGCAGGCGGACTCTCAACCACTGCGCCACCAGGGAAGCCCCATGTGTTTGTATTTTTTACACATTTTTTTCCTGTAACTGATATCTATTTTCATAGCATTGTGGTCGGAAAAAATACTTGATATGGTTTCAGTTTTCTTAAATTTACCACAGCTTGATTTCTGACCCAAGATATGATCTACCCTGGAGAATGTTCCATGAGCACTTGAGAAGAAAGTATATTCTATTGTTTTTGGATGGAATGTCCTATAAATATCAATTAAGTCCATCTGGTCTAATGTCATTTAAAACTTGTGTTTCCTTATTTATTTTCTGTTTGGATGATCTGTCCATTGGTGTAAGTGGGGTGGTAAAGTCACCTACTATTATTGTGTTACTGTTGACTTCCCCTTTTACATCTCTTAGCATTTGCCTTATGTATTGAGGTGCTCCTATGTTGGGTGCATAGATATTTATAATTTTTATATCTTCTTGGATTGATCCCTTGGTCATTATATAACATCCTTCCTTGTCTCTTGTAATAGTTTTTATTTGAAAGTCTATTTTGTCTGATGTGAGTATTGCTACTCTAGCTTTCTTTTGATTTCCATTTGCATGTAATATCTTTTTCCATCCCCTCACTTTCAGTCTGTATGTTTCCCTAGGTCTGTAGTGGGTCTGTTGTAGATAGCATAAATACATGTCTTGTTTTTGTGTCCATTCAGCCAGTCTATGTCTTTTGGTTGGCACATTTAATCCATTTACATTTAAGGTAATATTTGATATATACGTTCCTTTTACCATTTTCTTAATTGTTTTGGGTTTATTTTTGTAAATCTTTTCCTTCTCTTGTGTTTCCTGCCTAGAGAAGTTCCTTTAGCATTTGTTGTAAAGCTGGTTTGGTGGTGCTGAATTCTCTTAGCTTTTGCTTGTCTGCAAAGCTTTTGACTTCTCTGTTGCATCTGAATGAGATCCTTGCTGGGCAGAGTAATCTTGGTGGTAGATTTTTCCCTTTCATCACTTTAAATATATCTTGCCACTCTTTTCTGGCCTGCAGTTTCTGCTGAAAGATCAGCTGTTAACCTTATGGGGAGTCCCTTGTATGTTATTTGTTGCTTTTCCTTTGCTGCTTTTAATATTTTTTCTTTGTGTTTAATTTTTGTTACTTTGATTAATATGTGTCTTGGCCTCTTTCTCCTTGTGTTTATCCTGTATGGGACTCTCTGTGCTTACTGAACTTGATTGACTATTTCCTTTCCCATGTTGGGGAAGTTTTCAACTATAATCTCTTCAAATATTTTCTCAGCCCCTTTCTTATTTTCTCCTTCTCTGGGACACCTATAGTTTGAATATTGGTGCACTTAATTTTGTACCAGATGTCTCTGAGACTGTCCTCCTTTCATTTCATTCTTTTTTCTTTACTCTGTTCTGAGGCAGTTATTTCCACCATTCTATCTTCCAGCTCACTTATCTGTTCTTCTGCCTCAGTTATTCTGCTATTGATTCCTTCTAGAGTATTTTCAATTTCAGTTATTGTGTTGTTCATTACTGTTTGTTTGCTCTTTCATTCTTCTAAGTCCTTGTTAAACATTTTTTGTATTTCCTGTATTCTATTTCCAAGATTTTGGATCATCTTTACTATCATTACCATGAATTCTTTTTCACATAGTTTGCCTTTTTCCTGTTCATTTATTTGGTCTTGTGGGTTTTTATCTTGCTCCATTGCCTGTAAGATATTTCTCTGTCTTCTCATTTTGTCTAATTTACCGTTTATATGATCTCCTTTCCATAGGCTGCAGGTTCATAGTTCCTCTTGCTTCTGTTCTCTGCCCCCCAGTGATGGGGTTTGTCCAGTGTCTTGTGTAGGCTTCCTGATGGGAGGGACTGGTGCCTGCTTTCTGGTGGGTGGAGCTGAGTTTTTTCCCTCTGATGAGCAGGGCCGTGTCATGTGGTGTGTTTTGGGATGTCTGTGAGCTTCGTATGACTTTAGGTAGTCTGTGTGCTGATGGGTGGGTTTGTGTTCTTGTCTTGTTTGTTTGGTGTGAGGCGTCCAGCACTGTGAGCTGCCAGCAGTTGGGTGGAGCCAGGTTTTGCATTCAGATAGAGGCCTCTGTGAGAGCTCTTGGTGATTTATCTCCCTGGGGCTGGGAATTATCTAGTGGTCCAGCAACCTGGACTCAGTGCTCCCACTCCAGAGCCTCAGGCCCGATTTCTGACCAAGGGACAAAGACCCTGCAAGTCACTCATCCCGGCAATAAAGGGGATTAAAAACAACAACAACAACAACAAAAAGACTAACAATATCCCAGACAAATTGTAAAAAGTAAAATCAAACAAACAGAAACAAGGAAACACGCCCACACACACAAGAAACAAAAAGAGAACCAACTGAATCAAACAGCAAGACAACCAGACAAACAAAAGAACCCAAGAATGAAATCAAACAGTTAAGGAGAAAGCTGACAAAAACCCAAAACCAAAAAACAAAACCAAAGCAGAGTGCCAACTGAAGAAGAAAGCAAAGAAACAAAGCAAACACACAAAAATGATAGGAAAAAAAGAAAAAAGAAAAAGAGAAAGGGGAAAGAATACAGAACAACAGTAAAACAATGTAGAAACAGAAATATTAAAAAAAAATAGAAAATATATTAAAGAAAGAAAAAAAGACAAACAGAATCCCAGAGCAATGGTAAAAAACAAATCAAATGAAAAATGGAAAAAAGGAAACACACACACATGTAAAAGAAGCAAAAACAGAGCCAAGTAAAACAAAAAGCAAGAGAACAACAGGACAAATAGAACTCAGAAAATGAAATCAAACAAGATTAAAACTAACAAAAACACATAACCTAAAAACAAAACCAAAGCAGTGTGCCAACTGAAGAATAGAGCAAGGAAACAGAACTAACCAATAAAAATGATTAAAAAATAATAGTTATAAAATAAAATAAAAAGGGAAAAAACACAAGACAACAGAAAAGCAAAGTAGAAATGGAAATGAAACACACAAAAAAAGAAAATATGTGAAAGAAAAAGAGGAAGAAAGTATAAGGGAAAAGAACTCAGAACAAGGTAGGTGTAGGTCCTGTCCCACTTCCTCTCCTCCTCCTTCTCCTTTCTTTTTTTCTGCCCTACCCAGTTATGCAGGGATCTTTATAATCCTTTCCAGTGTCCAAGGTTTTCTACTAGTTTTCATCTGGTGTTCTGTGAGAATTGTTGCATCTATAGATGTATTCCTGATGCATCCGTGCAGAGAGATGAACTCTACATCCACCTACTCCTTCTTTGTCTTGAATCTCTTGCTTCTGTTAATTTTTGAAATAAAATATGTCTTGTCTGGAGGCTTCAAAAATTTAATGGCTTTTTGGATTTTGTGTAACAATAATTATTGTAGGACCATAAGCCAGAACATAATCAAAATGGAGGTTGTAAAATAATTTAAATACTTAAAAGTCTTGACTTTTGTTTTCTGGGATACCTGTGGGCACCATTATATGACTTCCTTACACACCAGTAGCCACAAGAGCAGGTGGTCAAAAGACATTCCTCTCCTTCTCAATACTTCTGGAGTTTAGATTTCCCATACCATTACTTCTGTAGCAAATGCTTCATTCTCTTCTTTCATTTCTCTTTCTCTTTTTTTTAACCTAACTCTACCTCATAACTAATAATAACCTTTAGAGAAATTCAAAAGAGTTTCACACTTTAGAGGCAGAAAGGCAAAAAAAAAAATCTGTGAGAAAGTAGATTAACTTTTATGAGAATAAGCAGATTAATATAGCAGAAAGGAAAAAGGGTATGTTGTTTAATGGAATCAGAAGAAAAATAGGGAGTCTGGGACATGCAAGAAATTAATAGCATTTATTACCAATGAAAGTCTGCAACATTTTTTCTCCCTTCTTAAAGATGATATACCCAGATCATGGGGATGCTCAAGAATATCATAAATGTGGGGATCCCTTTTCTATACCAGGGTTGCAGAAATCATTCAAGGTGCTGTAGTTTAGAGGTTAAATGTGACTTTCCCAGGAAGCTTACTAGTTTTTATAGCACTATTATAACTAATATCTGATTACAGAGGGAAGAAATTGTGGTTTTGTCTAGGACTATAAGAATAAAAACTGTGTGTGTGTGTTTGTGTGTATGTGTGTGTGTGTGTGTGTGTTAATAGGAAAAGGCATGTGAGCTCCAAAGAGCCTATTAATAAATGACACTTGGGCTTCCCTGGTGGTGCAGTGGTTGACAGTCTGCCTGCCGATGCAGGGGACACGGGTTCGTGCCCTGGTCCGGGAAGATCCCACATGCCGTGGAGCGGCTGGGCCCGTGAGCCATGGCCGCTGAGCCTGTGTGTCCGGAGCCTGTGCTCCACAATGGGAGAGGCCACAACAGTGAGAGGCCCGCGTACTGCAAAAAATAAATAAATAAATAAATAAATTAATTAAATAAAATAAATGATACTTGAGGTACAGCCATTTGCATCTTGGGAGTCAATCAGTAGCAACTTTCATTTTACCTACCAAACAGTCCAAGGCTACTGGTTGGAAATATATGATATCAAAATAAGAACTTGAAAAATAAAAACATTATTCTTATATATTATTTTACATGTACATATATTATTCTTCAGATATATTATTTTACATATATCATAAATTATTTTATATATAGATATATTATTTTAGATTATTATTTTATATATACAAAATATCCATATACCCTTGCAATTACATTTCCTTATTTATAATAGTCATTTTAATTAAAAAATTAGAAATTGAATTTCCACAGAATTTTCTTCAAATATGATGAATATTTCAGACAATGATATAAATGTGTAGGGACTATATATATACGTAATATATATACTTTTCTGCATATAAGGGGAAAATATTCCCTAAAATTCTTATAAATCAAATCCTTAAAAATCATATTTTAAAGTCTAATCAACCATCTTTTGAATAGCTTAGTTCACAAAAAATTCATGAAAGATCCAAAGCTATTTATAATCTCCCATCACATCTTTGGCTAATCCCTAAATGAGATGTTATGGAGCTTAGTGGAAAACCACATCTCAAAGCATGATAAGCTGAATGGAAATTTAGCCACTACTTACTGCAAGGAACACATTTAGCAGTTCGAGTATCTTCAACACAGAGGTTCTTGGGAAACACATCAGTCTTTCCAGTGAAACCACAGAAGAACTTTGCCTAACAAGTGAAGACTGAATTACAAATCTATGGGTTCAATGGAAGAGTAAGGGCAAAACTGAAACAGACTCACTCTAAAGCTCTAAATTTAAGACTACAGGTTAAAGTGAGCAGCCAAAAGTCTTGCTGTCTACTTGAACAGAAATCAGTTCTCTTCATGAAGATAGAACAACAAAGAGTCAACAATGTATCATCCAAAATGTACATTAAGCCATAAAGATGACCAGATATATGATAGAATAGGAAAATATGACTCATGGACAATAGATACAGGTCTCAAGATAAACCAGAGATAGAAATTAGCAGGCAGGGTTTTAAAGCAGTTATTGTAAATATGTTCAAATACCCATAGAAAGGAAAATCTTAATAAGTAAAAAACAGAAATATTTAAAACAACAAAACTGAAGCTTTAAGAAATTAAAATTAAAATTTATTGAATGTGACTAACAAGATATTGAAGATGACAGAAGAAAGGTTCACTGACCTTGGAAACAGATCAATAGAAAGTATCCAATATAAAACAGAGAAAAAACAGATTGAAAAAATGAATAAGTTGGATGTCAGTAACCAGTAGGTCTAATATATGTGTAATTAGAGTCCTAGGAGAGGAGAGAGAAAATATGAGAAAGAGAAAAAGTGTGTATATTTTTTGAAGAAATACTGGCAAATATCCCCAAAACATGAAGGAAGACACAAATATACAAATTTATGTAGCTCAGAAATCCTAAAATAAGCTAAATTAAAGCAAAATCACACCTAGACATTTTATAATTAAATTGCTTAAAAGGAGAGATAAAAATAAATATCTTGAAAGCAGCCAAAGAAAAAGTGACACATTAAATATAGAAGAATAATTATTAAAATAACAGTGGAACTCCCAAGAATCAGAAAAAATAAATGCTGGCACACAGTGTACCAATGTCTTAAAGGTATGTATAGGAGGAACAAACAAGCAAACAAAATCAAAAATGCTATATCCAGCCAAAATGCCTTCAAAAATAAAAGTAAACTGAAAAATATTTTCAGAAAATTAAAGATAAAATAACTTGTCACCAAAGACCTGCACCACAAAATCTGCTATGGGAAATATTCAGATAGAGGCACATGATTTCAGATGGAACTGGTCAAAGGACAGAATCAAGACACTAGATAGATAAATACATTAGGTAAATGAGGAAGACTAACTTTGTGTTTCTTCTCTTATTACTTTAATATTCTACAGATAATTTAATGCAAAAATATAACATTTTATGGTTAGGTTTATAACATATGTAGAAGTAAAATATATGGCCATAGCACAACAAATTTGAAGTGAATGAAGTACTATTGTTACAACGTGCTTACATTTTGCATAAAGCATTAAAATATCAACTCCATACTCTGATAAATTAAGGAAACATAGAATAATCCCAAGAGCCATAATGAAATAGATATAGAATGGTATAGCATAAAGGAATTTAAGTGAACTGTTAAAAAAAATAGTCGATCAAGAAGGAAGGAAAGGAGATACACAGAAACAGAAAAATAAGTGAGTGCATAAATACAGATAGATAAATGATAGATAGATAGATGATAGATAGATAAATAGTTGGAGAATGGTAAATATAAGTCAAAGTACATTGTGATTACATCAGATATAATAGAATTAACAATTCAATTAAGACATACATATTGTTAGTCCAAATTTTAAAATAATAATAATTTAAGCCAGACATAATTACTCCTCTAAGAGATATGTACTATAAATATAAAGACACAAATGGTTTGAAAGTAAAATGACATAAAAATAAATTCCATGCACACATTAAACATAAGATAGCTAGTGTGTCTACATTAATAAAATAAACTTCAAGACAAACCGTATTACAAGAAATAAAAAGTGACATTTAATATAAGTTTAGAAAAGAAAACCTTCTGAAGACTATTTTTCAATTGAGCCTTATCAACAATTATCACTCCCATATTTGGAGTATCTAGTATTATCCCATGCCAGAAAATGTTTCCTGGCCTAGGATTTGTATGGATTCAATATTTTAAAGTATCTGATGTTCAAACTGTCATTATTCAAAATACCTTTTGAGCCTGAGCTGTGTAGTTTTCAGCTGCCATTTATTTGTCAGTCAAGGTCACAAGAGATAAGAGGTAATATTAATGCTACATGTCAGATACTAGAGAATTCTTGTTCTGATCTGCACAAGCTCTTGTGGAACAATGGGAAATCAGAGAAAGAACAAGAGGTCATCTGTAGCCAAACCTGCTCAGGAAGATAGAGAATCTTTCATCTTTCTTTTGTTCCCTCAATCCTACTCTCTTCTTTCAGTTGGAAGTATTATTGTGAATAAATTCAGCAGAAAATAAATGGAGCTATCAAAAATTAAATTTTTTCAGACTTGTTCCCTGAATTTCAGGATAAATATTAGTATCTGAGCTAGGACATATCAGAAGACATCTGGGACAATGTAGTCATTTTATTCATACTTGGTAATATGAACTCATTAGAGTGACTGAAATAAAAGAAAAAATAATGAGGTATTCTCTAAGATGCAAAGGAAACTAGAGTAACACATAATGAGTGTTGACTGTTCAAATACAAGGTTAAATATTTGCCAGGGGATGAGGAAATCATGTCAACAAGATTTACAATTACTGTCAAATTTTCAAACTGAAAGGTCAAAAAGATTTAAGGATTGAATTTTCTTGTTTTACCAGAAGAAATGCAGCTGTATACCTTTAAACATTAACATTTGTCTAATATAGAGGTTAGTTTCTTTCTATTGCTATATTAAAAAATAATGATTTTAAGCTCCTAATTTACATAGAAAAGTCTGATTTTTAAAAATAATATTCCAAACAATTTAAAATACACCAGCTAAAAAATAGCTAATGATAATTAAGTTTTGAATCCATTTTGAAAATCAAATTCCAAATTCAGCTGTTAATGAATTGATCATTTTACCTTTAAGGAAACTAGCTATAGTCCTGACAGTGTGTCACATACATAGTTGAAACTATCAATATAACATTACTTTGAATAGAACTGATAAAACATTGTAATAGATTGCTTACTTCAAAAAATTACCTAACTTACCGAATTTTTGAAATTTTATAGTCAGATTGAATGACTTTACTTTCATTAAGCAATACATCGTTTAACTGAGTTTTCTTTCCTGACTAAAGTTCATTATGGTCAAAAATATTAAAGGTGTTGTGGGAAGCTACTGCATGAAGCACGTGTCTCAGTGCCCACCATCTACTGAGGTCAGGGTAGAAAAGACTAAAGTGAAGACACTGATGGGCAAATTAAGAGAACACAGGTGACCCAGACCAGAATTCCCCTAGTTGGAGCATGCACCAGCCTCCACTTGCCATAGGGTGGAGTTGCCATTTCAGCCTGAGTGTTAATATAAGCTACATCCCCATTTTTCCCCATGAGGAACCTTGAGTGATGCTTTGTGGAATACCTAAATGTAGTACACTAAGGAATGTGCTATGGAGTATCCAAATACAAGGTTCATGTCTGCAAAGAGGGATACAGACAAGAATCTGAGTCTTCTGTCATGATTATTCACCTTGTGGCCTTTGGATAAGGCATGTCCTTCATTTTCAGTATCCTAAGTACTTTTATGTGTGGACAGGATTAGGCATGATGAACATAAGATGATTGGCAGAAGACATCCAAAAAAGCAGCGATTAATTCATTGTTATTATCATATTCAACTTACAAGTTAGTGGGGGGGATGAGATGTATCTCATGGGGAAAAACAATAAATAGAAATATCTGTGTTTTAACAAGTTAAATGTTGGGCTATTCTTTTTCAATCCTATCAGACCCACTCCCACATGTCATGAATCTCTTATTGTGCAACGATAACCAGAGAAATTATAACCTAATTTCAAAGACAGCTACAAAAATAATACAATGCTCTAAATGTATTATTAAGTGAAACATAAAAATTAAATTAAATTAAAAATAATATGTACATCAATAATCAGATTCTTGGTCATATCTTTGGTAGAAGGCACAATGAAAAAGCCCAAAACCTTGCATTACATTGAATAGACAATTGCAACTTATACATATAGTTCAATAACAAGCGTGGCATTGCCACTGGTGATATGGTTTTTTGGAAATATTTAACAATGATGATTTATTATGTTAAAAATATTATTTTCTCTATTTGCACAGTGTCACATTATTGGAAAATTACATGAATAAGAGGTGCTTCCAACAACACTTTATGCAAAAAAGTTTTGTTCTAGGTTGAGATAATTATAAGTAAGTTTTTATCTTATGTAAATATATAAATGTGTATATCAGATAATTTTAATATGTGCATGCTGCAGCCCCGGCCCATGTACATTAAATGCCAGTGGTTCCTCATCCTCATTGACACCAAAAAGCTCCTACACATTTCCAAATGCTTAATTGGATAGAATTTCCCTCACTAAGGTAGTCCCTTTTGGATAATTCCTACCATGATAATTTAGCAAAGAACACTTTCTTTTTGTTGTTTGAGTTTCCTAAATAGAGGGGTATTGAAATGAAGCTGGACTTTTGGAAACATCACACCATGGGATACAGATTTTGCAATGCGTTCCTTTTTTTCCTCTCTTTTTTCTCTCTTTTCGTTGTTTGTTTTTTTCCCTTGCTTTGAACAATATTTATAATACATTTACTAGATATAAAACACTATTCTGGTGATAGAACAGTGAATGAGTAAATCAAACTCCTTGTTGTCATAAAGCTTTTTTAGATGGGGAGGCTAGAAATGAATATGAGTAACTCCAAGGGTGTGTGTGTGTGTGTGTGTGTGTGTGTGTGTGTGTGTTAAATCAAAGTTAAAATAGCAAATCTGAGCACTTGGGTAGGAGAGTAGGATCTGAGGGTAAAATTGGAACTAGAAGAAAAAAAATAAAAAGAAGTTTGAGGTGAGAGAGGCTGATAAGGCTGGTGACTATCTTACATGGGAAAGTTATGAATGACATCTCTAAGAAAGCACTATTTGAAAAATACTTATGTGAGACAGTGAGAAGATCTTCTGGTAAAGACAATCTCAAGAGCAAAGTTCCTATGTAAGGTGCATGCAGGGCACTGTAGGAGTTTAGATCTTATTCTAACTTCAGTGAAAAGCTATAGGAGAGTCTTGTACTTTAAAAGGATCACTCCAGATAAGGAGTTGTATAGAACTCCCTGAAATGAGAGATTGTGCAACGGAGGCTGTATTTTGAAGGTAGAACTGAGAGTATTTGATGATGAATTGGAGCAGTAGAAGGAGGAAAATCAAAGATTCTCATGTTTGGGAATGAGCCTCTGGATGAATAATGGTGCAATTTACTGTGAAACAAGAGACAGGGAGGTGTAAGCTGGCACTGGAACATGGCAGAATTGGAACAAGGCATTTGGAGACATTATATTTGAATGTCCTAATAGATATCCAAATAAAAATCAAGAAGGAGGCAAGAGGAAGTAGAATAGTTGAATTTCGAACTCAGGAGAGAGTCATCACTAGTGAAATAAATGTATTTGTCATCAGCAGCTTATCTGTGTCATGTGGAACATAAGTGAACATAAGAGTGGAAATTAGTGAAGGACTTTGTATGCAAAAAATAGTTATTTTAGGAAATAGAATTATTAAAGAATCGAATTTTCAAGCGATGCAAAATTAATATATATTTTTATGATTTTGTTAAACAAATATTTATCACTGTTAAACAGTATTAATTTCTGTCATTGAAATTATATATTTCCACAAAATTATGGGGAAAATAACATGCACAAAGGAGATAAAATCTCCTCTCTGTTGATAGGATTGTAAGCAAAGCTTCTTGTTGTCATTTGTTCTTTCCCTTAAAAGACATGCATTAGGGCTTCCCTGGTGGCGTAGTGGTTGAGAGTCCGCCTGCCGATGCAGGGGACACGGGTTCGTGCCCCGGTCCGGGAAGATCCCACATGCCTCAGAGCGGCTGGGCCCGTGAGCCATGGCCGCTGAGCCTGCGTGTCCAGAGCCTGTGCTCTGCAACGGGAGAGGCCACAACAGTGAGAGGCCCGCGTACCGCAAAAAAAAAAAAAAAAAGACATGCATTATTTTTTAATTGGCAAATATATTATCTGTAAAATTGTGCACTATAGGGATTAATCTTCTGGCAGTGTACAGGCTAAGTTAGCATCAACTAGGGGCAATGTGAGGCAGTAGAGCTAGACATCATTTGTAAGACATTTGCATCATTGGATCTTTCAGTAAAATGGAAAAAGCTCCCAGTTATGGAGGAAGGTTTTTTTTCTCTTGGATGTCAAATTTAAATAAAATATATCTTGGAGAAAGTCACCACATAATCTTGAAGTTTAGATGGTGATACAGTATAATACAAATACAATACAAATACAATACTGGCCCTTGGTACCTCTGTGCTTTGCCTTACATGTTGGCAAACTAAAGAAAACCTTGATTAAACACATTTATCTACCCCTTTTGCACGTGCAAATGTGTGATTAAAAGTGACCGAGCAAATATATAACCATGTGGATTGGTATCAATGTAATTCTGAATAACAGTGTTCAAAAGAGCCCATAAAAATACCAGGCAGAGATAAAATTTTTACTTGTCCAATCACCCCCCAGCCACCCCAACTATGGGACTCTTTCGTACCTTCTTCTCTATCGTCAAACCTCCTATATAGTCACACCTACTCAGCTCAGTTGGTGACCCGATTTCCTCCTTCACCGTCAAAGTAGATGCAATAACAAAGGAATCTACACACTCCCACTGCCACACATTCCTACTTACCAGTATCTGATGATATTGTATTCTTACATGTTATCATACTTGAAATACCATGATTCTGCCTAAATTCAATAATTTCTGTTTTTCACACACTTTCTCCCCTTTACCCTTTGTACTTCAGTACATAGCCCCAGGAATACTTTGGGGCTCTCTTCTATATCAGCAATTATTTTCTGTCTATGGCAGTTTCCATCATTATAAAAACATAATGTTACTGTCACATCTTTAAAAAACATTATTGTTTTTGAATGACTGGCTGTCATAGCTGTTTCCATTTGTGTAAAAGTCTAAGAAATAACTGTCTATGCTAAGCATCTCCAAATTCTCACATTTTCTTCTCTTTAAATCCAATCCAACTAAGATTTTCTCCTAGAGTTCAACGTTAAGTATCCCCAATGATTTCTACATTGTCAAATTTCATATCAGTGTTTCTTCTTAATTTAATTGATTTATTAGCATTTGACACAGTTTAACATGCTCAACCTTGATGCACTACTTCCCTTGGATATCAAGACACCACTCTCTCCTATTTATTTTTTCTCCCTCACTGGTAGGTCCTACTCAGTCACCATTACCAGTTTCTACTCTACTGTACCCTCTTGACACTACTGCAATCCAGGACTCTGTTCTTGGTCCTATTATCCCGTGTACTTGCTTTGAATATATGTATTTGCTGCCAACTGCCTCATTCTTATTTCCTACTTAGATCTTTTTCTGAATTCCAGACCTATATATGTAACTGCCTTTTTAACATCCCCATATCTCATTGCCATCTCAAATCCAGCATGTCACAACTAATGCACCTCCTCTAAAATATCTCCTCCTCCTGAATTCTTTTCCATCTCAGTAATCAAGGGTAGGGGTACTCTTGATTATACTTCTAGTTGCTTTCACCAAAAATATTTAGACAATTGATTCCTTTCTTTCCTCTCATGCTCCATATCCAATATCTCTATAATATATCTAGAGTAATCAGTACTCACCACTTCCATTGCTATCATTATGATCTGAACCATTTCATCTCTGGACTCTAGTCTCTACAGACTATTAGGTGGTCTTCACTTTTATTTTCTTTTCTTTCTGTGGTTTTTTTTTTTGACCATCATCCTTCCCTCCTCCTTTTGTCTCTTCACAAATAAGCTATTAGAGAAGTTGATTTGAAATGTAAATCAGTCCTGTGATGGCTTCTTATTTTATTCAGAGTAAAAACACAAATCCTTACAAGGACCCCTAAGACCAACCAGGACTGGTTTTCCATTACTTCCCTGACATCGTCTGCCACTCTCTCTCTCTCAAGCAATCTTACAGCTGTTATTACCTCCATGCTCTTCAGCAAATGCTTCAGGCATACACCTAGCTTCACAATTTTGCTACTGTTCCTTCTGCTTGGAATTCTCCACTGCACATATCATTATTAGTGAAATATCATTTTCTCAAGGATACTCTTCTTAGGCATGCCCTGATTAACCTATTTAAAATTACCACCACACTTTCCCCCAGAACTCATAAACCTTTTCTATTCTGCTTAAAAAAAAAAAAAAGTTTTTCTCCAGCATTTAATAATGTTCTAAGAGTAGAGTCAAGCCTCCTTATTAGAGGATTTTGTGTTTGAGATTTCATCTACTCTCTAAAATTTATTTTAACCTCAAAGTTCACATCCAAGGCATTTTCATGGTCATTCTTGGACATGTGCAGAGAGGCAAGAAATTTGGGTCACCTGACGTGCAACTTCCCAGCTGAAGTCAATAATGCTATACTCCGACTGTTGGTTTCAGCTTTCATAAACAAGTGTCCTTTTCATGGTATTTTTAGTGCCACATTTTTCACATTTTTGCGTGTTTTGGGTGATGACTTTCCTGCTTTAAATTGCCCTCAAACATAGTGCAGATGTGCTTTCTATTGTCCTTAAGTTGTGCTGTGATGTGCCTTATGGAGAAAATCTGTGTTAGGCAATGTTAGTTTTCAGGCTTGAATGATGTTGTTGGCCATGAGTTTAGTGTAAATGAATCAACAATATATATTAAATAAGGTGTCTTTAAACAGAAACATACATAAAACAGGCTATGTATTGATCAATTGACATAAATGTGATAGAGGCTCACAGGAACCTAACTTTGTATTTCTTCTAGGAGCAGTGGTTAAATATTCACTACTTTAGTGTCTCTAGTGACTTTACAGAGCTTAACTATCTTGATTAATGAGAATTCTTTGTATTTGCTTTTTACTGGATAGAATGTAAGCTCCTTGATGGCAAATCACAGAAAACATGTAGCATTATCTTATTTTCATAATGTATTTACTAATTTAAAAAAAGACTCATGATGTCTACACATATATTTATAGGCACACAGCAAAGAAAACTTATAAAAATTATGTTAATCATAGTGACTGTAAGTAGGTTAAAAATGTAAACATGCTCAAAATAATTTGTTTGGTTGTTGAATGTGTGATATGTTTCACAAATTCTGATTTATTGGACATACATGGTAATATATGGAGAGACTAGCCTGATCTACCTATCTATCTATCTGACCATGAAATTCCTATCAATCTAACATTGCCTGGCTTATGATATGTGCTCAGTATTTTTCATGGAAAGAAGGGAATACATTTGTTATTTCTCAACCTCACTAGGGCTGGAGTAAAGACACTTAATTTCATGATTTTATGAAAAAAAGTCTGTTATTTTGTTATGTTGAATAAATTTACAGCATTTCAAAGGAATAAAAGTAAAAACAAAATAAAAGTATTGCCTTATCACTTGTCTTTCAAAGCAAGCTTCAACATATCTAATCAAAATTCTTCTCTTCTCATAGCATTAACAGGTACTGTTCTAAAGTAATCCAGTAGGGACTTCCCTGGTGGCACAGTTGTTAAGAATCTGCCTGCCAATGCAGGGGACACGGGTTCAAGCCCTGGTCCGGGAAGATCCCACATGCCGTAGAGCAGCTAAGCCCGTGTGGCACAACTACTGAGCATGCACTCTAGAGCCCACGAGGCAAAACTACTGAGCCTGTGAGCCACAACTACTGAAGCCCGCACCCCTGCTCCACAACAAAAGAAGCCATCGCAATGAGAAGGAGAAGTACATACACTGAAATGAAGAGTAGCCCCCACTCACCACAACTAGAGAAAGCTGGTAAGCAGCAACAAAGACCCAGTGCAGCCAAAAATAAATAAATTTTAAAGAAAGTAAAGTAATTCAGTAATCCAATAACTGTTCTAAACAGAAGACATGCTGCAAAGAAAATATCTCCATAATATCATTTTAGAGCACTGAAAAATTAATCAAAAAATTGTAGGCTGTTGCAATGACAAGTGCATTAATCTCTAAGCAGCTATATTGATATTTCAAGTTATATATTTTCTAAATATCTCTCCATGGTGTTATACATTTATCTTTTTAAAAAGTCTTTTTTGTTGTTTAGCAAAGAGGAAATAAACTATTTTAATGGGTTAACTGCACTGACAAAAAGCATTCAGGGAAATGCCACAGGAACCCTGCTACAGGGACCCCAAATATATATTATCAAAGAACACATCCCTAGTCACAAATATAATGCATAGAGGGACCTAATGAAACATAAAAGCTTTTGCAAAACAAAGGAAACTACAAACAAGACAAAAAGACAACCCTCAGAATGGGAGAAAATATTTGCAAATGAATCAACAGACAAAGGATCAATCTCCAAAATACATAAACAGCACATGCAGCTCAATATTAAAGAAACAAACAACCCAATCTAAAAATGGGCAGAACATCTAAATAGACATTTCTCCAGAGAAGACATACAGATGGCCAAAAAGCACATGAAAAGCTGCTCAACATCACTAATCATTAGAGATATGCAAATCAAAACTACAATGAGGTATCACCTCATGGGCATCATCAGAAAATCTACAAACAACAAATGCTGGAGAGGGTGTGGAGAAAAGGGAGCCCTCTTGCACTGTTGGTGGGAATGTAAATTGATACAGCCACTGTACTGGAGAACAGTATGGAGGTTTCTTAAAAAACTAAAAATAAAATTACCATATGACCCAGCAATCCCACTACTGTGTATATGCCCAGAGAAAATCATAATTCAAAAAGACACATGCACCCCAATGTTCATTGCAGCACTATTTACAATAGCCAGGTCATGGATGCAACCTAAATGCCCATCAACAGATGAATGGATAAAGAAGATATGGTACATATATACAATGGAATATTACTCAGCCAGAAAAAGGAACGAAATTGGGTCATTTGTAGATATGTGGATGGACCTAGAGACTGTCATACAGAGTGAAGTAAGTCAGAAAGATAAAAACAAATATATATTAACGCATATATGTGGAACCTAGAAAAATGGTACAGATGAATTGGTTTGCAGTGCAGAAATAGAGACACAGATGAGAACAAACGTATGGACACCATGGGGGGAAGTGGTGGTGGTGGGGGGTGGTAGTGGTGGGATGAATTGGGAGATTGGGATTGACATGTATACACTAATATGTATAAAATAGATAACTAATAAGAACCTGCTGTATAAAAAAATAAATTAAATTAAAAATTAAAAAAAATATATATGTAATGCATAGCGTAAAATGTGTAATTGATTGATAGCTAGGTACTATTTTCTTTGATAATAAATATTCTGTAAATGTTCCAGCATATAAACCAGAATATAGTAACTCTATAAATAAGAGTTTAACGGATTTAGTATATGCCATTTTGTCCATTAGTCAATTGCAAACATTAACACCACTCTCATAACACAATTTGTCCTAAATTTAAACAGTACTTTTCACATTCTCTTCTAATTATTCTTTCTCTACTAGAAGAGTGCTATTATTATTTGCCTTATATAATTCATGGAAAAATATTGTATTATAATTTATATTGATGGTCCAATAAATCATTGAACCATTTTGATTAATTTTTCAAAGTTATTTTACAATAAAAGGCAAAGATATTTTGTACAGATAAAGTTATACATAGTTTTATTTCATGGTGCATTAAAGAGCAAGCATTTTTTCATCCTTTACTAATAAGAATGTAGAGTTTTGTTAGGGCTTCCCTGGTGGTGCAGTGGATAGCCGTGGAGCAACTAAGCCTGTGCGCCACAACTATTGAACCTGCGCTCTAGAGCCTGCAAGTCACAACTACTGAAGCCCGTGTGCCTAGGGCCCATACTCTGCAGTGAGAGAAGTCACCTCAATGAGAAGCCCACGCACTGCAATGAAGAGTAACCCCTGCTCGCCACAACTAGAGGAAGCCCGCGTGCAGCAACGAAGATGCAACACAGCCACAAATAAATAAATAATTTTTTTTTAAAAAAGAAGGTAGAGTTTTGTTAAGAAATCACACACAAAATTTAATATGTCCCGAGAGAGATGAGATAAATTTTTTATTTATATTAACCATTGGATTAAATTAGAATCTTAGATTAATTAACATTTACCTGATCAAAAACAGGTGTATTTTCTTTATTTGATAAACTTATTTGTCCTTTATTTGGGTTCTAAGCAAGACTCATAACCGACCAAATAGCTGGTAGTTATCATGACTGCACTGGTTATCGGCAGGGTGGGCATGATGTCTTCATTAAGCACCATTCTAGACAGTGTGCTTGTCTATATTACCACACGTATGAATCTTGAAGCATGTATTTAATGTCTGTTGTTTCAATGACTTGTGTGATATTATAAGATGTCCTTAATTATAGAGAAATCCATAGTATTGGGTTGGCCAAAAAGTTCGTTCGGGTTTTTCCAGCCAACACAATATTAATGGTGGAAGGGCTGAAATTTAATTTATATCAATGACAAACTAGGACAAATGCCAATGTGGAATTTAACTTCTGTATCTGGCTCAAGAGGAACATTGTATATTGCCTGTGAGAATTATTGTAGTCTTGCTCAACTAAAAGATAACATTAATCTTTAAGACTTGGGACAGGTATGACATAAACTAGAATGCTTTTAGAAAATTACTTAAATCGTTCAGATTAAAATTTTTTTGCTGTTCAATAGCCATAAATATGAGAAATAAGTATATTTTAGATAATTTTCTGAGATATTGAATGATTATTATGAATATATCATTTGTCACAAAATTTGATTAAAAACAGGTAAAAGGTTACTTCCTATTCTAGCCCCATTTATAAAATTTTTTCTCTAATATACCTGGTTAGTGAAATAATAAATATTATATAAATAGTACATAATGAGAGGAAAGGGCAATGAATGAAAATTTCTTGTCCTCTATGACTTTTTGTTTAAGTAATTATAATGCAGAAAAACATTGAAATTGATAGAAGAATGTATAGAAGAATAGAGAGACAGAGACAGAAAAATGGTTATAAAGATGGATGGATGAATGGATAGATAGATAGATGGATATAAACAAATAAACAGATAAGCAGATTTTTAGATGACTATACCTATCAAGTATTTAACTGTGTTATTCTAAGGGCTGAAATGTGCATTAAAATTTTATGTTTTTGTATGTGTAGTTTTCTAGTTTTATAATGCCCATTGATTACTTTGACAAATATGTATATGTAAATGTATATCTACAAAAATATATTTATACATAAGAATGTAATTATATTCATCATACCTTTTGTATATGTATCTATGGTATATATATATATATATATATATATATATATATATATAATTCATTATGTTAATAACTTTTATATATACATATTTACTGAACAACATTTAGACAAGTTAAGGATTGCTTATATATTTGGAGCTATAAGTTTAGGTGTGTGTTTGTGAATGTGTAGTGAAATTCAGTATTCTAAAGAATATAATATAATTAGAGCCTGTAATTGTTTTGACAAGAATTTTTTAATATTTTATATTATTAGACAGTGACTTTTGTGCATACCTGTATACTTGCAATTTCCTTATTATATTTTTAATTTCATTGTAATTATCTTCTTATTATTTGTAATATAAATATTTATTTATGCTACAATATATACTCACTTTAACATGAAGGGTTTTTTGTGGATGCAGCAGTGCAGCACTATTTAACCAATATGATTTAGTCTTTATTCTTTATTACACAGTCTACTGAAATTAACTCTTTGATATTCAGCATGACAGACTGAAAAATCAAACTCACTAATAGCCTTGTATTTTCTAATTTTTTATCAAAATAAATTACAGTCAAATGCACACCTATCTTAAACACCTTGATGAAAACTTGTGTGTGTGTGTGTCTGTGTTTTTTCAAGTATGTTGTAAAACATACTTGAGGTTATTCTGTGATAGTTCCTCAACTAATATTTCACCATATATATATTGTATTATTGCTCATTGAACTAAGTCTCCTGAAATTGGTTTATGCTCATTGAACTAAGTCTCCTGAATTTGGTTTATGATTCTTTAGATGCAATCCTGAATATAAGATGGGAGATAAAATATTTTGAAGAGGTAATATACATGTGTATATCTACCTATGTATAATAGGAATATGAAATAGTTCTATGACTATTATAAATATGTTACTTTCTCCTTTCCAAAACTGGAAACTGTTAATTAAAATATATTTAAAAATATAACCAAATTTGCTCTTACCCAAGATTGCTTTTAGTGTGGGATAGAGAAAATCCTATGTTTAATTCAGATACATAATGGAGTGGCAAGAAGTAGAGCAGTTATACAATCTCATCCCTTTGCCTGTACAGTATTCCATTAAATTTTTATTGTTTTAAACAATATCTTTACTTCCATCCTCAAGCAATCTTTTCTCATTCTAACATGAAGGAAAAAATACCTAGCTAACAGCCCTGGGAAGAAGAAGTTATTAGCTGAGAATGTAATAGGGCATCTTTCTATATTTCCTACAGAGACATGTACAATAAAAGCAAAATCAATTGTGAGGTCTAAAGCATTGCTCTACAACTCCATAATTTCTGCAGATTTGTTGTTTATTTGTTTTCAGCAGCAAATTCAGTAATGTGTTCTCTGAGAAACAAGAGTGCCAGGGCTATAATTAGACTTGAATAAAGTTAGATTCTTGGAATGAGTGTTGTCCAAAGACAAATTAATAGAAATCAAGTTCAAAAAGGAAGAAATATTTTATAAAAAAAAGAATTAGAGAAGTAGAGTTTTATTCCAATAAGTCAGTATAACCCACTAGGAAGAAAATAAAAAGAAACAGTATAAAATATATGCAGAATATACTGTAGGATCGAATGGAATCTGAAAAACAAATTGATTCATGACTGTTGTTTTTTACTTGAGAAGATAAAAGTCTGTATGAGGAAGGTAAGATACTGTATGAGGAAGGTAAGATAATAAGTAACCACTTCCCGATAACATGAATGCAAACTACCTATCCCCTCAACAAATGAAGATTTTTCCCCCTGAAGATGTGTAGTTATTATTTTTTTCATTCGTGAATGCATGCACACCACAAATATTTGCTGAGTGCTAACTGCATGAGAGGTGCTGGGTTATGTGTTGGCCATAATAAAAGGAATAAAACAAACACCCTGTTGCTGTGTAAAGTAGTGAAGAGAGTGATAGAAACAGCACATGAACAAATAAAGGGAGAACAATTTACAAGTGATAACTGTACAGGGTACAGGGAGGCAAAGCTGGTGTAGGGCAAAGAAGGATTAGTTTACCCTGGTATTAGGCATCACACACAAAGTAAAAAATTGATTTGAATTTTAAAGGTTACACAGTGATCTAAAAGTGGAAGGTTTGGGTTGCAACCTGAAAGGTGTGGTGCGTATTTCCTGCAAAAAGAGAATCATGAGAATAATTGAACAAAAGCTTTTCTCATTTGTTGAATTGCAAAGTTACATATATATATGTATTATCTATAACATTATCTAGATATAAAACTTTATCAGTGTATACATGCTGATACTGATATACAGACATACAGTTTGAATATTCATAACGTTGATCACCATATCATTTAGTTTGTATACTGATCACTATAGCAAAGGATATAAGAAGTAAGAACTCAGAGACACGGAGTGTTAAGAATTTAGTATTTCAAACAAGGCTGCCAGTTTTTTTCTGTAAAGGTTCAGATACTTAAGCATTCCAGGCCATATATTTGTCGCAGCTACCCAACTCTGCCATTATAAGAGCTAAAACAGCTATATACAATAAAAAAATTAATAGGTGTGGCAATATTTCAATGTAACTTTACAAAAACAGGTGGAACCAACCTTTATAATAATTTTTGAGGTTTGGCTTAAAGACTGTATTCCCCCCAAATAATTTATATTTTGTGTTCCCGATTTCTTGCTGACATTAAATGCCTACAGCTACTTTATATAAAAAAGTATTCCCTAGAGTTCTTCAGAAACACATAAGAACTATGAATTCAGATATCATGTGTATGTGAATGTTTCTGATTTTGAATTCTTAAGGAAGAAGTTTTACCCTGGCATAAAGGTAAAGTTTGAAACAAGCGTGTTTTCTTGACATTCTCTTTTGTAGGATGGATTACTCTTTGGTTTACACTTATTCTAAGAGAAGAGCCATTAAGTCACTCAGCTTTATTTGTTGAGGCTTCTACCAGATTCCCCACAAAATCAGACCCTAGACTTTGTCTTTTGCTGCATAATAGCATAAATTGAAGGTCATATCAAAAGGATTTAGTAAATGACCCTTCTTAACTCTCTGGATTTCTTTTACTTTGTTTTTGGTCTCTAAGAATTTTTTTAATATATATTTCCATCTCATTGATGCATTTCATGAGATACTTTTATTTTTATATTTTTTCTCATTTTAAGGGTTTTTTTTGCTATATATAATCAAGTATGTCATTCTTTAACAGCAGTGTTGATCAGTCTTCCTTTCTATTATCACTGTTTGAAGTAGATTATATATTCATTATCTTATACTTGTATCTTCATAGAAATTTTCTGGTTAAAAATCATCCCAAATACTACTTCCAAAATTGACCTTTTCCCCAATCTGTAGTTTAAATGAGTTCCCATAAATTTCAACCTCGTACTCATATTACTCAACCTTACTTCTCAAAATATTTACTTTCTGTTATGGGTTGAATTGCTTTCTTCCAAAAGATATGTTGGTATGATGTGGATACGACCTATTTGAAAATAAGGTCATTGCAGATGTAATTAGTTAAGAAAAGGTCATACTGGAATAGGCAGTGTCCTTAATCCAATATGCTGGTTGTGTTTATAAGAGACATAGAGACACTCAGGGTGAAGACCACCATGTGACTATGGAGGCAGAGATGGGAATGAGGCATCTACACGCCAAGGAATGCTGAGAATTTGGAGTAATTGTCAGAGGCTAGGAGAGAAACCTGGAACGTACTCTCTTTCTGAGAGCTTCAAAAGGAATCAACATTGCAGCACCTTGATTTTGGACATCTAGCCTCCAACTGTGACAGAATCAAGTTTTGTTGTTTTAAGCCACCTGGTTTGTGGTAATTTGTTAAGACAGCCTTAGGAAACTAAATAATTGACAAACCTGATTTCCAACTATATTCTTTCAGAGATTCTTTATGAAAAACCATCTAAACAATTCTCTCATCTTCTGAAATACACATGATAATTAAGCTAATTTTTGACTTTTTTCTATTTTTTTCAATTCTTACCAGTATGTTTTCTCTCAGCCAATCCATTCTGCTATATTATTTTTCTTAGCTATGTCACACATTTTTTTCTCAGAATTCTTCAAATATATATATAATTTCTCATACACATATTATATTTTTGTACTTTACACAATATAGTATATGCTGGACTCATTCAATATATTTAATTTAATATAAGCACACTTCTGTAAAATGACTATATGAACTCTTGGTAAATTAGGCCCCAAATAAAATACACTAGACATTTTCCAAATAAAGGATTGTCCCTCTGTTAGGAATGTAAATAATAATAGTTCAAATTTAATTTTGCAAACTGTAGACTTTACATATCAGAAAACAAAAATTGACTTCCTGATTTCAATACTTCCAGCTTTTAAAAACAGGTGGTTATAGGCAGCATTCATTGTTTCTTTTTTCTCACCAATTCTGTGTGCTCTGGCACTATTTGTCTTAAACCAAGTATTTCTTCTCAGATTTTGACCAAGACTGAGTTTTAAGTAGTCAAATATTTCTTGAATTATATGCATACTCTTTGAAAAAAAAGTTGTTGACTGCATTTTTGTAACTGAAACTATGGCTATTTAAGTATTTAATTTTAAAGCTGGGTGAGATAAATGATTTAAAAAAGCATTCTAAAGCATTAGCTGTTTTTCATTAATGTGTGGCAATAACTAGTTGAATCTTTAATATTTAACTGAAGTGTTCCTGATTTTTGAAGTTTATAAATTTAATTTTGTGGTGCTATTTATTTAATAAAGCTGTTGTTTAAGTTGTTCTTTAAAATATGTTACATCTAAGATTATATTCTTTGAATTTTTTTAAGTTTTAAGATATATGTATGGGATTATTGAGACCCAAATAAGTTATTTGTCCATGATTACACAGATAGCCAGTGAGAAAATATTTAGTTTCAGTATCCCAACTACTTATTATTTTCTTTCTTGGTCACCAACATATTTCATAAATCAATATATATTTGTGTGAATCACAGTATGTTTAGCACTGTTCTGGAAGCTAAATAGTGGTATGAGTATTAATTATCCCCAGGTTGTGTTGTACTTTGTATTTTTCTAAATTCTTAATTTGGCTTTTCACTTTCTTTCTCAATGTCTTGTATCTAACATAACTCTGAAAATCCCAAGACAGAAGTTCCTGTACAGTGTTCTATGAGGGATAAAAAATCCTTTGTTTGCTGGTGAGTGATGTTGACCTTAGGCTTAGATCAAGAGGGAAGCAATCTCTCCTCAGCCTCCTCTATTTCATTCCATGTTTACCTGGCCGACTGATTATGTACTCTGAATGGACACCTGGCCAGAAAATTCAAGACAGTTCAATGTTTTATGCCTCTGACATTGCAATTCACCCTCCAAGTCTTATTTGTTCAGAAATTTAAAAAATATTATTTCCAGATCATTGGATCTTAAAATACTGAAACAGTTAAAGCAAAAAGGACAAAGAGGATAAATACTAATATTCTAAAAAGATCCTCCACATAGGATTTAGATAATAGTCTAAATTGTAGTAATAGATTTAGATAATAGTCTAAATGAATGTTAACAACCTAAGATTCATTGAATTATTTTACATCGTGTTGTATCTGTTTAATTTGATTGTATTATAGGATTTAACAGGTATGTAGATTTTTTTGTCAAACCAATACAATAAGATACACACTGTGAAATGAAGTAGGCTGATGGATTGATCATTTTGCCCCACCAAATTATTTCATATTGTACATGTCCCCATCTCAACAGAAACACACACACACATACACACCCCCCCACACACAGCACACACGATATGTTTCATAAACACCTTGAATCAGAGCATGCAAAACAAATTAAAACCTCTGCTTTTTCTTAAAGTATGAGGACACTTTAAAATTTATTAAACTCCATCCACACTTGAAGATGTTGACTGTTGTAGATTCTTCAAGATTTGAAGGAGAATAGATGAACATTTATTAAATAACTTCACTGAGCACTGAGCAATGGCTTAAGGGAAGGTGAGCTGGGCCTGAAAGACAATTCTAAAATCATGACTAATTTGTTTTCTGCCTCAACCTTTCTTTGTACTATTACTATCATGTGATATGTCATTTCACAATGTGAGGGATTATTAAAAGTAGCATTAATGTAGAGGAATTTTCTATCTCCACCCATGATGCAAGAAAAAATTGAATTTAGTATATACCTATGACCTTTGTATTAAAAATTTACAGTTACTACCTATGTATATGATGTGATGCAAAAATCACTCATGTGTACAGTGTGACTGGAAACATCCAGTGTGTGAGATTCAGCCATCACCTGTCATCCTGTATATAAGCTTAATCTATCTGTTGGTTAGCCATTATTTTCAGACCCTGAAGTTACATCAGAGTCTTCTGCCAAAAAGGTAAGGTCACTTGAATTTAAAATAAATGTGACATCTCTGGGAAGGGATGTGGGAACAGATGTATATGTATGACTGATTCACTTTGTTATAAAGCAGAAACTAATAAAAAAAAATAAAATTAAAACAAAACAAAACAAAACAAAACAAACAAAAAAAAGAGAAATACTGGTTACAGTGAGCACAGCTTTTTGTGCACAGACTATAGTGACTGAATGCCTAATCAGGGAGAGTCTGGGAAAAATTAAAGAATTGTTTTGGGTGCAAGAATATGCTGACTAGAGTTGAATATAAGCTCTACAATTTAGGGACTTTTTTCCCTCTAGGTCCCCAGAGACGAGAACATTGCTAGGCACATGGTGATAATAAAAGAACATTTGTTAAATAAAAAAATAAAATAAAATAAAAATAAAATAAAAAAAATAAAATAAATGTGACATCTCTGATTATTACATGGATGTTATATCTGACTGTTGCTGCTACCAAACTGTCAAATGACTCTTTACTGATTTTGGTTTATGAGAGAAACACCATAGAGTTGTCATGTTTTTCTTTACTTGTAGAGTTTCTTTGAACTTGTTTTTTTTTTTTATAAATTTCACATTAAATCAAACTAAGTTGTGTTTTGCACCATTTTACATTTGCAGAGTGATTCCATGTGTCTTCATAACAATCTCTTAAGTTAGATCTTATTATATCAAACCTAGACTACTGTGAAGCCTAATGAGTTCTCAAGGACACAGGCCATATTATAAGGTGAAAACCTGGGAAAAGAGAGAATCAGAGCAATCAACAGCTATCACCTACCAGAATTTCCCATTAGAATATTTCATGAGTGTTGCAAGCTGAAGCTTGAGCTAGGCCCAAAATTCCTAAACAAATGGATTTGTTCTAGGGAGTGAGGGATGGCCAGAACACTCCTTGAATATACAGATATATAATGGGACATTTTTAATTGGGTCAGTAAGAAATGAGGAAAAGTACAGCAATAAATGGGGAAAAAAAAGGTTATCAAGGTATCCAGATAGGTTTTGAGCGTTAGGATGCACCCCAAGAGAGGAAACTGGAAAGAAAACATAAATTACCATATACATTGGGTAAGAAAAACAAGAGAGTAGGAGAAATGTTATAATTTGCTGAGCCAATAGGTACTGAGGACTCAACAGAGATCCCCCTAAATTAGTTTAACTTAATACAGAAAAAATATTTCCAAACACATAAATCCATGAATCTGAACCTATCTGTATGCACATTGTTTTTTTTTATTTTAAAAGATTGTTTCAGGAGTTGGATAAGCTAAATTGAAAATATTTTCAGCTGAGGTCCGAAAAGGGGCAGAGACCCTCACTTACAAACAAATGTTACTTAATTGATGGAACTTACTTCATTTGGTTAACATACCAAAACAAATGGCTGGTAGAACCGTAGTTTCATAATTCTGATATATTATTTTATGGTACACTCCCTCTGTTTTGCAACATTTCAACAAAACATGACAACACTGATTGTTTGACTTCCTTGCAGGGGTTATTTTCCTGAATTTGTAATTCCAATTAATAATATTGTCTTATCATTCTGATGTTACTCTTAAAATAACTATCAAAGCTATGGTCATTTTTTGTTTTTTTGTAGCTACAAGTACCAAAAAGAGATTATTAAAAAAAGAGATTAAAGGGATGAATGATCAGTAATCCTTTCACTTGATCCAAAGCACGTTTTTAACTGTCTCTTGCTAGAACAATGGATTCCCCAGCATTTCATGAAAGGCAGTCTCTGTATATTTTTATATGAGGCATACTGGGAGTGGTAAATGGGCTTGTCCTGTCCCTCCTAAATTAGGAGTGCATGCACAAGAATTCATATGATTAAAGTGTTCTGTAGTTAAAACTCTTTTAAAACTACCTGTGGGGTGGGTGGGGGGGTGGGTGAAGAGCATCACGTAACAACCAGTTATACAAAGATTAAGTTGCAACCCACTGCACTTGCCCGCAGACAGAGGGCATCCTGAAAGGAATACAGGATAGAAAAAAGCAGGATGAGGCACATTGTGCTTTGGATAAATGGGTCCCTAGATAGTTAGATGTATGTCTCGGGAAGAATTTCAATGACCCCAGATTCCTGCATCTTCCCACATATAGAAAAAACACTAAAGTCATCAACTTGAGATATCTGTCCTCTGTGATTAGCAGTAATATTTAACTAAGATGTATGCTTGACTACATGTATTTTCCAGCCAAAAAAAAATCATATATATATATATATATATATATATATATATATATATATATATATATATTGGCTCCTTCCTACCTCTTCAGAGCAGTTTACTCAGAATTACTGAGTGGCTATCTCCTGAGCAATTTTCCTCAGTAAGACCCCATAAAAATGCAGACTCACAACTCTCATGTTGTGTGTTTTTCTTTAAGTAGACATACCACTTTAAATTAAGAACACATGAAATGATATTTGGATATCTTATTCTAATCTTCTGTTTCTTTCTCTGTATGCTGAGCAGATATCTGCAATTTATGAGATAGTTCAGCCATATTATATAATAACATTTGTTTTTAAACAAAATAAAATTTGTTTCACATTGTCTTTGAACAAAAGAAATAGGATTTTAATTCATAGCCAATTAAAATTAAAGAACATGAGATTACCAGAGTTTGGTTTTTTTGTTTCTTTCTGTTTTTGTTGTTTAAAGGAGAGGAGAGAACTTCAGACATGGTGGCCAGGACCATGCACCCAAAGCTACCTGCAAAGTAGAAACTAGAACAGAAATCCACAGATTCCCAACTCATGGCACCACACTGTCTCTTTCTACATATATTGACTCATTAAGCCCTCACAACTACTGATGAGGAAAGTACTTTTATTTTAGACATGAGAACGCTGAGACATAAAGAGTCTGCCTTGTTCAGACTCATGCAGCCTAATTATTGGAGGCCAGGCCCAAACTAAGGCAGTGTGCCTAAAAATTATCTGATTTTATTGCAATGCTATGTGTAATCTAAAATTACAAACTTTGAAAAATCATCAACACCAGTAACTGACTCAAAGTTTGAAGGGCATAGCAACAATCATAAAAAGTAAAGCCTCAAATATATTGTAAATATATATTTACTGCTTTTATAAAGCAGTAAAATACTATACTGAAATAACAGGGTATTATAGGGACATAATATATGTATATACACATACACATATATGTATACACACGAGTTTCAAATATATATGTATATATACACATATTAATTTCACACATACACAGACACACATATACATGAAGAATCTGAGATATCTTTATAGTCTAACTGATATAGGTCTTCTTAAGCTGATGTCCTGTTCCTACAGACTTCATTAAAATCTAAATGTTTTAGTACACAGTGAATTTAACTTAATTATGATATAGCAAATTTACACTACAGTAGTTTTAACTTTTCAAAAGTATCCAAATTAGAAATTTAAAGCAAACAAATATTCACTTAAAAATAATGTGAATATCTATAAAATGTTTGTGCATAATACTTCAAGTTCAAAACAAGTCTCCCTCTTCCTTTCTGGGAAAAGAATGAAGAAGCACTGAATTTCTTTCACGATTGCTAAATGCATATGCATGCGTATGTAAACAAATTGCAAGGTGGCAAAGGATAATAGGAAAATCAATTTCTCTAGATAGCAGCATAATAAGCTAAAATATGTCCTTTAAGGAAGAGTCTCAGAGGAAAGCATATTATTTCACAATAAAAGAACAGATTTAGTGCAATGCTTCCATCTGCCTGTTGAAAGCAAGAACACTGATACTGTGGATGTCACCTCCTTTCCCCCACCATTGACTCATCAAGTTTTGAGTAGTTATTAGTTACCAGTAGCTACTAATAACAGAGTAATAAATAATGTATTTCCAAGAGCAAAAACTAGCCTATCAGAAAAGTGACCTAAAAATGAGTTTTTCACCACATAGCAGTGTTTAGTAGAAGAACGTGTTGAAAACCCAATCTCTCTATAGGTACCTAATCTACATGGGATGTCAAGGCAAACACAAGAAAAGAAAATAATAGGCTTAATTCTCCCTGTTGAAAATAAAGGAAGAGACTTTGCCCCCTTCCTTTCCTTGGAGCATTTACTTTAGAAAATTTTTATAAGTTTTCTGAATATCTTTTTAAAAGCTGAATAAGCCTCTTACCATGTTTCATACCTTGGAATGTCTTTCCCAAGGGCCTAGGAATCATCTCCTTGAAATTGCAATCATCAAAGAAGATAGGGCCTCTATCTCCCAGTATTTTTGGAAGGATAGAAGCCTAACTTCAGTGGGTGTCTTGCTCCAAGATGCAAAAATTCCTCCTATCATGAAGATGGTAGAAGTTTCTTTCCCTTTGGATTAAGCCAATTAATAAACACAGATGGCCCACCAAAGACCAGATGAATCTAGGATTAACTTCCCGTGATAAATGGTGCCAACAAGTCCTCTTCCTTAGGACTAGTTATTGTTTATCTTGAGAATGCATATGTAATGGGTCATATATACTTGGCTATACAAAGGGTGAGACTTCCTTCTGTCTTTGCAATCTCTTATTGGGTTGCATGTGATGCACATAATATTCTGCTTTAATGCCTGTTTAATAATAAAAATTGTGTTCTTTGTCTTCTAAGTTTGTGGAGAAGTTTTCTGGTTTGGGAGAAGGTTTTGTTTTTATTTAAATCTTCCCAACAGGGGTCAACCCGTAAAAAGGGAAAATTCACTCATTCATTTGACTTAGATATCATAAGCATAAATTCAGTGTAATGTAGTAAATGTAAAACTATATGTTATTCATGTTTAGTTCTTGGATTGTACTCTCAATGAAAGCATTTGGCTGAGAAACATCAACTTTGGACCTCCAGCACTTGCAAAAAATTTGGGCCTCTGACACTTTTTAAATAATTAATTTAAAGAAGTATTTGGTTTGTACTCAACATTTAGATTAATATTGCTAAATATTTTCTTCATTTCTTAAAAAATATGAATTAGATTTATAAAACAAAATAACAATAGCTTCCTTTCTCCCTCAGCTTCTTAGTGATATAACTTGTATTGTTTGATAGTTTAACTGTGATGTTAAAATGCTGGTATATCTTTCCTGGGTCAAGACAGGGAGCACTGAAGCAGAGAAAAGGGAGAGGTTTCCACAATCCAGCCATGCTCTACTGCTCAATGCTTTCGGCATGCTTCATGATGAGTGAGGGTTACAGAGTGCTCTGTACAGCCTTACTGCAGCCAGATAGAATTATATCAGTGAATATTTGAAATTATAGCTATTTCCAAGTGTGGAATCTATGAAACTAGATAATACAATTTTCACAACCACCAGCAAAGTTCACTTTGCATTATAACTATTACCAATATTGATATTTAGAACCTTTCAGTGAAAAATACAGGGACTTTTAATAAAATTGCTTCTTTAACCTGACCTAAAATCAACACTGCAGCACAACTCTGACACTATTATTTACTAAAAATCATCAGAGTACATCTAGCTAGATTTAATCTTTCTTATGTGCTCCGACATGGAGAATTGGTAAAATAATTAACAACTTAATTATGAAACAATACACAGGACTTGAATAAGGTGATCTATCTATTAACCCAAATCTAGCACAGTGTTGTTAACTAACCGTGAAACTTTGAGGAGTCATTTAACCTCTCTGACCTTCAAATTCTGCAATTGTGAAGTCAGAGGACTAACAGTACTTTTCTTTCTTCACCCCAATATTTCTTTGTTTATTCCTTCATTTGTTTTTGTTATTATTTTCTTTTCCTTAAAAATCAAATGAGATACTGTATGTGAAAGCAACTTGTAAAATTTCAAGTACTATACAGATACTGTTACTCATATTTGCCTCCTTTTCAAGCTAATTTGTACTTAAATGCTAACACCCATCCTTTGTTTCCTTAGCAGGTACTTGAAGTTTCCAGTATTCAGTAGTTCTAGACTTTTTTCAGAACTTTATTGGCTCTAAGAGTTTGACAGGACACTGACCTAAGAAAGAGAAAGACAGAACAGTCTGCATTTTATTACTGCTAAAAGAACTTGCTGAAAAGCAGTTGGGTTCCCCCTTTTATTACTCTACAATCAAATGCTTTTCATAGCCTTCCTAATTTGTCTATTCCTTCTTATGTTTTAAGATCCTTGGATGTATTTTCTGTTTAAATCCAAGATCGTGCTTATATGCATGCATTTACACATTAATGCAAGATAGGACTAGGCATGAAACAGTGCAATTACAATTAGAGATGGCCTCCTGAGCCACTCCAGGAAATTGCTTAAGTCCTTTTTATACATACAGGGTCATATGGAGATGAAACTTATATATGCCATGTATAATAAATCCTCAAATAAGTTTTAATGGAAACAAAGTTAAGTCCTGAAGTGCCCAATCATGTAGGTGGTGGTGTTGCCCACAGACATGAGGAGTGAGGAGAAACTTGTAAGCAGTCTTGTTGAATAATCACCTTTAACAATTGCTTCAGTGAATCTTTATATATATCATTTTTATTTGTGCAGATATTCATCTTTCCTCAAAGGCAATGAGATGGATAACAATAACAATACTGTAAAAAGGTGAAATATAAATCAAAACAAAGTATCAGTAGAAGATATATGTATATATATATATATATATACTCATACACACACATGTATGTGTATATGTATATATCCATATCTTAAGGAAAGAAGGAAAGGAAGACCACATTAATATTCCATAAATGAGCTTCTGATTGTTTACTCAGCTTTAAAGCAGTCAAGACAATAGGATGAAACATGGTCACTTGTAGAACTGCCATCATCTGAAAGGAAAAGAACATTAATTCCTTAGGGGAAGTAAGTTATAACTTGCATACTTCTACCAAAAACAAAATAAAACAAAACAAAACAAACTTAAAACTTCACCTGGAACTCTATCTAAAGAGCCCAGAATAATAGTCTTTTCTACAGTCTTCCTATAGATAATGAAGTCACAGATTTCAAATGGCTAGATAGTGCAACTTCTTTAGACAAGGACCAGGGCTTAATATTAAAATAAAGCTCAGTAAGCTCATGTCTTTGTGGTCTGGCGCTTAGGGACAGACAGAAAATACCTACAGGAGTGGCTAGATTGGATACCATCAAAAGCATTTGACCAAGATAATTTCTCTAATCTGGTATATTTATTGGGACTGAAGAACAGTACAGAATAATGTGTTCTCATATGAAATCCTAGGGCACTGACTTTCTGAAATGCTGATGGAAGGTCATTCATATGCATTAAAAATCAAACAATGAATAAATACAATCAAGAATTTCTCAAGAATTGATGGCTGGTTCAATTTAGACTCATAGGTGGTACAAAGTATTTGCTGAAGATCATGTCAAGCTTTACTTTTATTTTTATTTATTTATTTGTTTTTTGTGGCACGCGGGCCTCTCACTGCTGTGGCCTCTCCCATTGCAGAGCACAGGCTCCGGACGCGCAGGTTCAGCGGCCATGGCTCACGGGCCCAGCCGCCCCGCGGCATGTGGGATCTTCCCGGACCAGGGCACGAACCCATGTCCCCTGCATCGGCAGGTGGACTCTCAACCACTGCACCACCAGGGAAGCCCTCAAGCTTTATTTTAAGTACACATTTCTTTTGTACGTGCAAATTTAATCAGGTTAGCATCAAAACTCCAGGGAAATCATTTCAGTGCATATTTCTTCTTGATAATGCAGATTTCAAGATAAATGTTGTCACAATTTTTTAACAAAAATAACTGTATCTCTCTACCAAGCTTGTAATTCTCTGTTTATCACCAAAAGTATAGTACTTATATAGTTATCAGATAAGAAATACTTAAAGTAGTCCTTTTTAAAAAAAGCTATATAAACTGCAAGTATCCCCTAAGTACAGCTTATATCTAATTTATTAAAGAGTATTCCAGGTCCTGCCTACTCTCAAAATAATAATGAAGACAAATTACCTCTGATATAATTAAGAGTAGTATGATTCCAAAATTTAGAAATACAGCACTGTAGCAGGGTCTATTAAAACATCATCATTTCCACTTCCTCCTAGATTGTATTTGTCAGCCTCCCTTCTTGTTAGATGTGATTGAGTTCTATTCAACTAAGGTGAACGTAAGTAACTGATGCCTCTCCTACCCTGGCCCATAAAAATAGTCTTCCACTCATGACCCTCTGTGCCCTTTTCCCTCTGCCAGCCAAAAGTTGTTGCCAAGGGCAATCTTGGAGGACACATGCCTCTGACATCTTACTACTGAATTAGTATCAGAACAGAGCACTTCCACCAACCTGCATCTGCCTTGATCTGGATGCCCGAATGAGGAATAAAAGTCTGTTGTGTGGAAACATTACACATGCAGGGGTATATTTATTACTAAATATTAGTTCAAGTCTATTAATGTTGTCTTGCACATGAGATCTTGCTTCTATTTGAGATGCATTTTACCTCTTTGTATTTCTATATAACCGTGAAAGACAGTCTTTAAATTTGTGTTTACACAAGTAGTAGTTTGGTTGTATTAGCTTATATTCCCCAACTTCTTTGAACTCATCTCTTATGTCTCCTTATGCTTCAGCCACTCTGGTCTTCTTTCTGTTCCTTGTATATGCCCAGCTCATTTTTGCTTTAGAACTCCTGCCCTACATTTTCCCCCTTCAATGTTCTTCTTTCTCCCTTTCATCATTGCACGACTGTCTTCTTTTCATCTTTCGCGTGTTAGTTCAAATGTCATCATGTCTGAGAACTTTCTTTCATCACATTAATGGGGACCACCTACTACTTGACTTCCCAAACCCTATTATATCATTATAGGAATTTTGCTTCTTTATTTATTTATTTTTTGGTTGTGTATTTATGAGTGTGTATGTGAGTGTGTGTATTTCTCCTCACTCTAAATCTAGCCTTCAATATGGCAAAGATTTTGTCTTTTTTATTCCCCAATTCTCTTCAGTGCTTTGGGTGGATAATTCCTGGTACATAGTAGAAGATCACTAAATACATTTTCAATCCACTATGAACAATGATGTTCAAGGATAGACCAATAGATAAAAAGTTGGATTGTCAAAGCCAGTAGCTGCTCAATGAATATTTCTATTGTAGTCCCAGTTTATCTTCAAGTATTACTGAGCAAACTAATTTACCATAGAGCTGCATTACATGGGGAGATAAAGAAGCAAATATTGACTCTGGTTGAATGATCATAAAAGTTTTATGGGTGCCTATTTAACATTTCATAAAAATTTAAATGAATCTATAGTGCTTTACATACACCATAACCTCATAGTTAATGAAGAGCTTATTGCCTTTGTAGAAAGTAATTAAAAGGTGATTTACTGTTGATTTTCTTACAAGTATCAATTAACTTTTAAATATAGTAGTATTGTATTTTGAAATTAATGGAAATATGAAAACCATGTTTAACTTATTTAAAAATAAAAATGATGTCTTTTATTCAAATCTGATAATTAAATCATGTACACTCTTAAGAAAATCTATAGAGTTGCATTTAAAATATATTTTAATATGTACTATATATTTTTGCATAAATCGCTTATGGAATGACTGACAATGCAGTTGTTGAGCATAAAAAAGGTTTAAATCTGATTATTTTATAATTAATTTAATCACATTCACTATAGTATAAATTAGTTATATTATTTACAAGACATACACTTTTAATTGCAAAGCACATACTTAGAAAATCAATTAATTTTATTTAAGAAACATGTTTGTTAAGAATAAAACTACTTTAAAGGGATCAAAAATGCTAAAGATAATTTCCTTTAAAAAGTGGAGGTCATTAAATGTTTTCATTTGAGATAGGTTTTATTTCTGTTTTTGCAACAATATAGGAAACCAAGAGATATGCATTTCAATAACATGTGGTCTATGTGGGAAGATATGATTTACCTCCTTCTGTCTTTACTCATATATGTATACTTCTCTTTATTCATATATTTAAAATAATACTACATATTTGTATCTTCTCAAATTGAAATAAAACCTGGGAAAAAGAAATAAAAATATAGGTTCCTCTACTCAAGGAAATTATAGTTGATTTAATCAAAGTATTGACTAGACAGATTAATCCACAGGACAACATACATACTTAATGAAATACTATGATATTTATGTGTTATTGAGGATGTGAAGACTATGGAACAATATATGCATTTTGGGTTATGGAGAAAAATTATGTAGTAATTGGCATGGTCTTGTCAATAAAAACTATCATAAATCCCTGTTTAAGAAAAAAATGTATCAGAAATATGACTCCCTTTTAGAAGGCACAACACTTCAATTAAGGAAAGCTATTTTGAAGCACTATTTTTTGAACTCAAAAATACATTCTTTATTTGGGTAAATTATTTAGCTTCCTTCTGTGAGCTGAAAAAGGAGTTTATCACCGAATGAAGAACATGGATTCACTAATCAGTCTAAGAAAAATTCTCAATGAGATTAAGTTTTAATAAACTCTTTTCTCTATCATAACAGATACATTTTGCTGTTTCTATTCCTGTGTTTACTTTTCATTCAATAGAAATGAATAAAAACTCTTGTTGTTGACTAGTTTTATTACAGAGATTGACTTGTCTAAATTGTAAATATTATATTTTTATAAATGTCATAGCTGGTAAAATAAATTTGAAGAGTTGTGGAATGTCATAAACCGTGGAAAGTGCAGTAAATAGTGACAGTTTAAAAATGGAAACATTGTTACTCACTTCAAATATAAATTAACTTGAAATGACTCTGTTCAGATGTTAGCACCTTAAATTGAATTATTTTCTCGCAGACATTATTAAAAACCCCAAAGTGAGTGATTTATGGTATTTAAAAGAGATGCTCTCTCCTGTATTCTTTCTATGCTGGTAAAAATAAAAAGTCTTTAGGAAGTTTCAAAATCTAATTATGAATTTATACTTATTTAAGTGCTTACTTGTTTTCCAATAGCCTTTCTCCAAAGAGCTCATAGCATAGACTAATGCAGAAATAGATACAGTGTTAAGGACAGTCCAATATGTTACAAGCTTTAAAATGATTTTGTTTAACATCAAATGACTGTATGTTAAATAATGCTGCCTTATTTTTTTTGTATTTATGGTAATATTCTTTTATTTACGACTTACAAACATCTTTAGTGAAGGAAGCTGAGCTCCTTATAAGCTTGCAAATGGGAAGACATTAATGAATATGAAAATAACTTTCATCATTAGTCTAGCCTCTCTATTTTCTTTCTTTCCATAGCCTGAGTAACTCAACTGCATTGGTGGGTGTATATTCTCCCTAGTTTACATAATGACCGAAAGAACTGAGCTTCAGCCTTATGCTTTTACAAACAAAATTAATTCATTATTTGATCATCTGACCCTGATGGGTAAAATGATATTAATAACTCTGTCCCTACTTTTTTCTCTAGCTCCAGTCACCAATAATGAATTTATTCTTATAACTGAATTTGTCTTGTATTCATTCGTTCTTGTGACTAAACTGCATAATACCCAGTAAGTCTCTAAATTGTACCTTGTTTTTTACATCATACTTTAATAATCTTTGTATTGTACACCAATAACTGGTTATGCTGCTTTAATGTCATTTTGCTTTATTCCAAGAATCATCATCCTACACCAAAACGTAGCACTCTTGTCTATGTCCCCAAAGTCCTGAAGGTAGGAATAGTACACCTTCTTCAAAGAGATTACAGTATTCTCCCAGAAACTTCTGAGCTATGGGTTATCTAGTTTATATTATCTGCTTGGTCAAGATCGCATTTATATACCATGTGGCCCAGAATCCCCATTGGAATATGCTGCTAACTCTTTGAGATGTCTTGTTGCTTTGTTTGACTTCCTATCAGAGAAGATGTGTTCAAAGATTGCACAGATATTGTGGCAGCCATTATACAATGTGTTAATTTACCACACTAAATATTTACTCTTACAAGTGTTTGAATCTGTCATTACTATGGTTAGGATTTGTGTGAAATACACATATCCTCAAAACTAACCTGTCTCAAGCATGACCAAGATGGCAGAATATGGAGACCCTGAACTCACGTCTTTCCAGAGCACATCAAAATTACAACCATTTACAAAGCAACTGTCTATGAGAATGACCTGAAGACTAGCAGAAAAGATTCTCCATGAATAAACATATAAAGAAGGAACCACAAGGAAATGGGTAGGAGAGATGGAGATGTAATATAGTCAAGACCAACACCCCTGGTAGGTGACCCAAAAACAAGAGGATAATCACAATTGCAGAGGTTCTCCCAAGAAAGTGAGGGATCCAAGCCCCACTTCAGGCTCCCTAGCCCAGAGATCCTTCACTGGAAAAATGAGCTCTCAGAATGTATAGCTTTGAAGGCAAGTGGGGCTTGTGTATGGGAGAGCTAGAGCGCTGTAGGAAACAGAGACTCCACTCTTAAAGGGTGCACAAAATCTCGCCCACATTGAGGCCCAGCACAGAGGCAGAAATGTGAAAGGAACCTGGGTCAGACTGACTTGCTGTTCTTGGAGAGACTCCTGGAGAGGCAAGAAGCAATGGAGACTCCCCTGGGGATATAGATGCTGGAAGCAGCCATTTGGGGGAACTCATTCATCCATGAAGATGTTGGTGCTGGAAAGCACCATTTTGGAGTCCTCCCTCTAGCCTATTAGCTCCGGAAGCTTACCCACTCACCAGTGGGCCAACACCAGCCCCACCCCCGTCCTCAGAGCCCTGCAGCAAGTAGTACCAGGAACTCACCCCATAAGTGGGCTGGTAGCCATTGCACGAGGCAGGGCTTCGTAGCCAAATTGGCCAGGGGCCAGCCCTGCCTACTAGTGTGCCCACCGTGGTCATCCCTGCCACAACAGAAAGGTCCACAAGACCCATATAGGGGGCACCTGTGTTGACCAATGGTGAGTGTGCTGCTGGGCCCCATAGAACATCTCCTACATAAAGTCACTTCTCCAAGATCAGGAAATGTAACAGACTTACTTAATACATATAAATTAACACAAAGAATTAGACAAAATGAAGAGACATGGAATATGTTTCAAACAAAGGAACAAGACAAAACCCAGAAGAAGAATTAAACAAAATAGAGGTAAGCAATCTACCTGATAAGTGTTCATGGTAGTGATCATAAAGATGCTCAATGAACTTGGGAGAAGAATGGATGAACACAGTGAGGATTTTAACAAAGAGTTGAAATGTAAAGAAGAAGCAAACAAAGATGAAGAATGCAATAAATTTTAAAAAATACACTAAAGGAACCAACAGTAGATTAGATTATATAGAGAAACAGATCAGCAAATTGAAAGCCAGTGTAGAGGAAATCACTTAAGCTGAACAGAAAAAAGAAAAAAAGTATTTTAAAGATGACGATAATTTAAGAGACCTCTAGAACAACATCAGATGTAGTAACATTCACACTATGTAGAAGAGGAAGAGACAGAGAACGTATTTGAAGAAATAGTAACTGAAAACTTCCCCAATATATTTCCCCATGCTTGCTGTACAATATACCCTTGTTCCTTATTCATTTTATACATAGCAGTTAGTGTCTCTTTATTCCATACCACTATCTCACTCCTCCCTCCTTTCCTCTCCCCAGTGGTGACCACTAGTTTGTTCTCTGTATCTGTGAGTCTCCTTCTGTTTTGTTACATACATTCATTTGTTTTATTTTTAATTTCCATACATAAGTGGTAATATACTGTATTTTTCTTCTTTATACATTCATCTGTTGATGGGAAAGTAGGTTGCTTCCATATCTTGGCTACAGTAAATAATGCTGCTATGAACATTGGAGTGCATGTGTCTTTTTGAATTAGTGTTTTCATTTCTTTGGATATATACCCAGCAGTTGAATTCCTGGATCATGTAGTAGTTCTATTTTTAATTTTTTGAGGAACCTCCATACAGTTTTCCATAGTGGCTTCACCAATTCATAGTCCCACCAATAGTATACTAGGGTTCTCTTTTCCCCGTATCCCCACCAACATTTGTTATTCTTAGACTTTTTCATGTTAGCCATTTTGACAGATGTTAGGTGATATCTCATTTTGGTTTTAATTTGGATTTCTCTGATGATTAGTGATGTTGAGCATTTTTTTTAATGTGCCTGTTGGCCATTTGTATTTCTTCTTTGGAAAAAATGTGTATTCAGGTCTTTGGCCCATTTTCTAATAGTGTACCTACAGAGTCTTTGGAGTTTTCTACAACAACCCATCATGTTATCTTGGAAAAATTATGATTTTTGTCTTTTCTAATCTTTATGTTATTAATTTATTTTTCTTATTTCATTATGCTAATTAGGAATATGAGTATAATGTTTATGATAAACTGTGATTGTTGAGATTCTTGTATTATTTGTTATTTTAAAATTATTGTCCTAGGATTTCCCAATTTTTCAAGATTGGTGTTGTGCAATAAAATTTTGTAGGTAATCTTCATCATGTTACAGAAGCCTTCTTTGTTTCCTAGGTTTTTAAAGATTTTCTTAATACTAGGAAGACATATCAGACTTTGACAATACATATTCTGAATCTGCCATGTATATTTTTTATTATGTTTACTCTGTTAATGCATTAAATAGTATTTATGGATTTCATTTGTTTACCTACACTTGTTCATTCCCAAAATAAAATCAACTTTTCATTTTGAATTAACTATTACTTATACTACTAGAATATAGCATTAGTAGTTTGTTAAAGATACTGTGCTCTTTGTTGAGGAAGAAATTGACTATAATACTCCTTGGTAAAGTTTCTATCTCTTTTTGGTATGAAGGTAATCTAGCACAACTGAGTGAGCTGGAAAGTATTCCCTCTTATATATTTCCTTGAAAACTTTGGCCACCATTGGAATGATATGTTCCAGGAACATCTCATGGCTCTTCACTTTAACAATCACCTGGACCATGTGTTTTCCTCGTGAGTTTTATTATGAATATTTCAGTTTATTTAGAATTTATAGAAGTATCCAGGTTTTCTGTGATTCACATGCAAGTTATATTTTTCTAGAAATGTTGGTGTTTTATCACAATCCTCAAAAGTTAATATATTGTTTATTTTCACATGCAGATATCTCTGATTTATTATCACTGATATTATATTTTATGTGTGTCTATTCCTTTTTGTTTCTTGCTCAATCTTTTCTATCTTATTTTATTTTTTTCACAAAACAAACATTGCATTTATTTTTTTCTCTTTATATTATGTTTGTTTTCTGTTTCTTTGCTTTCTAACCTTATTTGTACTATCACCTTCATTTTTGTCTTCCTTGGCTAAATTATTTTTAGTGTCTGCAAATACATCATTCAGTACATTAACCCCTTTTTTGGTAATAAACATTTCAAATGCAATAAAAATAATTTTCATTTAGAGAAATTCTGTTCTTAGCTTAAATTTGTTTTTTATAACTAATAGACTGTCAATTCGTGAATTTTTTGATTTTATTATATTTATTTCATTAAACTAATTATATATCTTATTTAACTGATTGTTATCTCAGGTGTTCTATGATCTCATCTATTAGCTTTTACTAATAAGGCTATATAATTACTCCCTTTGAATATAAACATATCATATTAGGCATGTGCTCCAATCTCTCAGGATCATCTTGGATTATGGTTCTTTCACCCAGAGTATTAAATATTTGTTATCTGTACCTTGATTAAATTGTTCTTTAAGTTACTGATAAAAATTAAAAAGTATAAAAGCAAAGGAAAGGCCTTTGGCAATGCTAAAGATATCTGTGGAATAACATCAATTCCTTGATCTTATTTTTTATGTATGATCACTCATCACATTAATATTACACATAACTCAACTTTCTCTTTATAAGTTACCTCAAAAACATTCAGAGCTGATACCAAAGTATTGTTTTTCAAAGAAAAGTCAGCGTGATGCCATATGTGTGTGTGTGTGTGTATGTGTGTGTATGGGTTGGGGGAAAGTATTAATAAATGTCCAGAATTGTTATTTGAAAACTATTCAAACTATTAAACACCCACTTTGTTTTTTACAATTATATATTATAAGAAAAGTCAATAATTCATAACTTTTTAAATTTCATCTTGTCCTTTCATAATGTTTGAAGGATAGTATCATTTAAAAATGACTATCATATTTCTTTACATATATCACATTACTTCTATCATTTCTCCTCTACTCAGTTATTGTGTATCTTACTTTACATTTCTTCAGAGATATCTAGTGAGTTCTGCTTATGAAGGTCAAGGTCATATCCCAGTAGAGAGATGCAATGAAAGAATGCACTGTCCACCTTCTCTGCTGGTGTGAAGTTCTGATCTCCACCTACTTGTTCATATAAGCACCTGTGGAACTACTGCAACTAGAACGACTAGATGAATTATCAAGAGGAAAACTACTACTTCAGGTCAAAGAAGAGAAAAAAAATGATTCAAAGGAAGTAAAAAGAATAAATTTTACTATATGGGCCCAAACAGATACAATCTGTTTGTTGAGTGTGTGTGCATGTGTGTGTGTTTGTGTGTGTGTGTGTGCATGCATGCACGTTACTTTAAGATAAATGATGAGGCTTTGAAATATTTTTTTTACTGAAGTATAGTTGATGTCCAACATTATATAAGTTACAGGTGTACAATATAGTGATTGACAATTTTAAAGGTTATACTCCATTTATAGTCATAAAATACTGGCCACATTTCCTGTGTTGTACAATATATCCTTGTAGCTTATTTTATACATAATAGTTTGTACCCCTCAACCCCCTACCCCTATGAGGCTTTGAAATATTTTAAATGTAGACATGTTGAAGGCAAATATAACTTATTCCATTGAAATAACTGATTATTGATATAATGCAATTATTTTCTTAGTAAAGCAGTTATTAAAATATGTCATTTTTTCAAAATAAATTAGTAAACTCTATTTAGCCTCTTCATTTCTTATTTAAACATAAGTGTGGATAGTAATGAGAATTGTTAAGAATTTGTCCATCACGACCAGTAAAATGTAAACTTTCTTACTTGTAAATTTGATTATTTAATATTGTTAACAAATTTCCTCAAGGTTGAATCTGTATTTACACATTTCAAAACATAACTTTGACTAATTTAAATGCAGCAGGAGAACATGAACTCACCTATAATTAACTGACATTAAATAGTAATACTAAGAATGAGGCTTAAGAGCTTGTGCCTCTAATCCACAGAAGGCCTGACCCTAATAGCCCAGAGCACTTCAATTAAGTTTCATTGCTCTTCATTACATTTCCTCAATATATGTGTCTGATGTGATTGTTTTTGCTCTCACAAGAGAATGGGACTTTTGATAAGGGTTAGAGGCAACTTTGGATTTTATATTATTTAATTCTAATGGGAAATCTCCTTAGGGTTTTTAGAATCAACTATTCAATGGTATTCTTTCTTCTTCCTTGTATTATTATAGTTTCCTATTTTTGCACAGAATACTTAACTACTTTAATTGTTCATTTTACTTTATGCATAGATGTGCTTTTATAACACAGGAATGCACAACGACTGCTTTTTGTGACAAAAGCAGAGCAAGAGAAACAGCAGCAACCCAGATTAATAAGGTTATATTCAAACAGTCTCTCATACCTTATGAAGATCTTTGTGTTAAAGCTTTAAGTGGTTCATTCAACATATATTATTTCATATATTAACATATCAGAAGTTGTGAGTCTTAGGTAAAATATATCCAAGGAGCAAAAGCTATTGGTGAGCAGATATTATTCTATATATTACACTGTACAATAGAGAGATCAGATGGTTGAGATTTAAAAGAAATACACATATTCCTTCCAGGTAGTGATAAAATGTCAGCAGCAAGAATGGACGATGAACAACTGGTGTGAATGGCATCAACATGCAAACACATGTACGCATGCACACACACACACACAGAAATCCAAACCATGAGAAGTAATGTGCATCTTGGTAAATAAATCTCTTAGATGCTATGGCACAACGTCAGATGTTAGGAGACAAGAGAAAACAATAATATCCCCTTCTGAGAGATCCGAAATAATAAAGACAGTAATTGGGTACATTGCTCATTGTTGCTAGGTCATAGAAACAAGTTCACATGATTCTATCTATTAGTGAATGCAAGCAGGGAGTAGAGTTTTTATTAAATAAAATATGATGCATTGTTTAGTCAGGCACATGAAGTAGATCTAAACTAGGAAAAACATAGGGAGATATGTTTATAAATAGATGCAAAATTAAGTGAAAGTTTATATGATTACTATTTATAAAATGCATGTTTTTTTACCAACTATCTTCCTTTATTTTTACATAAAAAATATTTTTTGACTCATTATTTTGATAAGAGTAGTTCTAGTTTGTTCACAATCGTTCAGAGTGCTGATATATTTAGTAAAGTATAAAGAAATGCAAGATGATAAAAAATACAAATTCAGAATTTTAAGCACCTCTGTGTGGAAGAGGAATACAATCAGTAAAGATTTAACTCTAAGTTTTATTTTGTAGTAGTGGAGATAGAGTATTTTTGTATTCTTTACACCTTTTATATATCTGAAATATTTCAAAATAAATTAAAACTTTTTCCAAAATTTTGACCACACAACTAATAGATTAGTGGTAATGGTATATATTGTAGTAACTTGAGGATAGAAATGGAGCAGGAATACCATAAGTTAAGATTTGAGAAGGATCTGATATTAGAACCGAGGACACTGAAGCATGCCTGCATTACACGTCTGCCCCTATTGAGTAATTTTTTACCTTCCATCTTGGTCAGTAGCAAAATCTCTTTCCACAATGAAACATTCTTCAACTGAGAAGGGTCAACACTAATGGATCTTAAATAAGTATTTGTATTGTAGATATCCTAGTAATTTTTACACCAAAACTTCTTTCACAACCCTCTCATAATTTTTCAGGAGCCCTTGTGTGTGTATTTGTACAGTCCTTGTACATATAAAAATGTTTATTGAGTGACTGTGTATGTGGGTGTGTGAGTGTGAACATACATACTTCCACATTTAGTTCTGCACAGGTTTGATTTATATCTCCTCCTGAATTATCTGCTGTCATTTCTTTTTTACCCAATTATTTCTAGTAAATAAAGGTACAGAATGTTACTATGTTTTATAGTCTGTGGAAGACAATAAATTAAGAGGTGGCCTTAATATTATAATACACTATAATGTTGTTTACATAATTGAGAATCAGTAGGGACAATTCATGTGTGATGGAAATAGCACTTAATCAGATCAAGGCTTAAATTCTTCCATTATCTGTGTCATTTTGGAAACTTCTTTAACGTTCTTGGTCTTTATTTTTTGAAACTGTGAAAGAAAGATACTCAACTCAATAACCTTGAAGCCCCCTTATGGTGTGAACATTTTGTGATCCGTTCTTATCAGTAAAGATGACTGAAAGGAAAAATAATAAAACTGGTAGATATAAAGATTTACTTAGTATATGATATTGAGGAAGCATTCTTAATTTTCCCGTTATTCCTACTTATATAGTTATTGAATAGAAATTCATGTACTTTTTATACAAAGATACAATCTTTGGTTAAAATCAAATAAAGTATTAACTTCCAAACTCCAAAGTTAACAGTGCATGTCTTTTTATTTTAAAATATACTGTTCAAGGAAACACACATGTTCCTTTTGAAGTATGAGATACAATATTTAAATAAATTTTTCATTAGCTAGTTTGCAGCTATGAAACCAGAGTTAGGTTAGTCAGATAAAAACTACACAATAGATTAGAGCTGCCTTTGCTAAAACCCAGCCTAAGTGAAAGAAACAATGAGAAATTGATTGTGAAAACCTAGTGGAAAAATGTCATCATTTCAGTAAATATCTATGTCAACTTTAGTCTAAACTATCAGAAAGTTATTTTCCTGCCACCATAAGGTTTCACATGCATGTGTCCAGAATTTCTGGATGCTCAATACTTTAAATGCTTCTGAAAAAAAATGCACTTAATTGAAAATCAGCAAGGAATTTGCCATCTGTCTGCAGAGCAGCAATGTCAAGGCAAAGTGCTAGCCTGTGTCACATGTCCAAAACCCTAGCAGAAATGTACAAGGCACATATGCTTGCAATTGTGCTTTTAACATCAGAAGCCGATTAGTGTGGTCAGTGTCTCCAAACCTGATCTGGGTTTGCTTCACTTACAAATAAAGCAGCTGCAGTTTCAAAGACTTAAAAATGATAATTTAAGGTAGAACCTAGCACTTGTTCTTGCTAACAATAAGCACACTAATTGCCATCTACAATTCTTAAGGATCAGGTCTCTCTTAAGCATTAGCCATGGGTTAGGTTTTTTCCTAATCTTAAGACTTCACTCCAGTTATGAAGTGGGCTCTCTAAGCACCACTTTATTCATCTCTATCTAGATTTGTTGAAAAAATTTAACTTATATAAAGTACTGAGATTTTCTCAGCACATACTATAAACTCAATGAAAGATCACTATTATTTTATATTGTTGATACTATTACTCATCTGATCTAGGTCATGCATCATATCATTTCACAAAAGCAATAAACTATATAAATTCATTGAAATTGAAATCTGTGCCAGGCACTCAGCTAAGTACTTAATTTTATTAACTAATTTAAACCTAGAAATCACCTTAGGAAATATGCATTACTAGCATTCCCATCTCAGTGATGAGGAACTGAGGTTTAGAGCATATGAGGAAAATTTTCAAGATCCTGCAGCTAGTTAGCATTGAAGCTGGAATTAAATCCTGAGTCTGGCAGCCCTGAGGGCTTGTTCTCAAAAAGTATTAAATATACTGCCATATAAGTAGAATATTACTTTAGAAATTCAGTCATTGTAAAGATCAGTGTTAAGCTGATTTCAATTATTTCCTTGGTGGGAATTTAAGTGTGTCTAGGTTTCACATTTTTTATTGGGCGTTTTCTTCACTCAATGAGATAGATATTGAAATCTTGTCTTCCCCTCCACTTCCCACTTCCTACTGTTCTTAACCTAACAGTACAGGTAAATCTGCCATACTCTCAAGAGCTCAAAGCTAGTGCTAGACCCAGAACTCAACCTCCACTTATCCTTTGGAATTGCCTATCTTTCTCTTCTGACCCTTAGCTCTGCTTGTGACTGAAAATTAGACTTCACTCTCAAGTCCAAGGGTTCCTTAAGAAAATAGAAAACTGATAGCAATCCAATGTTTACATCTCCATACAAGATAAAAATTGACATTCAAGTGTGAAGGAATGAAAACAGCTATCACAGAGAGGTTTTTAGTATAAATATATACATGGATCGAATTTCAATATGGTGTATAAAACCAAAATTGGTAGAAATTGAATATTCAAGTTAAATGTTTTAACATCCCATTACACATATCCTATCTCAAATCTGGAATAAAAGTTTTCGGATCAAAGACTAAAATCAATCATACTACTGTATTATATTTCCCTGGATTAAAAAATACTCCTTAACATAAACATTTGAAAGAAATACATTTTGTCATTCTTTGACTTTATGCTTATGTTTTTGATTTATACTTGAAAGTTTGAAAACAGAGAAATAAATTATATGGCTGCCTCACATTAGTGTGAAAACTCCTCTGACACTGTAAAAATAACATCATTAAGTTACTTAAATAATTTGTGGTGTTTGAAGAAAGCTCATTAGCACCTTGTAAATTTTCACATAGCCTGTGTTATAACTACATTTCTAGAAGAGCTATAATAGCACAAAAACAAATCCGCTGTGCAATTAATAACTGAAAGATTCACTGAATGACTTTGAATAGAAGACACTACATAATAAAGAATAGATTCTCAATTTGGTATGTAGGGCTGAAATATTAATAAGAGTTATACTAGTAGAAGTTATTCCTTCCTTTTCTTCTTTAAAATTTGTTCACCCACTTAGAAGATTAGTCCTATACTACAGTTTCTGCAATTTAGTAGGTAGTTCTATTGAAAATAAAGTCAACAAAACAATCAATGTGATACACCGTATTAACAAATTGAAGGAGAAAAACCATATGATCATCTCAATAGATGCAGAAAAAGCTTCTGACAAAATTCAACACCGATTTACGATAAAAAGTCTCAAGAAAGTGGGCATAGAGGGAACCTACCTCAACATAATAAAGGCCATATATGACAAACCAACAGCAAACATCATTTCAATGGTGAAAAACTGAAAGCATTTTCTCTAAGATCAGGAACAAGACAAGGATGTCCACTCTTGCCACTATTATTCAACATAGTATTGGAAGTCCTAACCTCAGCAATCAGAAAAGAAAAAGAAATAAAAGGAATACAAATTGGAAAAGAAGAAGAAAAACTGTCACTGTTTGTCGATGACATGATCCTATACATAGAAAATCCTAATGATGCCACCAGAAAACTACTAGAACTAATCAGTGAATATGGTAAGGTTTCAGGATACAAAATTAATGCACAGAAATCTCTGGCATTCCTATACACTAACAATAAAAGATCATAAAGAGAAATTAAGGAAACAATCCCATTTACCACTGCAAAAAAAGAATAGAATACCTATGAATAAACCAACCTAAGGAGGCAAAAGACTTGTACTCAGAAATCTATAAAACACTGATGAAGGTAATCAAAGATGACATAAACAGATGGAGAGATATACCATGCTCCTGGATTGGAAGAATCAATATTGTGAAAATGAATATACTACCCAAAGCAATGTACAGATTCTATGCAGTCCCTATCAAATTACCAATGGCATTTTTCACAGAACTAGAACAGGAAAGTTTACAATTTGTATGGAAACACAAAAGACCCCGAATAGCCAAAGCAATCTTAAGAAAGAAAAATGGAGCTAGAGGAATCAGGCTCACTGACTTCAGACTATAGTACAAAACTACAGTAATCAAGACAGTATGGTACTGGCACAAAAACAGAAATATAGATCAATGGAACAGGATAGAAAGCTCAGAGATAAACCCACACACATATGGTCACCTTATCTTTGACAAAGGAGGCAAGAATATACAATGGAGAAAAGGTAGCCTCTTCAATAACTGGTGCTGGGAAAAATGGATAGATACATGTAAAAGAATGAAATTAGAACACACTCTAACACAATACATAAAAACAAACTCAAAATGGATTAAAGACCTAAATGTAAGGCCAGACATTTTAAAACCCTTAGAGGAAAATATAGGCAGTACAGTCTGTGACATAAATCACAGCAAGATCTTTTTTGACCCACCTCCTAGAGTAAGGGAAATAAAAACAGAAATAAACAAATGGAACCTAATGAAATTTAAAAGCTTCTGCACAGCAAAGGAAACCATAAATAAGACAAAAAGACAACCCTCATAATGGGAGAAAATATTTGCAAATGAAACAACTGATAAAGGATTAATCTCCAAAATACACAAGCAGCCCATGCAGCTCAATATTGCAAAAACAAAAAACCAAATCCAAAAATGGGCAGAAGACCTAAATAGACATTTCTCCAAAGAAGACATACAGATGGCCAATAAGTACATGAAAAGATGCTCAACATCACTAATCATTAGAGACATGCAAATCTAAACTACAATGAGGTATCACCTCACACCGGTCAGAATGGCCATTACGAAAAAATCTACAAACAATAAATGCTGGAGAGGGTGTGGAGAAAAAGGAACCCTCCTGCACTGTTGGTGGGAACGTAAGTTGATACAGCCACTATGGAGAATACTATGGAGGTTTCTTAAAAAACTAAAAATAGAACTGTCATATGACCCAGCAATCCCACTACAGGGTATATACCCTGAGAAAACCATAATTCAAAAAGATACATGTACCACAGTGTTCATTGCAGCACTATTTGCAATAGCCAAGACATGGAAGCCACCTAAGTGTCCATCGACAGATGATGGATAAAGATGTGGCACATATATACAATGGAAAATTACTCAGCCATAAAAAGGAACGAAATTGAGTTATTTGTAGTTGGGTGGATGGATCTAGAGACTGTCATACAGAGTGAAGTAAGTCAGAAAGAGAAACACTAAGCCATATGCTAACAAATCTATGTGGAATTTAAAAAGCTGTACTGATGAACCTAGTGGCAGGGCAGGAAAAAGATGCAGACGTGGACAATGGACTTGAGGGCATGGAGGGGAAAGGGGAAGCTGGGATGAAGTGAGAGAGTAACAATGACATATATACACTACCAAATGTCAAATGGATGGCTCGTGGGAAGCAGCTGCATAGCACAGGGAGATCAGCTCTGTGGTTTGTGACGACCTAGAGGGATGGGATAGGGAGGGTGGGAGGGAGGATCAGGAGGGAGGGGATATGGGGATATATGTATACATATAGCTGATTCACTTTGTTGTACAGCAGAAACTAACACAACATTGTAAAGCATTATACTCCAATAAAGATGTGAAAAAGAAAGAAAATAAAATCAGATTATTTTACGGTTTGGATCATATTTTAAAATTTTAGTGCATTCTATTCCTGCAAATGCGGTTTTTGCTTTCTCATTCTTTGATATAAATACTGTAAAATAATATTTCAGAATTCAATGTCTCATCAATAGTATTGAGATTTAATATTCAACAGATAAATAAGTTTATGGGTAAGGGAACCTTTTACTCATGTAACTGCCTTTTCACTCATGTAACCACAGGCTGAGCAGAGCTTCTGCAATGGAAATTAGGAACCACAGCTGACAGGAAGAGATGATGTGAAGCCAGTTCTAAGAAGACCCTCAGGAACAAGTAAAGTGGCAATAGAATTTATTCCTGCTAGAGCCACTACTTCCACAACTCTAGCTCTCCAGTTCTCACCACCAAGCTTCATGGAAGGGTGACTGGGCAGGGAGGAAAGGAGTCAAAACTGAGAGTTACTGACGTCATCATTGTAAGCCTTTGCGGGGGACGAACCTGGAAAGGCTACTCCCATGCACACAGGGGGCCTCAAAAGTATAATTCACAGAGAATAGAGGTAGTGGAATCTCACCTCCCTCTACTGGACACTTGCTGAACTGCAGAATCCTCAGGGCTACCTTCCCACTGCTTTCACTGCCGAGAATAGCTTGCAGAAAGAAATCGTGAAAGATCATGGCATGTGTCTATGGAGTTTGAGAGTATATGTGAAAAAAGAGACTAATGACCTCTAATCCATTGTAAGAGGATTTTAGATCCCAAATTAAGGAAAAAAATGTCTCTAGAAGACTATTTAGGAGAATATTAACCTGATCTTTGATTAAAGATTCTTAAACTTAAAAAGAACTAACAAAGAAGATTGCTATATTGTATCACAGTAATTTAAATATATATATCTCAAAATATTATATATTATATAGCTCAATATTATATATCTTAAAATTATATATATATATATATATATATATATATATATGTCTCAAAACATTAAAGAGGCAAGCCACATAGTGGAAGAAGATATTTGTAACATGTAAAACTAATACAAGACTTGTACTCAGAATGTATTAAAAAAAAAAGTGCCACAAATCAATAAGAAAAAGACAGACAATTCAATAGAAGTAAATGGACAAATCTTTAAGGGAATTCTATTGGCAGGAAGTGTGCCAGCTTTGACTGAAAAAGACAGAGTAGAAACCTGAAAGAGATCTTTGGAAATTCAAACATTTACAGAGAGAAAGGAGGCTGAGAAGGTCAGTCAGGTGCAAAACATGGGTTAGTCTACTAGAGTAGGAAGGATGACTCAGGGTGAAATCAAGAATTCTGAAATCCAGAAGGCATGGCCAAGAACCATGGAGAATCAGTTCATGATGTCTCCAACAAGGAAATTTCAACACTTGCCTTGCAGGATTTTAAAAATGCTAAGGAATATCGATTCCCATGTACTTCCTGCCACTCACCCCCTTTTGAAAAGGAATATCTATAGTGGTATCCTCGGATGTTTCCTTTGTTATATCGCGTGGATGTGTATTGGGGGAGACAGAAAAGTTGTCTCTTTAATTCACAGGTCTTCAGATTGAGGAGCTACACATGAAACTTAATTTGGATGATAACATTATAGAATGTTAATGGGATGACACTTTTCAGGGCTTGGAAAGGGGGTGAGTGCATATTGAATACGAACATCCATGAATGTTTGGCAATGCGGCTGTAGCCAGCTTCTGAGATGGCTCTCAATGATGCCCGGTATTCAGGCCCTTGGTATTCCCTTCCCACAGTGAACAGGGCTGGCTTAAGTGGCCAATAGGATATCTTACTGCAGAAACAACAGAGTGCAACTATTCATATTTTTATGAAAAAGTTGAACTATTTCCATAGTACAAAAAATGAGGGACATGGCGAGGATTTTTGAAGAAGACTTTTTTAAGATAGAATGATGCTATGAAATCTTACCCTTCCCCACCAGCAAGATACATCCTCACACAAAAGAGAAGCTTCTTAAAGAGATCACTTGAAGAGCTCAATACATGTACAATGAAGTTTATGGGACAAAGTGAATCGGTAACTAAGTTATAAATAATAAAAATGGTAAGGGATGAACAAAATAGGTGTAGAAATACCTGCATTTTCAGTCAGAGCAAAGGTGCATGAGGTTTTCCCATGGACCAAATACATATACACAAATTAATTGTGTTATTGATTTAGGACCACTCCAAGAGAACCTTCTTAAGTGTGCACAAATTATAGCAGAAACAGAGGTATGTCTGTATTCCAAGGAGCTGGGGAAGTAATGACTGGCCAGCAAAACAGAAATGTATTCATCTTCATGATGGATGTGGTAGGTTAAATATTAACAGTATTGTAATAGCTAGTGAAGCAGGAAAGTGTCCAGGATAGACAAATTGAAATATTCTCCAGATCCAGGGAGGACTGATGAAAGCTCAGCCTCCGGTCAGTCATGACAGCCAGGTGAGATATTTGTTGCTTCAACTGGCTCTCCTCCTTACGTGCCAAGCCAGAAATGGTCAGAAACCTAGGTTAACAAGAATAGCTACACTAAGTAAGGAAAAGAGAAAAGCCAACCATATAACCTTCCCTGACAGCAAGCTTCTTCTCTACAACATGCCTGTTTTGGGTAAGGAAGGGAGAGTCCATTTTAAATCAGAATTCTTAATATTTTAATATTATAATTGTTTTCAAAGTACCTGTAGTATTTTGTTTGTTTGTTATTGTTTTGTTTTGCTTTGGGTTAACAGTGACAGGAAAATTCATGAGGTGCTCCTAAGATTTCATCCAGCAGCAGGGGAAATCCTGTACCCATTGATTAAATTTTAAAAGGTACTCAAGGGCAAAAATAAAATTGTTTCCAGATATCATTCTTACAACTGTGCTTTTTCAAAATACTAGTTCAGATGGTGCCTTCTTTCTCTACATGAGCTAATGAGATTCGTTGGAAATCAGATATTTCAGGCATCCATATTTCCTTTAATATATCCATCTCCCATTTTTCCTCCCCATACTCAACTCATTACAAAATTATAAAACCCTTTTTTTCCTTTAGACAAAAGAAAAATAAAATATAAAGACAAAATAAAATTCAACTTTATCTTGTACGGGTGGCAACTCAGGTAACAAGACTTTGGGATGGGATGTGTGTAGAGGGTTTTTTTTTCCCCCTCCTTTTGATTCTATAGGTTACACACTCTGAATTTTAATTTGCACTGGCTGTACCAATGTGACATAAACCAATTCCACATTACGTAGAACAAATATAAAATACAATTTCTACAGTTTCATGTTGGCCTTTTTAAAAATGTGTGTCCATTGATAAGAAGGAAAATTTGTCTAGCTCTTACTTTCTGCCAGACGTGGTATAAAGGGCTTTACATGGATTGACACATTTAATCCTCATAGGGTTGTGCCTATGTGGTAGGTATTGTTAATTATTCTGTAGATGAGAAAATTGAGGAATACAGCATTAAGTAACCTAAAGTCTCACAGGTAATAAGTGACAAAAGTCAACTATAAACCCCGATACTATGGCTGTAGATGTGTCCTTATCCGTTGCACTGCACTACTTGTGATTTTCTAAAATTGCACTTCATATGTTTTCTTTTATCCAGGCTATTTCTTAAAAAGCAGACAGAAGACAATTTTATCGGATTCAGAGAATGGTAATAATCATAAAAAGCAAGAATATAAATTATTGTTTCTATTTCTCAAGTTAAGATGTTTAAAACATGCCTGAATTTTCAAATTACTTATAAATAATGTATCTTTAGATGCTTGGAAAAAGTGTGCTTGCACTTCTACAGTAATTTACCAAATATTGATTATGAAGCACTATGTTTTAAGATCATTCAGTTAATCATAACTCATTTTACTGGAGATTTAAATTACTAAAATAAACATTTTAGAGGAATTCAAAATTGTCTCTCACAGTTTCTAATTTTGTTCATTTTTCCTCCTTTCCACTCAGCCCTTACATTCTATATTATCTTTGTTCATTTGAAATGAATATATTTTTATGAGTGGATGGAGACTTAGAAGCCTCACTCTCAGATTTATGTCATGAAAGATTTTGATGTATGAAAAGAAAACATCTCATTAAATCTTCAATAACAGAGTGATATTGAAATGTAAGGTAGGTCTTTGCTCTTGTGAGAATATAAAAGCAAAATTTTTAGGAAGATAAAATGACTTTTATAATTTGATTTATTTTTTAAAAAAATCTTTAACATGTGTTGTGTGTAATGTAGAAGATAAAAATGAAAGGGTGGGTCATGTCATTGTACCATGGGGTTACCAGAATTGATGTTCCTAACTTTTGTCTTCCCAAGTTTCTATTAAAATATTTACAACCATGCCAAAAAGGAAGAGAAGGGAAATCCATTGTAAAACGTTCACTCAGCACTTGGACTATGTTGCTCAAATTATTTCCTCAGAACAAGTTCAGAAAGAGAAAGTCCCGAGGATGAAAGAGACACATTGAACTAGACCACTTTTTTGTCCCCAATTCTAAGTTGCACTGACTACACTGAAACAAAAGCAGGGATCCAATTATTCACTTTTATTGAACCAGACAGAATGAGTCTCCCATTGATTTGGGGGATATTTAGTCACTCAAGGAAAAAAAAATTGTAAGGAAAGATGACTGTAAACAAATGGGTTTAAAACCTGTGCATTATTTTTGTTTTGTGCAAAGAAATAACAATCTGAATTTCAAGATTCTCAATCATGGTCTTAGTGAAACAAAGGAATCAAAAGGAAAGAGAATAATGAACACCCAGAACAATCCAATATGATTGAAATGAAACCCCAAATATTATGACAATAAATATAAATAAGCACTCTTAAATATACAAAGATTGTGAGGTATTTGTAAAATAAAATATGTGGAGATTATGAGAAAATACCTTACAAATGACACAGAAAGCGTGAACATTTTTAGGGAAAAAAGAGGATAATTTGAGATCATAATGCAAAGCAAAATAAGTGGTAAATGGGGAGCAATAAATCTTTTTGATTGAAAAGACTATTGCAAAATAAAATTTTATAAAATCTGTAACTGGGCCTTGATAATTATTCTTTAGGCATAAAAATTAGGCCTTGAGGTTGTGAGAGGAGCAATCTTTAGTGTGTATTCATAGCCCACAGTTCCAATGTCTTTGAATTGAAATCTGCTTTGGGTAGTGCAAGGGAACAGTTAGCTAGACTTTGAGAGCAACATCCAACATTAATCTCAGTCTTTCTAATTGGAACTTCTCCACCTTTTCAGCGTTTCTTTGGTTTGGGGAAATATTTACACATTGCCTTTCAGAGAGTGGCAAGTTCAAATGTGTTCCACTCCCCCACAGCATCACTCCACAGAGGACTGGGGATGAGCAATCTCCTACCCCTACAATGCCAGAAACATTGCAAGGCCCACCCACTTTTCCAGCCACCAACTAGAGGCCCACTGTGCTAGGGACATGATATGAATAAAATACACAAAACCTTGAGGAAGACCAGGAAGCACTGCTTGTAGCATATGGAAAAACTTCAGTATTAATGGAGAGAGAAATGTACTTTTCCTCTTTGGGTCACCATTGGTGCCTATTTGAGCTTAAACAAACATGTCTCTAATTGAATCAGAGAAGGGACAGAAGAGCTTATCTGACAGCAGTTTGAGAGAGTTTTGTTGGTTTATGAGAGTCATACAATATATTGAGTAAAAGGGAAAATAGAGGAGCTTCTTGGGCAATCCAGAACTTTATTATTCTAAACCGAAGGACATCTGAATTGAAAAAAAGAAAAAAGACCAGTGTGAGAATTGAAGATAACAAAGGCAGAATATATCTGAAAGTGATTTGTAAGAATCAGAAAATGAAGACAATACTAAAAAGTCTGAAAAGTTTAATACACACTCTCAGATTCCTTGTTTACCAGAAAAATTCAACTTTTAGGCTGCTATACAATAATTGAGCATGCATGAAGTTAATATGGTAAATCTTAATAAAATATTGTATATTACTGATTTTTTTTTTTCTTTTTGCGGTACGCAGGCCTCTCACTGTTGTGGCCTCTCTCATTGCGGAGCACAGGCTCCGGATGCGCAGGCTCAGTGGCCATGGCTCACGGGCCCAGCCGCTCTGTGGCATGTGGGATCTTCCCAGACTGGGGCACAAACCCGTGTCCCCTGCATCGGCAGGCAGACTCTCAACCACTGCAATATTGATGTTATTTTTATGCATGTATAATTCTCAAAGTTTTGGTATACCAGAAAAGGATGGGACAGCAAGTTATGTATAGATATATACTAAATATGCTACACAGCATAATCTTCTCCCTTGATTTTCCCAGGCCAGCTGTAAGAATTCTTATAAGATTCACTATCAAAATATTGCAACTATTTAGAAGATTTGGTAAATGGCAGGCCAGTCATGCTCCTTAGTGTGTGCCCAAATGAACTGAAAACATGTTCACATAAAATCCAGCATGCTATTTATAGCAGCCTTATTCATAATTGCCAAAACTTGGAATCAGTCAAGATGTCTTTCAATAAGTAAGTGGATAAACAGATGTGGCACATCCATACAGTGGAATATTATTCAGGGATAAAAAATGAGCCATTAAACCAGGAAAGAACATAAAGCAATCTATAATGCAAATTATTAAGAGAAAGTAGATAATCTGAAAAGGCTGCATACTATGTTTTCCAACTCTATGACACAGGCAAAATTATGGAGCCAGTAAAAAGATCAGTGGTTGCCAGGGGTTCAAGGAAGGAAAGGAGGGATGACCAGATGAGGCACAGAGAACATTTAGGGCATGAAACTATCTTGTATGATACTGTAATGGTGGACACATGTCATTGTACATTTTTAAAAAAACTTATAGAATGTACAACACGAGTGAACCTCAATGTATGAACTTTAGTTAATAATTTTATGTTAATATTGGCTCATCAATTATAACAAATACACCACACTAATGCAAGATGTTAATAATAGAAGAATCAGGGGTGGGTGAAGATTGAACTATATAGGAACTTTCTCCATTCTGCTCAATTTACTGAGTTTTGTGGTAAACCTAAAGATGCTTTTAAAAATACATTTTTTTTTAATCTGTGTATCATGGTTCTGGCCTGGATTTCTAAAACACTGCTGGAGTGGCAGCAGGAACTAAAATGTCAAAACCACATTGACCGTTATTAGCACATAATCAATTTGATTATTGGCAAATTCAAAAGAGACTTCTGCATCCTAAATGTGATAGGCAAAAACTTTTGGAGCCAAGATCACTAAGTGGATACTCTCACTCTTACCAAACACCCATGGACCAAACACCCATGAGCTGTGGGGCTCTCTCCACTTTGTTCCCAACCTACCCGCATACATATACACCTGCATTCACTAAGTCACTGCATTAAAAAGTCAATATTTAATATTATATGGAAAACAAGGATTTGAGGGCATTGGGCATGTTAACTGTCTCTGGCATTTAACTTTAAATGCTAACTGAAAAAGTTAATTGCTTAAAATATTTTGTTATTTTTCTGAATAAACAATGAGTATGAATATACCATATCTTAGAGTTATACATTTTTCATGTTTCATATTATAATATCTCATGTTTATAAATTCCAAAGGAGTATTTGACTCCTGAGAAAGGCTCAAATTTCGATTAGGGGCATTATTTTCTCTCATTCATGAATCATGCCTTAATCTGTTATGAATATCAAAAAAAGAAGTGATAGCTCAGTAGGAAATAAAAACTCCCCCTTGTGTATATTTCCCAATAATTTCTTTATTTTTTTCTCAGATCATTAGTATATAAAGAAAGGTCTTTGGAGGAATGAAGTTTCTTTGCCGACAGAGATGATAACTTTAATACACATAAAAAGTGTGTCTTGCACTCTCCTTTGCCACCATGAGCATGGAGGCCTATGCTATTTGAGAGGTGATACATGCCATGCCATTTTTAAGTAATAAAATAGTTCCTATTTAAATGACACACAATAAAATTTAACATGCTGTGAAGTCATCAATAATATTTTTTAAAGTCAGTATATCATAATAAAGTGATCTGTTCTTTCATCAGATTCTACATATTATAGAAATGGGATTTCTTTTTATATCTTTATTGGAGTATAACTGGTTTACAACGTTGTGTTAGTTTCTGCTATACAACAAAGTGAATCAGCTATATGTATACATATATCCTCATATTCCCTCAGAAATGGGATTTTTTGATAGAGAAGAAAATATGTCAACTTCTACAGAAGTAGAGGGCTTCTATAGAGGGTGACATAAATATACTCATCATAATCATACCAATTCTTTTTTGTATTCTACTCAATTTGATTCCTCCCATAATTTAATATTAGCATTTATTTTGAGTTTCCAAAAGTTTTAAAATGTAATTTGATCAATTTGTGTGATTGATAAAACATTTAAACTTGTGATTTGGAAAATATACTCTAAAACATGATTATAACTATACTTTGGTTATAAAAGTCTTGTCTGTGTGCTCTTTTAGCTATCCTTGAGATCCTTTCATGGGGTCATCAAGATCAAAACTATTGTAATAGCAAGATATACATGTATGCCTTTTTCACTCAGTTTCTGTCATGAATGTACGTAGACTTTCTAGAAACTATATAACTTTTTAAAATTTCAAAATACATTTTGAATTTATTTTATACATTATGGAACATTTTCAAGTTAAAACAATATTATCATAACTTTCACCATATTCCAGAAATATATCCTGAGAAAAATGGTATATGGTGTCTAATATCATGATAGTTTGAATGCAGAACCAGAGGTAAGGATGCAGCTGTCTCCTAAGAAGTCAGACATTAAACGTATTTGTAAAAAGGAACAATGATATCCCACTGCTCACTGAAAATATTTAGGAAAATATAGCTAATTTTCATAAATATATTAATTTTATTAACATATAATGAGCTTATTATTATTAATGAGATAATTAATTATTATTAAATGAAATAGCATACCTTTACATGTGAAGGTGAAGGTGGTTCTTATCTTTGGAAAACTTTGGTATCACTCCTGTCCAAATTCCTACTACTCAAATTATAAGCACTCACTTGCCTTCCCTGCTAAGATAATTTTACTAATTTTATCTTTCTACCATTGCCACTGACAACTAACAAACTAACTCAAAATACCAAAAAATGTATTCAGTATTAAACTTTAGGAGTATATTAAATATATTTTTTAAAGAAATCTCATTTACATCTACAGCACTGAGACTTCCTAAGATTATGGTTTGAGGCATTAAACACAGTAAACATAGTCAATTATATTGTAGGTGACTTTTGCAATCAGAAATGGTGAGAGATGAGGCAATTGTATACCTTTTATTCTTAGCTTTTAGAAATTTATATTCAGTCAGTTTCAGGGCTTGCAACTGTATACAGTCTCTCTGGCAGGCTTCAAGTTGTCAGCTGAACCTAAAACCAAGTAAAACTTACAGTGGAAATTAAAATTAATTACAATGTGTCTGTGTCACAAACAACAGAACTTAATATTATTGAGGACCGTTGTGAGCATTGCCTGCTTCTTCATCCTCAAATTATAAAAGTCAGAATTAGAACTATGAAGTATATAAAATACAGCAACAGAAGCTCAATTGAATTTTCAAAGTATTGTGGCTTCAAAAAATTGATAAGTAATGTACAACCCCGAGAGTGAACCCTAAGGTAAACTGTGAACTTTGAGTAGTTATGATGTGTCAATGTAGGTTCATCAATCGTAATAAATATGCCATTTGGTCATTGATAATGGGAGAAGCTATGCATGTGTTGGGACAGCATGTATGTGGAGAATACCTGCACCTTCCTCTAAAATTTGCTGTGAACCTAAAACTTTTATAAAAAGTAATACTTTTAAATGGATAAATATAATTAAACAATAGCTTTGATGATAATAAAATGATCTTATTTTCTCTTTTCATTGAAAGTTCTATTGATATTCAGTAAAAACTTATCTTAATTGAAATTTCCACAAGTTTGCTAATATCTCAAGAATATTGCCATAGGTAATTATATATGTTTAACAAAATCAGCCTAAGAAAATGAAGATTTCATAAACTTACTGATGTTCTTTATTCATAAAATATTAAAATATGTAAATAAGAACACGTATCCAACATAGAGTTAATAGGTAGTGATTTTCATCTTTGAATAGAATACTGTTTCCACCTTAAAATAAAAAGAATATGAAAAATTCCAAGAAAGCTCATACATGACATGGGACTTCAATTCCTTTACACTGAAATATGACATTGTTGAATATACCAAAGAATCTGTCAATTACCTTTCTTTGAAATATGGATTGCATACAGGAATGAAAGCATAACTAACACTGAATAAAATTTCTATTCAAAATTCCATGAGGCAGAGAGATGTAATTCCACTCAGTCAATGAATTATGATACAGAAGAAGGCAAGGAAATGATGGGAAAACTGAGATCAAAAATCAAGAAGATGCAATTGAACAGAATCTGTTAATAAACGAAGTTAACTACTTTGCCTTCCGGTGTGTACTCCCAATCATGTCTTTAAAGAATTGCATTTTATCTTTGCTCCATGGGATTTCAGAAAGAGGTTTTGTGTTTCTCTACATTCTACCCTGATATGGTAAAATTAACAGTATCATCAAAAGTTTACTTGAATTTTCATCAGATGAATGCGAGGCGGGCAGGGCATGTTCTATTGGCCCTATTTTACTGCTAATGAAAGCAAGAAACAAGAAGTTTAAATACCTTGGTGAAAGTTACAGGACTAGGGAGTGTACTGCTAAGACTAGAGCCCCAGGGTTTATCTATGATCTTTAAAAAAATACCTTAATTATAAGTTTTATAAAAGCGGCTAGGGCTTCCCTGGTGGCGCAGTGGTTGGGAGTCCGCCTGCCGATGCAGGGGACACGGGTTCGTTCCCCGGTCCGGGAAGATCCCACATGCCGCGGAGCGGCTGGGCCCGTGAGCCATGGCCGCTGAGCCTGCACGTCCGGAGCCTGTGCTCCGCAACGGGAGAGGCCACAGCAGTAAGAGGCCCGCGTACTGCAAAAAAAAAAAAAAAAAAAAAAAAAGCGGCTAGCATTTACAGGGTGCTTACTTTATGACAGTCTTCACAGTGCACTAAGTAACCTACATTTGCTAATTTATATCTCACAAAAATCCTATGTGCAAATGAGAAAACTGAGGGACAAGGCTCACAGCTACTGTTAGCCGGTATTAAATCTGACGTAGTGGTACCATCTAATGGGCAGTTAGGAGGAAAACATTCTGAACAACAAGTTCAAAATGCTCCTAAAAGAGCATAAATTCTAAGATGATAAAACAGTAGAAAGATGCAAATAATCTTAATGTAAAAGTAGACCGTAATGCAAGGAAATGCAATAAAGTACAAATTCTGAAAAAAAGTTTTTTTCATTCATGCTGTGTGTTGTAAAAGTGTTTGGTTTTTAGTTTTTCTTTCCTTTCCATCCTTTCCACCCTTTCCTGATCTTCTCTTCACTACTTGTTAGTCTTTCTAGTACCACAATAGCTCAGGACATAAATTGTTTTCCCAAATTAATTGCTTATTCCAGATAGAAATTTCATAAATGGGTAAGAAGAGATTTTGAAAATAATAATTAGGCATCATTTATCTCACAATTTAATTGTATTCATTAATTAGCTATTTATTCAAGGCATTATGCTGGACGCTATCAGTAAACAGAAGTGGGCCTTCCTCTGACAAAGTCTATTAAGTATAAGTGAAAAATTAAGCTTTTATCTCTAAATTTATTTAACTTGACTATTTACTTACTTCACTCTTATTTCCCATTTCTCTTTTTGCCCTCCATAAACTTTTAGTGATTTCTTTTTATGATGTTCTACCAAGGATAATGTTGAATCAAGGCCTGCATTATCCTATGACTTGGTTTTGTGAGAGGGATTAGAAAATGTTTAGTGTTTCATTCAGACTGTTACTTTTTGAAAATATTTATCAAAAAGTAGAAGTTCCATCTGGGGATAAAATCCTGGGAGTAGGTAGGAGATTTTTTTGTTTGTTTTAAAGTGACAATGTACATTAAATCTGAATTGGCATTCTTGGAGAACAACACAGAAAAATCAAATAAAGGCAGAAGTAACTAAAGTTAATCATTCATTGTTCAAAGATAATTCTTCATAAGTAAAGATGTTGGGTTTTTATTTCTAATTGTATCTCAATCATGAGGAAAAATTTCTAAGATATAAGTTTGTTAAAAATATATAAATTATCCCTTGATATGAACTAAAATATTCTTTTTATAAAATAATGGTTTTATACTGGATGGATGTAAAAATTTAAATGAATAAAATAAAACATGATTATTGCAACTTAACTGTAAGAAATTCAAGATGACCTATAACAGGTAAAAAGCAAATAGATTGATTTTGATATATTAAAATATATATTACAATATATTTTAATATATTTTAAAGTATAGTAGTTTTTAGAATATTCTAATTTGTGTATGAATAAGGAAAATTTTATAAACATTATTACACATTAAAAAAATAAAAAGTAATTCCTACAATATCTTTGAAATAGCACTCTCTTCTGACATCCTATCTCCACTCCCACTCCTCACTAAAGCAGGTTTTTCAAATTATATATTTACCATCCACAGTATGTGAGACCATTTTAGTTGGTCACTATATAGATTTGAAGGGGATAGAAAAGAAATTTCAAGAATTTGACACAGATTTAGTTTTTGTTTTTAATTTGTTTCCTTTGATATTTTTATGTGTATGTCTGTATTCTAGGCCATGGTGTAAAATCTCCTTCTTACTGTTAATACAAGTTAAAAAATATCTGAAAATCACTAATCTTGAATCTGAAAAGTCTGCCTGCCTTTCTTCTTCTCTAAAACATTTGTGATCAATTTTCAGTGAAAATCCCTCATTCTTTCACCCACTCTAATCTTTGCAAAATTCCTGAATCAGTCACTATAGGATTAGGTACAAACTGCAATGCTATTATTATTTTTCAAACAATGATCCCAGGCTTCCATTGCAGAAAGACAGATACAAAAATATGCGTTGGTCCCTCCTACTACTGATTCACAGAGAATAAAGGTCTCACTTTCTACTCTGGATCTCACTTCCTTCACCATTTTTTTTTTTTTTTTGAGAAAAATGGGAGGGGTTATGCACCACTCTCCAAAAGCAACATTTTCCAGGTATCCACATGAAGATATTCCCTGTGGTGATTTTATTAAGAAAATTCCCACAATTAAGCACACAAGGAGCTTTTGCTTAAAGCATTCCCCTGCACTTTACACGCACCCATTGTTTCTAGACAAGTAAGAGTTATGCTATGAAATACTCCACCTACCCCACCCCATACCCCCCAAGCAGAAGTTGTGATAGAAAAGTGGAACAGGTAGGGATTTGGCAGGAGCATAAAATCCCATGGTAAAGAAGGCAAAAAGAAATACAAGGTGAGATCGTACCAAGAAATTGAAGTGGAAAAATGCAGTCTTGACCATGATGAAAGATCAATGGCATTTTTCCGAGAAAACGCAGGGTTTATACCATATATGAGCTTAGTTGAATGCAAATCTTTCTTGCATTGAAAATCATGCCCTCGCAATGTTCTATAGACAGATATCAATAAGTGCAATGATTAATATTCAGTGGTAACTATATGCTTATTTGAAAGGATGGATTTTAATGTTAGGTTTTATACCAGAATAACAAAATGGACAAATAGTAACAAATGGAAATGTAATATTCACCTATTATTACCTCTTCTATACATTGTCTATTTGGGATTCTCCTATTTAATTTAACAAGTCCCATTAATTAAACAAACAAACAAAAATAACTTGTGCAGCTAGAAGTTCTATATCAATTTCAAATCACATTTTTTTCTGCTGAGTTCAAAAAAAAAAAGTCAAACAGAAGCAGAGTGAAAATAAGACTATGACAAAAAAAAGAGACAATCTCTCTGGTATTTTGTCAGCTTGGCATTCAGTAATCCTTAGGGGAAACTTGACTTCTGAATTCAACTTAATAGAAAAGCCCCTATGAACCCTGTCATGAGAATAACTATAACAGAATATGACACAACTGTAGACAAGTGGGATCATTGCAGCAGAAAATCCTATAGCAATAAATCAAAATTTTTCTTGACAGAAGAAATCCAAGTTTGGTGATTATCAATTAGGCAGCTAGAGAAAGCTGATGGGACAGTAAACTTTAAGTATAATTCTCCCTAGGGTGGAGGAGAGGGAAAAATATTTCCAATCCTGGTGAACAATTTGAATCATATATAAGAGAAATTATAATTAGACTATTCAAATCATTTCAGCTTGCTAGAATAATCATCTATGTGATAAAATACACAATGAGCTGGAAAAACCATCGATATATTTAAAAGCATGATGTTACATCTGGATAATGTATAGTAAAACAATAAACAATAAAACAATTCTTTAGAATAATTTAAGCAATGTTAATGGCAAAAATAACCACATAGAACTAATAGACTGGTTCAAAAAATTCTTTTAAATATGAGGAAATTAAAATATTGAAAATATTGGTCTGTGATACAAATAGGCAATGTTCAAACTATCAATTCCCCTTGTACCTAAAACAGTGGAAAACAACATCATGCTAAGGTCTATATTGACAAAGTAAATTGCTTACATGTAAGAAAGAAAATCTACTCAATTTTTCACACTATAAGCAATTTGAAAGCACATTTCTACAATTAAAGTCTTACAGTTAATAAGAATTAAAAGGTCTGAGATTTTACTCTACATATAAGCTAATGAGTTTGTCAGTCCCAGAATCATGGATGCTAGCAGAAGACATGAGACATCTGTGTCAAAGATAAAAGGGTTTTATTATTTACAGGAAGAGCAGTAGCTATAGAATCAACCATTTCTTAAATGACACTAAGTTTCTGTGCCCCAATATTCATGGAATGAAACCAAAACTGCCAGGTGACACATGCACATACAGTAGGTTGCAGTACAGGGAAGGACTCGAAGCAAGTATATTGGTCCTTTGCTTGGACCACTTCAAGAAGTGGTCCACAAACAGAAGTCAGTCCACTTCTGTTTGCAACGTGTGCAGAACTCTGGAGACTCATTTTATTCACTAGTGTTTGTGTTGAATAATTAATAAAAATAGAAATTTTGCCTTTTATATATCCAGTTCTAAAAGCTTACTATTTCTTTACTTTGCCTTGTGTTACACTAGTGGTTCTCAACTTTTTTTCATTATCACTCTTCCCACGAGATGACTCAAGGCATTTTTTATTAATATAACCTCATCAAATTTTAATGCCGAGTATACTGTGCATCTGTTTACGTATCATATGTATATTTGTGCTTCCTACATAAAGAGGATAAGATTTTTTATACCTGGAGACCAAATTTTTTCTTCTTTGTAGGTGATATTAACTCTCAAGAATGCATGTGTTGCAATAATAAAAATTACTGATTATATTGTGTTCCACTAATAAAAATTAATGATCTACATATCAGGAAATTACTATTCAATCCTATGTAAATTCTAATCCTTAACAATTTTTATAACATATTCATGAGGAATTTCTATAAAGGTAATAAATATATTATATCACTGACTTCTGACAATAACTGTTCCAGTTACAGATTATTATTATTATTATCATTATTTAACAGACGAAGAAAATGAAGGACAGACAATTTCCACATTTTCTATTTCCTCACCCTTAGTAAGATGGCAGGTAAGAGGTAGTAGGATCTAACCCAGAAAGGCTGGTCCATATCCCATAATCCCTCAATTATGTAACTGATCACCCAAACATAATCTTTTAATTAGAATTTGTCACAACTTTGCTAAATCTCAATCTGATACAGCCTCCAACAAACACAAAAGTTACTCTATTCATATACCATTTATTTTAGGGCAGATGAAAAAGTAAATAAAAACCTATAAAGATTAAGATTAGAAGATATAGCAAAAAGCCAAAAGAGAAGCAAGGGTTTTTTAAATTGGCTTTAATATCAAATTAATTTTGTTATTTAAAATGCTATGTCATATCTGAGTTCCTTCTCTTCCTCAGAAGGGAACCTTTTGGATAAAATTTTCTCCACCCTCTTTCTGCCATTGATAAATCCTTCTCAAAAGAGTTTACCTCTCTTTGCAAATAGAGGTATTATTTCTTGAATAGTATTCACCCTGTGTGCTTTTAACCCCAAAACGTTATCAAGAATAAAATTCTGAATAAACATCATTATACACTATGAAAAAGATATCATTTAAAATCTTTGATAGTTTTGAAACTAAATTCAACCTTTCATAATTTTTATAAACTTTCCAAAGTTTTTCAATATATTTGTTTAGAAAGATTACCAAATCAAAAAATGAACATTTAGAACTTAGCAATATTTTTTTCTACCCATAAATATCTTACCACTAAAATGAATAGAAATGTGTATTATTGAGACATTATTAAATAGAAGAAAAAAGCTTTTCCTCTGCCTTACCTGAGATGTCCATAGAAGTTTTTCACACACTTCTAATAATCGTTGTTTACTCTTTTCCTCTAGCTTGATTTTCATGAATTTTTTAAAAAGAAATGAGAGAATAGGCATAAAAGAAATAGTTTAAACAAAGAATCAGCATAGGAAAAGATGAAAAAGCCATGGAGAAAAATCTGACAGGAACTACTGTTACAAAGTGTCCAAGCTGTCAGAGCTGACGGTGTTGAGAATCCCCACAGAGCCCTGTATCCTCAGGAATGTCTAATAAAGGTGACACTGTTGGGCCTATCAAGACTATTGGGCTTTTTCCCTTGGCTATATGCCTAATTAATGCACCTTTTTAAGCTGTGTATTAACTTTATTTTACTAAATTATGACAGGTATTATACATGTGAAATAAGGTATACAGTGCCTATGTACAGGGAGAGAACACAAATAAAATAAACACTAAGTTGCTCATCACTCAGCTGAAGAAATAGAATACAAACAATATCTTTGAAGTCCGTTATGTTTTTCAAGCCTTCCTAAAGTAATACATCAGGAAGCCTCCTATAGAAGAAGTGTTGTAGCATTTGTCAGTCTAACTCTATCTAATTCTATTATTTACTAAAAATATCAAGGTCACAGGTTTGGAATTGAAGTAAGCTAGTATAAATACATCTTTAAAAGGTATGACAAACCCTTTGATAGATGGAAGGTAATAATTCCATAAACCACAAGATGGAGACTGTAAGACAGCCTGGGGTTACTGTATCGTTGGACCATGCTCTGTTTATGAAACATAAATCTTGGTTAAGCAAAAGAGATACAAAAGTTACATTCTACAGGCATAGCTCTCCTGACACCATATTTAGTAAAAGAAGGCGTTGCAGGTAACGGGTCACTTCCTTCAAAGTGGAGAGTATGGACAGCAGTCTAGCGTCAACTGCTTAGGCTGCACCCAAGCATCTTTGGATTACCAAAACTCTAAACTGGATGTTCTGTGGAGATAAATAAATGTTTCAACTCCAGAGATTGTTTTAGAGGTTACTGATAGAAGAAAATATAGTAGAGAAACAAAAGTTGTATAGTTTACCCCACTCTGTAAGAAGAGAAAGATCCTACTCTATGAAAAGCAGATACTATGCCCAATCCATTAAGTATTATGTAAAAGAGATAGTGTTCTAGATTATAGATATAGATATACACACAAACCAAAGAGGAGAAGATGATGTGAAGACGGGGGCAGAGGTTGGAGTGATGCAGCCACAAGGCAAGGATTGCCAGCAGAAGTCGGCAGAGGCAAGAACGGTTTCTCCCCTAGACCCTCCAGATTGAGCACGGTCCTGCCAACACCCTGATTTTGGCCCATTGATACTGATTTTGGACTTCTTCATTCAGGAATGTGAGATAATGTGTTTCTGTTGTTTTTAAGCCACCCAGTCTGTGGTAATTTGTTACAGACAAGAAACTAAAGCACATTTTGACATTGATTATAGATGTATAACAATGGCAGAAATATGTGCTGTTTTCATCTGATAACATTCAGGATGCAGAAAACTATCAATTAAGAGAACTTTTTAGAAGCATCTTTTTTCCCTAGTAAGGTATGCATTATTTTTGTCATATAGAAACCAAGAGTCGAAATCTAGTTAATACATTTGGTGGTAACCGAGCACTTTGTTGACTATGATAGGCAAACCTTATCATATATCAGAAAGATTACACAGAGGGCATGGGTCTATGGGTAAAACTTCAGATTTTGAAACCCAATTCTCATGTCCATTCTGACAAGGGAGAGATTTTGAGGCTTTGTTGCTATGGAAGTATTTCATGGACAGTTATCAAAAAGTTAAGCATTCTTATCATTGTCAATAATACTTCAAGTAGATAAGAGTTAATAAAGCCCAGTTAAAACTGATGACAGAGAAGGAATAATTTAGGTGGGAGAAATGAACATTATCAGGATAAAAAATTGTTTTTCTTGTGATTTTTCCCAGATTGAATAATGTGAGAATGCAAAACAGACTTGCTAGTATACGGACTTGAGAGGTAAGCCGGGAAACAATATATACTGGAAAATAGGTAAATTTAGAGTAATTAAACTGAGACACCGAATGAAGCTGATTGGAAAGGGAAAAGGCAATGAGACGTGGGAGAGGTTCTGCATGGCTGTATAAGACACATGGCACCAGTTGGAAGGACACCTACCAAGAACCATAAGTTACTGCTTGCTCCTTCCTTCACATCTGAAGTATTTTCTTGGTCAACTATGAGTAAGAATGTGTTTTGACTTTTGATAGCCTAAACCTATTACCCCTTCCTGACAATCTGTGCATAAAGGAACGTTTACATGTATTTGAGTATTTGAGTTTAACGCATTCTGGTGTCTGATTTAAATCTTTAATTTTCACAGCAACCATGGTCATATATTACATCTTGCTCTAAATGTGTTTTTTGATGGTGCATTTCTACACATCTTAGAGTGACAAACTTGTTTCAAGAGAGCAATATATATTCATTCATTGAGTTAGTGATTTACTCCATAAATATTTAATGGGTGACTTTTATTCAACAAGCAGATGTGGATAAATGCAACAGAGGAAAAGAAAGTAGGTAAGAGTAATGGTGAGACGGTGGGGTGAGGTCAGGCGATTGCTCTTTTAAAAGGGGTGCAAAGGAAATTTCTCCCCAGGAGGTGATATTTGAGTCCATCCCCGATGACAATGAGTTAGTCAGCCCTGCTTCTCTGGGAGGAGAGCATTCCAGCCAGGAAGTTATAGTTCAAAGGACTCCTTGTGAGGGAGTGCTGGGTTTGGTGGAACTGCTGGAGGTTATGGGCTGGATTGGAATGAGCAAGTGGGAAGAGGTAGCAGATTAAGTCAGAGGTGTGTGAGGCGGTGCCTGCGAACACTGTAGGGCTTTGGTTTTGATGCTGAATGAGATTCTTTCACTAGTGGAGTATTTGAGCAAGGAATGACGTCATGTAACCACTGAAGGTGAAATTGTTCTCTCTGTCACGTCAGATCCTGGACTGGAAATCATTTCTTTAGAACAACCATTTTTGGTTTTTCCCTCTTACTTCTTTTCAGTTGTTATTTGTGCTTATTTTTACTTCATGGAATATTTAGTCCATGTTTCACATGTTAATACTTACCACTTGAACTAACATGATCACTTCTAATCACTTGCCATCAAAGTATGTTATTTTGGTACTGTCATTTCAAGACACAAATTGTGAGGATTTTAATACCATTTTAATACCAATTCTCCTCTATACTTGAGGTGAAACTCTCTCACTATATATATATATATATATATATATATATATATATATGTATATATATATATATACTTGTTATTAGTTAATACCTAAACACTAAAGCTATTTAAGTTTTCTTTGATTTCATAAAGCAATCATACTTTGTGTATTAAATATTTGGTTACTGTGTAATAAAATAAAAATGAAAGGGAAAAAAGGATATATTTTCTTATCCATAAATATTCGTATGGCACTCAGTAGTGTTTTGCTGTCCTGGCATGGTATCCTGTGTTGATATAAGCTTTGTGCTAACTAAAGAATTAGGCACATAGGAGTCTCAAAACACTCTGACTGATAAATGATCATGTTTTTGTTCAAAGAGAGAAATCATAAAGACCAATGAGGCTGTTGGTGTACTTTGCATAGAAAGTTAACCTTGTTTGAAGTTCTGCTTCATTTTCATAGATTATAAGATGTATTTAGGATAAATAAAGTTTTCTAGCAAAACAAATCCCCAGAATAAAACCCAGTGTTCACTTGTCAAGAAGACATCCATTCTTATGAGAAAAATTGCTGAATTTTCAATATGCTTGATTGTACTATTTTCAGATTACACATTGACAAGCATTTTTCCCTGAAGATGGTATGGTCAAGCCTGTTTAAAATTCATAGATATTTTTCTCCTTACCAAGATGAATAGCTCAGCATTGAACACTTTATGTAGGTTAAAGCACCCCTCCCCAAATTTTAAATATTCCTGACACCCTTTTTACCATGTAATCTGAACAACTTTGACAACAATTTCCTACTTACTAGAATCTCATTACTACTGACCAAAGTACACCATTTAATTTAAGGTTTGCAGACTGCATTAGTCTCTTGCACGTGAACCTTCACTTTCCCTGTAAACTTGTGTCATGAGATTCATTGATTTGAAGTTAATCTTTTATACTTCCCTATAAATATATACAGCATTACAAAATATTGATCTAGAATATCGATCTTTAAAAATTCAAATTGGATTGTTGTAAAGTTTAAGCCTTTCCTCATATAGGTAATGTTATCTTCCAAACTTACTAGTGTTTTAAAACTTAACATGGAAAATGCTCTTGTAAGAAGTATCATTTAGCCAGTTTTGCAGACCCTAAGCAAAGACAGACACTTTTTCACTTACAATGAAAGAGGGGGTCAATCAGTTTAAGTAGAACAGAACTTGAGTCTTTTTTGAAGATTACTAAAGTGTATGATGAAAACCGTTAGTTCATACTCTGGAAATAGAACTTTAAGCACCACATAGATTTAAATATTTATTAATAAGCATACACATATACATCTACTAAAAGGATATATAACAGAATACTACAATGAATTTTTTAATATATAATGAAAAAGGTATGCATCCCTGGTCAGTACAGTTTAGAGAGGGTCTCAGAACCCCAATAGTTACCTGTTTAACCTAAATGAATGAAGTGTCCAGACTGGAACTGTGACAATTTCAGGGACCATATTTCATGTATGGTGAGCTGCTTATTGTGTCATGCAGAAAAAAGTCCAGATTTTCCAGATTTTTTGATTCTATTACAGCTATCAACCTTCCTATTTTAAAATTAAGTAAACTTATTGCCTTAGTTTTCTATTGCTGTATAATAAATCACCACACAACCTAGTGTGTTAAACAACACGCATTTGTTAGTTCTCAGTTCTGGAGGTCAGAAATGAAATTGTTCATCAGATAGTTCTCTGCCTATGATCTCATAAGGCTGAAATCAAGGTGCCAATCAGACTGGCTCTTATCTGGAGGTTCTGAAGAAGACTCTGCTTCAAAATGTGCTTAGGTTTTTGATAGAATTCCTTTCCTTGTGGTTATAGTATGCAGTTTCTGTTTCCTTGCCAGCTGTCAGCTCCAGGTTGTCCTCAGCATGTAGAGGTTATCTGCGCTCCTCATGACAAGACCCCCTCCATCTCTAAGTGAGCAACAGCAGGTCCGATCCTTCACACACTTGGAATCTCCCTGACTTCTCTTTCTGCTGCCAGCCAGACAAAATTAGAACGTTTAACGTTCCTTTTAGAGAGTTCATGTGATTAGATTGTACTCACCCAGATAATCTCCCTACTGATTAACTAAAAGTTAGCTGATTAGTAACCTTAATTACATCTGAAAAAACTCCTCACATCAGAAAAGTCTATTTTACCATTTAAGGTAACATAAAATCATGGTTGTGATGTCCATCATGTTTCAGTCTTGGGGATTATGCGGAAAATTTGGGGAGAAAGGATGCTATTTCAGAATTCTGCCTACCATAATTCCCTAAGACACTTTGTGGGCTAAAGACAACAAATTTTTGTAGAATATGAGGCGTGACTGAGACCTCCAAGAACAGAATTTATGCTCCTGTCCTACCTTACTTATTTACTCCTTCCAGGGATGCCCTGATATCTGTTACTGTTCTTCTGGGATCTTACATTGTTCTTGATCAACATCATTCTCTCTTTTCAATGTTGCCTGTTTGTTTTAACTTTCCATTTCTAAGTTTACAACCTTGAAATCTTCAAATGTCACTGCTGGGACTTTTGGGAATTCTGGGAACAGCTGTGTCCTGTTTCTTTGGTTTCCCAGTGCTCTTTCTATATTAAACACACACACACATACACAATTATTTTACTTGTGTTTTCTGCCTTGTTGGTCTTTTTACTTCTGGAGCAACTAGGGGTTTTACTTGCATTTTGACATAGAGGGTCGCTTCTGACTTAAGTGAAAATAGACTCCTTTCCCCACAACTTCTCACAGCCTTCACCATCTGTAGGTGTTCCCAGAAAAAGAAAAGCAAGAGCCCATCCATTGGGAAAACCCTCAACTTGCTATAGGCAAGTCTCTCTGTCTCTCCTGACATTCCCCGCTTCTAGTGAATGACTCTTGTGTGCCAGGTACTGCTCTAGTACTTGAATATAAAACTGTGGCCCAAAATATAACCCTTTACTCACTGCTTCAAAGCTTACCAAAGACAGCAGACAATAAATAAAGAAATTCTGAATGTATAATGTCAAGTTGGATAAGTATATGGAGAAAAAAAGATAATAAAGTAGGAAGAGGAAGAGAAAGAGAAAATGGTGTCCTGGTGGGATGAGGAGCATTGTTCTGTCAAAGGTGGTGTCAGGCAAGTCCTCTCTGAGAGAGTAACAATTGGAAGAAGACTTGAAGGTGATGAGCAAATGAACAGTCAGAGAATAGGAAGCCTAAGACTCTGAAGCTGAAGCACATCTAATGGATTTGAGGAAGAGTTTGGAGGCCCCTTGTGGCTACAAAAGAGTGTGAAGAGGGGAAAAAGAGAGTAATAGAGCCTGAAGTGGTCAGGGACTTGTACGCTATGGTAAAGAATTTAACTTTAATTCTGAATGAAACAGGAAGTCATTGGAAGATTTTGATCAAAAGGTAACATGATCTGATGTCATTTTTAAAAGGATCTCTTTGGGTGTCCTGTTGAAGACACAATGTAGGCAAAAGGCAGAAGCAAGGAGAGCAGATGGGCACCACAGCAATTATCCAGGCAATACTGCTGTCATATTTTTGGTATAAAATCTGTGGAGAAAATCACTGCAATCTGGGTTTAAACTTTTCACACAAAAGAGATAACTGGAAAATATATGTGAATCTTGTATTTTTTTTACAGTACCATGTTAAATTTTATATTTCTAGGTTGAATTACAAGAAATGACAATGTAAAATTCCAAAGCACTTTGTTGTATCTAAACAGAAGCTGCAGAGGAAGTTTTTTCTTGATAAAAGGGATTTGCCCAATAGCAGTATTCTTGAAGCTAAGAATAATTTTCATGACTGAGCATTGATTTGACTTTCAACATTTCTTAATCATTCTGACTATTGAATATAAGTGAATATTATCTACATACACAGTGCCAGTAACTTAGTGCAGATCAACAACAACTCTTGGGTAGATTATTATTGAATAAGTGTCTAATTTGTCTTCCTGTCATCCATTCATTCTTCTGAACAGTAGAGAGAATGATTTTTCTAAACCCTAAACTACAACTCTACTTAAAGTCTTTAAGAACATACCTGGTCCTCTCCATATAAAATTTGAACCCTTTAAAATGTTATACATAATCATTCATGATCTTATCACTTGCTTCATAAATAATTTTACAATCTCCTATACCTTTCCTGGTAGCACCAATTATAATAAAATAAATCAATTTATATAAGATATTATTTCCACTGAAGTATACGTTTATTACTGAAGTATATTCAAAATATTATAAAATAATTCCGAGTAGGCCAAAACCATCGGTCTATATTTATATATGTATGTAATTAAATAGGTATTTATAATTACTTATAGATAATCTAATTCAGCAGATATATAATTCTTATTCATTTACATTACCTATAAATAATTATATAGCTCTTTATATTGTAAAAGCACGCATTTGTTTCAAACTGAATACTAAATACTAAATGTGTTAGAGAAAACACTAGATTAAAATCAAGTGTACAGGGCTTCCCTGATGGCGCAGTGGTTGAGAGTCCGCCTGCCGATGCAGGGGACACGGGTTCATGCCCCAGTCCAGGAGGATCCAACATGCCGCGGAGCGGCTAGGCCCGTGAGCCATGGCCGTTGAGCCTGCGCGTCCGGAGCCTGTGCTCCGCAACGGGAGAGGCCACAACAGTGAGAGGCCCACACACACACAAAAAAATCAAGTGTATATTTACGTACGCTATGTCGAAAATACATATATTGAAAGCTGATCCTAATATTGTTCACCATATTGAATTTGACCCCTTTTAGATCAAATTTAGGAGGGCAGTTTACTAAGGTAAAAAATTACCATCATTATGGTTTGGTTTCATCTACAAAGCAATTCCATGCTGGAATTTGGAAGACAACTTTGAAATCTGGTGTGCTTTCTAATGCACTGAAAACCACTGTGGGATTTATTTCTTCAGAGATATTGCACTTGTCTTCAAGGAGAAAGCATAGCTGAGCTTACTCTGTTACAGAGTCTTGAAATAAATCGTTGCATTCCCTTTCAGAAATGTGTGTAATTTCTCAAGGGATCTTGTGAAAAGCTGCAAAGTGCCAAACAACATTATATGCCTAGATGATAATGTCTATAGATTCGTCCAGAAAAATAATATGATACAGATATTATGGGAAGGGGAAATAGGACATCTGAAGTCCCTTTGGGGTGATGAGAGTGCTGAGTTGAGTAGCTCTGCAGGTCACATCTAATGTCCTGCCATATGATTCTTTGTCTCCATCTAAGGTTGGCCTGATTATCTTGGAATTAACAGAGCATCATAAAGCTAGAGATCCAGGATTAAAACTTAGAAGCATACTCATTAGTGTCTTATTTGACTTGGTGTATGTTGTGAACAAAATTATTTTCCCCAAACCTATATTTAATATGCTAATTTAGATAAATCTATGAACAAAATATTTAATCATTGGATCTCATATTTTGAGTTGTAACTTTGTACCAAATGATGCATTCTTTTTCTCTGACTGAAAACATGTTTTCAAATATAGCCACTGGAAATAGGTCCTTTTTATCCTTATCAGTTGTATTAAATTTGGTTGGTTATAAATATTTTACCTTATATGTCACCATAGGCTGTCCTCTGTTTATCTATCTACATAGAGAGATGCATAGATAGATAGACAGACAGACAATTGATAGATTGGATAAAGGGTAACTACAAAACATTATATGTTCACATTGAATTCTTGCCATGCTCCAGAATGGTTCACCACCATATTCATTTTCCAGGTAGTAAGAAGAAAGAAAAAGTGGTAGTGAAAAACACTCTTATTCTTTTTAAGTAAAGATCTGCCAAAGTCTGCTGGTTTCGATTGTTCAGGAGATAGTGCTACAGCAAGTGATTCTAGGAAATATAGTCTTTACCTTCTATAAATATATGACCAGCTAAACCTCTGGGTTTTATTGCTAAAGAGGAGAGAGAGAATGGATGCATATTTAGGAATAACTGGCAATCTCTTCACAGACTATATCCACAGATTGATGAGAATTGTATGCTAAATAATAATAATTATGGCAAAATACTAAATATGGAAATGCAGAACTTAAAATAAAATGGACAGTGATCTATATCATTAAACTATTTAACAATATTTGATAATAAATAGCCTCTGTTATTTCGCTTCTCTCCATTTTGAATGCCTATTGGAAAGATATTGAGATTCCTGGATATGTCATTAGTGTCACTTAATATTTCATTCATATATTTCCTCTTTTTTTCCCCGTTTGTCCTGTGTTTTGGGGAAAACTTTAACTTCACTCTTCCAGTGAACAACTTTAATTTTCACCCTGTGTCTGTTCTGTTATTCAATCTATTTATTTGTGCAGTTTAAAAATTGGCATTATATGCTTAAACTACCACATTTTATAGCACCCTGTTTTGTTTATTTTAGTGAGTGTAATATTTTTCATTCCTTCCCTAAATATTAATCATATTTAGTGTAGAACTTTAACTTGATTCTCTATATTAACTATCCTAGATAACATAAAAACTTGACTAATTCTCAATGATTAATTTTCTTGACTTCAGTGTTCTCAAACTGTTGATTTTCCTCAAATAATTGTTCGCCATCTTTTTTAAAAGGTCCAGTTTGACCAGATTTGGAAATTAAGAGTCTGATTTCTAAGTCCAAGTCAGAATCTCTGTCAGCATGACGATATCTCAGTGCTGAATCTGATTACAGGCACTTTGCCTCCAGGGCATGTAAAAGTACTAGAGTGACAATGAAAGACACATCAAGTCTGAGAACAGGACCAAACACTGACACTGGGCACTGCCCAACATCTCTATGGTCACAGCCATCTCTATATCTGTGGGAACTCCCCTGGCAGGAGTTCAACCTGGGGCTTTCCTCTAGTCTGGTGCTTCATGCTGAATTCTGCTACTCCACAATGGGGGAAATGCTCAGTGGTTTTGTTGTCCTGTGATTAATTTCCTAGCAGAGGACCCTCAATTCTCTGAGCATTGAGTTCCTACTTTGGGGCAGAGTTTCTCACCTGCTGTAGTATTGACATTTTGGGGCAGGTAATTCTTTGTTGTGAAGGGTTGTTCTGAAAATTTTAGGATGCTCCACAGACTCCCTGAGCTCCACTGTCTATGTAAAACTAACACCCATCACCCCCACTTCCATGCGTAGTTGTTTTAACTGAAAATGTCTCCAGGCATTGTCAAAGGCCCTTCAGGAAGCAAAACAGCCCCTGTTGAAAACCACTGCTTTAGGGATTATGCAGGGGTGGGTGTTGGGGAGAAGACTGCTCATGAAAAACATGCTTTGTGGCAAGTTGTGCTGTCACTCTGGGGTGCTTGGTGCTTCTCTTCTAATTTTGTGTTGTCATTTTGTTTTTAGGAAATTCTGACATGTCTTGCTATTGAGAAACACTGTCCCAGAGTTTTCCAGTTATATACTTTTAATTAACTTTACATCATCATTTTATTCTGTTGACCACATATGCCTTGCAGAATTATCTTTTCCCTTCAATTCTAAAGCACATTTAGAATTTTTCTTCCTCATTTTTCTTCTATGTCATTTCTTCTTTGCTTCTGCAGTGTTTCCTCTTTTTCAAAACTCCAGAGCCTCCTCTCCATCACCAGTTTGCTCTCTATACTTCTGCTCTGCTGTCATAGCACCCTGTGTCTATACACTTAGATTGCAGGTTCTAGATGTACCATGTATGGCCTTCATCAAGTCTTAAAACTATCTAAGCCTCATTTTTCCATCAATAAGGTGTGGGTTAGTAATAGACACCTCATCATGGTAATTTTTTTTAAATGGTGCATACAATTCACTCAACACAGATTCTGATACATATTAAGTACTCCATAAATGTTGAATTGTGTTTGCATAGTATGTATCATTTTCCATTGAAATTAAAGATTTTCTTGTGTCCCCACTAGATTCTCAGTTCACTAAGGGTCATGATTTCAGTTTTTTTAGGTATGATATTTCAAATTGCTAACATGTTGTCTGGTCCATAAGAGACATTGAATCGTAGATATGTATGTATAATGAACAGAGTTACTTAAACCTAAAATAAAAAAAGTTAGGATAATTAAGAATGAAGAATTATTTCGTGTGTCATTAATATGTAACTTTCCCAGAACTGTCCTTGAAAAGTCAATTAATGTGTAAAATATGCCAAAATGAATGAATAAATGTTTCTTTCCTTGGATTATCATATTTATCACATTTGGCAAAAAAGGACTAATATTTTAATTATCTAACAGAGAAATATTTAAACATTTATCAAAAAATGATAACTTTTGAAATCTTCAAAACATGACTTTCAGAAGGCTCTTAAATGCAAAGCAATAATATAACAATGATAGTAATAATGTAACAATGCATTTTTATTCTATGCAACAATCATGAGTTGCAAGAGACTTCCCTAGAATATGGTACATTGAAACATGAGTCAGCCATATGCTCTATTCTAAGTAGTTCATGATTTAGAAAGAAAATCATTTATTGAAAATAATGACCTATAACACAGGGTGAATGAAATGGAAGAGAATATCCTTGGAATACAAAGAAAAGAGAGATTAATTTAACCATAGAGAATTGGAGATCTCAGGTAAACTTGATAGCATCAATTTAGCTCAAGTTTGACAAGTGGTAAAATATTTTCTAGGAATAAAAAGTACATCTGTTATAGGAAATAACTTGAGTAAAGTACTGAATTATGGAATTGTAGTTCATATCCCTAAAAGGTAGTTCAGTGTGAATGAGTGTAGAATTTGTGAAATGAGACAGTGGAAAGAGAAGATCAAAGTATTAGATTATAATCAGTCCCTATGGGACAGTGAAGAAAAGAATGGAGGTGAGGAAGCAGAGGCTGATCCAGCAGGAACTGAAGGAGACCTCAGGCAGACCGTGTTCTGGAATGAGGGATCAATGGGGCAAGTTGAGAAAAACTCAGTAGTTTACATATTTGCATGCAGGCGCTGGAAGACTACTGGTAGTCTTTCAGCTGTAAATTAATATTAAGGGAGCAAAGAAAAAATCAACTCATTATTGGGAGTAATTCTGTAAAAATATCTTTCAGAGAATATTTTGACAGGTTTTCTAGTAGAGATAGGGAATAAAACATGGACAAAGATAGAAAGGATTATGGTTAGATGAAAAGGAACTTTGCAAAACATCAGAAACTTTTAATCATTACAACTTGTTACAGTAGAATCTTACGAAAAAATGATATACTTTAAAAGTCTATCAAAAATGTTTTCCTAATGTTTCATAATGTATGTATGTTTATCAGCAATTCCTAGCAATCTGTATTGGCAAAGTATAAATATGAAGATATCACAATCATCTTAAAAGGCTTGGAATAGGGCTTCCCTGGTGGCGCGGTGGTTGGAAGTCCGCCTGCCGATGCAGGGGACACAGGTTCGTGCCCCAGTCCGGGAAGATCCCACATGCCACGGAGCGGCTGGGCCCATGAGCCATGGCCGCTGAGCCTGCGCGTCCGGAGCCTGTGCTCTGCAACAGGAGAGGCCACAACAGTGAGAGGCCCGCGTACCGCAAAAAAAAAAAAAAAAAAAAAAAAAGGCTTGGAATAACTTTCACTGTTTGTTGTTATATTTGGCACTACATCATTAAATTTATATTAACATTCGTGGTGCCAAAGCTTTTTTGCAGGCAGATGAGATAGCATTATATATTTAATGATATCTTGACAGTATATTGATGATTGCATAGCAACATTTATATGGGGAGACAAGCATTTTTAACCTGCTGTCAGATTAAACCAGTTGAAGAAAAAATGTGCTTGAGTATTCCACTGTTACTTTGTTATGTCTTTGACATCGAGCTTCTGAACAACAGAATTCAGTGACTTATAGCCTGCTCTATTTTAGATGTTTGTAAAGAAATATATGATTCAATTAAGTTTCCCAAAGCTTATTTTTGTAGGCAAAATACATTATCAATTGCTAGATGTCTGTCAACACAAGTATGAAGTCATAGTTATGGTTCACTCTCATTTGCACATGCCAGCTCTTTTTTTTTTTTAAGGGATTTTATTTTATAGAGCAGTTATAGGTTCACAAGAAAATTGAGATGAAGGTACCAAGATTTCCATGTACCCTGTACTTCCACACATTCATGGCCTCTCCCATTATCCACATCCCCCCACTAGAGTGGTTCATTTGGTACAAGTAATGAACCAACACTGATACATCATTATCACACAGTGTCCATAGTTTACATTAGGGCTCAATCTTGATCAAACATTCCATAGGTTTGGCAATGTACAATGACATGTATATACCATTCTAGTATCTTACATAGTAATTTCACTGCCCTAAAAAGGCCCTGTGCTCTGTCTCTTCATCTCTCCCTCCCCTGTACTAACTCACTTCAAATGGTGTAAAAAATAACATGATAATCTTTCACACAGCCATGGTACCAAAATAAGAAAGGTAAAATGGACTAGGAACCAAGATGGCGGAGTAGAAGGTTGTGCTCTCACTCCCTTTTGGGAGAACACCAGAATCACAACTAGCTGCTGGACAATCATCGACAGGAAGACACTGGAACTCACCAAAAGAGATACCCCACATCCAAAGACAAAGGAGAAGCCACAATGAGACAGTAGGAAGGGCGCAATCAAAGTAAAACCAAATCCCATAACTGCTGGGTAGGTGACTCACAGGCTAGAGAACACTTATACACAGAAGTCCACCTACTAGAGTGAAGGTTCTGAGCCCCACGTCAGGCTTCCCAACCTGGGGTTCCGGGAAGGGGAGGAGGAATTCCTAGATAATCAGACTTTGAAGCCTAGTGAGATTTGATTGCAGGACTTCCACAGGACTCGGGGAAACAGAGACTCCACTCTTGGAGGACACACACAAAGTAGTGTGCATATCGGGACCCAGGGGAAGGAGCAGTGACCCCAGAGGAGAATGAACCAGACCTACCTGCTAGTGTTGGAGGGTCTCCTGCAGATGTGGGGGGTGGCTGTGGCTCACCATGGGGACAAGGACACTGGCAGCAGAAGTTCTGGGAAGTACTCCTTGGAGTGAGCCCTCCCAGAGTCTGTCATTAGCCCCATCAAAGAGCCCAGGCAGGCTCCAGTGTTGGGTTGCTTCAGGCCAAACAACCAACAGGGAGGGAACACAGCCCCACCCATCAGCAGTCAAGCGGATTAAAGTTTTACTGAGCTCTGCCCACCAGAGCAACAGTCAGCTCTACCCACCACCAGTCCCTCCCATCAGGAAACTTGCACAAGCCTCTTAGGTAGCCTCATCCACCAGAGGGCAGACAGCAGAAGCAAGAAGAACTACACTCCTGCAGCCTGTGGAACAAAAACCACATTCACAGAAAGATAGACAAGATGAAAAGACAGAGGGTTATGTACCAGATGAAGGAACAAGATAAAACCCCAGAAAAACAACTAAATGAAGTGGAGATAGGCAACCTTGCAGAAAAAGAATTCAGAATAATGATGGTGAAGATGATCCAGGACCTCGGAAAAAGAATGGAGGCAAAGATCGAGAAGATGCAAGAAATGTTTAACAAAGACCTAGAAGAATTAAAGAACAAAAAAACAGAGATGAACAATACAAAAACTGAAATGAAAACTACACTAGAAGGAATCAATACCAGAATAACTGAGGCAGAAGAACGGATAAGTGACCTGGAAGACAGAATGGTGGAATTCACTGCTGTGGAACAGAATAAAGAAAAAAGAATGAAAAGAAATGAAGACAGCCTAAGAGACCTCTGGGACAACATTAAACACAACAACATTCACATTATAGGGGTCCCAGAAGGAGGAGAGAGAAAGAAAGGACCAGAGAAAATATTTGAAGAGATTATAGTTGAAAACTTCCCTAACGTGGGAAAGGAAGTACCCACCCAAGTTCAGGAAGCACAGAGAGTCCCATACAGGATAACCCAAGGAGAAACACACTGAGACACATAGTAATCACACTGGCAAAAATTAAAGACAAAGAAAAATTATTGAAAGCAGCAAGGGAAAAATGACAAATAACATCAAGAGTAAGCTGGGACAAAGTGAGAGTCTGGCATGTATATCTATACACTACCAAATGTAAAATAGATAGCTAGTGGGAAGCAGCTGCATAGCACAGGGAGTTGAGCTCAGTGCTTTGTGACCACCTAGAGGGGTGGGAAAAGGAGGATAGGAGGGAGACCCCAGAGGGAGGAGATATGGGGATATATGTATATGTATAGCTGATTCACTTTGTTATAAAGCAGAAACTAACACACCATTGCAAAGCAATTATACTCTAATAAAGATTAAAAAAAAAAGTAAATATGTTTTCAAAAAAGCAACATATTTTTTCTGTAGTCTGTCTCCTCACCCTACTGAATTTTTCTATACCGCATTTAAAGTCATCCATCACTGTATATTTATTGATTTTATGTCTCCTCATTGGAACTAAGCCCTGTAAGCTAAGGAGTTATTTTTGTTTACTCTGATGGGACCACTGGACATGACATAGTAACCACCACATATTACAAAGTCAATAAAACTTTAGCCAATAAGTGAAAGAATTAATAATTGGCACAAAAATATAGTTTTTTTTTCTGTCACTTACAATTGAATTTATTAGAGGGCTCTCATAAGGGGGAGTACAATTTTATTCAATATCTGCAGCAGTTTACCTAATGGTAGAATAGTCAGGTTCTTAGAACTGTTTAGTTTAGGGTTTATAAGTTTTATTCAAGGTGTAATTTCAAAGCATAAAGAAAAGCCATCCTTTTGTGGTAAGGCATGGGAGAAGTTTATGCAAAACAATGTGATCTAAATTGCATCTGTATGCAATTCCAGCTTGGTTCTTGCATAATAAATAAATTAGAAGAATGGCTGATGATGCTCTTCATATACTGTCCATAAATTTCCCTCAAAGGGGCTTTTGATCAAAATTTGGCAATAAAAATCTGAGGTTACATTTTATGTAAGGGCTTGGGAACTTAAAATATAGTATTAAACCCACTCCAAGAAGAAAGTGAATTACAAATCACATAAATATATGATTTAAAATATTTTCCATAGCTTTGAAATTTTAAATTCAAACTTAAAAATGATTGCTATCTTTTTTTTTTTTCTCCAGACGTGCAGGCCCAGCGGCCATGGCTCATGGGCCCAGCCGCTCCAGGCATGTGGGATCTTCCCGGACCAGGGCACGAACCCGTGCCCCCTGCATTGGCAGGCGAACTCTAAACCACTGCACCACCAGGGAAGTCCTGCTATCTTTTTAATTGTCTCCTATGGTTGAGTGCATTCCCCATAGATCTTAGCTAACTTTTCAACAACAAAGACATCTTTGTAGGAAGGATTAAAATCAAAAATGATGTAGACAGGTGGAGGCACTGTATACCTTACTTTATTCCATGTTGGCACTGCTTCTGATTTTAAATCTAATCTTAAAAGCTCCTCAAAATTCTATCTAAGTATGAAGTCTCAATATAGCCTAGTAGAAGTATGCTTTTTAATTCAAAATTTGATTATTAGAAAAATAAATATAAAGTTAAAAGTCACAGATTTTATGAAAAATGGTATTTCTCTTTCCACCTTACATTTATTCCTGATTCTTTTTTAATATAATAAAGCCCTGAAGGTCAGTATCATATTTATTATGCTAGTTTTCTTATTGTGGGGAGTAAAGAAGAAAGCTGTCATTTTTTTTCCAAATGGCCCCATTTAGTCAAAGAAGATAAAGCTTTGGAATTTATTCTGACAGTTAAAATGATTATACTTTTAAATCTAGATTAGATAGGAAGTCCAAAGTTTTTCTTAAAGTAGGTGATTTCTTTTACAAGGCAATTAATGCTACAAATAACCTATCAGTATTTAATGGTGGATCCCAATGATCTAAAGAAACAGAGAAATGATGGTGATGTGTGCTGAAGATACCATGGATGATTGCTTTAAATTTTTAGTCAATACAGTCACAATACTAACTTGATATTTTGTTAGTGTGTTCCTTTTAAATAGTACTATTTTTGTAGTTAGCAGAAATATTGAAAATGATTGTATTGTCCACATTTTGTTATTTTTTAAACAGCAGTTTGTTATGATATTCAATGTAACATCAGTTTCATGAGATGCATCACAAATAAGGAAGAACTCTATAAAAGTGGTAATATGTACACTATATTCCTCATTTTGGAGAGTCACCTAGACAGTAGCACGTTAAATGTTATTGAAAGTTATGTAGCTATTCCAAATACCGAAAGCAGGCAACCTACTTTACATTTCATGAAAGTTGTTATCTCCATTGGAATGCAAACTGGGAAGTGGGAATAAAGAGAGTCTTCCTCTCACATACATTTTTTTTTTAAAGTACAGTTGGCCCTTGAACAACACAGGGTTAAGGACATGTTGATTCTCCACTCGCTGGAAAATCTGCATATAATTTTACACTGGCCCTCTGTATCCAGGATTCCACATCCACGAATTCAACCAACCTGGAACTAGGTGGTACTATAGTATGCATTTATTTTTTTACAAAACACGTGTAAGTGGACCTGTGCAGTTCAAACTTATGTTGTTCAAAAGTCAACTGCATATACACACACTTGTTATACTTGCTGAAGCCCTACTCTCTTAAAAATAAAAACTAAATAATATTGTTTTCTAACAGAGATGTGTATTTGAAATGTATAGCCAACAATAAGAACAGCTTCCTCTTAGAGAAAATTCAATGTGCATTAGGTATGGGGCAAAGTTCTTAAAATGTACATCACAGTTCAATCTCCTTGCAACTCTATCAGATGAAGGAACTGAGGGAAGGGACACTCAGCTACTCATTGGCAAAGACTGGATTGATCGACATCAAATTATTATTTCTAAACACTACAATATGTGATCTCTAAGATCTCAGATAAATCCATTAATTCATCATATGTTTACTGAGTGCTTGCTATATAACAGGTACTGTTCTAAGTGCTGATGATAGAGCAGACGCTATTTTAAAATCTAATAATAAAACTGTGAACAAAATAAAAAAACTCTAGTTTTTGTGGTGCTTAGTGGGGAGAAAAATACAATATGATGAATAAATACATTGTAGAGTATTTTAGAAGATGATAGACGCTCTGGAAATGAATAAAGCTGGATAAGGGAGATCAAGAATGAGAAGGGAAGGGTCAGGGTGGGAGGGATGTAATCTGGATCTTAGAAACTTATTATTCTAATTTACAGAATGAAAAGTTAGCAGTCAATGAATCATTCAGGTTACTCTTTCTTATATTATCACTTATTATGATAGTAATCTAATTTATGAAGCAAAGAAAGAGTAGAACAAGGCATAATCTTATTTATTTTCACTGGTAAAATATATAATATAAATTCACCATTTTTACCCTTTTTGAATGTACAGTTCAGTGTCATTAAGTACCTTCACATTATTGTGTAACCATCATCACTATACATTTCCAGAACATTTTGTATCAGACATTATTATCATCACAGAAATTCAGTGTCAATTAAACAACAATGTCCCATGTCCCCTCTCTTCAGTCTTTGGTAACTACTATTTTACTTTCTGTGTCTGTGAATTTGGCCTATTCTAAGTATCTCATGTAAGTGGAATCCTATGACATTTGTCCTTTTTTGTCTAGCTTATTTTGCTTAGTGTAATATAATCAAGGTATCATCTATGTGGTAGCATATCAGAATTTCATTCCTTTTTAAGACTAAAGATTTTTCATGGAGCTTTTCTCTTTTATTTTCTTCTAAGAGTTTTATAGTTTAACTCTGAAGTTTAGGAATTTGATCTATTTTTAATTAATTTTTGTATATAGTATAAAATAAGGTCCAAATTTATTCTTTGTAATAATATACCCAGTTTTCCTAGCAACATTTGATGGTGTTTTCCCTTTTTCATTATCTTGGCATCTTTATCAAAAATCATGTAATTATGTATGTGAGGATTTATTACTGGGTTCTCTATTCCATCCATTCCATTCATCTTCGATGTTGTCTTTATGCCAGTACTATCCTGTTTTGATTACTGTAGTTTTGTGAAAAGTTTTGAAACCAGGAAGTGTGATTGCTTTCACCAACTTTTTTCTTCCTTTTCAAGAATATTTTGACTATTCAACATCCCTTGAGATTCCATATAAATTTTAGGATGAGCTTTTATGTATCTGCAAAGAATGTCATTGGGACTTCAATAGGGATTGAATCTGTAAATTCCTTTGGGTAATACTGACATCTTAACCATATTAAGTCTTCCAGTTTATGGACATGGGAATGTCTTTCCATTTATTTATTATTTACATTTAATTACTTTCATCAATGTTTTGTAGTTTTCATCATACAGGTTGTTCACTTCCTTGATTAAATGTATTCCTAAGTAGTTTGCTCTTTTTGATGTTCTTGTAAGAGGAATTGTTTTCTTAATTTTCTTTTTGTAGTTTTCATTGTTTGTATAGAGATGCAACTGAATTTCGTGTGCTGATTTTGTATCCTGAAACTTCTTGAGTACATTTCTTAGGTCTAACTATTGTGTCTATGTGTGTTTGTGTGTGTAATCCTTAGGGTTTTTTATGTATAAAATCATATCATTTGAGAAAAGATAATTTTACTTCTTAATTTCCAATTTGGATGCCTTCCATTTATTTTTCTTGCCTAATTGCTCTTTTTGAAATTGCTGATTTTAATTGTCATGAAATGCTTGGAGAAATCATGACTCAACTGCTTTCCTTGTTTCGAAGGAGGCTCAGCCTGACAGCCTATCCTGCGAGTTTTGGACTTTGTCCCCATAACTGCATAAGCCAATTGCTTAAAATAAATCTCTCTATATAAACACATCTTATAGGTTCCGTTTCCCTGGAGAGCCCTGAATAATACAAGCTCCAAATTTAGACTGGAGGTAAAGTGGACAACATGACAACATAATCAGGGCAAATAGTAAATGCAGAGATAATTCTGGGAGGCATGGTGATGCTAATACAGAGAGCAAGAGGTGATAGTAGTAAACTCAGACTAAGGTGGGAAGGGACAGCAGGCTGTGTAATGTAGACTGTTACAGCAGGCTGGAGACTAATGGGTGTACTTGTGACAGTACTGTTCAATTAAAGAGTGCAGAGAAAAATCAATTTAATACATAAAGCAGGACTATCAAATAGAATAGTGGCTTGCAGATTTGATACAGCTAGAAACTGAATGAGTTTATTATATGCACAGCAGGTAAATTCTCCTGTGTAAGTAAAAAGGATATTAACAGGATAAACAAAATGATGAGAAGCAAAGAGTACATTCAGCAGATCCAGTACCTATATGATATAAATTCCAGAAAGAAAGCAGAGTGTAGATGGAAGAACGTAATTATGAAAGTAAAATTTAGAAAAACAAATTAATGATCTGAAAACTCCCACGAACCTACAAAATGAGAGTCTACCAATTACAAGACAATTAATGGAAAATAGTAAATCCTCTCCAGTACACCTTGCTCACCACAACTTACACAAACACAAGCAGTGTAAGAATTTGTTGAACATTTTATTTTTAATTTTAAGGATAAAGGAAAGATCCATAAGGCTAAAATATACACATGGTGACTTTATTTCATATTGAAGAAGTCACATTTGTATATAAAGTTGAAAATAATATATAATGACTCCAATATTCAAATGTTCCTAAAATAGTGGTTTTATAATTTCATCTTTTTCATTATCTAGTTGTATCTACATCTCTATTTATCTATCTAACTTTGTAGTTTGTTATTCAGTTTCACTTTATTTTTCTTTTCTATTAAATTCCTGAAAATTATTTTAGTAAATATATATATGTACATATATTCCATACCCAAGAATAATCAATGTAGGCAATATTCATGAATATTGTTTCCTTGAGCAAATAGGATTTATTTTCTTTTTATATTTTGCACTATTACTTATTATTATGATCACTATTTGCTTATTATTTCACATATTTTTTATTTTAAGCATTTATTCTTTGTACAAAAACAAGTCATTATTCTTTGGAGGAAAATGTCTTATTGGAGAAAACCAAAGTTTTACTCAAAAAAAAAAAAAAAAAAGACTTTATTAGTCCATAAAGAAGAGAGGGCTTCCCTGGTGGCGCAGTGGTTGAGAGTCCGCCTGCCGATGCAGGGGACACGGGTTCGTGCCCCGGTCTGGGAAGATCCCACATGCCGCAGAGCGGCTAGGCCCGTGAGCCATGGCTGCTGAGCCTGCGCGTCCGGAGCCTGTGCTCTGCAAGGGGAGAGGCCACAACAGTGAGAGGCCCGCCTACCGCAAAAAAAAAAAAAAAAAAGAAGAGACTAAGAATGAAACTTGAGAAGCTACTTTTTATTTTATTTTTTTTAATATTTATTTATTTTGGCTGCACCAGGTCTTATTTGTGGCACATGGGATCTTCATTGCAGCAGGCATGCCTGCGGGATCTAGTCCCTGACCAGGGATCGAACCTGTGCCCCCTGCATTGGGAGTATGGAATCTTACCCACTGGACCACCAGGGAAGTCCCTGAGAAGCTACTTTTTAAGTAACAAAGTAATCATAACAAAAATATAAATGATAATGCTATACATAAATATCCTAATAAATTATTTAGAGTATAGTAAAACAGCAAAAATAAAACAAATCTTACAACTGTTTCTGAAAAGGCTAAAATTTCTCTAAGGCATCACAAACCTAAAATATAAAAATAACTGTAGGAATTTAAAAAAATCAATGTGATAATTTCTCCTCAAAAAAGTAAAAAAGTCAGTGATTTTAATGATTCAAGGGTAAAGTCTTCAATATTTTTAATGTATGAATTAATCTGGTAGTCAAATTTTAACAGTGCCAAATAATAAGAGAAGGAAGGAAAGCATTCTTTTCATTAAGGTAGCATAAATACCTCCAAAACTTGTCATATATTGCAGAGACAGGTAGAGAAATAGACAAAAAGAGAGTTACAGAGAAATGTCCTCAAAAATTCCCAAAAATATGAAAATAATAGTTCCCATATGATCTTTTTAAATAATTCAATAACAGATCCACAGACAAAATAGCATGATTATCTCAAGAGCTACTGTCAGGGACTGTCATACCTGTCCTTCTGTAAACCCACCTACTTACTGGTATTAGTAATGATTTCTTGTAGATGTTAATTGAAATTTAATTTTGTGGAATTTTCAGGTAAAAACGAACAAACAAAATGAATATGATAAACAAAAAAACCTTTTGTTTGTCATAAGCGAATAAAATGATTTTTCTATGTTGTTAACATTGTAAAGTTGGGATCAGTAAAAATAAAAAAGTCAAAACTAAGTCAGGTCTAAAGTAATCAGGCGAACCATATCAGCTAATGATATGACCCGGGGCACAGTCAGGGTGTGTTTCTTTTCACTCCTGCATAGTATTCCATTTCCAACTGAGGCCTCATCACAATGACCTTTACCGTCCATAGGTCTACCAGCAATCTATTCATGACCATTTAGGTACTCTCCAAGAAGCCTGAGACTTTCTCTAAGGCTCTCGTCCTCTCCTTCTCAGCCCTCATGAGAATCACCTTTTACAGTTTATTCATGGAACTGGAGCCTTTTCCTAGCATGTGCCTCAAAACTCTCTCAGTCTCTGCCCATTACCCAGTTCCAAAGCTGCTTCCACATTTTTAGATCTTTGTTACAGCACCTCCACTTTTCAGTACCAATTTTCTGTCTTAGTCTGTTTGGGCTGCTAAAATAAAACACCACAGACTGGGTAGATTATAAACAGAAATTTATTTCTCACAGTTCTGGAGGTTGGGAAGTCCAAAACCAAGGCTCCCAGCATGGTCACATTCTGGTGAGGGCAGGGCCTTCTTCATTGTTCATAACTGGCACCTTCTTGCTGTGTCCTCATATGGTGAAAAGAGGTTAGCACACTCTCTGGGTCTCATTTATAAGGGCACTAATCCCATTCATGAAGGCTCTACCCTCATGACTTTAGCACCTCCCAAATGCCTTACCGCTTAATACCATCACATTGGACATTAGGATTTCAACATGTGAATTTGGGGGTGCAGGACACAAACACTCAGATCATAGCACACTGTGAATGTATCACAAATCATCTATCCTTTGTATTGGTGATGGAGACATTGTTGTTTTCAAACTGGGACATCTGTGAATTATACAGTTATAAACATTACGGTTCATTTCTCTTATTTTGTATAAGAAATTGCTGGTTCCTCAAGTCTACATATGTAAAAATTAGTATATAATGTCAGAGAGTTCCCCAAAGTACTTATATCAATTTACACTCTTACTACCTTTGTATGAGAGTTATCTTCGCTTGTTTACTTTGGTATTTCCAAGCTTTAGGGGGAGATATTCTGGTGTATATGAAGTTGTATCTCATAATTAATTTGCAATTCCCTGATGAACAACGAGGTTGAGCACCATTATAACATCTTTTTTGACCATTTGAATATCCTCTTTTAGAAACCATTTGCTCCCGTCTTTTGTTCATTTTTTTTTCTGTTGATTTTTTCCTTTACTGATTTACAGGTGTTGTTCAGAGACGATGGGTTATATTTTGTGCACAAATTCTTTACAGTTATTTATATTTAAAATATCTTCTCCAAAATGTAGTTTGTATTTTTACACTCTAATGGTCTTTAAAAAGGAAAAGCAATAGCTTTACTGAGATATAATTTATATAACATCCAATTCACATTTTTAAACTGCACAATGTAATTTTTTTGTAGTATATTCACAGAGTCCTGAACCATTACAACAAGCTAATTTTAGCACATTTACATCTCAAGACAAGAGATGGCTATTTTGGCTATTATGACTATTGGCTATTGGCTATTTGGCTATTATTTTTGGCTATTATGAATAATTCTGTTATGAACATGTATGCACACATATTTTTGTGGGCATATATTTTTATTTCTCTTGGGTTAAACTTTTAACTTTAACTTTTTGAAGAACTGCCAAACTTTTTCAAAAGTAAGTGCACAAAGGCTGTCAGGATGGCCGAGTGGTCTAAGGCGCCAGACTTAAGCTACAAAATAACTAAGTGCATGATTTTGCATCCCCATTAACCATATATAAGGTTCTAATTTCTTCGTATTCTTACCAACACTGACAGTTTGACTGCTGCATTCCTAGTAGGTGAGAAGCTGTATTTAATTGTGATTTCAACAAGCATTGTGTTAATGACTAAATATGATGAACAAATTTATATATTCATATTAATACCTTTTTGGAGAAATGTCTATTCATATCATTTCCCATACTTAATTAAGGTATTTATCTTTTTATTATTGAGTTGTAAGAGTTCTTTATTGATACTGGATAATAGTTCCTTATCAGATAATATGATTTGCAAATATTTTCTTCCATTCTGTGAGTTGTCTTTCACCTTTTGATGGTATCATTTGCAACATAGAAGTCTTTAATTCTGGAAAAGTCTATTATATATATAGTTTTATTGCTTTTGCTTTTGGTGTTTTTTCCAAGAAGCCTTTGTCTAAGGTCAAAAATATTTACTCCTGCGTTTTGTTTCAAGATTTTTGTAGACTTAACCCTCACATTTAGATCTATGATCCATTTTGAGGGTTTTGTGTGTGTGTGTGTGTGTGCATAGGATATAAGTTAAAGGTCTAAATCCATTCTTTTGCATGTAGATATCCAGTTGTCCCAGAATCATTTGCAAAAAAAAAGGCTATTTTCCTCCATTGAAATGTCTTGACACCTTGTCAGAAATCAATTGACCATAAAAATAAGGATTTATTTCTGGACTTTCAGTTCTATTGTATTAATCTACAGGTCTGTTCTTATGCCATATGACCTTAAATACTGCAGCTGTGTAGTAGGCTTGAAATCAGAAGTGTGAGGCTCCAATTTTGTTTTTCTTTTTTTTCTCTTTTTCAAGATTGTTTTTACTATTCTGGGTTCCTTGCATTTCTGTATCAATTTTAGGGTCAGCTAGATAATTTCTGCAAAATTGGCAGATATTTTGAAAGGGATTTCATTGAATCTGTAGATAATTTGGGGTGTATTGCAATCTACTAACATTGTCTTCTGAACTGTAAACATAGAATGTCTTTCTATTTATTTAGGTTTCCTTTAATTTCTTCAACAATGTTTTCTAGTTTTCAGTGTAAAGTTTTAGACTTCTTTTGTTAAAGTTGTTCCAAATATTGTGTTTTTGATGCTATTAGAAATAGAATTGTTTTCTTAATTTATTTTTAGTTTTCACATATATTGAGTATATAAATAAAATTTTTCGTATATTCACTATGTATCTTACAAGATCCTATCCTTCCTTGAAACCCACAATTCTACATATCCAAATCTGGACATCATATCCAGAGCTTATACCTAATTTATTGCATGTATTATTAGTAGAATTTCTTTCTGTATGTTTTCAGTAAATTAGCTGCTTCTAATTTATCTCATATAATAGGACAGATGCATCTGCATATGCAAATTAATACTGAAAATAGAAGTGTGAATGAAGAAATAGAGGAAGGGAACCATAAATTAGATGACAACTTGAGAACAGGTTTTATATATCACAATACACGTAATACATACTAGCTTCCCTCTTTCATTCTTAGCATCAACTACTTTCTCTAATCAAATGGTTCTCTAGGGTAGATGACATAAAAATAATAAATTGATTTTTAATTTATCTAAATCATTACAAATAAATCAAGGAGACTGAAAAAATACTTAACCCATATTTTAGTCACTCCTCTCCCTTTCAGAGGTCATGTTCTGCTGATTTATTTTTGGAAAAAATCAGGGCTACCATGTTCTTCTCCGATTTTCCCAGTGGAAATGACTCTCTCCAGACTCTATCTTCTCCACTGAGGGCTGCTCATTACATCAGTGATGATACTGTCTTGAATTCTGGAACAAAATCCCCTTGATATGATGTCATAACTCCTTTCACTATAGAGCAGCAGATAACTGAATATGTGGGTGCCCATAGAGTTCCCTGTTGCAGTATTGCTCAGACTCTTTAGTCCCACAAAATTAGTGCACAAGAATGTTTCAGTGTATAATATTTTACTAAAGTTTTAAATGATTATGTACATACTTTTGGGAAAAATTGTAGTAGTTGTATTTTTAAAATACACTATGCCAAATTATCCACTCAATCCAAGGAAAAAGTACCTAAGAAGTTAAATCTTTTATAGGAATCAACGTTTCCTAATTGAGCTCTCTTAACCTAAGTCATATATTCTTTCTGGGTGATTATCTTCTTTTAAACTCTACAGCTAGTAATCATGACATTTAACCCTTAGATAAAAATTGAGCTCATCTCAGGATTATCCCCCTATCTTTGAGTCTCAGTTACTCAGTATAGATTAAAGTCTAAAGAAGTTCAACTTAAACAATGCTTGATAGCTTTTGGTGCTCTGACAATAAGGGAGAATCATCTTATTTTTCCCTTCAATGTCTGCACTCTTTGGTACAGAGCAGAGAGGAAAAGGTCCCGAGCATGTCTATGCACAGTCCCTCCCTAGCCAGGAGTTTTTGGGAAATGAATGACCTTGATCGGACAGCCATCCCTTGACACACAGTAATAGTATTTACAAAGTGGAAGGCCATGTGTATAAAGTGTTTTTATAAGGTTATACAAGTATCTGTTTAGATATTTTATGGAAAACAAACCTGAAACTTATAGATATATGGAGTATGTAGAATAAGGGTGGTCACATAGGCTGTGTAATTAATGGAGAATAAAATGAGGATATTGCAAGACCAAAGTATCTCCCCTCTATATCAGTGTATCTGCATACATAATTTTTAAAATTGTCTGTTTTTTCCCAAAGTAAAAAAAAAAAAAAAAAAAGCAGAGAAAAAAGACAGCTTTTTAAGGGAGCTTCAGCATATGATTTTGGGGTTTCTCCAGGAAAATATGTTATATCTGTTCATAGTACATGCCTGCAACTTTAGAATTACTGGTAAACCTTTATGTAGGGTAAGATCTACAATTTTCCTGAGTTAACTTTAACAATTCAACTCTGTCAACACACAGAGATGCATTTCCTACTGTTCATGTTTCCTTGAGTTAGTGTTAAGTCAGCTGTAAACTCATATATACCCACATCTTAGGATAAGCATGGTTTCAATGATACTCTAAATCCAGTAAGGCAAAGAGAAAGAATAGAGTCTTTTTTAGAGATACATGAGTTAATGCACATACACAATTATCCACTTACATGGGAAATCCTAGCACTTGGTGACGATAGATATTAGCAGTAGTAGTGGTGGTAGAAGCAGTAAATACGGTTTTTTTTATATTAATAAAGACAGATTCTAAATTTCAAATCTCAGCCTCGAGACAGACCTGGGGACCATCATTAGTCTACTGTAACCTGTGGTGCCTCAGATGTTAGCTGCTGGTGAACTCAATTAACACCTCTTCTTTTGCACTTACATCATAGCCATGGAACGATTTTAACATAATAGGTATTCTAGTTTAATGCTATTTAATTAGCATATACACTAGCATTTGATTAAACAGGAAAAGTCAATCTGAACAAATACACTAATCAGTGCATTTTAATAGTTGAAAACACAGAATTATTAGCCAGAGAAAAAGAGAATCACCTCCTATATATATTCAAGATAAGACAATTTTCAGGATTGGGGGGTGTATCAGGCACTGCATGGCATAATAAATAACAGTTAACGTCCATAAAAATTCTGAACATACGATCAAGCACTAATATCTTGCCCACATTTATTTTTGCCGATTTGATTACTTTCCTTTGTGCAGTGTAAAACTCTATAAACATTTCAATTGACTTGGTGACATTTGCAGGAATAACAAAATTAATTCAAATAGCCTGAGAGTTCAGGGGGGAATAAACCAGATATCCATTTGTGTCTAGGATCCTGAACTCCTTTTTTTTTTTTTTTTTTTTTTTTTTTTTTGCGGTACGAGGGCCTCTCACTGTTGTGGCCTCTCCCGTGGCGGAGCACAGGCTCCAGACGCACAGGGTCAGCGGCCATGGCTCACAAGCCCAGCCACTCCGCAGCATGTGGGATCTTCCCAGACCGGGGCACAAACCCGTGTCCCCTGCATCGGCAGGCGGATTCCCAACCACTACGCCACCAGGGAAGCCCCTGAACTCCTTTTAATAGATAACAATAGAGTTTTTTATAGTTAGTAATATGACAAGACAAACATCTTTCACACAAGCCATTCTTTTGTTAGGTATGTCATTATACCTACTGCACGTATAGTTTTAAAAGATACATTTGTACTTCCGGGGAAGATGGCGGAAGAGTAAGACGCGGAGATCACCTTCCTCCCCACAGATACAACAGAAATACAGCTACACATGGAACAACTCCTACAGAACACCTACTGAACGCTGGCAGAAGACCTCAGACCTCCCAAAAGGCAAGAAACTCCCCACGTACCTGGGTAGGGCAAAGTGGAGAGATTCCCACACAGAGGATCAGTGCCAACCGGCAATCACCAGCCCGAGAGGCTTGTCTGCTCGCCCGCCGGGGTGGGCGGCGCTGGGAGCTGAGGCTCGGGCTTCAGTCGGAGTGCAGGGAGAGGACTGGGGCTGGCGGCGTGAGCACAGCCTGAAGGGGCAAAAGCACCACAGCTAGCCGGGAGGGAGTCCGGGAAAAAGTCTGGACCTGCCGAAGAGGCAAGAGACTATTTCTTCCCTCTTTGTTTCCTAGTGCGCAAGGAGACAGGATTAAGAGTGCCGCTTAAAGGAGCTCTAGAGAGGGGCGCGAGATGCAGCTGAAAGCGTGGACCCCAGAGACGGGCGTGGGATGCTGGGGCTGCTGCCGCCGCCACGAGGCCTGTGTGCAAGCACAAGTCACTGTCCATGCCCCCCTTCCGGGGAGACTGTGCAGCCCATCACTGCCGGGGTCCCGGGATCCAGGGACAGCTTCCCTGGGAGAACGCACGGCTCGACTCGGGTTGATGCAACGTCACGCTGGCCTCTGCCGCCGCAGGCTCGCCCCGCCCTCCATGCCCCTCCCTTCCCCCTCCAGCCTGAGTGAGCCAGAGTCCCTGAAGCGGCTGCTCCTTTAACCCTGTCCTGTCTGAGTGGAGAACAGACGCCCTCCGGCGACCTACATGGAGAGGCAGGACCAGATCCAAAGCTGAGACCCGGGAGCTGTGAGAACAAAGAAGGGAAAGGGAAATGTCTCCCAGCAGCCTCAGAAGAGGCAGATTAAAGCTCCACAACCAACTTGATGTATCCTGCATCTGTGGAATACATGAATAGACAATGAATCATCCGAAATTGAGGAGCCAGGAGGCAGTGCTGTGCCTCTGAGGTGGGAGAGCCAACTTCAGGACACTTGTCCACAAGAGACCCCCCAGCACCACATAATATCAAGGGGTGAAAATCTCCCAGAGATCTCCATCTCAACACCAGCACCCAGCTTCACTCAACGACCAGCAAGCTACAGTGCTGGACACCCTATGCCAAACAACTAGCAAGACAGGAACACAACGCCACCCATTAGCAGAGAGGCTGCCTAAAATCATAAAAAGTCCACAGACACCCCAAAACACACCAACAGATGTGGACCTGACCACCAGAAAGACAATATCCAGCCTCAGCCACCAGAGCACAGGCACTAGTCCCCTACACCAGGAAGCCTACACAACCCACTGAACCAACCTTAGCCACTGGGGACAGACACCAAAAACAACGGGAACTACGAACCAGCAGCCTGCAAAAAGGAGACCCCAAACACAGTAAGATAAGCAAAATGAGAAGACAGAAAAGCACACAGCAGATGGAAGAGCAAGATAAAAACCCACCAGACCTAAAAAATGAAGAGGAAATAGGCAGTCTACCTGAAAAAGAATTCAGAATAATCATAGTAAAGATGATACAAAATTTTGGAAATAGAATAGACAAAATGCAAGAAACATTTAACAAGGACCTAGAAGAACTAAAGAGGAAACAAGCAACGATGAACAACACAATAAATGAAATTAAAAATACTCTAGAAGGGATCAATAGCAGAATAACTGAGGCAGAAGAACAGATAAGTTACCTGGAAGATTATATAGTGGAAATAACTACTGCAAAGCAGAAGAAAGAAAAAAGAATGAAAAGAACTGAGGACAGTCTCAGAGACCTCTGGGACAACATTAAATGCACCAACATTCGAATTATAGGGGTTCCAGAAGAAGAAGAGAAAAAGAAAGGGATTGAGAAAATATTTGAAGAGATTATAGTTGAAAACTTCCCTTATATGTGAAAGGAAATAGTCAAGTCCAGGAGGCACAGAGAGTCCCATACCGGATAAATCCAAGGAGAAATACGCCAAGACACATATTAATCAAACTGTCAAAAATTAAATACAAAGAAAACATATTAAAAGCAGCAAGGGAAAAACAACAAATAACACACAGGGGAATCCCCATAAGGGTAACAGCTGATCATTCAGCAGAAACTCTGCAAGACAGAAGGGACTGGCAGGACATATTTAAAGTGATGAAGGAAAAAAACCTCCAACCAAGATTACTCTATCCAGCAAGGATCTCATTCAGATTTGATGGAGAAATTAAAACGTTTACAGACAAGCAAAAGCTGAGAGAGTTCAGCACCACCAAACCAGCGTTACAACAAATGCTAAAGGAACTTCTCTAGGCAAGAAATACAACAGAAGGAAAATACCTACAATAACGAACCCAAAACAACTAAGAAAATGGGAATAGGAACATACATATCAATAATTACCTTAAATATAAATGGACTAAATGCTCCAATCAAAAGACACAGATAGGCTGAATGGATACAAAAACAAGACCCATATATATGCTGTCTACAAGAGACCCACATCAGACCTAGAGACAAATACAGACTGAAAGTAAGGAAATGGAAAAATATATTCCATGCAAATGGAAACCAAGAGAAAGCTGGAGTAGCAATTCTCATATCAGACAAAATAGACTTTAAAATAAAGACTACTAGAAGAGACAAAGAAGGACACTACATAATGATCAAGGGATCTATCCAAGAAGAAGATATAACAATTGTAAATATTTATGCACCCAACATAGGAGCTCCTCAATAGATAAGGCAAATACTAACAGCCATAAAAGGGGAAATCGAGAGTAACACATTCATAGTAGGGGGCTTTAACACCCCACTTTCACCAATGGACAGATCATCCAAATGAAAATAAATAAGGAAACACAAGCTTTAAATGATACATTAAACAAGATGAACTTAATTGATATTTATAGGACATTGCATCCAAAAACAACAGAATACACATTTTTCTCAAGTGCTCATGGAACATTCTCCAGGATAGATCATATCTTGGGTCACAAATCAAGCCTTGGTAAATTTAAGAAAATTGAAATTGTATCAAGTATCTTTTCCAACCACAATGCTATGAGACTAGATATCAATTACAGGAAAAGAGCTGTAAAAAATACAAACACATGGAGGCTAAACAATACACTATTTAATAACGAAGTGACCACTGTAGAAATCAAAGAGGAAATTAAAAAATACCTAGAAACAAATGACAATGGAGACACGATGACCCAAAACCTATGGGATGCAGCAAAAGCAGTTCTAAGAGGGAAGTTTATAGCAATACAATCCCACCTTAAGAAACAGGAAACATCTCGAATAAACAACCTAACCTTGCACCTAAAGCAATTAGAGAAAGAAGAACAAAAACATCTCAAAGTTAGCAGAAGGAAAGAAATCATAAAAATCAGATCAGAAATAAATGAAAAAGAAATGAAGGAAACAATAGCAAAGATCAATAAAACTAAAAGCCGGTTCTTGGAGAAGATAAACAAAATTGATAAACCATTAGCCAGACTTATCAAGAAAAAAAGGGAGAAGACTCAAATTAATAGAATTAGAAATGAAAAAGAAGTAACAACTGACAGTGCAGAAATAGAAAAGATCATGAGAGATTACTACAAGCAACTCTATGCCAATAAAATGGACAACCTGGAAGAAATGGACAAATTCTTAGAAATGCACAACCTGCCAAGACTGAATCAGGAAGAAATAGAAAATATGAACAGACCAATCACAAGCACTGAAATTGAAACTGTGATAAAAAATCTTCCAACAAACAAAAGCCCAGGACCAGATGGCTTCACAGACGAATTCTATCAAGCATTTAGAGAAGAGTTAACACCTATCCTTCTCAAACTCTTCCAAAATATAGCAGAGGGAGGAGCACTCCCAAACTCATTCTACGAGGCCACCATCACCTTGATACCAAAACCAGACAAGGATGTCACAAAGAAAGAAAACTACAGGCCAATATCACTGATGAACATAGATGCAAAAATCCTCAACAAAATACTAGCAAACAGAATCCAAAAGCACATTAAAAGGATCGTACACCATGATCAAGTGGGGTTTATTCCAGGAATGCAAGGATTCTTCAATATACGCAAATCAATCAACGTGATACACCATATTAACAAATTGAAGGAGAAAAACCATATGATCATCACAATAGATGCAAAGAAAGCTTTTGACAAAATTCAACACCGTTTTATGATAAAAACCCTGCAGAAAGTAGGCATAGAGGGAACTTTCCTCAACATAATAAAGGCCATATATGGCAAACCCACAGCCAGAATCGTCCTCAATGGTGAAAAACGGAAACCATTTCCACTAAGATCAGGAACAAGACAAGGTTGCCCACTCTCACCACTCTTATTCAACACAGTATTGGAAGTTTTAGCCACAGCAATCAGAGAAGAAAAGGAAATAAAAGGAATCCAAATTGGAAAAGAAGAAGTAAAGCTGTCACTGTTTGCAGATGACATGATACTATACATAGAGAATCCTAAAGATGCTACCAGAAATCTACTAGAGCTAATCAATGAATTTGGTAAAGTTGCAGGATACAAAATTAATGCACAGAAATCTCTGGCATTCCTATATACTAATGATGAAAAATCTGAAAGTGAAATCAAGGAAACACTCCCATTTATCATTGCAACAAAAAGAATAAAATATCTAGGAATAAACCTACGTAAGGAGACAAAAGACCTGTATGCAGAAAATTATAAGACACTGATGAAAGAAATTAAAGATGATACAAATAGATGGAGAGATGTACCATGTTCTTGGATTGGAAGAATCAACATTGTGAAAATGACTCTACTACCCAAAGCAATCTACAGATTCAATGCAATCCCTATCAAACTACCACTGGCATTTTTCACAGAACTAGAACAAAAAATTTCCCAATTTGTATGGAAACACAAAAGACCCCAAATAGCCAAAGCAATCTTGAGAACGAAAAATGGAGCTGGAGGAATCTGGCTCCCTGACTTCAGACTATACTACAAAGCTACAGTAATCAAGACAGTATGGTACTGGCACAAAAACAGAAAGATAGATCAATGGAACAGGATAGAAAGCCAAGAGATATACCCACGGAGATATGGTCACCTTATCTTTGATAAAGGAGGCAGGAATGTACAGCGGAGAAAGGACAGTTTCTTCAATAAGTGGTTCTTGGAAAACTGGATAGGGACATGTAAAAGTATGAGATTAGATCACTCCCTAACACCATACACAAAAATAAGCTCAAAATGGATTAGAGACCTAAATGTGTGGCCAGACACTATCAAACTCTTAGAGGAAAACATAGGCAGAAATCACAGCAAGATCCTTTTTGACCCACCTCCTAGAGAAATGGAAATAAAGACAAAAATAAACACATGGGACCTAATGAAACTTAAAAGCTTTTGCACAGCAAAGGAAACCATAAACAAGACCAAAAGGCAACCCTCAGAATGGGAGAAAATATTTGCAAATGAAGCAACTGACAAAGGATTAATCTCCAAAATTTATAAGCAGCTCATGCAGCTCAATAACAAAAAAACAAACAACCCAATCCAAAAATGGGCAGAAGACCTAAATAGACATTTCTCCACAGAAGATATACAGACTGCCAACAAACACATGAAAGGATGCTCAACATCTTTACTCATTAGAGAAATGCAAATCAAAACTACAATGAGACATCATCTCACACCAGTCAGAATGGCCATCATCAAAAAATCTAGAAACAATAAATGCTGGAGAGGGTGTGGAAAAAAGGGGATACTCTTGCACTGTTGGTGGGAATGTGAATTGGTACAGCCACTATGGAGAACGGTATGCAGGTTCCTTAAAAAACTACAAATAGAACTGCCATATGACCCAGCAATCCCACTACTGGGCATATACCCTGAGAAAACCATAATTCAAAAAGAGACATGTACGAAAATATTCATAGCAGCCCTATTTACAATAGCCCGGAGTTGGAAACAACCTAAGTGTCCATCATCAGATGAATGGGTAAAGAAGATGTGGCACATATATACAATGGAATATTACTCAGCCATAAAAAGAAACGAAATTGAGCTATTTGTAATGAGGTGGATGGACCTAGAGCCTGTCATACAGAGTGAAGTAAGTCAGAAAGAGAAAGACAAATACTGTATGCTGACACATATATATGGAATTTAAGAAAAAAAAATGTCATGAAGAACATAGGGGTAAGACAGGAATAAAGACACAGACCTACTAGAGAATGGACTTGAGGATATGGGGAGGGGGAAGGGTAAGCTGTGACAAAGTGAAAGAGCGGCATGGACATATATACACTACCAAACGTAAGGTAGATAGCTAGCAGGAAGCAGCCGCATAGCACAGGGAGATCAGCTCGGTGCTTTGTGACCGCCTGGAGGGGTGGGATAGGGAGGGTGGGAGGGAGACACAAAAGGGAGGGGATATGGGAACATATGTATATGTATAACTGATTCATTTTGTTATAAAGCAGAAACTCACACACCATTGTTAAGCAATTATACTCCAATAAAGATGTAAAAAAAATACATTTGTAGAATTAGACATATTTCAAAGATACTACAAAAAGTACTTAGAATTATGTTGGTAGATATAAAAACCTAACCCCAGTTTTGATGTATTACCATCAGATCCTTGTAAAAATTTATACACCATCTAAGAGGTAAGTAAATAGAATTTCAGATATTTTCACAACTGATTTTGTTTTATTAACATAATAGAAATTTCAGATTTTTTCCTCTTAATGGAAAATCCAAATATTTACTCACTATGAATTTTGGATATTTTTTCACTTAACATTGCAATAATTTATATTTATTACTTTTTTTTTCCCAGTGAGTCATCATTAATCCAGCCACTGATTGGAAGAATACTTGTAAAAAAGTTCATTTTCCATATAAATGAAACAGAATACTTTAAAATGTATAATGGACATTTCTTGTGAAAATATCTGCTAAAATAAATCACATTTTCACCCTTAATAACCCCCAAAGTTAAAGATAGATACAAATTAGAAATTTCAACTATTTTCATTCCACTTCAACAATTCTATAATGCATAAAATAAAATATTAAGTACCTTAACTTCCCATAAGAATATACGTTGCAAGACATCCATTCTGGAATCAGAGCTCAAAAATTACATTCCCGGAGACAGGTTATAATACCATTATGTTTGTTAGACAGTTTGTATTTTAGCACTTTTCAACTTTCCTATTTCTTTTGTATTAGCTTTCTTCTTGTAAGCTTCTTTAATTATAATATCTGTAGATAACTTGTTAAACTCAATTATCCCATTATTGAAATTTAACTGATTGTACACAACTCACATAATTTAACAACACTATGACTATTAGTCACTGTAAATAATTTTGTTTTAGGCAGGGTATCATTCATGTAAGTAATCTAGCCCGGAACTTGACATACAGATGATGATAAAAAAAGTTCAATTTCTTTTTTCAATTTATGATCAAACAAGTTATACATGCTGGTAGTCTATATAGTAGGCCCTGACAATATTTTCTCAATCTCTGCCCACATAACACTGATTAATAAGATGATCAGGGAAAAAGTTACTCTGTCATAATTGGTATTAATATGAAAATTATTGTGATTTTTAGTAAATAATATGTGAATCAATTAAAAGAATTTTTAATAAAATTTTATAAAAATATATTAGTGAAATTTGGAAAGTAGGCCTTTTAGAAATATAAAAAATAAAACTAACCTGTCTAGGTCTACTTATCCATTTATGTATATACCTACCTAGCTAACTAAGTAAAATCTGTTTAGAATGAGTGTTAGTAAGAGCTAACAGTGCTTGTTACATGCCAAGTACTCCTCAAATAGAGCTTTACATTCAATATTTACTTTAGCCCAATAAGGTAATTATTATTAGGATCCTTATTTTCTATACAAGGAAATTGAAGCAGAGAGAGGGTAAAAGACTTCTAAAGAATCACATAGGTAAAGAAAAAAATCACACATGTAAATGGAAATTCAGGTAATTAATATTAAGGTCCTAATTTGGGGTAAGGAAATAAAAGCAAAGTGAGGGTAAATAAATTTCCCCAAATCACATATGTAATAGCCAGGGCTACTCCTCTTCGAGTCTAGAGTTGTAACAATCACACAGTACTGCTTCTGGATGAAATTTGACTTATGTATTCCTTATTTCAGTAATAGAATTATTCTGTGCAACACCACCTTTTACTGATGACTTATTACTCATGATAACACCTTCTAAATTTTGTTCCCCAGAGTTCATCTGTCCCAAGTCCCATTTTCTTAAATTTCTTTTGATCCATCATAATGGATTGGAGAAAGTGCAGATCAAGTAAACTGAACTTTGGTAGAAAATTAATCTTCCACTTATAATGCAAAGCTCTCAATCAAATCCTGTAGTGCCTAATGTAGGTTATTTCAAGCAGTATGGCAGGCTTGAGTCAGGTGATCTAAAGCCTCTTTAAAACATGCCATGTAAGTCTCTAAAGAATATCTAACAATAAAAAATCTTGTTAACAGGTTATGAAAGTTATATATTCACACATTCTGGGGAGGACACAAGTGATTGGCTATGTTTATTTGTTGACATCTGAAGAAAAATAAATTGTGCTTAATGCTATTCTAGCATTAATTCTGGAAACCTCAGTAGGAACAATGGAGACTGTTTTCTCTAAACAGACAAAGTAAATTTCACCATAGAAATGTGCTTGTCTGGGAATATTGCATAACATGTATGGTCATTTCTGTAATAAATGAAACAAATAGAAATGCATAGAATCCAGCACATAATAAACATTCAATATATGTTAGCTACAATGACAATGACGATGTACACATAAAATTTGAATCTGTTTTGCAAGTGTCTAAATGGTTCTAAGTAATACACTAAATCCATAGAGAAATTTTGGAAAAGAGCATGATGTTTGTGCTGGGTTATGGCTGTTTTCTTCTGGGTTGAAAGTCATATTTTGTCTTGCCATACAACCTTTGCAACAGGTGCGTCCTGATAGATGAGTTTCATATAGAATAAATATAATGATCCCTCTTTATTCTTATATATTTTCTATCTGCAGTAAGTTGCAAAAATGCATTTATATGAAGGGCTTTTAACCAGAAACAGTATCATAAGTCCTTCCTCCTCTATGTATATAGAATATTTAAATGCATTAAGCTTAACTTTCAACCATGATATCTTTATTATCTTAGAATCCATGTCAAAATTGTAAGAGAAACTTGGAAGGATTCTGATGTTTCTTGAGTGCTGTGCCAGATGACTTTTATATGTTGACATGTTCTATCATAACAACAGTTTTACATTATGATTACTCCTATTTTTGATGTTTAAAAAATGGACTTCATGATTAACTAACCATTGATTTCTAACATTTATAATTGCTTATTGAAAATTAGCTTTCACTCTCAGGCTTTAAAAACTATGAGGAAGACCATAAGGTCTGTTTGTATATTTTCCCAGGAACTTTCATAGTGTTTTCCACGTGTAGGAAGTCTAAAAGTATTTATATATTGAAAGAATGGATGAAAACCACATAGTTGAATGAAAATATAAACCCAAGTTTATGCTCATCCTGATTATTACTGGAAGTCAAAACTTTATGTGCAAGAGATGAAATCAAACTGTTAAACATACAATGGAAGTGGATATTTTCCACTATTCTGATCAGTGAAATGATAAGCTAATACTGCTCATCCCATCAATTCCCCACTCCCTTACAAAATTATAGCTGCCTGCTTAAAACTTAATACCACTATCTCCAAAGTCTACATGCCCTCATTCTCTTTTTCTTGGTGTTGTAAGTTAGATTTCCAGTAAACAAATTCTGGTATTCTGAGATTTTTATTCTGAAGGTTAATTGGAATGTTCTCTAAGGAAAAAAGTCTGTGAAGGTTGAAGGAAGCAACCATAGGGGGAAGTTGAACTGTGGTACAGTTGCATCTAAAAGGAACTTTGGACAAGTTGGGATGGTCCTGCAGAGTGATCTCAACTGGGGAAAGGCTTTTGTGGGATTTTATAATCTACCAACTATTAGTCTGGGTTGGGTTGCTGGTCTGGGTTAGTCTGCTCTGGGTTGCCTCCAAAGAGGCGAGCATGACTTTGGAGAGGTGGCTCGCTCTCTTAGGCTTAGGATAACCCCGGAGAGGGACTTAACAGAGAATGAAGTCCACGTGTGTAACACAAGATACCCATGGATTTTTAGTGACCTATTAAATGACAAAAGTTGTTGACCACATCAGCAAGTTCAGTGGAAATCATGTAAACTCATAGGGCACAAGAGATGTCACTATTTCTGGGCAGTTCTTATAAGAAGTGCTGGATGCTATCAAAGAAAAATGCCTCATCATCTCACTGTGGGAAATCGAGTTTATGCAGCTGCCTGGGAGCAGGTTATGTATATGATAATCTTTCAAGATGGTGCTTGAAAGTCTCCAGAAATCATTTCTCAACTTAACTTGTAGAAGTTGTTAAAGGAAACATCCTCACTGGAGTGGAAGCTGAGTGGTCTGTTGGTGATGACTCCAGACTTAGCTCCAGAACACTGCCATTTGTGTTTTGTCTTTTCTACAAGGTCCCTGATTCCTATCTCTGGAAATAAGAATTCAAAATTTCTTTACTTGTGATCAGAACTGTGTCTGACCACAATCATAATGAAAGAAAGAAAAACCGATTTGGCTGGAAAGCTAGCAGTTCCCCTGGCAAATTCACTAGTGGCTTTTCTAATTTCATCATCTGCCTTTTTCTTTCCTTTAAGCCAGGCTCAAAGTAAATATTTTCTAGTCTCTGAGGGAAACCACACTCTCTTCAAAGGATAATTATCACAAATACTTTTCTATGGATCCCATCCTTGGTATTCCCATCATGAGGAGAGTATTGGGGAACCGAAATCAGACTCCTGTCTTTCATGCTTTGTGCCCTGTGACCTCTCTTATTCTGAATCAGCAACCCAGCTTTTTGAATGAGAGGGATAGTGTAAGAAGAACAAGGCTGAAGAGACGAAGGACAAACAAGTTAGTATTACAAAAGCATCGTCCTGCTATAAAACTCCATGAGTTCCCAAGGTTAGAGATGCACTCCAGTCAACCAGTGATTTTAACCAATAGTGTGGAAAGAGAAGAAAATGTCGGGAGAGAGGTTCCCACTAGTAATCCGCAAACTACTTGTCTGCAACCCAAGAACATCGAGTGTGTCACATTCTGACTCCTGCTTCTTTCTCTTTTACTATCTTTGACTTGACTATACTTACATAGATGGAATCCTCTTTAATATAACATCAAATTCATAATTCATAAAAAGAATTAACTTTGCATAGGTTGTGTCCTATGACTAGAAGAATATTAATTTAGACATCCTTATCACTCTGTTTGAGCTGGTTCCAGTGATTGAAAGTATTCGAATTAACTTTATTTTTTTTGAAATGACAAGATATTTATTCTTTCCCCATTTGTACATCAAATATTAATAAAATACATTTTCTAGAAACAGTACTTCTTCCCAATCTGATTTCTCTCTCTCTCTCTCTTTTTTTTTTTGTTGGAGTGTAATTGCTTTACAGTGTTGTGTTACTTTCTGCTGCACAGCGAAGTGAATCAGCCATATGCATACACACACACCCTCCCTCTTGGACCTCGCTCTCCCCCATCCCACCCAACTAGGCCATCACAGAGCACTGAGCTGAGCTCCCTGTGCTATACAGCAGGTTCCTACTAGCACTTGCTATCTATTTTACCCATGGTAGTGTATTTATGTCAAACTTAATCTCCCAATTCATCCCACCCTCCCCTTCCCCCCACCAGTGTCCACACATCCGTTCTCTACGTCTGCCTTCGTATTCCTGCCTTGCAAATAGGTTCATCTGTACCATCTTTCTAGATTCCACATATATGCAACATGTGGAATCGAGTTAACTTTAGATAATAGAAGAGATCTTGGGGATTTTTCAGCTAAGCATCTTCATTTTAAACATTGGACAAGTTGTTCAATAGTTTGCACAATATCACTTAGCTTATTTATTTCAGGTCAGGACTGGAACCTTGGTCTTCTGCCTCACTCTCAGATTCATTCTAGTATACCTCATTGCCTTTCCATTCTCTTCCTCTCTTCTTTTTCAACATAATTACCCTTGTCACCACTTTCTAACCATCTGACATTTTAATTAACTTTTCTAACATCAGAATCTAGAAGCTCATAAGCATGCCATTCTTTTTTTCTGTAATTCAGTCTGCTTTAAAGTGATATTTCCCAAAGTATGTTCAGCTCAACTCTAGCCTTGTAGAAATATTCTATATAACATACATTTCTGGGAAATTAGTTTGAGAAATGTTGTGCATTATGACTTCTCTGAGATGTATAATAGATAATAGTGAAATAAATGCTGTATGAAATAAATCTTTGGAATAGAAAATGGTTTAACTTTGCTTAAACAGCTTTTTTTCCCAAATTTCTATATGTAATCTCTTTCCCCTGTCTGCCTACACCACTCAACTGCTCTGTGTCCTATTTGGGAGACTTGCCTAAGAGTCATGTTCCATGACTACTAGGAAGTTTCTCAGATTGAAGGAATGATCAGTTAGGAAATAGTGTTTCATATATTGAGACTTCCAGGTAAAGCCTGTTGTCAGAATTGCAGATATCTGTTCAAGACATTGATCATTAATTCAATAAGAATGTTTATGTCCACTAACAACTACTAAATTAGAATATCTGGGTTTAGGCTCAGTAATAATTTTTTAAGCTCCACAGATAATAGTGATTAAGATGTCCAGAGGAATGAAACTTGGCAATAAATAATTTTCTCTATTTTAATTAGAAATACATTTTAACCAATAATTCATGTTTCTATATATCTAATTCACAATAATTTTAATGTGAATTATAATAATTCTTTTCAACATAAAATTTTAAATGGATAATCACATATTGACAAATCAGATATCTTTCTTTATAATAGGTAGAAAAAAAGATTTTATCCATGTATCTCAAATAGATAAAAATAGTACTATATTTTCATGTTTATTCAACACTGAATTCTTTTTTCTTTTACGCCATTTTAGCATATTATTTCTATAATGCAAGCACGATTTCCCTGATCCATATTTGCTATGTCTGAAGACTAAATTGCTCAGCAAGATCCTTTCACGATGTGATAAGTCAGTCCCTCCCTAACTTGCTCTTTTGTCTGTCCCATCCTTCATCAGTTTCAGCACTTCAGTAATAGGGAGTTTCTTTAAGTTTTTATAATGCAATGTTGTCCTTCTTTTTTAACCTAATTGACTACAGTTTTCACTTTTAATTGAATAAGTAATAACAATGAATTAAATCTACATATGTTTACATGATACACCAAAAATATGTATCAACACACATACTTAGAGATAAACCAATACAGCAAAAAATGAAATAAGTTGTACATAAATACAACTTTTTAAAATTTAATGTATTTAAATATGTATTGATTGATAAAAATGTTGAAAAGTTCATGTGATGTTTGAATAAATCAGGCTTTGGTGTTCAGTTTTTATGTTTTAAAACTGGGAATATTTTAATGTGATTTTATATTTTCCTCCAGGCATCTTCTGTTGGTTTATCTGCTAATGCTGAAAAGTGAATTTGAAATAAAAAATGTTGCCACAGCGAATGCTTAAGATTTCAACGACATATATCTTTATTTTCCACTAGAGCATCTATGATATAAATAATATCTGAGATAAAACCAGAAAAAAGATTAAATGAAACAATAAACATTGAGATTTTGTTGTTTGTATTTGGAAACTTTATTTTTATATACATCAAATAGAATTAATACTTTTCAGCTTTCAAATCCAATTAAGGCTGAGAAACCATGAAGCTAGTGATTACTTTCTTCCATGTGTTTCTAGATAAAAGTTGTTTTATGAAGCATATTTGCATATTTACTATATCTTTTAAGGAATGTGTTAAGGTGAACTTATTCTAAAACTTGTCTAGTGTCTGATACCTTGGATACTTTTTAAAGAGCAAAGAGGCTAATGAAAAAGATTTCATTCATTCCAGTGTTACTTCAGAGTGTATACAAGATCTAAGATTATGAAAATGGTTTACTAAGAATCTGTAGCTAGAGATGCTTTAAAATTAAAGGATGATCAGAGCAAAGCTTCAGGAACAAACGTGAGCAGCTTTTGTCCACCATGACTTTCAATTAAAGGAAAAAAACCTGTCACTGCTGACTCACAACCTTATCATCCAATCTTCTCTTCATTTATAATCACCTCAGGAGTGAAATCAAATGTCAGTTACAAAGTTAGGCAAAATTCAAAAGATACTTCTCATGCAAACAACATAGAAACTCTTACCAAGACCATTTTTATTATGATCCAAATGTTTCTGTTTCACTTCAAATTTAAAGTGGGTCTCAACTTCCCTTCACTTTCTTGATCAAAGTAATTTCTTCTCAGCTCTCCATTGAAACACTTCTTTACAACCTTTGGGAGGCAGCTCATTTTTATCTTCCCAAGGTCTTTGTCTGTTTCAGCCCTATTGGACTCACTGTCCTCTTAATTCCTATAACACAGTAGTTCATATTGCATATGAAATACATTCAGCTTTTAAAACTGTCCTTTTGTTTCATGTTTTTAGTCTTCTATCTCCAACTATTGAGGAGGAATTTTAATGAGAGCAATTGTATCTCTGATCCGTCTCCAATCCTAAAGCTACCTAATAGAACTAAATAAGTGGCCTATACCTAGCATGATGATTGGGAAAGTAATATGAAAAACATTTTTATTAGGAGCATCTGAAAAATAATTATTGGTTGCAATAAACCTATTGCCTTTTATATACTCTAAAATCCTAAGTGATTTTTTTCATTCTTTTTCTTCTTTTATAAATGACAATTTTTCTATTTACCTTTATCTTGCCAATGACATCCCTGCAACTTAGACTTATTTATTTATATCCATTTGTTGGATGAACAGCATTGAAAGCTAAAGAGTTTGCTGAAATCTTGATGTATATATTTCAAACTGGGTAAATATATAAGTAGAAAGTATTTCTATTATCCATGTTATGAAGCAAATATAAGTAAATGATACAAAAATAGCCTCTGGAATTAGTTATTTTTAACCACTCTTTTTGCCTTTTGCTCTTTCTCTCCCAATGACTTCATTTATTAAGATATTATGTCAATCAGGCTGGATTTGTTAAGAAGTAGATAATTAACTTTCCTTGTGTTAATATTGTTATCACTCTGAACCAATGTAAATTTAAATCAGTGAAAATGAAGTGGTTTTTGTTTCCCAGGAGTTTTATGAATAATAGTTTTAACCAGACATAATGAACCAGATGCTCCTGAGAAAGAGTGTTATTATTTTGGAAATAAGTGCTTGGGGAGGCATCTCTTAGGTCACTAGAGTACTATTTAGTGCAGTATAATAATAACACTAAATGAGTGTGCTCTCCTAAAGGGTGGATGTACTTTCTTAAACATTTCACTTTCCATGGTATTCGTGATATATGAAGGCTGAGTAGTTGTTTCCTACAGTGATTTGAAAGTTTTGAATAAATGTGTAACCCTATGTTTTATATTGGTCACAGCCTATTAATAAGATGCTATTGATTAAGAGGGCCTGGGGTGCTCACCATGTCCTTTACTACTTGTGACAAGTCCCTGAGGCCCCACAGGCATTTCCCTCCCTGGAGGCAATGTTGTGGCTGGACCAGCCCTTGTGGTTCTTATTATGACTGTGAGATGTACCTTAGCAACAACCTTTTATGCCATTTGGAAAAAATAATATTTATTAGTCACAAGTTCTGGAGTGTACACAACACTCCTGGAGCCACACAGTGAGGTCACAGGTAGAGAGAGAAAGACAGTGTGGACCTGCCTTTATTGAGGTAGAGGACGGGGTGCCTAGGTTTTGTGGGTTTATTATTTATTGGTGAATTAAACACATAAGAGCAGGAATGAAAGCATGGGGAGGGAAATGCAAGGTCACTACAGAGGTCACTTATCTAGGTCACCCAGGGCTTTCTATAAAGGGAACTTCATGGGTGGGGTGGCCAGGATCGGTATCTAGTTGTGTAGCTGGTAATGTCTTTATTCAAGATGAATGACTTTGAAATGGATGACTTGGCGATCAAAAGCTTAATGTCAGGCACTTACACTATACCCTATCTGAATTTTGGTACCTAAAATTCTTTTAGCAAAATAAAACTTTCTTCAATTTCTATAAAGATATGTTTTCTAATCTAAATATCTTTGTAACAGATAATAGATTGAAAATGTGTAACAAGGTGTACATGGTATATCAGATGGGTTTAAGAGCACATTTTCACAATAGAGGGAGTGGAGAACAGAGAGATGAAAAGAGCATGAGAGGCTGGAATACCTGAAGGACAGAACAAAGGAGACGCACAAAAAGAAGAAAATAATTTTAAGGGAGTTGAATTCATTAAAGATGTATCACATCAATTTTAAAATGTTATCTTTGGTAGAAGAAATAATGTAATTATGGTTTAGAGAAATAATAAATATGATTTTAAATCTTTCTGTGAATTGATAAAGCTAATAATCATTTTATTACTAGAGTTGTCTTTTTTAATGTTGACTACGTGCCAGTACTATGCTTTGTGTTTTGAATAAATTATGTAATTAAATCATTATGTCATTCCTGGCTCTAAGTCTTATTACTATTTTTACTATATAGATAAATATATTGGCCCTTAGAGTTCTCAGAAAATGTATGTTAGATTACCATTTAGTAAGTGGCAGAGCAGCAATGCAAAATAGGTATGATTGATTTCAAAATTTATACTCTTTACTATACAAATAAGCACTTTTTAACAGAAGTTTTTATAGAACATGTAGAAAGAAAATTTAGAAAACCTTATAAAGAGGGACGATGAAAAATATTTACATGAGCTATATTGAGTAACAAAGTGAAGAGATGAGTGCCACTAAATATTTTTCTGAGGAACGTAAAGTATCATCAGCATACTGATACTTCAGTAAGTCCCAAATCACATATTGGCTTTTAGACTTCTAGAAGCCAAATATGCATAGTCCTGCCCTGGGCCCCTGGGGATGAAGCTCTTCTTAGATCCTGATGTGCTACATATTTGAAGAGAGAGGGACTGCTTCCTAGAGAGGAAGTCCAAGTCATTACCAGAGGGCAGTCTTTCTATAAGACATCACGAAAAGTGTTAAGTTTCTTGACTGGAAAAAATACAAATGTTCTTAAGAAAACAAAAACAAATATGTTATTTATAGTTTTATTACTACGTTATTGTCAGGTAAAAACTGGAGTCCTGAAATCCTTTCCCAACTAAGATAAAAATGGCGGCATAGAAAGCTAAAATCTTTTCCAAGTTTTCTAAGACCAGTCCTGAAATTCTTTAACCTCCCATTCCAGATCTTAACTCTCTTCCAGGAAATGGGGCTGTGATTGTATTGAAATGACTCAGCATCAAAAAAGCAAGCTGAATAGAGGAGGAGAACTTGAATTTGTCTTTTGTCCCTTCCTCTGTTAAGGGCTAGTCATTTATTTGATCACCATACATAGGTTGAGTTTCCTTGGAGAAAGACTTTGAAGCTAAGGGATGTTTCTTGGAGAGGGATTTGGGAAAAAAACACTTGTGAGGGAGCAAGGAAAGGAGGACTGTACTGATGGAGAAGTTGAAAGTAAGCTGGGATGCCCCTTCAGAGATGTCCCAAACAGAAACATGGCAGATGGGCCTTTGACTTGAATGGACCACTCATTGGATGAAGGCCACAAAGGAGAGGAGGAGGGGAAGGTCACCTTGAACAAGGCAGCTTCCTCTTAGAGAGGATAGTCTTAGGGAGAGTCTCCACTGTGAGCTATCAACAGGCAACACTCCAGCACCCAAGGAAATGATTTCTGAGACAGGATCTTTGTGGTCCACTTAAATACCCAAAACAATGAAGAACTAGCAGGTGAGTGTGTGTGTGTGTGTGTGTGTGTGTGTGTGTTGGGAGGGGATTTTACAAATATCTAATAATATTTATTGGAGTCCTGTCTATTATACAAAAAAGGTGTATTTGTTGTCATATTCAATTTGATTTATGCTGAAAAGATGACACATAAAAGTAAAAGTAATTTACAGTGTATGTGGCTACCCAGGAAACAGTGAAGAATCAAACCTCTAAGTTTGCACCAAAATAGCTCAGTATTGCCAAATAATGGGGTTTGTGGATTATTTGTAATCATAGGTCCCTTGGCTGTATCTGCAGTTTTAATTTCCCTGAGGTGAATTCTTCCAAATCCTGCTAACGTTCATGTTGTGCAAAGTGTGCTGGCTGCCCTGAGGCAAAGGGTGAAAGAGGTGAACTGAATATTAAAATGTCGACAGTAGTCAGTTTTGCTGCTTATCAGTCCCTCCTGGAGAAAAAGGTAGGAAACAACAGTTGCTGAAGCTCAGCAGTTAAACTAAGGAATCAGCCATATTCTGAAGTGGAGTAAATTAAATTCTGGGATTTCCGTAGATAAGCTAATTAATGACTGTCTTAAAGTATCTACATTCTTTCCTGCCCCAAGGCTTTTCACATCTCCAACTTACATTTTCAGTAATGTTTATGAAATAAGTTTTATTTGAAATGCAAAACATTGTATCTGTCATTCACTCCAGACCAAAGGGACTCTTCTAATTTCTTGTCCATCTTGTACACCTCTGTTTATAGAAGATAGAAATTTTACATACACTGATGATTTTTTCAGGAATGAATAGGTTTATCTTCTCATATTACAGTTACAGATCTTTCATAGTCTTTAAACGTATGCATAGTATCGATGAAATCACAATGCCCAATGTGGTTAATTTACATTCCCATTTCTGTATGTTGGAATATTCCATCCACACCTGTATAGCAAATGTATGTACCATACTTTTTTAAAGTCACATGCATTACTCTGTACTGAAGGGCATCTGTAATATCCATGTCAGCAGTGGGAAGCAGAATATGTTGGACAGAAGAGTCATAATAATCATGGAAGAAATAACACTAGATTAAAAATTTCAAGAGAAATTAGAATGGATCATACAATAAGTTCTCTGTACAAAATGCAAACTTTTCCCATCCAGTAAATTAAGGGAGATACTTAGCTCTACTTATACTTTAATGGGGAATAACTAAATATTTTATAATTGTAAAATATCTTAAATTTTTGGATAGACACATAACAAAAAGCATTTTGCCCTCTGTGTGTATTCCCATCACTTTATAACAATGTACAGAGGTCTCATTGAATCTTACTCCTAGGGGTTCATTGGAACCCACAATAGCATGCACTGCTACCATTCTGCATTTAATTCTCTTGAAGGAAGTGTTTGTGACAGCTTAGGGGCTTCTTAGCTAGTAAGTCAATTCCAAAAGGTTGGCATTGCAGTGACATGGAAACAATAATAACTCCAGAGAAACATGGTCATAGACAATGGCATCCTGAAATTGTAAACCATGCAAATGGATCAGCAGGAATACATAGATACACAGGGGAGGCCAAAAAAAGACAACAAATGAAAAATAAAGCAATCCACAAAATTATAATTCCATAGTATACTTCCCAATATAGTCAGTTGAACATAGTAGTTGAATGACTTCAATAAAGAATAACTAATTTTAAAAAATCAATATCCTTCAGGGTGGGTTAAAAATACTTTAAAAATTATCATTTTTCCTTTCACAGCCATGGATCTATTGGCATATTTTTTTCCTTAAGGATAAACATCAAATATTTGAGCATTCCCATATTTTAAGTATTGGCTGCAATATCAATTTCATGTATTATATATTTAGATAAAAAGTACTTTATATGGTGCCAAAAGCCCCAAGAAAAATAAAGAAAATCTGTGTTCTATACATTTATAAATATTCATTTATCTGGTGTCATACAAATAATCACCTAGTTTTTTTTATATTTTCAATAGACACATTTTTTTGATGCAGATACTGTCTTAATATATAAATATTACTTTAATACCTTGAAGAAGCCATAGGTAAAAAAGAAAGAAAATATACACATATATACTTTATAGATTTGGCTTCCCAAGCTATTATTTTTTCACAGAGAAAAAAACATTTTACAATATTTTAAGCTTTACTTAGAGTGCAAATATAACATACACATAAAATTCTGAAAGAGCAAGAGAGGATTTGGAAAAATTTACATATATTCAACTAATTATGCCATTTCAAAAGTTTATCACACTGATCTTCCTACTTGTAGAGAAAAGTTACATTTGTCATATGTGGTGATTGTCTATGACAAAGGCTTCAATCATGCAGAAAGCTGTTTTCAAGTTTCCATTAAAAAAAAAAAACAGGCACCATTTACATGATAAATTACTGCTAGACAAGAATCTCAGCTGACTACCCAAGTGCTTGATTCTGTTATCACTGATTTGTCCTTCAGTCTTCAACAGAATGAAAATGAAGGACATAACTAATCGTGCCAGGAAACAGAGCTAATTTCCTTATACTGCCAAAAAAAAAAAAAAAAAGGCAGTGTAAGCCATTAAACTTGAGAGCGAATAATATCATGAGCAATAACAAAGTATTATTAATGTCTTTATTGTCCTACAAAGTGTCTTGATTGTTATTCTTAAGTAAATTTTCTTTTGGAAAGTTCTACAGATTTTCCTAAGAACAATGAAAAACAGGTTTCAGTTAATAAAGAAGTTTAAAATTTTCTGAAGAAACTTTAATTTTTTTTCATGTTAATTTGGAAATCAAAAGCCTTTCTGTATAAGATAAATAGAATTTACTGACATAAATTTTAACCCTTTATTTGAAGATATATTTTAAAACTTTTAACTGAGAATCACTTTCTCTCCACTTGTTTAACCTGATTAATCATCAGTGAAATGAAAATTGAAACCACAATGTGAGTCCATTTTATACATGCCAGATTGGAAAAGATTAAAAATTAAGTAAAAACAATGTATTGTGAGTAATATGGAACATTGGAATTTCTCATCCACTGTTAGTGGGAGAAACCATTTTAAAATACATTTTCACATTGTAGAACCAAGCTAAAATGGATTCACTTATGTCAGGGACAAAATGGAGACGGTCAGTGCTGGCGCATAACGGAAACTTAACCTAACTTTACAGGAATTTAGAGCTCTTCTAAGAAATCAGCAGAAGACACCAGTTACTTCCCAAACTCCAAGTCTGTTCACAACATCTCTGGACTTCCTTATTCCCCTGACTTAGCTACCCTGATCCAAATAAGTAAGAAGACCACTAGGCAACCAACCAGCTGAAAAAGACAAATGACTTCTGTGTTCACTCCATAAAAAATCCCTTAGTCTGTGAGCACCTCAGAACTCATTGCTCTTGTAGCCTTGAGTTTCCTGGTGTGCAGATCAAAAAGCCTTGCCATAAACTCATCTTTCTGCTTTGTTATATTCAGTGTGTGGAGTGGTTCTTGACAGCATTAACCAGTGCAGTTAAGTGTGACTTAATCATAATTATCCCCTTGTAGACTTAAAAAAATGTACACACACACATAGGAAAAAAAGCACAACTTGAGAATTGTGAGTAAAGTTTTATTTGGAGCAAAATGAGGACTGTAGCCCGGGAGACAGCATCTCAGATAGTTCTGAGAAACTGTTCCAAAGAGGTAGGGGGGAAGATCAGTATATATGTGATTTTGGTGAAGGGGAAATACATACAATTGAGCACATATTTTTTTTTGCAGAAGGTTTCACGAGGAGCATTCATCACCATGAAGGATTTTAATACTTTTCTAGATATAAGGAGATAGAAGAATTGGGCTCATAAAATCGGCTCCTGAAAATATCTAACTATCTGAAGACCTGTTCTGCCAGTTCCCAGAACACAGATTGCCTCATTCCTGCTCTCCACCCTGAACTCCTTTCAGGGGATGTTGAAAATCAGCAGCTGCAGCAGCATATGATTTAATCCTTGTAGAGGTAGTTGGCAAGTGTCAGTGGCGAGTGCCAATTTGTTGTTGACACCCTTAGGAAGAAAACCTAAAGAATCTCTTGAGCATATGCAGAGGAACTTGCAAATATAAACTTTTTTTAAAATTTATTTTTAAAATTGGGCTGTGGCTACAATTTTTTGTTTGATTTTCCTTTAAACTGGTCAGATAATTTTCACATACAAAATGTATATATTAATATAATACATGTAACAACAACAAACATTTATCTTCCTTTCCTTTTCCCTTTCATGTTAGGCTAGAGAGCTAGTTTACTGATACTCCTCCAGTGAAAACAAAGGTAACTGGCCACCTGGAATCCTCAGCTGTAATCGTGTCATTGATTAGGAGGGGTGTAAGGCAAGACAGTATGCACCTATATTTTAAAGTTTTAAAGGATAACCATCTTTATTTGTAAAATATTTTGTGCTATAGATGAATATATTTGAGCCATTTATTACTTTTGCAAGCATATGTATTTACAATGGATTATATTGCAACGTTAGCATTATTTGAAATTTTATTAACTCACTAAGAGAAAAGTTTCCAAAAGAAGATTGCCTACTGGCCATTCCTATATGATAATTTATTCCTATCTATCATGACCATCACAACCTTCCTTCATGATTATTTGTCTAGAGGTTAAAGTGAAATGGCACAGCCCCTGAATGCACACTGTTAAAAACATTTTTTTTCTAGAAACTTTCCAGCTGAGTTAATGTGTCTGAAGGGATCTCCTCTACAAAGAGACAGACTCAAAGATCTCTCATTGATTTACATTCCTATCTCTACCTTCCTTCAGATTTATCTATTGCAAATTACACATACAATCTACCCAGTAAAGCCTATCTCAAATGCAAAAATAACTGAGTGACATGTTTCCTCTATGAAGGTAAGTAACTCCAACTTTGATTATATAATCTCCATTTATCATCTGTGCTGTTTGTCTTCTGACACACACATTCACACTGAGGTGACAGCCAATGTTGTTAAGGAGTCTGGACCTTATCAAATCTCCTTATCCTTGAGGACCATCAGTGGGGGGAAGGAGGATTCCCTGGAATACTGCTCCCCTCTTTCTTTTTTTTTTTTTAACATCTTTATTAGAGTATAATTTCTTTACAATGGTGTGTCAGTTTCTGCTTTATAACAGTGAATCAGTTATACATATATATATATGTCCCCATATCTCTTCCCTCTTGCGTCTCCCTCCCTCCCACCCTCCCTATCCCATCCATCCAGGTGGTCACAAAACACCGAGCTGATCTCCCTGTGCTATGCGGTTACTTCCCACTAGCTATCTATTTTACATCTGGTAGTGTATATATGTCCATGCCACTTTCTCACTTTGTCCCAGCTTACCCTTCCCCCTCCCCGTATCCTCAAGTCCATTCTCTAGTAGGTCTTCATCTTTATTCCGGTCTTGCCCCTAGGTTCTTCTGACCATTTTCTTTTCTTTTCTTTTTTTTTAGATTCCATATATATGTGTTAGCATATGGTACTTGTTTTTCTCTTTCTGACTTACTTCACTCTGTATGACAGTCTCTAGGTCCATCCACCTCACTACAAATAACTCAGTTTCGTTTCTTTTTATGGCTGAGTAATATTCCATTGTATATATGTGCCACATCTTCCTTATCCATTCATCTGTTGATGGACACTTAGGTTGCTTCCATGTCCTGGCTATTGTAAATAGAGTTGCAGTGAACATTTTGGTACATGACTCTTTTTGAATTATGGTTTTCTCAGAGTATATGCCCAGTAGTGGGATTGCTGGGTCGTATGGCAGTTCTATTTTTAGTTTTTTAAGGAACCTCCATAGTGGCTGTATCAGTTTACATTCCCACCAACAGTGCAAGAGGGTTCCCTTTTCTCCACACCCTCTCCAGCATTTATTGTTTGTAGATTTTTTGTTGATGGCCATTCTGACCTGTGTGAAATGATATCTCATTGTAGTTTTGATTTGCATTTCTTTAACGATTAATGATGTTGAGCATTCTTTCATGTGTTTGTTGGCAATCTGTATATCTTCTTTGGAGAAATGTCTAAGTCTTCTGCCCATTTTTGGATTGGGTTGTTTGTTTTTTTGATATTGAGCTGCATGAGTTGCTTGTATGTTTTGGAGATTAATCCTTTGTCAGTTGCTTCATTTGCAAATGCTCCCCTCTTTCTAAGATATCTGCTACACATGAGAGAAATCTTCTTCCTCATATCTTCACTGGGTATTATATATCTGATCAACAGCAATACATTTCTCAGTAATTTTTCAATCATTTATTTGGGTCTTTTTCCAACATTTATTGGTTTTGTGTGACTGTGACTTCCTGTGTGCATTCTTTCCCTATATTCTTTCCTTCCTTCACCCTTCCTTCCTTCCTTCCTTCCTTCTTTCTTCCTTTCCTATAACTCTACCTATTTTTCTATTGGATTAGATTCATTGGTTTCATACTTTTTGGGGGTGAGATCTTTTTTTCTATATTTGTTATTGTATCACTTTGGGTTCTCCAGAGAAACAAATATATGTGTGTATATATACATATTTATAATTACTTTAAAACTTAAAAAAAAAAAAAATATATATATATATATATAATTACTATATACTATAAGGAATTGGCTCATGGCATTATGGAGGTTGAGAAGTGCATGATCTGCAGTTGGCAAGCTGGAGACCCAAGAGAATCAATGGTATATTTCAGTCAGAGTCTGAATCTGAAGGCAGAAGACAGATGTGCCAGCTAGAAGACAATCCAGCAGAGAGAAATAATTTTTTCTTACTCAGACTTTTATTCTATTCGGGACTTCAACAGATTGGATGAGGCCCACCTACACTGAGGAGAACAATCTGCTTTACATATTCAAATTACTTATCTAGGTGATAATTATTTATTCAAATGTTAGCTCAAATTGCTTATTCAAATATTAATTTCCTCTGGAAACACCCTCACAGACACATACAGAAATAAACTTTAACCAAATATCTAGGCACCCAGTGACCCAGGCAATTTGACACAGAAAATTACCATCAGAGCTATAACATCTGATTCAAAAATACTTTCCTTGCCTTTTTTTTAGCTTTTAACTTTATGTTGGTTTTTGCCCAAAAGTAATTAATTTTTTTAATCTATAAAATATTTCAGCTATTGCATTATGACTTCGTTAATTGCTTCCTTTGCTTAAGAATATCATAAATTGTAACCGGTTTTGGATTAACTTTGCATATTCTATCAGTGCAGTTATATATCAATAAACTAGAGAGTTATAATTTGGAATTCATCAAACTGCATGCATATTTTTTTTCTTAGTCCCCAATCCCTTTACCTCATTTTTATTGTTCTTCCCATTGTCCTGTTAAGGTAAACATGGATATTGTTTAACCCTTTGGGCAATATTTAAAGCTAACCTGGGATTTAGCTAAGTAAATTGGGTATTCCAAAAAATTGGAGAAATTTACTCTTAGAAGTTAAATTAAAATATAAGCTTTTATTATATTTGCTACTAAAGAATAGGGTTGAATGAGTGCTTCCTAACTGGTGATTTGTGAAGACCCTGGGTCTTGTAATGATTTGAAAATATGCCACAGGCATATGTATGCCACATACATACTCTTATGGCACTCACCAAGCTACAGTAAACACAGTTTACTATAATTTCTTTCCAACAAATGAAGTCCTGATAAATTCTAGTAACATTCTGTTCTCCAAATAGCCTCCATTATTATTATATGCATAAAGTATAAACAAATCAGGTTTATTTTGCAGTCTGTCCTTTTTAATAGATCCTGACTAAAAGCTACAGCCAAACTAGATACATAAACATGTCAATATTTTAATATATATTTGGAGTCTTCAAAACAGTGGTTTGTTGTGAAAATATGTGGCAAAAGTCCTTAGCACCGTGACCACAGACATTCCAAGTAAATCAGATATTCTCCTTAGTTTTCTTGGCTAAAACAATAGAGCTTTTTTTCCTCCATTGCTCAGCCCAAGTCCTTACCCTATTGTGCTCAGGAAAAGAGAATCATATAGAAATAAAAAGTTGGGTCTTTGCATTGTTTGGCTTCGGTGTATATGCTATTGTATTACTGAAAAGGAACTAGGAATGTAGTTATGAGTTAATTTTTCTGAAGACAGCTATTTATTATTTCTCCCTCTCTGATTTTTCCCTAAAGTCTCACCCCATTACCTAGGAAATTAAGAGACAATTCAGCTCTAGAACTTGCATATTAAGGAAACTGCATACCCCTCTCACTTTTACTTCTCAGTAAATAACTTTACAAAACTTATGATTACTCTAAGCAAAAGTACCCAGATACATGATTCTATTCATTGTTTTTCTGTCTTTGATCTTTGGGCTATTACGAATAATGTGGCAATGAACATTCATATACAAATCTTTGCATGTACAAATGTTTTTATTTATCTTGAATATATACCTAGAAGTACAATTGCTTGCTATTATGGTAAATCTATGTTTAATATTTTAAGAAATTGTCAAACTGTTTTCCAAATAGGCTATACCATTTTGTATACCCATCAACAATATATGAATATTTTAGTTTCTCCATATACTCGTCTACTTTTGTTACTGTCTTACTTTAAAAAATTATTTTTATTTTTTATTACAGATTTAGGTTCACAGCAGAACTGAGAATGTACAGCAATTTCTCATATACCCGTTTCCCTACACATGCACAGCCTCTCGCATTATCAACATTCTGCAGCAGAGTGAAACATTTGATACAATTGGTGAACTTACACTGACAGATCATTATCACCCAAACTCCACAGTTTACATTAGGGTTCACTCTTTGTGTTGTACATTCTGTAGGTTCTGACAATGTATAATGACATATATTCATCATTATAGTATCATACAGACTATTTTCACTTCTCTACAAATTCTCTGTGCTCTACCTATTCATCTCTTCCCACTCTCTAACCCCCAACCCCTGGTAACCACTGATCCTTTTTAGGGTCTCCATTGTTGAAATCCTACAGTTTGTAGCCTTTTTAGACAGGCTTCTTTTACTTAGTAATATGTATTTAAGATTCCTCTATGTCTTTTCATGACTTGATAGCTAATTTCTTATCATTGAATAATACTCCATTGCCTCTCTACACCGCAGTTTATCTATTCACCTACGAAGGGACATCTTGATTGCTTCCAAATTTGGGCAATTATGAATAAAGCTTTTATAAATATACTTGTGCAGTTTTTTTATGTGGACATAAGTTTTCAATTCCTTTAGGTAAATACAAAAGAGAAGAACTGCTGATAGTGTGGTAATTTTAAATTTAATTTTAATTTGCATTTTCCTAATGACTTGTCTGATTTTTTAACTACAAACATTCTATTAGGTATGAAGTGGTATCTCATTAGGTTTGAATTTGCTTTTTCCTAAAGATTATTGATTTCTGAACTTTTTTTCATGAGCTTTTTGGCCATTTGCATGTCAACTTTAGAGAAATGATTATCCATATTTTTGTGCCAATATTTATTTGGGCTATTTATAGTTTTGAGTTGTAAGATTTCCTTATAAATTCTGGATATATGATTGCAAGTATTTTCTTCCAGTCTATAGCTTACCTTTTCACTTTCTTTACAGTGTCTTTTGAAAAACAAAAACTTTTCATTTGGATGAAGTACATTTTATCAATTTTTAATTTTAATTTTTGCCATGTTTATGTGATACGTAAGAAATATTTGCCTAAACCTAATTCAGGAAGACTTAATCCTAATCTTGGAAATATAGACATCCTTAGAGTTTTATATTTTTTATCACTTATATTTAGGTATATGATTTATTCTGAGTTAAACTTTTTGTACGGTGTGAGGTAAGAATCTAAATTTATCCTTTTGAATTGTATATCCAGTTGTCTTCAGATGATTTGTTTAAAAGACTATTCCTCTCCTCATTGAGTATTTTTGACATCTTTGTTGAAAATTAATTGATCATACATGAAATAATTCATTTCAAAATTCTCAATTCTGTTTCACAAATCCATATGCCTTTCCTTATATCATAACCACCTTGTCTTCATTACTGTTGCTTTGTACTATATTTTGAAACGAGGAAGTGCATTTGCTCTCATTTTTTAAGGTTGTTTTGCTTATTGAGTCCTTTGAATTTCTGAAGTATTTTATAATAAGCTTGCCAATTTCTGCAGAATATGTCAGTGGCAATTTGGGTAAAGATCACACTGAATCGATTAATTTGAGAATTATTGCCATTTAAAAAATATCATGTGTTCCTAACCTTGTTCATAGAAGTTTTCCAGTTTATTTTTTATCAGTTCTTGCTTTATTTTCTTTAAGCATTGTTTTATAGTTTTTAGCATAGAATAATTGCACAACTTTACTAAATTTTATTCCTAAATATTTTATTTTTAATGCTAGTGCAAATGGGATTTTCTTGGTTCTGTTAAAAATTTATATTTAATCTTTTTTTTTTTTTTTTTTGCGGTATTAGGGCCTCTCACTATTGTGGCCTCTCCCGTTGCGGAGCACAGGCTCTGGACACGCAGGCTCAGCGTCCATGGCTCACGGGCCCAGCCGCTCCGCGGCATGTGGGATCCTCCCAGACCAGGGCACGAACCCGTGTCCCCTGCATCGGCAGGCGGACTCTCAACCACTGCGCCACCAGGGAAGCCCCTATATTTAATCTTTTAACTTGAGACTGATGGAGCTCATAGTTGTGTATGCATGTGTGTAAGTATGTATTTCTTATTATTTTCTGCAGACAAGATCATGTTGTCTGTGAATAAAGTCAGTTTACTCTTTCCTTTCCAATCCATCCAGATTTTATTTCCCCCTCTCTTTTTTTCTTGTTCTTGCCTGAATACTGGCTAAAACCTCCAGTAGGATGTTGACTAGAAGTGTCAAGTGGGCAGAATCTTGTTGAAGTTCTTAAGAGAAAAGCATTTAGTCTTTACCAGGATTGTCCCAGGTGTGCCTAGCTTGGTGATCGGCCTGTGACTGGTCAGAGGCTGTGCTTAAAATTTGAGCCATAAGACTTTGACCCTTTGGATTAGATCTGCTTGTAGCTTTAGAGGATGTTAAAAGTCTGCCCTACATTTAGCCAGGACCAATTGCTCACAATTTTCTCTGGTGTCTCCTGAACAGGCACAGCCTTGCACATGTGCACGGACTTCCAGACCAGCGGGTTGGAGTTTGACATTAGGAAAACTCTCTATGACTGAATCTATTCCCAGCTCTCCCTGTTAAATTTCTGGACAATCTGCCATTTCTCTTGCCCCCCATTTCATCACAGTAGTATTAGCCCTCCCAAATTATTCACCACTGTGATTTGTACAACTTACCCTTGAAATAGATTTTTCCATGCTGTGCTCTACGTAACGTCAAATACTTCAAGTGGATCCATGAATACAGTTTCTTCAATGTAGTGCTGGTGGTAAGGATAATGTGAAATTCCTATCTTCACAGCCACAAAATAGGATCTCTGTGCACTGGAATGACAACTGGGTGCAGGAGGGAGTAGAAAAGGACCTCCTATTGTTCATGTCATTTCATTCTTGCCTCGAGTGGATTTGCTACAGCATAGAGTAGAGTTATAGCACAATGACGGAAACTGGGAGCACCCCCCAGCACATAACATCCCCAGGTAGTTACTGGGGGTAGAAAGGAGCAGCCCCTGGATTACATGTCACAGACTCCAGCTGCTTTTACTGAGAATCAGTACATTTTCTTGAAAAACAATTTCAACTTCTATTCTCTTTAGTCAATTTCCAGAGATTTTAAATGGTTGTTTTTGATTATTTTGTCCACTTTTATTGTTGCTTTATTTTAGAGAGAATTTCTCAACCCCTTACACAAACATTTCAGAAGATCACCTATATATTATTTTTTAATAATAAAAGTGGTATCTTGGGAAAATATCTGTATAAGCATCCATGCAGAACAAACAGACTATCTACAAAACACTTATTTGAAACTCAACTGATAGAAGCAATGGAATAAATGCAAAATTATTTTTACTTTAAAAGTTTTTAATCAAAGTCTTATACTCTTAGTTCATTATTAAAGTTTAAAGAGAACACACCGATATTTTACAACATACAAGGACTGAGAACATCTCATATAAAATAATTTTTAAAGACATGCTCTAACAAGAGATTAATTACAATAATAAATGCAAGACTATCCTTTTGAGAATGGTTAGATACATAAGACACAAAAGTAACACAGATTACTGCTTGTCTTAAGAGATTTATGTATAAGCATCACAAATCCTATTCCAGGTCTGTGAAGTATTCAATAGTTTTCTCTAAAATTTCTTACCCATTTTGCTTTCATATATGTTGCCCCTAAATGCTTGATGTTACCCACACCTTCTCTTATTATCTCTCCACAATGAATTCAAATACAGGACATATCCAATTTCTTTGATTTACCTACCAAATATTGCTAGCATAGGTTTATCAAGTAGGGTATAATTTTATTGGAAATTTGGGGGGTAACTTTTATATAGGTTACATTAATCACAGTAGAGAAGTTAAAAGATAATAAAAGAAAGTATTATAGATTTCTACCTTCTAACAAAACTTCAGCTTTCTTCAACACTTGTAACTGCACAACATAAGAAATATATCTAAAAGTAAAATGTAAACTTAGAAATGTATAACCAAAAGAGAAATGACCAATGGAAACACTATTTTAAAAGTTTAAAGCAACAAGCACTAAACAATATAAGGTATTTATAGGAATAAAGTTATAGTTTAAAAAAGAGGCCTGTTATAAAGGTTTTGTGTCCACAATGGAATATCTAAATATGAAAATCAAAACTATTTAGAAATGAAAATAGAAACAGAACCATAACCTACATGGGAGACTTCCATAACTTGTTTTGATATATATAGTAGACAGAAAAGAGGTGCCTAGTGGATGATTTTATAATAATTTCTCTACTTAAGACAACAAAATGTCTTAAGGATTTTTATTTTATTCTCACCCCCCTAAACCAATGTAAGCCTTAATAAAACACAAAGATAATCAAATATTTAGCCTGTCTCAGATGCATGAATTTTGTTATTTTATTTTGTTTATTCATTGTAGATTTAAGATTTACAAAGAGATATATAAATTAATTTGTTTCATGAGATGGTGAAAAGTATTCATTTTTATTTTCTTAATTTTAGAAGGTTTTGTTTATTTTTCTCTTAATCTATGCCACACAGCAACAGTAAAGGAGCTACTAAGATTATGCTCTATGCCAGTGATGTGGTCTCTTGTGTACAGACTTCTCCAAGGCTAGGAGAGCCCAGCTGTTTACCCATTTGGCTCATATGTAAGAGCAAGTAAGAAACCATGCTTCTACATTGCCAAAGTAATTCCCACTGCCAGGAGTACACAGCCAGTTATGCTGAGGAAACCATAAGGTAATGTTTGAAAGATAATTCAGAATATGTTCTTTCTACATTCTGGTGTGTATGCTGTTATTTCAGAGAAGAAGAAAAAAAATACAAGAGTGAAGGACATGCAAGAATTAAGTTTTTCACAGGGGTTCTAATTTTTGAAACTTTAAAAGACATTGTATTTGGCAGGTTCCACAGAGAGACCACTAGGAACCTAGCAAGGAAAATAAATATAAACCCTATTACTTGGATTTTTTTTAATATGTTTTTAAAATATAGTAAATTTAGAAAGAAAAACTCATTTTAAAATATACATGAACTGATAAGACTAATTCAAGTAATACGTAACAAAAACATCACCCTTATGGAAAAACGAGGTGTCAGGGACATGATGAAATCAACACACTTTCAAAACAATTTGGGTATTATAATGTAAAACTTAAGGTAGCCTTGGACTCATATATATTAGAAGTCATATACATAATAAATTTATTCAGTGGGAAATACTGTGTTTATTTGAACGGAGAAGCATTTTTATTAATACTTTACAGAAGTAAGTACAATTTTCACACCTTAAATTTCAGTATTAAGGAAGCAATCATTTCAAAAGTTGTGAATAAATTCCAAGGTAGGGGGAAGAGACTCCTGGATCTGAATAGCTCCACAGAAGCTGTACTGGAGTGGATCAGAGCAAAGCTTCCACATGCTATTTTTAACGTGGAGAAGTGGCAGTTCCAGGGTCCTTCTGTGACCCCTGAAAGTAACTCAGTTGAGAAAGAATTAAGAACATTGGACCCAGGAACAGAGGCCAGACCAGGTGTTAGTGACTTTTTTAGTTAGTTACCTGTTCTTCTCCCCCTTGTTTACTCCATGTCAGCCACACTCAACTCCCTGCTGCTTCTCAAGCATGCCAGGCATACTCTAACCTATGGCTTCACATTGCCTGGACCCGTGCCTGGAATATTCTTCTCTCCATATATCTGTTGGTTCAGTTTTACTCTGGCTCCAAGTCTTTGCTCACATCCCATCTTCATGTTGATTCCCTGTAGAATACTGTAACCTGCTCACGACTGGTGCCAGGGGGCCCAGTTTGCTTTACCCTATGGCCCTTTTCATTTTATATTTATATGCTTTCCTCGTATATAACTGTGTCCTCTCAATACACAATTTACTTATTTCCAGTGTTACCTGCCTGTTTTGACCCCATAGGATATATGCATCCTGAGGTCAAGTGACTTAATTTTGTTGACTGAGGTTTGCTGCATAGAATAATGCTTGCACATCATAGGTACTTGGCAAATATTTGCTGAATGAATGACTAGTGAACACATCTTAGGGACTGAATTCTAAACAACACAGTAAACCACCAGTAGTACAATTGTGTAAATCAGTGTACAAATATAACTATAAATGTGCTCTTTATTTAATGCTTAGTTACCATTTATCCAATAATTAGTGGAAATGATATTCAGGAACAATTTTAATTGCTTATTGATTCAAATCAAAATTCTCCCCCGTTTTAAAATTTTCCAATATTGTGTTACCCTTTGACATTTCTATACCCCTAAATCTGGTTTTTCCTTTATTCTTACCTCAAATATTTATTCTAAGCAATTTATATCTCTCATATCAGTAGTTAAAAGATCTTGAAATGTAGGTATCCTCAATAGAGGTTTATTTGCTGGTTATTTATGTAAAATTTTTATTCTGCTTTAATGTGTATAAGTACTAGAATAGAGAAGATTAGCCAAAATTAAGAAAGAAAGAAAAAATACTGCTATATGCTCACCTCCTCCAAAGCATTCCAGATTCATGGTATAAGGGTTTTACTGACTTCTGTGGCTTTAGGTGGGACAAAAATAATTTGTGTTGATCGATGGCTGAGCAAATTTCCTTCTAATTCTATCTTGGATATTTTTAGTCTCCCTTCTGATGTCCTATGTAATGTTTGCCAAATTATCCACACCTACCTCCTCCAAAACCCCTTCCCTTAGTGTGGTGTCTGAGATTAAACACTGAGATAATGCTATCTCCTTGTGAATTCTGATATATGATATAAAGACACAGTTTAGTTAACATTGTTCCTTACTAAGATAGTTAACAAGATTGAATACAAACTTTTGATTTCAATTTGATTGCTTTGTCTCTGTGACTTAGGGTAAGTCACTTATTCATCTTTTTTTTTCTATTTTGCTTTCCTCATTTTTAACTGAAAGGAATTAATACAAATCATCTTTAAAACCTTTTCAATTTATCCAAACTTCTCTAATTCCAGCATTCCTTTAAGATATGGAGTACACTCTGGTGACCTTTTCTTCCATAAGACCTCATTCAGTCGTTATTGGTCGCCAGACCCCTATAGCTGGTCACCCTTATTCACAGAATGTTGCTTTTTTAACTCATGTACACAGACTCAGAAAGCAATTTCCTCTGCTAGCATTACATACAGGATGCACACAGACAAACCAAATAACTTGGTAATTTAATTAAAATTTGAAATAAGTTGCCATAATAATATCATCAAATATTTCCACATCTATAATTTTCCAAATCTATAACTTTCACCTGAACTAAACCAATATGAAGATCTGAAATATCCAAATACCAAGAATCAAAGATTTTAAATCACAAGCTTAAGGAAACATATATGCATATGTTTGCACATGTGTGATGTGTATGTATGTGTGTGCGCATAATTATAGCTAGTTTCTAATTTAAAAAAAGCTTTGAGTAATAAGTTTTATCTGTATATCATAAATTGGTACTTATGCTATGTATTTACCTAAGAAGTAAGGGAATCAAACTAGCTAACTGCAAACTCGTCACTTAATAATGTTACTTAGCTAATTATCTAGACTTGTCAGCTTCTGACATTTTCATCCCTGCAAACCAAGTATCAGTAATAAATTACAGATTGCAAGACTTTTTGATAAAATTAAATCAGGTGTCTTGTATTTCAATCTTTGGATATTGAAAGAGAGTACTCCACTGTTGATTAAAGATAAACATTTAAAATGACTGTGGGTGGCATAGAAAGGTTATGTCCATCTGCATAATATTTATGGAACATCATAATGGAAAGACTTTCCGTAACTTATAATTCTAGCCAAGACATTTTACAATGTGTTGATTATATTATAGTCCATTGTGGTAAAATATGGTCTTTTAAATGACTTATATGTTGTTTGTTTGTTTTATTAACTTTCTTTGATTTCAAAAAATGTCCAAGATGGAAGGGATCATTTATCTCTCCATCTTTAAATTATAATTCATACAAAAATTTTGGATTAAATATAGCTTAAACATTATTAAAATTAAGATGTCAATCCATCCTTTTTACTTGTCCAAATTAATTTTTGTGATCTTTGCCACTGTATGGAGAAATATATATATATATATATAAGTGTGTGTGTGTGTATATATATATATATTTTTTTCTCTGACAGAGCTCAAAAGACCATCCTGACAAATGACCCCCTAATATTTCTTATTGAACTGGATGTTTTGTTTAAGAACTTTAGTCATAACATTTTTCTCTTGCAGTGCGCCATCTGGTGTTAGAGGAGGTGTTCAAGAGGATGTGACCTCCGGCTGACTCTCCAGCTGGACACAATTGGAGGCTCCCTCCTCTGTCCTTGGAATGTACACTCTGTCTACTGTTCCCACACAGGGAGCTGTTCCAAGGACACGGCCTTGGGGTAGTAAGGTGTTGTTGAGGCCATCTGAACTGAATACTTGATTGAACCCGACTGACTGAGGTCTCTCTATAAACACTTAAGATGCTGGCAGGCAAGTGCAGAGATCTACTCATCTTGTGGCCTCTCAAGATAAGCCTAGTAAGTAAGTTCCCTTGCTTATTAAAACTGCCACGTGCCAATGTGTCATGGTCTGCCTCTCTCTTCCGTTTCTCCCTGCCCTCTGTGTATGAGACCAATTTGTGGTTTACTTGAAGGCTATGTGGACCTACTTTAAATCCCCATTCTTGCAAGAAGCAAAAAGAAAACATCATTACTGATGCTTCAAAAATTAATAATATATTTGGAAACAAAATGATATATGAGCTACTCTTCAAAATAATAAATTAACATTTTCTAATTTTATTTTATTTCTTGTGGGCTTTATATTAGATCACATAATATGGGATCCTGAAGTAAGGAACATTATTAAGTCATTTATCTTAATCATACCTTTGGAGCCAAAAAATGTAAAATAAGTGTTTAATGTTTATATATTTCAAAGTCTTATTAGAATTCAAATACATTTAAGGGAAAAAAAGAAAAAGAGAGAGCTAATCACAACAGAAACAGCAAATTCAAAGCAACAAAATAAGGATGGAGTTATAGAGAATCAAAATGAAAGGAAATGTAATGGGGACCGAAGTGAATGAGTTACAGAAATTGACACAATAGATAAAAAATGTACTCAAATCATGATATTATAAATGTTCGCACTTGGGACAAATTATGGTGTATTTTACATATTTGTAAAATTACTATCATTTATTGGTAATTGTCTTGCTGCAAAATCAGGTTAAATTAAATCTAACATTGGGTTCCTTCTATAGTTCCAAGATTTCCTTGCAAGCCAGGAAAAACTGTAGATACCTAAAGGTTAAGAATTATTAGTTAAATGGGCTTTCAATTTCAACTCGAAGATATAGAGTCTGGAAGTTGACATTAGCAAATGTTGGACAAACTCAGAATCAATGATTTTTCTTGGATTCATCCAAGAATTGAAGTTCCCTGGCCAACTGCCATCCCAATATTTGGAGAGATGAAGCACACCCAGAGAAATAGAGAAATGCAGATCTGCTTACCTGAAGCCAGCACTCCTGTCTCTGATAATTGCCTGTGCTGAAGTTGGCTGATGTATCCAGCCCAGAATATTTTTTTTTTTGAACTTTAAACAAAATTCACATTTTATTTAGGTTGAAATAAACTATACAAAATTGATTTTCTTCACCAAAAATAACAGCAATATTTTCTATATTATTCCTAGATAAACCACAAAACACTTATTTTTGTAGGTTTTCTAGGTTTTGCTTGTAAATCAAGATGAGGCAGTAGATAGAGTCATGGAAAAAGACAGAAGAAAACAGACAAATCAGTTGTCAGTATCCATGGTCTCTGATCCTGTCTTGACCATGAAACAGAAGTGTTCAACATACCTGTCAAAAAGCTTATGAAGATGTAGGCTCAATAAAGGAATGTAAACAGCAACAATCAGATGTGGAACAACAATGGCAGGCTCTTCCATTCAAACTTTAACTTGTTCCTTCAACTTCACTTGATAAAGGCAAAATCTACACTGAAATCCTTGTTTGGTGAGCTCACACGTTTCTCTTACAGTCTGATCATTTTAACGGTCCCTTACAGATTTTTAACAGCATACTTAAATTCCTACTATTCAAAGGTCAGTCATGAGCTTCATTGTAATGTTTTATATAATGTATTCCTTCCTCCCATACCTCTTCAAAATTTATTTCTTCCAAGAACTGATAACTAAGTACCTGACAATTGGATCCACAGTGACAAATGTTATATCTAAAATGACTTAATACAATATTAAATGCTACCATACATCCATTGTCAAGTCCGAGCATTCATCAGCTCATCCTGTCACAAAAGCAGCAGGAGAGACAAATATCAATACAACCACATGCTATATTTCTTAAATAGTGTCCTGATCAGCAAATTTTTAGCGATGGTGAAGATGTTTATATCATATGTTGATGCCCTGCAGCCTCAATTTATTTGTCTTTGGGTAGAAAAGTGGAGAAGGATATACAAAAATATGGCTCTGACAGTCAGGAACTGGCCTGTTGTTGCCAGGAGCTAACCTGCCATTCACAGCTAGGTAATTATAGCTAGTCTTTGTGTTCTACTGAATATAAAAATTCTCAGAATACAAACAGTAGATAAGACCACTCTTTGATCTTGATGAATTGAGAAAAAAACAAGCCCGCTCCATATTCAGGGAGTGAGCTCATATAAAATAACTGAACTCATATAAAAATAAACCACATTAATGACCAGCATTCACCTATCCTGACTAATATAAATGGCCACTGCTTCTTCACCAATTAAAGGTTCATCTGTCCATAGTTCCCTGTACATTATTACCCACACTACATTCCTATCATTTTCTAAATAAAACTTAAGATACTCAATCAAAAAATTATCACCATTTCCAGACAACACCTATTCCAGAGCAAAGCACCACTTTCCTTAAATCTCCATTAAATCTAATAATATCTTTTATCAAGTAACCCTACAGTTCTCCACGGTGTTTGTTTCCTTTCATTGCAATGAGTCAACAGTCAACTTTTTAAAACTCTATGTGTGTTCATGGTAATCTTTAGCTAAAGGGCACTGATACCTGGGATAAGAAAGATTTTACTATGATATGAATAATCAGCTATTATTTCACTGAGAGGAAGTTATCTTCCAATTTGAATGTAATTGCAATTTCCACGTCAATTGTCTTCTCTCCTTAAAGTTGTCTTAAACCTTTTGTTTTCTTTAAAATGTTATGTCCCCCTGAAGTCCTTATGCATGGTCAGGCCATGCATGCCCAGACTAAGAGACCCCAGAGAGCCTGGCTGCCAGGCTGAGGTGGGAGTGGAGCACGTACATGCACAGTTCACTTGCAGTGCACCTGCCCTCAGGTGTCCAGAACCTTTAGGCCTTTGTGCACAGGAGCCACCAAGACCATAAAGCTGTTTTCTGAGAATGTTGATTCTCCACACTGTACCCTAGATGTAGAGCTTTGTAGGTCATTTGAGTCAGATCCCTTATGGCCCTGTGCTGAGAAAATACACAGGGCCACCTTGGGAGTCAGTTTTCCCAAGAGTGTCTAATCAGTGCCTCCTTGGCATTGCCCTGGTTGGCAGGGTTAAGGAGTTCCCTTGAGATCTGGGGGCAGGGGAACAAAATTCTGTCTGGCAGAGGGCTGTACCTTAACAGCACTGTGTGCCCTTCCCTTAGAAATCCCATCTCTGGCCCATTATATCCCTACAGGGCCAGGAACCAGGGCCAGATCCTATAGAGCCTGGAGGCTGAGTCATGCCTCTATACTTTTTTTTTTTTTTTTTTTTTTGCAGTACGCAGGACTCTCACTGTTGTGGCCTCTCCCATTGTGGAGCACAGGCTCCGGACATGCAGGCCCAGTGGCCATGGCTCACGGGCCCAGCCGCTCCGCGGCATGTGGGATCTTCCTGGACCGTGCCACGAACCCGTGTCCCCTGCATCGGCAGGCGGACTCTCAACCACTGCGCCACCAGGGAAGCCCGCCTCTATACATTTTTAAATGGGTTTTAATTTTCTCTCTCAATTTTTATCATTATTTTCCTCGTTTTAATCTCTTTATTCTTACCCTTATAGTCTGAGCAACCTTTCAAAATTTGCCTCTCTTTGTTCTTTGGTTTTTCTTCAAATAACAAATATACATGGAGTACCTCTAATATTAATTTTAATTAAGCTTTATAGATTTAGATACATTTCAATGCTTCCTTTTCACCCTCTGCTCCATTTAATTTGTGTGTTTTGTCCTTGTATCTCTTTCTGTTGCTCCCTAATTTCCCCCCCTTTCTCTACAACCTGCAATTGTTAATTTCTGTTCATGATTAATGTTTATTTTATTCTTTTGAGAATCTCAAGCATTGACTTCTTTGTTTTGTTTTGTTTCTTACAGAAAGTCAGTTTAAAAATATTTGTTTGTTCTTGTTATTCTTCAGAATGGAATCTCTACTTCTACTGGTTCACTAGTCCTTTTCAACTGTTATTTCATATGTTATTTTTCTTTAGTAATATTTGCCCGGATACAAATATGTTAACAAGGTGATAGGGATAGAGTAGGATAATCAAATAGTTAGCTCAGAAATCCCATTAGGGGATTGTAGATAGACAGGGAACTTTGGGGGGCTTTGTGAGACCACAGTAAATTAATGATCACTCAAGAAAGCAGGTTTGCTTAACCATAAAACCAAGTAGGCTTGCTTAGCAGCAAAACCATGCAACAGAAGCATGAGACATGCCTCAAAACAACAAAACCGTGGTGGCATGAGACGCACATTCTGCCCAATGAGCTCAGTAAGTTAATGATCCCTAGGACATGCTCTCTGTATAAATAAAAAACAATAATTTATGGAAAGGTGACATTTCAAAGTGAAAGACCTTCATTGTACTGAGACCTGAAATAATTTTTCCATAGTGCTGTGACAGTCTTGGCTTGACCATGGGGATAAGAAAACTCCCTTGCCCAACCTGGAGGAAAAGCTGATGATGGAAGTGTGATGTCTACTCAAGAATGTGGAAGAAGGTAGTCTTTTCCCACTCCCCACTTTTCTTTTGATTATAACAATGTATTCCACCAAGTACCTGGCACAGCGCAATGCTTGCTCACCCACTTGTAAACCTCACAGGTGTCCTATTCTAATAAATCACTTCTTATCTATCACTTTGCCTCTTGCTGAATTCTTTCTGCACTGAGACATAAGGGATCAGAGCTCCTTGGAGCCCCCTGAAATGCCACCTAGCGGTTTCAAAGTTATGAAGGGTTTTTTCTGGGTGTGTTCATTGACCAGTGTATGCTAGCTGAATTTTCTTTTCATGGTTGTAGTGTAGGTTCTAGTATAATTAGGGAGGTATGGGGCATCTATCTGGTTTGGCTCCTGTCCTGCCTCAGCTCCCTGTTTCTGTGAAGATTCAGAATAGATAGATTATTTGAAATGCTCCATACTCTTGGCATGCATCCTATCAGAGATTTTTGTCAGTATACTAATACTCTTCCTAATTGAACCCTATATGATAGCATTGCATCTTCAAAAATGCATGCTTCATCACCATCTCTCCCCATTTCCTGCCTTAGTATGTTCCGGGCAGTTTTAACTCTGTATCATGTGTGTGTGTGTATGTGTGTGCATGTATACATGTGCCACTGGGAGAAGAATGGTAGGTTGTCTCTCAATCAACTGGATTAAAGCCCATTTGCCAAAATACAATTCACCAAAAGTCAATTCACTGAGTGGTATTTTTCAGTAAATATCCAATTTGTTTAGTAACATATTTGCTAAATAAACAAAGCTTTCTTCATATTATTTACCTGAAGGCTTATAGCAGTTCATGGGAAAAAAAAAGTGTTTATTTTCAGAGTATATATGTATCAACATGTTTTTTCTGGCTATACATTTGATGCTTCAATTTTGCCAAAATTGGATAAATTTAGAGCACTTGTATGTTTTTAAAAGTCATTATAGAATGAACATTTCAAAGTCATAGTAAAAAGAGTTGAGTGGAAGGGTAGTTATTTTAGATGGAATTATGAATAGGTATTACAGCACACTGTGGAGATAAATGTGGTGTGTGGCTTCATAGTGGGTGAATGTTGTCTTTTTCTGTGTGTCCAAGCACTCCTTCTCCCTTAATGTCCATTAAATTTTCCCTGTAGTAAAGAACACCACTTGATGGGTTTGTTTTTGCTTATTGTCCATCTTGTCTACACTGAAATATAAACTCCCTAAAACAGGGGTTTTGTTTTGTTCCCTGCTGAATTCCTAGTGCCTAGAAATACTGTATGCTCAACAATAAAACTAATAACTGTGGTAGATAGTAGTAATTCCAGTATGTATTCACTTTTCCCTCAGCACACCCTCTGTAGGAGAATTATACTTCCTTACTTCTTGGTACTAGGTTTAGTTACATGATTTGCTTTAGCCAAAAGAATGTGAACAGATGGTTGGCTGGCCCATTCTAAAAGAGGTATTAACTGATTCATAGGCCAATGAACAAGAAATAAATATTTGTTGCTGTAAGTCAATGAGTTTTGGGGTAGTTTATTACATGGCAGTATCACAACAAAGGCTGAAAAATACCATAATTCATACATATGTTTCCTATAAGACAGATACTATTCATAGTACATTACATATTTAACATATATGTGTATATATACATATATGCACACATTTTCAACCTAATAGTAAGGTAGATACTATTATAAGCTAAGTTTTACAAATGAAAAATCTGAGGTGCAGAGTTAAAGTAACATACCCAAGTTCATATAAACTACCAATTGCAGAGTTAAGATATGAAGTAAGCCTTTTGGCTCCAGAATTAGGGTTGTCAGATTTAGCAAGTAAGAATTACAGGATGCTGGCTAATTTGAATTTCATATAAATGATGAATAACTTTTTTTTCAGTATAAGTTTGTTCTAAATACTGTAAAAGTGCCTTGTATTTTATCTGTAATCTTATCCAGAGTCCTTTCTCTTAACCACAGTGTGGTATTGTTCTTTTATAAATATTTATACAGTCTGTGTTAGTCCATCCATGCTGCTGTATCAGAATACCACAAACTGGATAGCTTATAAACAACAGAAATGCATTTTCTACTGTTCTGTAGGTTGGGAAGTCTACGATCAAGGTGTTGGTGGAGTCAGTGTTTGGTGAGGTCCCCTTTCCTGGTTCATAAATAGTCATCTCATTGTGTTCTCACTTAGTGGAAGGGGAAAGGGAGCTCTGTGCAGCCTCTTTTATAAGGACACTAATCTCATTCAGGAGGGCTCCACTCACATGAACTAATGACCTCCTGAAGGCCCCACCTCCAAATATCCTCACACTGGGAATTAAGTTTCAACATCTGAATTTTGTGGGGGGGACATAAACATTCAGTCTATAGCATATTTCAAAAAAAAAAATTAGCAAAGTCTTATAATGGATGTCCAAGTAGTGCTTTCTAATATAAAAAGGGGTAATATTGGGCTTCCCTGGTGGCGCAGTGGTTGAGAGTCCACCTGCCGATGCAGGGGACACGGGTTCGTGGCCCGGTCGGGAAGATCCCACATGCCGTGGAGCGGCTGGGCCCATGAGCCATGGCCGCTGAGCCTGCGCGTCTGGAGCCTGTGCTCCACAACGGGAGAGGCCACAACAGTGAGAGGCCCATGTCCTGCAAAAAAAAAAAAAAAAAAAAAAAAGGGCTAATATTAATTATTCAAGTGTTTTTTTTTTGCATTTACAAATTCAAGTCATTTAACAATTCAAAAGCAGCTGTAAAAGAAAATAAAATAGCATATCTGCTTATTTTATAGCCAATAAATCCTCAAGAAAAAAAATGGGATTGTGATAAATTGATATTGTTCTTGACTTTTTTTCTGATGTTGGATAACTCTGTGGGTAACTACATTAGGTCCAAATACAACTTTATGTACTACATTTACAGAAATAAATCTCATTAAGTAATTCATAACTATGTACTCTATAATCACCTACTATAAACCAAAAGTGGGGCAGAACTACTTGCCTTGGTGAATTAGAAAAGAGTTTACTGATAAGCTGATACATGAATTTTATCTTTAAGGAATAGCGGTTGTTGAGAAATTAAACAGCATGAAACTTATGGAACACAAGTTCATGTAACTTACAGTGAGGCCAAACAAACTGAAACATTGGAGTCTGGAGCAGAGAAAGGTTTATTGCAGGGCTAAGCAAGGAGAATGGGTGACTGATGCTCAAAAAAACCGAACTCCCCAATGGTTTTCAGGAAGTTTTTATAGGTAAAATTTGGGGTGAAGGCTGCAGGGCGTGTGACTTTCCTCCAACTGGTTGGTGGTGAGGTAACAGGGTGGTGTTCCAGGAATCTTGTGTTCAGCCTGAAGCTACCATCCTCCACCTGGTTGGGTGGGGCCTTAGTTCCTGAAAAAGAACTCAGAGATACTGTTCTGTATATCCCTTGAACAGGAACCAGAATCCTGCTTTAATTGCTGCACTATTGTTTCTTGATTACTCCTCCTTTTTTCTGCATCCCCTTTCTTCCCTGGTTAGTAACTGTTTGAATCTGTCCTTTGGTACTCAGGGAAGGTCTGGGAGGCTGACGCCGTTATCCTGCACATAAGAAATGGGGGACCTGGAAAGGCTTTTGCGCCCAGGAGGGCCCCCTAGAATCCTGCTTGGTTTCATCGTGTCTGAGAGATGTTAAGAAGGTGGATGGGCTGCAGTAAAGGAAGTTTCATTTGAATTGGGTCTTGAGAAATTATGGATAATAAGAAAAAGAAGCAGCTTAAGTGTGGGAAAGGAAGTTGGCCCCAGGCGGCTGGCAGGTGCTCTGTGTTTCCACAGGCCGCGCCAGCAGGTGGCGTCAGCTGAGAGGCGGGAAAGCGAGGGCGGGCCTGGGAGGCCCGGGGAGGTGGGGCCTGGCCCATCGGGCTTCATCTGCGGCTGCGCCTACGCCCTCCCCTCCCCCTCAGCGCTTGGGCCTCTGAAGTGCCCGCCAGCGGCTGCAGCAGATCTGCGCCGCCGATGGGGCTTCGTGATCCATTTCCTGGGTGCCAAGGGGCTGCTGGACTGGGGCCAAGGCCGGCAGCAGCCCTCGGAGACCGTGGCGCAGAGGTGTTTCTGCCAGGTAAGTGGTTACTTGGATGATTATACCTGTGATGTTGAAACCGTTGATAGATTTAAGAGCTACAGGCTTTTCCTAAGACTTTTGAAACTTCTGGAAAGTCACTGCTTTAGCTATTACAAGGTAAACCTGAAAAAGCCATGTCCTTTCTGGAATGATAAGGGACTGTGCTGTCGGGCTTTGTCAATTGGATGAAGTTCCTGTTGGGGTTAAATCTGCGAGCTACAGGTGTTCTGAGGAAGCCAGTAACCTCGTTGCAGAATGTGAGCAGGCGCGGCGCCTTGCAGCTGAGGATGAATCTATCTGGGCGTGAGGAAATGCAGAAGGCTGCTCTTCAGTGGACCAAGCATGATGACTCCTCAGACAGCTTCTGTGAAACTGATGGTATAACATTTCTTATGCTGTGCATATGGTTTAAAAGCGTGCCTAAGGAACAAAAATTCTTTTAAAATAATTTTTAAAAAGCCCTTCAGTTTCTAACAGTTTGGCAGTTCCTCAAAAAGCTAAACACAGAAATACCATATGACTTAACAGGTCATCTCCTAAGCATATACCCCAGAAGACCAAAGACAGGGAAATGGATACTTGTACACCCATGTTCACGGCAATAGCCAAAAGGTGGAAACAACCCAAGTATCCATCAACAGATGAGTGTAAAAACAAAGTGTGGTATATGCATACAATGAATGGAATACTATTCAGCCATAAAATGTGAAGTTCTGATACATGCTGCAACATGGATAAACCTTGAAAACATATCATAATGGTTTTGTGTCTGTCCAAGCCAGACACAAAAGGACAAATATTGCATGATTCCACTTACGTGAAATATCTTGAATATGCAAATTGACAGAGACAGGAAGTAGATTTGACATTACGGGAGTTACGGGGAGGGGAGAATGGTTAATGCTTAATGGTTAGAGAGTTTCTGTTTGAGGTCATAGAAGAGTTTGGAAACAGATGATGGTTGCACAACATTGTGAGTGTAATTAATACCACTGAATTGTGCTCTTAAACATGGTTAAAATGGCAAATTTCGTGTTATATATATTTTACCGCAATAAAGCAATTTAAAAAACCCTTCAGTTTCTGGAAAAAATTTACCTCCTGACTTTTGCAGTTCTGTGTATCTAGTTATATATATAAGTTTTGTACTGTATAGAGGTGTTTTGTACTATATAGAGGTATTTTGCGTAAAGAGCTAAAAGGTACAGATTGCAAAAACCTGCTTTTGTTATATTGGCCTTGGATTGTTAAATATTTTCCTAATGATGCTCTGTGTTATTTTTGAAAAAGCAAACGAACATCTAAAATTAAGCCAGAGCACTGGTACTCTTAAAATCTAGGAGCCCTAGAACCCATTAGAACCATTTGATTTATGGATTTATTAATTTACATTTATGGATTCTCCTATTCTCTCTTTTTGAGTATCTCCTTTTTTGTAAGTTTAATTGTTAGCCTTTTAATTGGCTAAACAAAATCAAACCAAATTGAATTTTGTATCCTTTGATTCTTTTGGAACAGATTAATGATCTTTTAAAATATCAGTGGAAAGAATGATACAGATCATTTTAATTACAAGCAAAATATGAATTCTGCAAACCTACCACCCCCAACAAAAAAAGAGGAAGAAAAAGGGTAAGTACTTATTGTTAACTTGTGGCTTTATTTTGGAAAAAAAGAAGAAAGATATATATGCTTTCCTTAATAAAAGCCATGACCATATTTTGGCAGATACGTATCTATAATCCTTTATTCTTAATTCCCAAATTTGAAAATGAACATTTTTCTCTTTAAGTTTAGTATAGATTCATTCAGTGTGAATATTTATGTGTTTTACTGAAGAAATATTTATGTGTTTGATTAAAGGTTGCTACTCTACTCCCTGATGCGATAATATTCAACATATGTTGCGTGTACTGTTATTACCTTTCTAAAGTCTGAAAAGTTCTGGATTCCAAAACACATTTGGCCCTTGGGATGTTGATTAAGGAGCTGTGGACTTATATCTAGCTTTAGGCCAGTAACGAAAGGGGGATAAAATGCTCTCCCAACCATCCTAACTTTGCCATCTTTTCTGCAAGGATTCTTTGGCCTAAACATTGCTGTGTGAGATAGAATTAAGAATAAAAAATGAGAAGCAACACCTTGTTTGTAAAGGGATAGATAGATAGATAGATAGGTAGATAGATACATTTAAATAATTTTTTCTAGAGTTGATGGGAGGCACCACAGTTCCATAAGCAAGTATGTGTCATTCTTATATTTGTGTTTTGGAGGGAAAATGTCAAATATATCATGGTACCTCATGCTTTCCTTCTGGAAAGATGTGAATCCCAGAATTAAGGCATACAGAAAAAAGTCTCCCTAATTATATCAGTTTAGTAGCTCTGAATAGAGTTTAATGATGAAAAAGATATTTCTCCAACTGATAAAAAGACTTATATGCTGCAAAGACTGGAATATTCAGCGTCTATATCACTAAGAGGAATAAAGGCCTTCCATGTAGAGGTAAAGCATAACCACTGCTGTGGCTGGAGCTGAATGAATTCCTGGGGTGACATCTGGTCTGGAGTGTGTAGTCTTGGATGACCTCTGCTGTCGGGATTTCTTGGGCACTCTTTTTTTTTTTAAGATTTTTTTTTTCGATGTGGACCATTTTTAAAGTCTTTATTGAATTTGTTACAATATTGTTTCTGTTTTCTGTTTTGGTTTTTTGGCTGCGAGGCATGTGGGATCTTAGCTCCCTGACCAGGGATCAAACCCGCACCCCCTGCATTGGAAGATGAAGTCTTAACCACTCTGGACTGCCAGGAAAGTCCCCCTTGGGTGCTTTTTTTTTTCTGGCTGCGTTGGGTCTTCGTTGCTGCGTGCGGGTTTTTCTCTAGTTGCGGCGATCGGAGGCTGCTCTTCGTTGCGGTGTGCAGCCTTCTCATTGCGGTGGCTTCTCTTGTTGTGGAGCTCGGGCTCTAGGTGCACAGGCTTCAGTAGTTGTGGTACGCAGACTCTAGAGCGCAGGCTCAGTAGTTGCGGCACTCGGGCTTAGTTGCTCCGCGGCATGTGGGATCTTCTCTGACCAGGGCTCGAACCCGTATCCCCTGCATTGGCAGGTGGATTCTTAACCCTTGCGCCACCAGGGAAGCCCCCCCCCCCCGCCTTGGGGCACTCTTAAACCTGGACATTGATTTGTTGGTGGGGGTTATAAGGTAGGGATGAAAAATCATCACCTTAAGTAAATGTGAAAAATTCTGTTTTATTTGAATAGTTAGTTGCTTGGATTCAGTCAGCGAAGTGGAATAAATAAGATTCTTACCTCCTATACACATTTTATGCAAACTATACACATTTTATGCAAACTTTAAAGGACCAATGAAAAAAATATGTGTTCATTTAACGAGTACTGTTACATAGAGTAAGTAATGAATTAATAAGTAGATTAGATAAATCTTCCTTAAATATATTTTAATAAAAATTTATTAGTTTTAAAATACAATAACAGTCTTTGGGTTGAGAATGTAGTATTAAAGACATTTCTTAGGCACTCCATTCTCTGAAACCAATTGAAGACAAGAATATCATGGAAAAGTAAAGGATAAAGTTAGTGTCAGTGAAACTAGAAAGCATCTCAGATTCCAAATTTCAAACTAAGAAGGATACTTTAAATACAATGCTTTGTATCTATAATGTATCAATACTTTGATTCAGGTAGTATTTTTCTAGCATTTGGGATATATTATTGGGGGAAAGAGAAAAGCAGGTAAAAATTCCTAAACTTGCAAAACTTGCATCTTAGTAGAAGCTAGACAAACAATGAACAATAAACATAAATAAGTAAATTATATAAAATATAAAAAGATGATTAATGATGTGAAACAGAGAGAAAATATAGCAGGGTAAAATTGGATGGGGAATTTCTAATGGTGTCAAAGAGAAATTGCACCTGACAGAGTTAAATGGTCAAGGAAGACTTTATTCAAAACTATTGCTGTGCATTACATTCCCAGTAGTGAAGGGAGATTGAACTGAACTGTGCTGAAACAAAAAGTGGGAGAGATTTTTTTTTAATTGAAACATATGCGATTTACAATGTTGTGTTAATTTCTGCTGTACAGCAAAGTGATTCAGTTGTATTGTACATATATATACATTCTTTTTCATATTCTTTTCAATTATGGTTTATCACAGGATATTAAATATAGTTCCCTGTGCTACACAGTAGGACCTTATTGTTTATCCATTCTGCATATAAGAGATTGCATCAAAAAGTGTGAGCATTTTTAAGAGCTGGGCTGAGATAGTGGAAAATTGCTGGAGGATATTGGGGGGATGTAGGTCAAAGTGATTAAGCCATGTGTGTTTGCTAATTGGCACTGATTGAAGTTAGGCTCCTACTCTCCCTCTGAGACTGGAAGATAGAGGCACTGTTTTCTTGATCATCACATTTCAAAGAGATGGCTCCCAGGTCCTTGAGAAAGATATTCCTGGGTTGTAAAACTAGCAAGAAGCTGGGTGAAAATTTACATCTCAAAGGAGCAGAGAAAGAATATACAGATGCAAGTTATCAAGTTATCTAAAGTAAATGCTCAAAGAAAAGGGAGGTCAGGGCCTCTGGTCAGGAAGAAACTTGTCTAAAGTTTAGTCAAGCTGAGAACTTTAAGGCCCTCTTGGTCCATGGTGGGGAGGTGGGATGCAGGTTGTAATCATTATTAGCAGGAAAAACACTGAGAAGAGCACAGATACATGCCCTTGGAAGAGAGGTCTCAGCAGCTGTGATAGGGAAATTTAAAAATTATCTGTATTAAAGATGCCTGTGGAGCCTGCTTGTTCTCCCTGTCCTGCCCTTACACTTTACAATGAGCAAACCAGAGGCCCAGGGAGACTTGGCCTCAGACAATGTGAAGTATAGAGAAGAAACAGCAAGAGTCACATGCATAGAGACACAAAAAGAAAATTAAAGTTATAAAAGGATATAGCAAACAATGTTGATTAAAGCATACACAGGCAAAAGGAGGTCTTAAAAATGCAGAAAATTTTTCTGACAAAAATTCTTGGTATTCTCAAAGAAATATTGTGGTTTGTTAGCTCATAGACAAGGTGCAGTCAAAAAAGAAATGAAAGAAAAACCAATTGTTAATCTCATTCCACAAGTAAGGAAACTGAGCGTTTAGGTTAGGTAACCAATATCACACAAAAAGTATGGATTTTTATCTTATAAACTTGAAACTCCAGGGCCAGTGCTCTAAACCACTGTTCTGTATAGGCTCATCTGTTCTTTCTGATGAAATATCTTGATAAAATTCATCCAATAAAAAATTGCATTAAAACAGAGAGCTCAAGATTGGAGAAACTGTGGTATTTGAAATGACCAATAGTATTAAATTTGTTTACATCTAGAGAACTAAGGTTAATAACTGAGAACTATGTGTGTAGAAAAAAGTTACCATAGCAGGCTTAAGGCTACTAATTTTAGAAAAGCCTACTTGTCAGTTTGGCCCTTGGCTGGCATATGTAAACTTGGATTTCAGGAGTATTCCAACTATTCCCCAAACAGATAGGAATGTACTTGAACTATGCCTAACCTGTTTGTAAGCAATATGGTTTTATAGTGAACACCTGCTTTCCTTCTGGGAGTCTTGATTTTTGGTTCTTCCTAGGCAGAGAGTGCCTATGTGATCAGACCCCAAGAAAAACCCTGGACCTTTCACACATGTGCTGTGTTGTCACTACTTCTTGCTGGCAGAATTAAGCACTTCCTTTGTGACTCAACTGGGAGAAGCTGGCACTAATTTCCTCTGCACTTTGTCCCATCTGCCTTTGCTGATTTGGCTTTGTATCGTTTCACTGTAATGAATCTTAGCTGTGAGTGTGACTAAATGCTGTGTCCTCTGAATCCTTCTAGTCAATCATCAAACCTATGGCTGATTTTCAGGACCTCAGGCACACTATAGTTTACCTAGTAAATTACTAATGCTACAAATCTTGAAAATGTAAAAGTGCAATATTAAAAATAGTGAACACGTATAATATTCTTTTTGGGAATCAAGGTGACCCCTCTCCTTGTTATATTGATACATACGAGTGTATCAATCACAACATCCTCTAACATTATTCTTGCCAAATAAATGGGAAAGTAATCTAGGTCAGGCCAGTTATAAAACTGTATGAATGACTATAAAACTGTATGAATGACATGTATAAGAATTCAGCAGTTTTCCAAAATTTCTTATTTTAATCATTTGGAGGTGTGAGACCGTCTTGCATGTATCACAATGAAAAACTGTCTGAAGAAACAGACAAATAACCACAGTTTAAAAAAAAACAGATAATTATCAGCCGATGTAGAAAGAGCAAGAGGAGTAAAGAGAAAGATTGAGTTTGAACTTTTAGTTAAAAGAATAAAATTGACAAAATGCAAGTTTAGGAAAAGAGAGGTGAAAGGAATGTAGGCAAGATGATTGACTCAATTATTATTATTTTTAACTATAGGGCATCAATAGATACTTTCTGAAACTTATAAATAAAACATGAGATTTAAGATATAAATTTAAAGGCAAAAAATTAAGCACTAGATTATTTGAAAACCAAACTTGTAGGTTTCCAAAGAGAAACACACAGGCATACATAGTGCACAACTGTACAAATGCATAAGGTAAAAGGAGAGATCAAATTGCAAAAAAGAATCCAGGGGCTTCCCTGGTGGCGCAGTGGTTGAGAGTCCGCCTGCCGATGCAGGGGACACAGGTTCGTGCCCCAGTCCGGGAAGATCCCACATGCCGCGGAGCGGCTAGGTCCGTGAGCCATGGCCGCTGAGCCTGCGTGTCCGGAGCCTGTGCTCCGCAATGGGAGAGGCCCATGTACCGCAAAAAAAAAAAAAAAAAAAAGAATCCAAAGAAATATTTTAGAAAGTAATGTGGTATGTGGAACACATTTGCTTATCTCTACTTCCTCTATACAATTCAGTGAAATATGAAAAAGACATTTAGCATGTAGAATAGAATTGGTTATCCCCACTTGCCTGATTAATCAACTAATAATATGGCAAGAATAAAAATACATAAAACCCACAAGTATGAAGAAAATGGAAGAGAAAATTATAGGAGATGAGCAACACCAACAATCGTTGGAAATGGAAGAACAAATGGTAATTTTGCAGAGTGAAGAAAGTGACTTCATCTACTACAGAAAGACAAGCCAACAAGTCTTAAATTGGACTCAAAAAATGCCAAGAAGCCTCAGAAATTGAAGGTACAAGGTAACTTTAAAAGTGAAAGATTTATGGATTTAAAAGCAGAGTTGAACTATTATACAGGGAACACTTATACCCTTAGATGCTCTCCTTTATTGTTTTGTGTCAAGACTAAAACCCCTTTGCAATTGTGGTTTAAGGTAAGGGATTTCTTTTCTGGAGATACTAATCCATAAAAAGTAAAACAAAACAATATTCTAGATGTAAGAATACCAAGAAAATGGGGAAACTAAATCTAAGTAACATTTTAATCACCTGTAGGATGTATTCCTATATTCTTTAGCAAGTGAAAATCTACATACTCTTTATTCCCTTTCTTTCCACTGGGGCCCCAGAAATAGCAGCCAGTTCAAACTGGCCAATTAGGAGGACACACTGCCATAGTGAGCTCCAGTGAAACAGTCACTACTTTATTTGAAAAACTAGATTGCAACCCTCCAGCCATTTCATCTTTCTCATGCTTCAAAACAGTTTTTAAGGCCCTCTACTGAAAATATAAAAAAGAAAAGAATGAAAAATAAGAGGAGTTTACCATGAATTTATAGAGATCAAAACATAAACAAAAGCTCCTAAAGCAGAGTTAAATTTCAAAAACAACTATAATTCATATCACAATTATGGGAAGATACTGTAACCATGAATAGAAACAGTGCTATATAAAAAAGGAAAGGAAAGTGTTTCATGAAATAAATACGTCTTGAAAACTAATTGTGATGTTAATACTTTGGAAAAAATCACAATAATAACTGAAAGCTACTTGCAAATAGGAGGGTAAAATGAAGATATTTTCAGCCATAGAAAATCCTTCATACTTCTGTTCATTGAAAACTGCTGAAGGATGTGTTTTATTGAAAGAAATAAGAATAAAGAACTTACATGATTCAGAGAGAAAAGAATTTAGAGTAGAATAGGGTCAAGAGTATTTCTTAGGGGAAACCGTGTGTGTGTGTGTGTGTGTGTGTGTGTGTGTGTGTGTGTACAAATCTGAACATCTGCAGAATTGTGGCTACATAAACACTAAAGAATAATTTAACCAAACATTATGAGTAAAGTCTTTTGAGAGGTTTAGAGGAGTACAAGTGTTTTCTTCAATTGAGGATGAGAGTTTAAAAAACTAACATCCCCATTTAACATACTAGAAAAATTTGTATCTAAAACAGAAAAAAATAATGTGTATTACTCTACAAATGTATTTTCAAAAACACATTTAAAAGGTAAAAGAAAAGATACATTATTCAAAATAAATTTTTATTCTTCTAATTTTTAAGTACATTGCAGCAAATGCTGTCTAAAATTCCTGAATATTCAATCCAAAGCTCTAATTTTATTTAATGACCCCCCTTATTCCCAAACACTTCCTATACTTTTAACATCTCTTCAAAATTAAAAAATATTATATGGGATAATCATCCCTAACATTTTGACCAGCTACATTAAACTATAATAAAATAAGTTTCCAAAGACAACCCTCAATTTACCTAGGCCAAAAAAAAAAAAAAAAAAGCAAGAAAGTGGGGGGTATATTCTTATTTTCAAAATAAACATCACTGCTGTCATTTTATTCAGAACTATTTAAATTGTTAAAAATCATTGGTTCCAGTACCATGCCATACAAGCTTATAAATTTATAAACAGTTCACACTCATACATAGAGTTTCACTGTTGGTATTTGTAAACTGTAAGACAGAATAAGTAAGTCACAGAACATGTTCATTCACTGAAGATGGCTTACAAAGTACTAAATGCATAAAGTGTTTACAAATAACTTTTAACTGTAATGAAGCCAGCCGACTGACGTTTCACAATGCAAAATCTATGCAGAAATTATGTGCCCTCAGTGACTTCATATGTGCTCCCTGAAGAGAGTGCATGCAATGAACCAACAGATATATGTCCACATTTACTTGGATTAGCATGAATTTTAATTCCGTCGTAAACTACACTATTGCTATTTTACTTAGCTAAAGGGCTCATTGAGCAGAACAGTTGAATCTGAGGAAGAAGGTATACTCTCCAGAATGGCAGGATTTTACTATTTTGTATTCAACAAAATCTTGAGCATTCTTGAAAAAGGAGGATATAATATCATTTAAGGTAAAGTTTGATTTTTCAAAATGAATTTACCCATGAAGAAATATGTATTCATTAGACAATCATATGGCTGTAATCTCTTACTGTACTCTATTTACAACTCACCTTATATTATTTTCATTATGTTTTTGTTTTCGAAGGATATTTAAAAGTTTAGCCTGCTGTGTCCCACTTTAATATAATTCAGGGAAGTATCAAACAGGTAGCTGAGTTAACCTTTTAGGGAATGGTCTTCCCAGAACTCATAAAAATACATCACATAGGCTGGCTACAAGTATTTACTAAGCCAGTTCCTTATGAAGCTTTAGGGAAATCATCACTGGACAATAAAAAGTAGCATTTTTGACTGACGCATAGAGAAATTCCATAAATCTTATACAGATTTCCCGTTTTCAGGAAGCAGAACTTTCCTATGAAACCTTTTGTAAACTGAAATGGCATAAAGCAAAGAAGCAACTACCTTAGGCCACATGTTCGTAATAGATGCACAGAATAAACTGACATAAAGCACAGATGCCCACAGATACACGTCTAGGCTATGGTGGCTTGATGCTGAGATGCTGAGTGTAGTTCCTGGGGAAGAAGCTTGGTGGCACCACTCTCACTGCTCAGGGTGCACGTTGCCTCTATAATGGCTCCTGCAAAACAAATGCTCTACGCTATTTTCCCTTTTCACCAAAGCAAAAATCCTCTTCAGATTTCTCTCATTTAGCAAAATCAGGTACTAATGTAGGTCTTTCGTAAAAGTATTGTAAAGCAAACTTTTGAAAAAAGAGGTATACCTATATTAAAATTAACTTAGACTGTGGTCATATATTTAGCCTTTGAGTCTAGATACAAAGTAATCCGTTTCTCATATATAGGCCTACGATTTTTTTCCCTTCAGATCGCTTTAATAAATGGTACTACAGTGATCTAAAAGTTGCCTAATTATGTGTTCTTTTAATATTTGGCTTAATACTTAGTATACAGTAGGCATTCCGTAATTTCTTGCTTAATCAAATAAAATTGTTATAGCAGGAAATTAAGTTGCTGGGGAAGTTTTTAAAAAATTATTAAGTGTCCTTCTACCATTCCCAAGTTAATTATTAGTACAAAAGTGTGTTCAGTATCAAGACGGGGCTCAACTACACTCAAACTCTTATTAATCCTCCAGGGCTTGTATAAATGTTTAACTTTAAAATGGAAAAAGGTAGAAAAATATTACTTTAATGTATGATTGAATAATGGAAACCCAAAATTACAACATGGCTCTTTAAGATTTAGACAAAGCAATTTCTTATACAGTGACTGCAATATCTTCAACTTAAAAAAAATATCCTGCAAATTCCTAACAAAATGTTATTTTTATTTACCATTTACACTGAAGGGAAGTGTAACAGGGAAGGATTAACTCACAACTGAGTCAGACATTTCTATTTAATACGTGCAAAAAAATAATTGTACTTCTCACTCTAGAAGTTTTTTCCAAATAAATTCTACATTTTCAGTCTTATAAGTAATTTGCTGCATTCTAATCTAATAAGGTTTTGCCTTCTACATTGCCACTTCATTTTTGATGGGCACTTAGGTTGCTTCCATATCCTGGCTATTGTAAATAATGCTGTAATTAACACAGGTGTGCCTCTATCTTTTCAAATTAGTGTTTCTGTTTTATTCAGATAAATACCCAGGAGTAGAATTGTTGGATTGTATGGTAGTTCTATTTTTAATTTTTTGTGGAATCTCCATACTGCTTTCCATAGGGGCTGCAACAATTTACATTCCCACCAATAGTGCACAAGGGGTCTCTTTTTTTCCCACATACTCATTATTGTATGATATTTCTTGTCTTTTTGATAATAGCCATTCTGACAGTTGTGAAGTGATATCTCATTGTGGTTTTGATTTGCATTTCCCTGAGGATTAGTGGTGTTGAGAATCTCTTCATGTGCCTGTTAGTCATCTGCATGTTTTCTTTCACAAGTGTCTACACAGGTTCCTCTGCACATGTTTTAATCAGGTTCTTTGCCTTTTGACCTTGGGTTGTATGAGTTCTTCATATATATTGGATATTAACCCCTTATCAGATGTATCATTTGCAATTATCTTCTCCCATTCAGTAGGCATATTTTACTTTTGTTGATAGTTTCCTTCAATGTGCAAAAGCTTTTTAGTTTGATGTAATCCATTTGTTTGTTTTTGCTTTTGTTTCCCTTGCCTGAGAAGACATATCCAGAAAATAAAAAATATACTACTAAAACTGATGTCAAAGATCATACCACCTATGTTTTCTTTTAGGATTTTTAGGGTTTCAGGTCTTACACTTAAGTCTTTATCCATTGTGAGTTTGTTTTTGTATATGGTGTAAGAAAGTAGTCCACTTTAATTCTTGAGCATGCAGATGCCCAGTTTTCCCAGCACCATTTATTGAAAAATGGTGCTGTATATTGTATACAATTGTATATTCTTTCATCTGTTTTCTTAGATGAATTGCCTATATAAATGTGCATTCCTTTCTGGGCTCTCCATTTCCATTTATCTATGTGTCTATTTTCATGCCAGTACCATACTGTTTTGATTACTGTAGATTTTTAGTATACTTTGAAACCAAGGAGCTTAGTATCTTCTGTTTTGTTCTTTTTTCTTAAAATTGTTTTGAAAATTTGGGGTCTTTTGTGTTTCCCTACAAATTTTAGAATTATTTGTTCTAGTTATGTAAAAAATGCCATTGGTATTTTGATAGGGATTGCAGTAAATCTCTAGATGGCCCTGGGTAGTATGGTTTTTAACAACGTTAATTCTTCCAATCCATGAACACAGTGTATCTTTCCATCTTCAGCTTGTGTCATCTTCAGTTTCTTTCATCAGTGTCTTATAGTTTTCCAAATACAGGAATTTTACTTCCTCAGTTAGATTTATTCCTAGGTATTTTACTCTTTGTGATGTGATAGTAAATGAATTTGTTAATTTCTCTTTCTGATAGTTAATTGTTAGTGTATAGAAACACAGCATATATACAGTAGTATACTAATTCTGTATCCTGCAACTTTACCAATTCATTGGTGAGTTCTAGTAGTTATTTGGTGGTATCGTTAAGACTTTCTATGTATAGTGTCATGTTATCTGCAAACAGTGACAGTTTTCCTTCTTCCTTTCTAATTTAGATTCCCATTACTTCTTTTTCTTGTATGATTGCAGTGGCTAAGACTTTCAATACTGTGTTGAATAAAAGTGGCATGAGTGGGCATTCTTGTCTTATTCCTAATTTTAGAGAAAAATGCTTTCAACTTTTCACCTTTGACTATGATGTTAGCTGTGGACTTGTCATATATGACCTTTATTACGATGAGCTATGTTCCTTCTATACTTGCTTTATTGAGAATTTTTATCATAAATGAATGTTGAATTTTGTCAAAAAGCTGTAGAATTACTTTGATAAAGTGTTTGAAATTTGTGAAATCTTTAATTCATATTGATTTCCCATCAGGAAATATAAATTCAAGTCCCACCAAAAGTTTATAAAATGTATATTTCCTTGAATCTTTGCTAAAATAGCTATTATATATAAAGTCTCAATTTGTTGGAAAAATATCAATTTCAATCAATGTTTACTACATTTTAAAATTTCTTTTGTATTTTATCAGATGAGTTGATTTTGATTTTGTTTCTTTTTCTCCCTGTGCTGTTTCATATTTAAACACTTCTAAAAGTTGAAGGCCTACAACATGCTTTAGCTCAACAAGATAATATTTATTAAGTGCAAAAGCAACACTCTAATAACAAATATCTTTTGAAGCCCCTAGGAATACCTATATATACCCAACTCCAAATTCAAGGGACTCATCCTAGACTTTGTGAATCAAACATCTACAAGTATAGCACACATACATTTTCATTTTATAAAATCTCTCAGAGAATCAGATGCATGCTTTCAAAAACCATTTTAATTTTGGATACATTTATGGGCTGTCTGACATGCGTCAGTAAGTAAATAACTAATGGTAATAGATAAGTAGGACTCTTGTAGTAATTTAAATAGATTCAGTATTTTAAACCACAAGCAAATATATGATATGGTTTCCATTTTAATGTATTTGTTAAAAGAGGCTTTTGACGGAAATGGAACTCAGAAAATTACACAATGGGAAATTATGTGATTAAAGGAATATTAATTATGCAATCAAATAAGCACACATAAGATGTATCCATATTAAAATGCATAAGGAGATTATTTAGAATGATCTTGGTACAGTTATACTATTTTTCTAGGCAAAATTATGTGCTACAGTTGAGAGTCACAGATTTCTTTTGATATCAAAGAGAAAATATTAGAAAATTAAAAGCAGAAGCATTAGGAAAAGACATAGAAAAGTACAAAAAGACATACTAAGAATTTTTTTAAACATGAGCAATATCAACATTTCCCTCTATATTTTTAGAGCCCCTTAGAGAATTACTATGGACAGTTTGTAGTAACCATGGTTATGTGCCCTAGCTAATTCCCATAATAACCAGTAAAATCAAGCAAAGTGTTTATGATCAGGTTAGCTTTTTATTATAGAGCCAGTTACTACACAAAACTATTAGAAAATCTTGCTGATCATTTTTTATAAACAGAGGTTTTCATAAGACTGTATTTTGACCCTTTGTTTTATGGAAGCAGTTTATTGGTTTTGCTATATTTATAGTATAATAATAGTTCAAATGGAATATTGAAATCATTTAAGACCATTTTTATAACAGAGAGTGCATAAAAGAGATCAGAATTAATTAAAGTGCTTAAATGATCATTTTAAATCTAATAAACATTTTTACTGAAGTATTAGATTATATTTTGAGTCTATTTTATCTTCATTGCTTTAAAAGATAATCTGCTACTTTAAGAAGATTCTGATGCCTTTTAGTCTTATTCAGCATTTTGGCATCATATTCAAGATCAAAATTTTAAAAATTATTATTGGTTTACCCTACTATCCCCAAGTTACAAAGTCTCCAATGATTACCTCATATGAATGATTTTTATTTGAAGTATAAAAAATACAGTTGTTTTTGCAATTCTCATACTTGTTAGTCAATCACTTTGTGTAGAAAAAAGAAAAAATAATGACATACATATTATTTACTTTGTGCCCTGTGAGTAGAAATCACGAAAATCAATAGAAAGTTGCATTATTATTTAAACATTAAACTATCCATGGCAAACAATTTCATCTAAAATAATTTTTTATGAGTGAAATAAAAATTTTAATGATTTTTTAAACTTGTTCTTATCCAATGATCCATCATATACTAACATGACTGCAGTATCCACTATGATAAACATACTTATGCTTGTATGGATTTTAAGCACATGCTTGAGCTGACCAAGGAAGGAACTTGCCACTCTTGTCCAGCTACAAACCTCCTCTTTTAACGTAATTTTAACAAAATCTTTTTGCAATGACTCTGTTAAGAAGGTTGGGAATGTCCTAAATTATTATACTCATTTTTTTTTCTGCACCGTATCTCTATTTGTGACCTCTGAATTAGCCCATATATGGCTGCTATTTTGTTCTACATCAATAGTAGTTTCTACACTTATCCCATGTACCTCTTTCCACTGTTGTCTTTGTTCTCCTAATTTGAAGGGCTTTCTTAAATCTGTTTTCCATCTGCACCATAAGATCTTTTAAGTTAAATTTCTCTTACTCTCTCAACCCCCTTGCTCTCTCTTTCTGTCCAACTTCTGTCTCTGTCTCTCTCCTTGCTCCCTCTCTCCCAAACAATCAGTACAAGATATGACACAGATTGTTTGCTTGCCCAACAGATATTTATTGATTGCTTACCACTGTTCTAGATGCTAGAAATACATCTGTAGAAAAATAGACAATAACCCATATCTCCATGGAGTTTATATTCTAAAAGGGAAATAAGCAAAAACATTAAGGAAACTATGTTGCATGGTCTACAGAGATAAATTCTAAGAAGGGAAGGGGGAAGGGAATATTGGAGAGGGGAATTTTGGTTTAAATAGTGCTTAGGGAAGGCCTCTTTCACAGGGTGCTACGTATAACATAAACACAAGGGTTGCAGCATCACACAACTCCAGAGCGTCATTCACACTGTAATCTATGTGAATGATGTCTCTTGAGTTGTGCTGGCCACAGGCTAGGCATCCATCATCAGTAGTGCTCTGGTAAAGACCTGAAAGAGTTAGGGGAGAAAGGCATGCAGATACTTAGAGAAGTCTAGGCAGAGGACACAAATGTCTTATTTAAGACAGAAGCGTGCATAGATGTTTGTGTATCATCAAAGAACTCAGCGTGTCTGAAATGTGCTCAGTGAGTATCTGCATACGATTTAAATATCATCCACAATCAACTGTGTTGATTATGTACTGATCCAAACTGATATTTCTAACATCCTAAAACTCTAAAAAGGAAATTATTTTCAGTTTATTTTTCTAGTATTGTGTAATTCAAACTTTGTCACAGTTGAACACTTACCATCATGAAGACTTTCATTTTTGGAACAAAATATAGCCAGATAAAATAAATACTGATGATGAATAAATATCATGTATTGACTGGCATATATATTATTATTCCTTTTCGTGTTTGAGAAATTATTTCTGCAGATTAATAATATTCATCTTGTGGTCTGTGCAGGGAAGTTGCATAACGGTGAATTAGTTTAGACATGCTGAAATAAGTAAGGACACACCATTTGCAAATATTAGTGGCTTTGGATTTCTTTCTAGATACTTACATTGTGAAGAATCTTATTAAAAATATTTCTGCATGCTGTGCAAGGATGCCCATACTCATAAGACATCCAAAAGCATCTGCGTAGTGATTGAAAACTAAATAGAGCAGTGTTTCTTTTGAATTGATGCCATGCTTCTTCCCATCTGGGACTCAGCTCAATCAGAACAAAAGGGTTGTTTTGGAGAGAGTAAAAGAAGTCATTTGAGCTTTTTCAGATACACTGTCTGCTTTAACCCTTTTCAGGGTGCAAGTTTTAGATCCCTCCTCCCCCCACCCAAAAATGTTCTAGGGAAATTGTAATTTTTTGTTCCAGTCCCAGAATTTTCTATTTTTCCAAAAGAGTGCTTTAAATGTTAACAACCCAAACTAAGCCACCAGGTTTAAAGCAAAAATAACAGCCAGCCCTCTCTAGCCTACACTTTGGGATATTAAATTCTAAGTGTATTGTGAGCAGCTCATTTCAACAACCAATTACTGCTTCAGAGACCAAATGAAGACTAAGTAAGAAAATATCATCCACCTCACATTTCTGAAGTGTATGCGCTCTGTGTGAGCCAAGCCCCATGAAGCGTTGAACCAAACAACCACACCAGGTTCCTATCCTCTTGGTTATTCAGCATTAATTTCTTAATGCCTGGTTGGGCCTGCTGATGAGTGGCCTCTATCTCTCAGGTATTCTGCAACATTGATTTCCAGCCTTGGAGTGAATTATTTGTTCGTTTTCTCTTTGCATGATTTAACACAGTTGGACTGCTATGAAGAGAGGGGGAGGGAAAGGAACCTCTTGAATAGATGTGCCCTACTTGAGACTTCTGTTTAGTAATACTGATGTGAATGTACATGTTTTTTAAAAGACTGCTAAGATTTCTTCTGGCTACAAAGTTGTAATATTTTGCGTTTAGCTACCAAGTGCTTATTATTCAACATTTTTGTACCCAACATATGCAATTTACAATTAAGATCACTGTAATAAAATATTTTCAATGCACATGTGTCCCTCCAACTAAATACCGTTTTTTTAATTTACTTGCAGAAATGTTTTATTAATGTATTTTTCCAAAATGTTTCTGAAGCCAGTTCAAAGGCTTTTTTGCATGCTTGCTATTTTATAATTTAGTACAATTGCTTCGAGCAAAATTGTTATCTTTTCAATTTCTTTTGTATTTTTCTTACTAATATAACACTGAATGAATGCTCTAAATTTTTGTTTACTAAATTTGGACAGCATTTAGCATCAATAAGTGTTTTAATATTTGAAAAATTGTTGTCCTATATAAAATTATTTAGAAATGAGAACAGTACACACAAAACACAGTGTCTAGTTCTGAGTCATAACCCCTTGTATTATGAATGTTCATGTTTTCATCATTGTCATCTTTATCAACATTACAAAATGTTTCCATTAAAAATAAAAAGTTATTCATTATACATTTTAAAAATGATCACCTGTGATCAATATTGCACTTAATTAGAAATGACTTTCTATACTAACATATACAAACATATGAAATATATCAAAAACATCTTCTTAGAGATTTATAAAAAAAATTTACTTCTGAAAGAGACTCTTTACTGAAAGATATAATGAATTTTTATATCAAAACTCAATTAGTAATTTTCCCACTGTCTCTCCAAATATAGTTCTACTTTCAAATATGTCAACTAAGTCCTTAAACGGACACATATATTTCTGAGCACCAGAAATATCAATAGTATTATAAGAATTAGCCTATATTTTATATTCAGAGAATACAGAGTCCACAGATTCATATAAAATAATTAGAACTTTTAGTTAAACACAAATGTTAAGTTATCCTAATGGTTTCAGACGTGTGTCCCCATATCTGAATATTCCTCAAAAAAAGTACTAATATTGCTTTCTAAAGTCAGTGTCAAAACATTTTTAAAGAGTGAAGTTTCAAAATGTTCCTGATATACCAATTCTACAAATTCACATGTTGTCATGAAGAGATAGAAATTGAATATAATTGGATACTATGCTGAGCATATTAGGTGCATCACATAGTCAACTGACCAACTAATTCTTTTGAATTTCATAAAGTATAGTAGTAACCAAAAGATGGAAGAAAGACTTTGTCTTCTGGTGAAGATTTTAAACTTAATTCTATATCTTAAAGCAAAAATATTATTGTGAACTCTTAAAAAGAACAACAAATAGATTATCAGGTTAAGATGTCAAAAACCTCTGCATATTTGACTATTTTGACTAATTTTCCATATTTTTGTATCATTTAAACACGTTATACAAAAATGTTTGCATAGATATGAATTTTAAATGGCCTATTGACATATTTAGGCAGTTTTACTTGTCCCCCCCCCAAATATTGGTCAATACGCTTGTAGATTCATATCACGACCCAATTTTTTCTCATAATAATTAGAACATTGACAATAACAACAAGCAACAACATCATCAACAAGAAGCCACTAAAATTAGAAGCACCTTTGTGTTTTTCTCTCTGTGAAGGACATATGTGCATGGGTGTGGAGATGAAAGAGAGAGAGCCTCATAAATCCATCATAGCACAGTATCATAATTATAGATTTATTAAAATGAATTTAGTCTTTAATAGTCAGTATGCCAAAGAGTAATTCTAATTATCTTGTAAATTGTTTGCATCTATGACTAATTCTACTGTAATACATCTTTGTCAATCAACTTACACCATTTCTGAATACCGCTGATTTACATCTTTGTCACTCTTTGATGTAATTTTACACTATACCTGCTCATTTTTCTTCTTTGTAATTATTTTTCACCTACCCTACATATATAGCTATTGTTTTTCTACTGAAAAATCACACAGGATTTGAATCAGCTTTTTATAACCTCTGAAATAAAGTTGTGTTGTGCATACTTTACTCTTGTTTTTAGCTTTGGAAGCATAAGTAGAGACCACTTATACATATAACTAAAACCCAAAAATATAATTAAAATATCTATTAAATTGGGAAATACTTGAACATTATTAAGTCAGCATGGAAGGCAACTGAACAACTCAAAGCTCTGAAATTTGTCATCCTGTACTAGACTTGGCAAGGCTTTTATGGAAGAGAGAGAAAGGCATTATTTTAGATTAGCTCTCTAAGGTCCCTTGCAAACCTGAAATTCAAGAAAAAGAAAAGCAAATTTCGGTATTAATAAATAAACAAAATCTTCCTGTGGGTACTTCTGCTTTCAAAAAAGGAATAAGAGGATAGCTTTGTACCAGGCAAAAAAAAAAAAAAAAAATCTATAAAGTGTTCTCTTATGCTTATAAAGAGTGATGGGGAAAGAAGCCACTCTTCACACTTGCTATTTGCCAAGAGAAAGACATTTATTTCAAAGTTTCTGCCTTTTTTTTTTTTTTTTTTTTTGGCCATACCGCATGGCATGTGGAATCTTAGTTCCCATACCAGGGATTGAACCTGTGACCCCTGCAGTGGAAGCACAGAGTCTTAACCACTGGACCACCAGGGAAGTCCCTCTGCCATTTTTTTTATTACTAATAAACTCCTATGATCATGAGTAGAGAAATAAACTACAGTTAAGCTTCTTAATAGTGTTTGGGATATATAAAGGAAGGTCCAGAACTATATGAGACAAAGGGAAAGAGAGACCAGAATAAACTAGTAAAGCTGGGAGGAACTTTCAACTTCTGGACACAACCAAAGTGAAACAGGTTGAAAGAACAACAAAGAGAAATTCCAAGTCAGACATATCCTGTAGTTGTCTACCTAGAGGGCCACGAGACTTTTTAAGAACAAAGATATATATTACTCAATTTTACACTTTTAAAATCAGCTCTTTGTGATAACATAAGCCCTGCATTCAGCCCTGAATCTTTAGCAAAGGTTTCTACAGAGAATAAGCCTTAGAAGTTATTTTGGAAGGACTGATTTCCATGGGCACAAAGAAGTGAGAGAAGAGTTAGCACGTCTGGAAGTAAGCTACAATGAGTATGGAATATAATTAAAGTAGAAGTTACTCTGAGAAAAAGAAGTGCTCTGAATATCCTTTAAAATATTGAAAAAAATATGGGATTTTAGTTAAAAAAAATAATGCAAGCTGAGACTTCTCTGGTTGCGCAGTGGTTAAAAATCCTCTTGCCAATGCAGGGGACATGGATTCGATCCCTGGTCCGGGAATATCCCACATTCCGTGGGGCAACTAAGCCCGCGCAGCCCAACTACTGAGCCTGCGCTCTAGAGCCCGCAAGCCTAGAGCCCTGCTCTGCAACAAGAGAAGCCACCGCAGTGAGAAGCCTATGCACTGCAACAAAGAGTAGCCCCCGCTCGACACAACTAGAGAAAGCCCAAACACAGCAACGAAGACCAACGCAAACAAAAATAAATAAATAAATAATAAAATAAAGCATGCAGTCTCATGACAATGGAGACAACCAACGAGAGAGGTGATACTGTCTTATAATTTAAAATCTGCCCTGAGCACAAATAAACATTTTTGGTTTCTATCCTGAATAATTTGGGTAGAGATTCACCAAGAAGCTACTCAGAAACTTTCAAACTTGGGGGTATTGGTGTTTCCCAATTATATATTCTTTCAGTTACGACATTCTGGAATAAGGTTGTAGAATGGGTACAAAAGAAATTTCAATCCTAGAGAATATTTACAGTTAAGACAATTGTAACTAGTAGTGATTTCAAATAGTAAAGAGTTGTCTGTGAGATCTAATTCTATGACCTCTTCTCTGGCCACTGTCTCCATCACTATCCTGCTTTTGCCAAACTGACTCGTTTCTTTTCTTAAATCACAAGAATATGCACACTGCCATATCATTGATCAAAGCAAATCACAAGGTCAAACCAGATAACAATGTTGTGGGAAAGAATACTTCCATGGTGGTGCAAAGGCGTCCTTGGTAAACAACTATTTAGTCTACCTTCCAATACAATATGGATTGGGGGATTTCCTTTTAGCAATGTATAGCTTATACATTTTATTGGTATATTTGATTTTGTGTCTCCCTGAAGGTTGAAATTTCAGGAGGAGCTCTCATATCATTCACTTATTTACTCCCAAGATCCATCCTGGAAGATTAGAGATATTTATTTATCTACTTTTAGGGAGAAAAATTTTTACTTACTTGTTGTATCATAATTTGTATTGTTGCCTATGATGATAATAGAAAATATTTCTGATTAATTACACATTTTAATGTGAGCATACTTAATATCTATCTCTCTAAATGGTTAATATGACTTTGTTTCCCTTTTTCCTAAAAGAAATATCCTGTAAATTTTTTTCTAAGAAAATTTCCACTCATAGGCTAATACCTATATTCATTTTACTCATAAGTTCAGATGATAACAGAGCTTTCAGAAATATCCTATTCAAACAAAATATATCAATTTTATTTATACTACTAATATAAGTTATTATTACAAGAATAAATATAATAGAGGTTGCCACAGTCAGTAAATCACAGACCTGGTTTTACTTCTGCTCTGCAAACTAAATTTTGACCTTATGTAAGGCAACATAAAATTCTCAGTAGTTGGTTGTCTTTGTTTATCTAATGGTAATAAAAATATCTGTTTTGTATTTTTGTTGTGAGGAAAGAAAAGGATGTATAAAGCTCTTAGCACAGTGCCTGACACAGGTGAATGTTGCTGATGAATTACATGGTCATGGTTATTATAATTACCAAAATTAGCATTTATTGATTCCTTAATTTTTGTCAGGTACAATGCTAAGCAACTTATTAAGTTAGTTTCATTTATGTACCAGCCCTCCCCTCAGTAAAACAAACACAAATCCTTAGGCAGGTACTAATATTAGTCCCACGTTATAAACAAAGAAACAGGTACAACAGAGTTAATTGGCCAAGTTTACAGCTAGTTAATGGTATAAGTGGGTTCCCTGATGGCCCTCATTAAAATTTCTCCAGGGCACGGTATGTGAATATTTAGCTCAGAAATAGCCACTACTCTACTTTGTGTCCCTGCATATATCAATAATTAGCCAAGGAGTGCTGCTTATTCATTCAGCCTACAAGTGCAAGTGTTCTCAACCTAGACCTCTAGGCAGCCCCTACCAATTAACAGAGTTTGTATTTAAATTGAAATATGTTTATCATCTGGCTCTAAAAGGATATAATTCTGTTAATTAACATTTTTATATAACTAGTAACTAGCCCACTAGCTTCAGTCAATCCCATTTGTACTCTGCCTTTGAACTAGTTCCAGGTGGGATTTTATAATCAAACTGGGTGTGGAGTAGTAAAAGAAAGAATCAATTTGGACATGCATAAGGACAGTAGGATCAGTGCTCTCATATTTTAAAACAATGCTCTCTAGTCTTTGATTTTAGATGGTGCTGATGTATCCCAGGATTACTTTTGAATTAGGAAGGTTTTGGTGGGAAAAAAAAAAAGTTGAAATAGTTTTTAAAAAACAAGTGGATTGTTTATGGAATTATTCTGTGCTAGTTAAAAGGACTAGATGAAATAAAATAAGTCAATAATGTCTATCCCCAGGGAAAAAAAATTTTTTTTCAGACAATCAGACAATTCTGGGTGGCAAACATGACCTGCCAAAGGTCGCAGAGGAGATGAATCTGTGTTATCTACCAAGGCAACTGTGACAACTGCAACCTTGTATGTAGTTATTCCCTTTTTTGTCCCACTTTATTCCTACTTCTTGGGATCATTTACCGTGTAAGCCACCTACATCAGAATTAGGTGATGTTTTAGGAGAACACAAACTAAATCAAAGGATTGTATATTTACTTGGGTAACCAGTGACTCTTTTTTAAATTTATTTTTTGCTTAAGAACAAAATGAAAACTTCTATACCTTATTATCACTGATGTTGTTTTCTAGGTTCTGTCTCAAATTTGTATACCAATAAGTACATGTAAATTGTTTTTTTCTATTAAATATCTTCATTTCAATACAGGATGTGCTAAAAATAGAAAATATTGGGCTACATTTATATATAATCTCTTCATTTCTCCAGCCCTTTGACAACCCTCCATATGCTTACTTGTTCTACTGAAGTATAAATGACTACATGACCTTTACCTGAATCTTCTTCTGTGCCCCTAAATCACAGAAGAATTTCATACAACAGTGGATGTTTGTGTGTTCTAAAGATGCTTTCTTTAATAGCCAATATTATAACTTTTCAAAGAAAATGTATATCTCCAATGTTTGGCTTCCATACTTTTTAGATGGGAATTGTCATCTGTTGGTCCATTTCTGTGTGCAGAACAGATAGTACATTATTCTACATCAGTAGTTGGCAAACAATGGTCTATGGACCAAATCTGGCCCACCAATGTTTTTGGAAAAAAATTTCATTAGTACCAAGTCAGTCCCATTTGATTATATGTCTATGGCTGCTTTCATACTACAAAGGCAGAGTGGGGTAGTTGTGGCAGAGAGAGTGTGATATGAAAGCTAAACATATTTACTATCAAGTTTTTTAAAGAAAATGTTTGCTCTGTTCTACGCTATAACTCTGAAATCTCTTTTGTTCATTTTGCTTCTACCTGTCAAGTTTTATGTTATATAACAGGGAGCTGTGGATTTATATCTTATTCTCCAATTGCAAACATAAGATTACTTAGCTTTAATAATAACTTCCAGGGTGGAATCCTTTGAAACGTGTATGAAACAGAGGACATTCCAGACAAGAATAAACTGTGGCTTTTACCTACCCTTGCAAGTTTTACTATCCTTGTTACAGCAGTTCTGTGAATGCTCTGATGAGATCTCTCAAGAGAGAACTTGTTTCTAGGAGCATATTTAGCTGACGCACTATACCTGCTAGATATTCGTGATCTGACAGCATATAAACGAAGCCCATGCTCTCTTCAGTCAGTGACTGAAATCACATGGGTACTGAGACTTCTCTTGGGATTGAAAGTTTCCCAGAATTTCAATGCAGTCCTGTCCAGCTCTCTTTACCTCCCTCTTCCCTTTTACAAGAGCTAGATGTGTATAGTTTTCTGAAAGTTCTCTCTGCCCAAAACTGCTTCCTTTCCCCTTTATCTATAAATCCTTTACTCCCAACAAATATCTTGCGTGTGTAATTCTGCCGGCATCTATTTTGGAGAACCCAGTCTTACATACCTGCTCTGTTCTTATTTTCCTTTTGTTCTACATTAGCACTCAAAACATACAAACAAATGAAAACAAAAGGAAAGTTGTAAATAATAACAAAGCGTATCTGGAGAGTGACAGTTTTTGAAAATTATCAGATTATAAACTTGGAAAATCTGTTGGGAGATCATTTCCATTCATCTGCGTTTCTACACATTTTACAAGCAGAGACTTTACTCTGCTATATTTTTCTGAACTACATTTTCAAGGCTGAAAATAGGGAGAGTTTCTTCCTGTGGGGCAGACAGCAGGTTTGATTGCTGTCCAGGATAATAAAGATAATCCGTCCCTTCAGGGTAAACATTAGGCAGGTTTCTAGTAGATTCTTTAAAAGATTGGGGTTTCCTAATCTTATATTTCTCAGTTGTGATACAAACTACCTCTGTGGGCAGCATGCACACACATGGCTCCACATTGCCCCATAAGACACAGGGGACAAAGGGAACTAATGCAAACATGCAGCTTATGCTATATGCTGTGCCATGAACAACAAAATCTTTTGTCCCTAACCTGGAACCTCTTTTTCTGCATCTGTGAAACTCTGACAGACTAACTTGTTAGCACACAGGTGGCAAAATCTCAGACCCTTCTCAGTTCTTGAAAAAGTCTAATCAAGAAATTTAAAGTGTAAAAAATATCTTTGCAAAATGATTGAATGTGGAATAAATAACCATTAAGTCTCCTTTCCCCAAATATAGGTGTTGCTCTCTTAACTCTGTGATAAGGTAAATACTCTTTTACTGCAAATTAGACTTTAAAATTCGATAGACTTGTGAAAGCCATTTTGGGTCACTACTTGAGAATTCAGGAAGGAGAGAAAAAAAATTGCCAGCAAACCTATAAAGACATCACTTAGGATTTCAAAATATTATTATCAATCAGTGTGCCCATTGATTTAGGAAAATAGATCACTTAAGTATTTTTATCCCTTCAAAATCCACACCATTATTTTAGATGGAAGCAGATTTCTGGTCTAAGTTACGGCTCTATCAGGCGTTGGAGAAATGAATGACAGGACTAAGCACCTCATGTAGGCGTCTCCTCGATTACCCTTCAGCAGTCTAGCTCTCTGTCTGTTCAGCTCATGTTCAGCTATGATGATTATTTTATGCTAATAAAGTAATATTATGTAGTTTTTACTGAGACAGGAATAAGCAAAATGAGCCTGGAGAGGACTCTGCAGCTGTGTGGGTTGACTGTATATGATCCTTGGGGGATGTGATTATCAGGCGACTGAACCATCATTAGGATAATTAGTGTACTTGGCAACTGCATTAGTAAAATTATTGTCATTGCTCACAGCTTGTCAGTGCAGTGCTTTTTGATTTGGTAAGATTCATTTTTACAAAGGCAACTGACCATGTGCATGAAATCAAGATAAGCAAATACTTCCGTTATTTCTATTCAGTCAGTTACAGAACTAATAAATGAAAAGGGACTATATTTAAGCCTAAAGTGGGTATTTTCTAAAATTAAATGGTTAACTTGCAACTGTCCTGAATGTAAACTTAAATAATCAACACAAAATCTCTTATTGTTTATGAACAGATAATCTGTTTAATTGTCAGTGCTCATTGTGAGTCAGTTCTTAAAAGATAAATGCTAAGGCCATTGAGGCTATTCTTTTTTTTTTTAATGGAAGTATGGTTGATTTACAATGTTGTGTTAGTTTCAGGTGTACAGCAAAGTGATTCAGTTATATATGTGTGTGTGTATATTTATAAATATTTTTTCTTGCTCAGATCCTTTTCCATATAGGTTACTACAAAATATTGAGTATAGTTCCCTGTGCTCTACAGTAGGTCCTTGTTGGTTATCTGTTTTATGTATAGCAGTGTGTATTTGTTAATCCCAAACTCCAAAAATATGGAATGCTTCGTGAATTTGCACATCATCCTTGTGCAAGTGCCATGCTGATCTCTGTATCGTTCCAATTTTTAGTATATGTTCTGTTGAAGCAAGCATGAAGCCATTCTTATACAACTGTCTTAGTAATTCCTTTGTCTGTTACTCTTTGGGCCTGCCATGACTATTCACAAGTGGCTTCCATTTCTATTTTGGAAGAAATCATACCTTGAAAAAGTACAAAAGAACTAGTCACGTATAGTTAGTGCTCAGTGATGCTGTTTCTCTTTGTTTATTAAATATGCTGAATTTCTGATTAAGGATGACTGATCTCTAATAATTCTGATGACCCAACCACAACAGAGCACTGACTGTTAGGGTTTGGCAAAGTCATCTATTCTACCCTAGAGAATGACATTTTTGTTCCACATGATGTTTATGATTGTTTTCATTAGACCGAACCTTTAAGCACAAAGTTGTCCTGCTTGACCTTTTGCTTCTTTCATGGGATTGATAGGGTGAGTACACGCCATATGGAAACTCAGTCTTTTCAACTTCTCTTTTCACCAAGTTTATCTAGCTTTTCTGAATAAGAAAGTGAAGGACCACATGTCTTTTCTTACTGAAAGACTATGAAATATTGCTGGAAGTCATCTTAATTTTTGTCATGTACATTTGGGCCTTACATTGTTTTCTGGACCCTCTTTCCTCCATTTTTTTTTTTTTTTTCATTTCTCCTGTCCCCATAAGAGTAGTCAGTCTTGGCAGAAGTCATAGAGCTGACTTGTGTTCAAGAATACAGGGAATAGGAGGAAGCTCCTTGACATTGATCTTGGCAGTGATTTTTTGGATATGACACCAAAAGCAAAAACAACAAAAGCAAACATCAACAAATGGGACTACACCAAAGTTAGAAGCTTCTATACAGCAAAAGAAACAAAAAAACAAAACAAAACAAAACAAAAAAAAAACATCATGCAGAATGAGAGAAAGCTTTTGTAAATCATATTTCAGCTAAGGGGTTAATAACCAAAATATGTAAAGCACTTATACAACTCAATAACAACAAAAAATCCAATTAAAAAATGAGCAGAGGAACTAAATAGACGTATGTCCAAAGAAGGTATCCAAATGGCCAATGGGTATGTGAAAAGATGAAAATATTACTAATCATCAGGGAAATACACATCAAAACAACAATGAGATATAACTTCATACCTGTTAGAATAGCTATCATTAAGAAGACAAGAGATAACAAGTCCTGGTGAGGATGTGAATAAAAGGGAACCCTTGTACACTGTTGGTGGGAATGTAAATTGGTGCAGCTACTATGGAAAATGACATGGAGGTTCCTCAAGAATTAAAAATAGAACTTCCATATGGTCCAGCAGTTTTATTCTGGGTATATACTCAAAGAAAATGAAAACAGGATATCTAAGAGATATATTCATTCCCATGTTTATTGCAGCAATTTTTACAATATCCAAGATATGGAAACAACCTAAATGCCCATCGAAAGATGAATGGATAAAAGATGTGGTGTATTTGCCAACCCTCCCCACAATGGATAAATGGAGTATAACTTTATAGATAGCCCTCCATTTCCATGGTTCCATATCCTGGGGTTCAACCAAACTTGGATCATGTACTGTGAATTTATTTAGTGGAAAAGGAATCCTCTTATAAGTGGACCCAGGCAGTTCAAACCCATGTTTTTCAAGTGTCCACTCTATATATATTTGAATATTATTTAGCCATGAGAAAGACACCTTGCCTTTCCCAGTAACATGGATGGATCTTGAGCACATTATGCTAAGTGAGATAAGTCAGACAGAGAAACAAATACTGTACAATATCATTTATATGTGGAATCTAAAAATGCCAAACTCATAAAAACAGAGAGCAAAATGGTGGTTACAGGGGATGGTGGTGGGTGGATAGAACATTTGCTGTTTAAGTGTACAAACTTGGCATTTAGTGGTAAATAAGACCTAGATATCTAATGAACAGTATCATAAATATAGAGAACAATATTGTATTATAATCACTAAATGTGCTAAGACACTAGAAAATGTTTTCAACCACTAAAAAGAAATGACAATTATGTAATTCAGTAAAGGTTCTAATTATCACTACAGTGGTAATCACATTACAATGTATTAATGTATCACTTCCACATGTTATACACATTACATTGGCACAATGTTATACGTCAAATATATTTTAAAAAATGAATTAGGGAAATCTGATAATGGGACACAGGAATATCAGAACCCATTCCTCAAACTTACTGTCTTTTTTATGGAAGATAAACAATCATTTATTGGATTTTCTCCTTTAAAAGAGGACTCAGTATTTTTGAATATTTGAAAAATTTTTACCCAACAAATGAAGATCACAACCAGCCAATGTATAAAAAGTTAAGTATTTAGAGAACAAAATTCAGACATATATAAAAGCTTGTAATGAGAAATAATATTTTTCAGTTATGAGGAAAAATAAAAACAGAACTAGAACACTGAAAAACTATGAGTTGGCCAAAAATTTCCTTCGGTTTTTAAAGTAAAAATAAAAGACACATTTTTTCATTTTCACCAAGAATTTTATTGAACAATGCATTCACTGTTTTGTTCCACTACCTTCTGCCATTTTTCAGGCAACTTCATAATTCCATCTTCCCAAAACTTTTTATCTTTTTGAGCAAAGAACTGTTCCAGGTGCCTTTTACGGTCTTCCAGGGAATTGAAATTTTTTCCATTATGAGAATTTCGTAAAGACTGAAATAAATGGAGATCCGAAGGTGCAATGTCTGGTGAATACGGCAGATGAATCAGAACTTCCCAGCCAAGCTGTAACAGTTTTTGCCTGGTCATCAAAGAAACATGTGGTCTGGCATTATCCTGATGGAAGATTATGTGCTTTCTTTTGACTATTTCTGGGAGCTTGTCATCAAATGTTGCTTTCAGTTGGTCTAATTGGGAACAGTAGTTCTTGGAATTAATCATTTGGTTTTCTGGAAGGAGCTCATAATAGAGGACCTCCCTTCCAGTCCCACCATATACACAACATCACCTTTGGATGAAGACTGGCCTTTGGTGTGGTTGGTGGTGATTCATTTCTCTTGCCCCACTATCTCTTCCATTCCACATTACTGTATGGTGTCTACTTTTGATGGCCCATCACAATTTGTTTTAAAAACGAACGTTTTCGTTATGTTTCAGTAGAGAATCATGTGTGGAAATAGGGTCAAGAAGGTTTTTTTTTTTTTTTTGCTTAACTAATGTGGAACCCAAACATCAAAGTGATTCACATAACCAAGCTGGTTCAAATGATGTTCAATGCTTGATTTGGATATTTTGAGTATGTCTGCAGTCTCCCACATGGTATAATGTTGATTGTTCTCAATTAATGTCTCCATTTGATTACTATCAACTGGCCTACCTGACCATGGAGCATCATCCAGTGAAAAATCTCCAGCACAAAACTTCTCAAACCACTTTTGAAACATTTGATCAGTCACAGCACCTTCTCCATGCACTACACAAATCTTTTTTTTTTTTTTTGCCTTTCAGTTGCTTTTTTTACCTTTCTTGAAATAATAAAGCATAGTTTGCTGAAAATGTTGCTTTTTTCTTCCATCTTCAATATTAAAATGATTACACAAAAATTCACCAATTTTGATAAGCTTTTTTGTAATGCACACTGATATGACAGCTGTCACAATGCAATCTAACAAAATTGTTTTGAATGAAGTTAAAGACAACTAAGTGCTACTAGAGCCATCTTATGGAAAAAAACTAAACAAACTGTTTGGCCAACCCAATATTTACAATATAACCAACAGATGATAAACATTATAACTCATAATAGGAATGGATTTGAAAGTGAGCATATAACATAATTCTGTGTCCACAAACAGGGAAAGGGAAACATGCCTTTTTTTTTTTCCTTTAATCAACCTTGTCTTTTTTTTTAACCTTTTGAAAATTTTTATTTAAAAAGGAAAACACAAAAACACAGACTTCTTTCACTTCAGTATGTGGTATGATGCATTTTCCAGTTTGTTCAATACTTTATAGCTCAAGGATGCCTCTGCTTTCAATTGTACATGGGCCTAAAGCATTCTAGCTTTTAGCAAGCAGACAGGAGACTCAACAAAAATCAAAATAGAACAAGGCAGACTAAATGCAGGGCACATCTATAAACATATTATACATTTGAAAATTACAATATCTGTAAAAGTTTCTTCAGGCATTATTGAAATGTGGCACATTTTTACCTTCTCTTTTTAACTTCATCTCAATTCTATCAATTCTTTATAAAATCTCTGTGCCAACAGATTTCATAATACTCAACTTATTGAATACAATAAGAGCTTACTAGAATCAAGAGGCATTAAAGAACATTTAGTAAACAACTAGATGAATATAATTAGCTCTGATTTCATTTTATATAAATTAATTGATGTTAGCTTTGAAAATCCAACTGTAGCTAAAGCACAGGCATTTTCCCTGCATGAATCATTTTAGTAGGAGTATCAATATTAAATGGTAAATGATTTGAAAATTTTACTGACCAAATCACTGCAGGCTACTAAATATTCTACTCAGAATATCTACGTTTCATTCTAAATCATTTATACTTGTTACCATTAAAAGTCTGCTATTCAAGAAAAGTGTTTTTTCATTAGAGGGAATTAATCCTCTTGATAAATTCCTCCTATACTTCAGGTACATGGGCACTGTAATTTTTATTTTACCTAATCTTTTGTTTATTGTAACTGTTATGTGTAATGGATGAGGTTAGTCTTTTTTCTTTGCCTTTAAGTCCAAGTGGATCTAGACATAAGTACCACAAGTGAATGTGCAACATATATCTCCCTATGTTACTTTATATACTGAATTAGAATGTAGGTACAAGAAATTTCACAAACTCATAGTTAACTGTAAAATAAAATTTAGAGAGAGTTAAAATCACAAGTATCTATATAATCTATGTGCTTATCTTTTTTTTTTTTTTGGCCACGCTGCACAGCTTACGGGATCTTAGTTCCCTGATCATGGATTGAACCCATGGCCCCCGCAGTAGAAGTGCCGAGTCCTAACCACTGGGCTGCCAGGAAATTCCCTCTGTGAACTTGTCTTAATTCAGATATCATTGATAATTATGCTGGTATTTCTGGCATGTAGAAATGCTTTATTTATTTATTTTTTCATTTTGTTCTTCTAAGAATGCTTTAATATCTGAATAGGTTCAAAATGCCTTGACCTTTCTGTTAATTCCCTGAGTGATTTAGCTCTTCATTCTGTAGCTTGCCCTATAGCCAAAACTCTTTGTCATCAGTGAATTATTCACATCCACAGACAAAGACGATAGTATGCATCTGTGTCTGAGACCTGGACTCCTAATTACAGAAACCAAAGCCCTTATTTCTTTAAATTTATGCATGGGGTTTCTAAGGTGCCATTTTCTTAACTATTTGAGCCACATTCAGATTCACGATTGATCATAATCTTAGCCTTACTCTACAGATAGAGAAAATCTTAGAGCTAACATTGCATAACACTTATCTTGCTTACCTACTCAGAGCCAGCTATTTTACATATTATTTATTTATTTCTCATGTAGTACAGTGTTATTATATCCACTTATTCAGCTGAGGAAACAGTCTCAGAGATGTACTTATCTAATTTATTGCCCTGCCACTAAAGTTGGTAGAAATAGGATTTAATCTTATTTCTGTCTGACATCATAGTCCATGTTATATATATTTTGCTGTTAAACACATGCATGCTAATACTGTAAAATAGATTATGGTGTCCGTGAGTATGTGCTTGTCAGACTGCAATTACAGGGAGTGTCACTGATCAAGGGCCCCAGTCACTGGACTCTGAAACCCACTGAGACATCTGCACCCAAGCCAGGCTTTCCAGTCTAAGAATGAACATGCCAGAGATACCAAGGCGAATCCATTTCTAGGATTCACAGGTCTTTTCTGAAGGCTCATCTTGGCTTGAACACTCCCCATGCCTTGTTGGACCTTTCTTAGACTGCACAGTAGCGTAGGACTCATTCACCTCATCTTTTCTTCCTCTCCTTTCCTCAGGGTGTGACTTGCTTTGCAGTCTTAGTGGTGGCTCTCAACAAGACATTTTCCCTAGTAAAATCCTTGCACACTTAAAAAAAATGTAGCAAACCATTTCCATGAATTTTTTGAGGTTCCAGTGATCTGGAGTGTGCTAACACATTCCCTCTGAAATAAAAGACAAGGGCTAAATCTTGCATCATCCCCTATCACAGAGAAAGATGCACAGTGCCTGGTAGGTCTTTTTTGGATTCTAGAACTCCGCAAGTGCTTTGCCAAAACTTCTTAAAACTGTGTGACAGTCTAGGAAGTTTCTTTCCAACCATCTGTCCTTCTCTCCTTCACCTGGAATCACACTTATGTCACTGTCTGAGGCTCTCCCAGTCTTACCTGGCTTCTTCCCTAGTTTGTCTCACATGGACATTTCTCCTAATATAAGACCTGTGCATTTTAATCCTGTCTTGGCATCTGCTTCTTAGAAGACCCTGACTTACATATATTCAATATGTTAATTAAAAACTATGTTAAAGGGCTTTCCTGGTGGGGCAGTGGTTAAGAATCCTCCTGACAATGCAGGGGATACAGGTTCGAGACCTGGTCCGGGAAAATCCCACATGCTGCGGAGCAACTAGGCCCGTGTGCCACAACTACTGAGCCCGTGCTCCGTAACAAAAGAAGCCACTGCAATGAGAAGCCCGCGCACTGCAACAAAGAGTAGCTCACGCCTGCGTGCAGCAACAAATACCCAATGCAGCCAAAAATAAGTTAAAAAAAAAAGTATTAGTACATTAAAAAAAAAAAAAACTATGTTAAATTGTATGACTCACTGATGACATGATTAGACTAGGCAATATAGGATTAATTCTACTAATAAAAGCAATTTCATATGTTGATTAAAATTTGTTATAAATGAGTTAAGCAAGGTTTGTTATAAATGAGTTAAGCAAGGTCACTAAAATCGTGAAAATGACAGATTAATGGAACTGTGTTTGTCACAAATGTAACAACCAACTAAAAACATTGTTATTCAATAATCTACATAAAAATTATGAGAACTACAATTAAAGTGTGTAAAATTTCTAAGCAGACAATTAAAGGAAATAATATTTTTTTTTTATGGGGGACCAATTCAACTCACTGGAAATAATTAGAGAAATAATGAAGAGGTCAAGAGACAATTTGCTAGCAAACAGTTCATTTATTAACTTTCATTCCTGGCTAGCATGCAGTGAGAGGGACATTCTTATAATATTTATCAGATGGTACTTTCTCATTAATAATTTTCAAGCATTTATCAAGAACTGTAAAAGATTCATACCCTTTATCCCAACAATTTTTTCCTTGAAAATCCTTAGAAAATAATTTAAAAGGTATACCTGAGTTTATAGATGTAGGTATGTAATAATAATTATAATATAATAATAATGGATAATTAAAATATTAAAAACAAAATAGATGCCTCGGGAAAAATGTATTTGTATTGTTTACAGCAAATTGTCAAGTGTAAATTTCATACTGGGCTTCAGGGTACATGAATGTCTTACCTATGCTTATTCAGAACAGAACCACAGAATCTGAATTTTTATAAGCAATTAATAAATAATTATGGAATAAATTTACAAATTGTTAATGATCAGTTAATGCACATGAGATGATATAAATGGAAATCAATAATAAGAAATAGTATAAACTATGACAACTCTATGTTTAAACATATAAATTAAAATGTGACATGCAGTAACCAAAAGTCATTTTTCCAAAGTTAACAACCTTTAGTTTCTAATATACAGATTATTTGCGATAATTTCCTTTACACTAGTCAGAATTTCTTTTCTTTTTCAGCAAAATTGTGTTATCTTAAGTTGGAAAATAAAGTATTGGAAAGGAATAAATTAAAGAGAAGGCTTGAGAAACAGATTTTGGCAGAAAATCAGGAGCAAAGAAACAGTCTGCTTCGAACACCAACATTGGTTCCTTTGTCAATGACAGAAACCCCTGTACCCAAGCCCCTACAAAAAACTTTAATCCTGCCAGAGCCCCAAACATAAATGTCCTAACACTGAGGCCTGTTCATGATATGATTTAAAATCCACTGTACTGATATTCCTTCTGTATTAGTTTTCTAGGGTTGCCATAATAAAATACCAGAAGATTGGGTGACTTTAACAACAGAAATTTATTTTTTCACTGTTCTGGAAGCTGGAAGTCTAAGATTAAGATGACAGAAGATTTGGTTTCTCCTGAGGCCTCTTCCTTGGCTTGTAAATGGTCATCTTCTCACTGTGTCCTCATGTGGCCTTTTTTCTCTGCATGCACACCACTGGTATATCTCCCTCTTATAAGGATATCAGTTCTGTTAAAATTACAGTTCTACTCCTATGACCTCATTTAACCTAAGTTACTTTCTTAAAATTCATATCTCCAAATACAGCCACTTTGGGAGTTAGGAGTTCAACATATGAATTTTGGGAGAACACAATCCACTCCATAATACCTTCCAACTTCTATTTTGTGTGAGTCTATGTATAATCAAAGGTATTAATTCTTTGATGTGGAGCATTAATTCTATGTGAAAGTGGAACTCTTAAAAGTTTTAATCCAAGTTTCCTTTCATAACTACAATTTAAACATTATATAAAGGTTTTAATCTGTTATCCACAGTTCCAAACTTGAACTTTAAATTTTTGCATATATGACTCATTTTGCTTTCTCAGCAATGACTTAATTTGGTATATAAATTTTAGAGACCCTGAAGGTTTACTTGACCCTAATATGGTATTTTAGGCCACTATATCATTTGATATTTTAAAAATTTGAGTAGACATTAGGGAAAATAAGCATTGTTCCAGTTCCAAGACATTGTTGCCCTTGAGGATGAGAGACTTGAATGAGGGAGAAGCTAAGGAGCTGATCATAGTCTAATAGTGTCCAAAAGTTCATGTTGCTTTGTGTAGGCTATTAAAATTCAGAACTATAGGCTGTGACTTACCACATTATAAGGGCAAAACTTTCTCAGGGTAATTTAATATTCTGGATTCTAGCATAATGAGCTCAGATAACTCTGCTATGGATTTCTTTGTCTCTTCACGTCATCTAACAGGATCCATGATAAGCAATAGTCTCATTATAGTTACTATGCACATATCTACATATATATAAAGATAGATAAACAGAGATAGACAGATAAATGATACAGAGATAGGGGAGAATTTTTTAGCAAGATTTTCCTTTATTGGGGTATAGCTGCTTTACAATGTTGTGTTAGTTTCTGCTGTACAATTAGGGCATCATGTTCATTATCATCACTGCAATACTGAAGGCTGTTTACGACAGCTTCTCCAGTGAAAGCTGTCATTCTACTCAGTCTAACAGCACATGTTCTCCCCCTTCCCCCCACAGTGGCCCCTTTTATAACCTGTGAGAATGATAAAAAAAACCATTGAATAAATATTTCAAAATAATGTATATGTCCCTCCTCTGCATTATCCCATGTCTGCTCCTACCCAATACAATAATGAAAACCAAATCCAAGTTAGAAAGCAGCCCAACTATATGTATCAAAAGAAAGCATATATATATCCAAAATATTTCTTTATTTTATGTATATATGAAAAGATATTTATTACAGGTCTCTTCAAAATAAGTTAAAATATTAAGAATAGAAGTTACAGACTAGCCAGTCCAGCAGTGTTATTTCATCTTTATATAAGAGAAAACTAACAGCATAGAGACTGTCTCAAAGCTGTGATGAAAACAAGATGGAGGTTTAGAAATTTCATTAAAGTATGCAATCTCCTAAATACAAGCTAGAAGTTTGGGTAGAGATGCTGAGGGAAAATGAACTAAAAATGAAAAATAATATAGATTGGAGAAGAATTTTTTTCAAAGGAGAATCTGGAAGTTAAAAACAGATCAGTTGGACACATCAAGTGAAACACAGTTACTGTATAACCAGCTAGCTATTTACCTTAGAGAAATCAAAACTTATGTTCATATAAAACTGGGCATGAATATATCTTAAAATCACTGTAAACTACTCACAAAACAAAAATCCATTAACAGGTGAATGGATAAACAAACTGTCATACATCTATACAATGGAATAATACCCAGCAGGAAGAAGGAACAAACTACTGATAAACCCAGTATCAGAGGTGACTCTCAAAGTCATTTTGCTGAGTGAAAGAAACTATTCCCAAAATGTTACATACTATATGATGCCATTTTATATATTTTAGAGAAGGAAACACTGTAGGAACAGAGATCAGTGGGTGTTAGAGGTTAGGTTTGGAGGGAGTGTTCACAACAGATGCAGCACAAATGAGTTTTTGCAGAGATGGATCTCTTCTGTATCCTGATCATAGTGGTCATTAGACAAACCTATACATGAACTAAAACTCATAGACTTCTACAACAAAATCAGTAAATTTTAATGCATGTATATTTAAAAAATAATAAAAATATTAGACATAACACAAAAGGAAGGAATGAATGGAGGTAAAGAGAGGAGAGAAGGAAAGAGAGGAAGAGGGGAGGGGAAGTTGGAACAAATATTGTTTTATGCTAACTTGACAAACTGTAGAAATCCTTATTTAGTTATTCCTAAGAAAACTTCTGAGAAAATGGGCACCAGTTTGCTTCATTTACAATATCCAATGATTAAAATAATTCAGTCTCCTAAATAAGATAGCAACGAAATCTGTTTTTACTTTATATATCTGATGACACCTAAAGAATGTTAGCAATTAAGTCCAATATAAAAATTACCAAATAAGTCTTGCATTTTATAAAAATTGTTTGAAATTAAGACTGATGTACATTATAAACACAATAACAAATAAAATTTAAAATTATAACCTTTTAAAAAATTGCATGTGCTTTTATATTAAAAATCCATGCCATTATAATACTCGACATTCTTTTATTAATTCTCATAAAATATCATCACAATTTTTATTGATGAGCTAATTCTTTAAATTTCATATTTAAATGTCCCACCATTACATTGAGTGCTGATATAAAATAGGTATTGAGAGGGCTTCCCTGGTGGCGCAGTGGTTGAGAGTCCGCCTGCCGATGCAGGGGACGCGGGTTCGTGCCCCGGTCTGGGGGGATCCCGCATGCCGCGGAGCGGTTGGGCCCGTGGGCCGTGGCCGTTGAGCCTGCGCGTCCGGAGCCTGTGCTCCGCAACGGGAGAGGCCACAGCAGTGAGAGGCCCACGTACAGCAAAAAAAAAAAAAAAAAAAAAAAAAAAAAAAAAATAGGTATTGAGATTTTATGCTCAGGAGACAGAAAACTTGGTGTGAAAATTGCATTTGCCCTTACAGTATAGTACATTGTCCTAAAATACAAATGCTTAAGGCGGAGTTTCCTTTGTTATAAAATATGAGTTACATATTTTAGGAAAGTAAGAACTATAGGAACAGATCAGTATGAGTTACAATAATGTGAATTGATCTGGTTGTTGTAAAGTTAAAAATGCTGCTATAAATAAAACAGCACAGTTCTTGTCACAATAAATTCTCAGTTATTATGATTGTTCACAAATACAGCTGTAGTCAATACGTACTTTAAAATATGAATAAATTCCCTAAAGTTACTAAATTCTCATTATTTCATCAATAATTCATAGCCCCTACAATGAAACATGCTCAATAACCTTATAACCTATACTTAAGTAGGTGCTTTATGTATGTAAACATTGAGTGTATCTTACTAAGTGTTTATTTGCATAAATGAATTGAGAGTAATTATTTCAAAAATTACAATGCAACATGAACAACTTGTGCATGAGATTCATAAATTTTATTTTAATTAAAAAATATTTTTATTGTTATTGCTTTGAAGATGTAAGCATTGGTGTTTTTTTTCTGTACCACTAGAGGCCATTATACCCTTTCTTAAGTAAGTACATACACAAATCAAAAGCTTAATTTGAGAGGCATTTATAAATAGTCTAGAAGATTTCATATGTTGTGAAATAGGATGGATACCATGCAGATTCAGGGTGGATTGTTCTCTACTCCACTGCTCCGCATACTTGATTTGATTGGTAGCTATAACTGAAGGTAACTTGATTTTCTAGTAGGAAGACTGACTCTTGTTACAGCAAATTCGAATAAATTTAAAAAATAAGTAAAAATAGCATGAGAGTATTTCAGAATTAACCAAAGATTTTGTCATATAAATTATTCTTGGTTGCATTCTTTGTAATGTAACTTTGTGGTGTAATTTTGAAGGATAAGATTCCAACTGAGTGAATGAAAAACATTAGAATTCTTGAAGTCTAGTACCTTATAATGTGAAGTGATGATAACCAACAATGTTATGGCATTTATTTCTCTTAGGAAAAACTGTGTGAGACATTTTTAAAGAAATACATAATAATATAATGCATATGTGAAGGAAAAAAGTAAGAAAATACTGAAATAATTCCAAAAGTTAGCATGTGGCTTTATCATAAAATTTCCATCTTATTTTTAATTTTAGTAAACTTAGATTGTATGGTTTGCATAATAGCCTCTCAAGCTGTTTTTCTGAGGTTAGAACACAAAATCAAAAAGTTTATTGCTATTGTGCCTTTATCATTAGGTGATCTTAAGAGTTAATCTAAGAGAAATTTTTATAAATTATTGTCATGACACATTATTTACTTGTATGAAGTTAACTCTTCCCAAAAACTAGTAATGGGAAAACAACATTATTAAAAGCGATATCCATATTAACAGAATATATATGGAGTATGTTTTGAAGATCAGGTATAAGAATTAAACCATAAAATAACTCTTGCAATAATTGCAACTATCTTTTGAACATGATCTATATTATTGCCAAAGTATAAAAATCATTTGAAATCATGCTATTATTCTTAGCAGTTTAAGAGCAGTGTTTAACCTTAATGACCCTGATTAAGTGATACAGAAAAATTAATTATCTCCATGATAATTTTATATTTAATTTTATATAGAACCACTGATGTAAAATATCATTGCAACCTTCTTAGATAATTACGGAGAGGTAGATTTTTCAGAGGCAAAAAGACTTGCTCTTGAATTTCAGAAAATAGAACCAAACCATTTGAAAACAAAAGCTGAATCACATGTTCTTGGGTTGCATGACATATTCAAAAAGCCATATCTGTGTTAATAGAGAAAAGTCTATTTTAGTTTATTTTACAGCCCAAAGTAACAAGACTAATGCATGTTATTTTATTAGCTGGTAGATAAAACTTTTTAAAATATAATCAATGCTTGTTTATAATGCTAGAATTTTTCATTAAAATGGAACAAATATGTGAAGGTATGTCAAACTGTGAAGTTATGACTTCACTGAGTTTGATATGTCTAAATCTTAGACACTAGCAAAAGTAGTCAATTTAAAATGAAGCTAAAAATTATGAAATTACATCAGATAACTTTTGTTTCAATTTTTAAAAAAATATCCAAGATAAATAATATAGCCAAATTAGGTTGTAATCTTTTGTTACTATCAAGAGATAGGAATTTATTATCTTACTGTTTTCCTTATCCATTCATTTGTTGATGAACACTTAGGTTGTTTCCATATCATCTGCAATGAACATGGGAGTATAGATGTCTCTTGATATCCTGTTTTCATTTCCTTTGGATATATACCCAGAAGTGGAATTGCTAGATCATATGTTAGGTCTATTTTTAAATTTTTTGAGGAATCTCCATACTATTTTCCATAGTGGCTGCACTAATTTACATTCCCAAGAAGAGTAAATGTAGATTTCTTTTTCTGCACATCCTCCCCAACACTTGTTACCTTTCTTCCTTTTAATGATAGTCATTTTAACAGGTATAAGGGGATATTTCAATGTAGTTTTGATTTTTATTTCTCTGATGATTAGTGGTATTGAGCATCTTTTCAAGTACCTATTGCCCATTTGTATGTTTTCATCAGAAAATGTCTATTCAGTTCCTCTGCCTACTTTTCAATCAGCTTGTCTTCTTTTTGCCATTAAGTTATGATGATTTTATGTATTTTGAAAATTAACCCATTATCATAACTGTGATTTGTAAATATTTTCTTTTATTCCATGGGTTGCCTTTTCATTTTTTGATGGTTTTCATTTTTTGATGGTTTCCTTCTGTTGTGCAGAAGCTTTTCAGTTTGATGTAGTCCCACTTATTTTTGCGTTTGTTGACTTTGCTTTTGGTTTTAAATTCAAAATATTATTGTCAAGACCAATGTCAAAGTGCTTACCCCCTATTTTTTTCTAGGAGTTTTATGGTCTCAGGTCTTATGTTCAAGGCTTTAATGTATTTTGAGTTGATTTTTGTCTATGGCGTAAGATGGGAGTCCAGTTTCATTATTTTTGTATGTGGCTGTCCAGTTTTTCCAACACCATTTATTGAAGGACCTATCCTTTCCTCATTATATATTCTTGGCTCCATTGGTGGAAATTAATTGACCATATATGCATGGGTTTATTTCTGGACTCTCTATTCTGTTATATGGATCTATGTGTCTTTTTTTATGCCAATACTAAACTGTTTTGATTACTATAGCTTTGTAATATAGTTTGAAATCAGGACGTGTGATACTCCAGCTTTGTTATTCTATCTCAAGATTGCTTTGGCTATTTGGAGTCTTCTGTGGTTCCATATAAACTTTAGATTTTTTTTTATATTACTGTGAAAATGTCATTGGAATTTTGGTAAGGATTGCATTGAATCTGTAGGTTGTTTGGGGGAGTATGGACATTTTAACAATAATAATTCTTCCAGTTAATGAGCATGGGATATGTAGTTGACCCTTGACTAATACAAGGGTTAAAGTCACCAACCCCTGAGCAATTAAAAGCTCATGTATAAATTACAGTTGGCCTTGTGTATCTGCAGTTCTACATCTGCAAATTCAGCCAACTGCAGATTGAGTAGTACTGTAGTATGTATTTATTGAAAAAGAATCCACAAATAAGTGGATCCCTGCAGTTCAAACTCATGTTGTTCAAAAGTCAGTTGTATTTCCATTTGTGCATTCTTCAATTTCTTTTATTAATATCATATAGTTTTCAGTGCAAAGAACTTTCATCTCCTGGTTAAATTTATCCCTAGGTACTTTATTCTTTTTGATGCAATTATAAATTAGTTTCTTTTTCTGATACTTTATTGTTAGTGTATAGAACCTCAACTGATTTTTGTATATTAACTTTGTATCCTACAAATTTACTAAATTTGTTTATCAGTTCTAGCACTTTTTTGGTGGAGTCTTTAGGATTTTCTATATATAATATCATACCATCAGCAAATAATGACAGTTTTATTTTTTCTTCCCAATTTGGTGATTCTGGTTTTTTGTTTGTTTGTTTGTCTTTTTCTTGTCTAATTGTTGTGGCTAGCAAGCACTGTGTTGAATAAAAGAGGTGAGAGTAGACATCCTTTTCTGCTTCCTGATCTTAGAGGAAAAGCTTTCAGTTTTTCACTGTTGAGTATGATGTTAGCTGTGGGCTGGTCATATGTTGTATTCTATCAATTGCCAGTTTGTTGAGTTTTTTTATCATGAAACAGTGATGAAATTTGTCAAATGCTTTTTCTGCATCTATTGAGATAATCATGTTTTGCATCCTTCATTTTGTTAATGTGGTATATCACGTTGGTTAATTTGCAGATGTTGAACCATCCTTGCATTCCCGGAATAAATCCCACTTGGTTATACTGTCTGATTCTTTTAATGTATTGTTGAGTCTGGTTTACTAGTATTTTATTGAGGATTTTTGTATCTATATTTATCAGATATAAAGGCCTGTAATTTTCTTTACTTGGGGTGTCCTTGCCTACTTTTGGTATCAGGGTAATGCTAGCCTCATAAAATGAGCTTGGGAGTCTTTCTTTCTCTTTTGTTTTGAGAGGAGTTTGAGAAGGTTTGGTGTTAATTGTTCTTCAAATATTTGGTAGAATTAACAAGCAAAGCCATATGATCCTGAACTTTTCATTTTGGGGAGGTTTCTGATTACTGATTCAATCTCCTTACTGGTAATTGGTGTTCAGATATTCTAATTCTTAATGATTAAGTCTTGGTAAATCATTTGTTTCTAGAAATTTACCTAATTTGTTGATGTATAATTGTTCATAATAGTCAATGTTCTTTTGTATTTCTATGATATCAGTTGTAATGTCTCCCTTTTCATTTCTAATATTATTTACTTGTGTTCCCTCCCTTTTTTTCTTAGTAAGCCTAGCTAAAGTTTTGTCTATTTTGTTTATCTTATCAATAAAATAGGTCTTAGTTTCATTGATCTTTTCTATTGGTTTTCTATTCTCTATTTTATTTATTTCTGCTCTGATTTTATTATTTTCAGTTTTCTACTAAATTTGTGCTAGTTCCTTGTGGTGTAAAGTTGGGTTGTTTATTTGAACTTTTTTTTTTTCTTAGTGTAGGCACTTATTACTAGAAACTTTCCTCCTAGAACTGCTTTTGCTTCATCTCATAAGTTCTGGTGTGTTGTATTTCCACTTTCTTTTGACTCAAGATATTTTTAAATTCTATTTTGATTACTTCTTTGAACCATTTGTTGTTTAGTAGCATGTTGCTTAATCTTCATATATTCGTGAGTTTTCCAGTTTTCTTCTTGTAATTGATTTCTAGTTTGATACCATTGTGCTCATAAAAGATGCTTGATATTTCAATATACTTAACTTTTTAAAGACTTGCTTTGTGGCCTAACATATGGTCTGTCCTGGAGAATGTGCAGGGTGTGCTTCAGAAGAATCTATATTCTGCTGCTGTTGGATAGAATGCTCTGTAAATGTGTGTTAAGTTCATCTGATTTAATGTGTAGTTTAAGTGGAAAGTTTTCTTATTGACTTTCTGTTTGGATGATCTATCCATTATTGAAAGTGGGGTATTGAAGTCCCCTACTAATATTATATTGCTGTCTATTTCTCCTTTCAGGTCTGTTAATATTTGCTTCACATATTTATGTGCTCCTATGTTGAATGTACAGATTTTTGCAAATGTTATAACTTCTTGCTGGATTGACCACTTTATCATTATATAATTATTATTCCTTCTTTAGATTAATCTTTTATATCTGTGATAGCTCTGAATAACAAAATCAACTCCATGATAGCTCTGAATAGTAAAATCACATTAAATATCTTCTAGAATTTATATAGCTCAAATAAACATCACTCTTTTGCTACTCTAATACAATCATCTTTATTATAAAATACTATATTTTATGTAAGCATAATGAATTAATATGCTCAAATCAATATATGAGATATTCAGTTTAAACTTATTTAAATTTAAATTATGCTTTAAATATTATGTTCTTAGTACTGAGCCAGTCAGTTAACACTATAACATACTAACTAAATATGTGCATTAAATATACCAAGAAACAAATTTAACAGGCAATAGATTTGGAAATCTATTGAAAATTATATAAAAATAAAATTAAATAAAGCTATAGTTTTAGCACACAAAAGACACTTGCATATAATAAAAAGCATAATTTATACACTAAAAACTAGCTCTTGGCACAAGAAATAAACAGGTGGACGATCTCCTAAAACATTTTAAATTTTTTTCTTTATTTGTATGCACATATGTTTCTGGTTTGTGTCCTCCTGAATTTCTTCTAAAATTATCAAAATTGTACTTTAAAATTATATTATCTCTTATACACAGTCTCATTTAAATCTCTATGCTCTGAAGTGAGAATTTAAAGTTAACATACCTCATTTTTTAGTTTCTCTATACATAAATGATAATCATTATTATTAAATAAATATTTATAACTGAGCATACTGGGTTAGTTTATTTAGAATATAATAAGATGTATACCTTAGGAAGATTTTTTTACAGCTCTTTCACATGACTGATGAATAGATTTTCACAAATCTAAACATTTGTGTAAGTAGAGTTTCAGCATACTTTTAAGCAAATTTTAATCACCACAATTACTCAATTTAGTGATTCTGAAGTGAATTTGAGAGATCCAAATGGAGGGGAGTGGGAGAGGCAGATAAAAGTATGAAGAAAAGCTCACATGTAAATTTGTCTATCTGCTTTTTAATTGAGGTATATATTTTTTTCATTCTTCCCCATATTTTTCAATGCTCCCATTTTTGGTACTGTTGTTAAACAAAGTGAAAACACAATACAGCAAAGTTACACGTGGTAATATGATATATTGATGCTTATGTAATTGCTATTTGCCTTGGATTTTAACTTTAGTTGCAAAAATATTTCTCTTGTGTTATATTTTCAAATGTTATAAAATGGACTTGTTGGTTAATAAAATCTAAGATATATCTTATGTTTATCCTAAAATATTAACCTAGTACCAAGTAGTGTGATATAAAGTAAATGTTGTCTTCCTTATTTACCTCCTTTGATTTAGCATGTAGTTTCCTTATGGATTCATGTATTCATATTGTTTTTAAATGCCATCCATAAGGGTACTTTCCTAACTCTATATTTTCATTATGATAACTCTAAAAATAAATATAACTCTTGAGGATCTATATATGATCAATAAATACTGTGTACCTTTTAAGGTTAAGGGAATTTAATTCTTAGAAAATGGGTTATTCCATTCAACATATCAGTATTATCTCCTCTATTTTTATTTATACAGTGCTCTTTAGTTTTCTTGCTGAATAATCTAAATCAGCTTAATGGGCATTCTACTTGGAAAATACTAGCTTAGACTTTAAACATCCAAGTCCAACCAGACCAAACAAAATAACAGCAGCAAGAAAAACAATAAACAATAAAGCAAGTACTGAAGGACAAAGAGAAGAAAATATGCCTGTGTTAAGTAGTTCAATAAAAAAGTTATCAACAAAAGTGAAAGCAACTTAAATTTTTGTTTAAATATAATTAAAATTTTGTAAAACCAGAAAAAAGAGGAAGGGGAAAGCTGATGAATGAAAGCTCACTATAAGAATTACTAATTGCTTTTATGTTTATTAGTGATATTGGCCTGTAATTTTCTTTTTTTGTGATATCTTTGTCTGATTTTAGTATCGGGGTGATGGTAACCTCATAGAATGAGTTTCACAAAGATACCACAGAAAAAGAAAATTACAGGCCAATATCACTGATGAGCATATATGCAAAAATTCTCAACAAAGTACTAGCAATCTGAATCCAACAATACATTAAAGGGATCATACACCATGATCAAGTGGGATTTATCTCAGGGATGCAAGGATTTTTCAGTATCTTCAATCATTGTGATACACCACATCAACAAATTGAAGAATAAAAACCATATGATCATCTCAATAGATGCAGAAAAAGCTTTTGACAAAATTCAACACCTATTTATGATAAAAACTCTCCAGAAAGTGGACCTAGAGGGAACATACCTCAACATAATAAAGGCCTTATATGACAGACCTACAGCTAACATCATACTCAGTGGTGAAAAGCTGAAAGTATTCCCTCTAAGATCAGGAGCAAAACAAGGATGTCCACTCTTGCCACTTTTATTCAACATAGTTTTAGAAGTCCTAGCTACAGCAATTAGAGAAGAAAAAGAAATAAAAGGAATTCAGATTGGAAAAGAAGAAGTTAAACTGTCACCTTTTGCAGATGACATGATAGTATACATAGAAAATCCTAAAGATGCTACCAGAAAACTACTGGAGCCCATCAGTGAATTTGGTAAAGTTGCAGGTTACAAAATTAATACACAGAAATCTGTTGCATTTCTATACACTAACAACAAAAGATCAGAAAGAGAAATTTGAGAAACAATCCCATTTACCATTGCATCAAAAAGAATAAAATACCTCAGAATAAACCTACCTAAGGAGACAGAAGACTTGTACCCTGAAAACTATAAGATGCTTATGAAAGAAATCGAAGGCAACACAAAGAGATGGAAAGATATACCATGGTCTTGGATTAGAAGAATCAATATTGTCAAAATGACTATACTACCCAAAGCAATCTACAGATTCAATGCAATCCTTATGAAATTACCAATGGCATTTTTCATAGAAATAGAACAAAAAATATTAAAATTTGTGTGGAGAACAAAGGACCCTGAATAGCTTAAACAATCATGAGAAAGAAAAACGGAGCTGGAGAAATCAGGCTCCCTGACTCCAGACTATACTACAAAGGTATAGTCATCAAAACAGTATGGTACTGGAACAAAAATAGAAATATAGATCAGTGGAGCAGAATAGAAAGCCAGGAAATAAATCCACACATTTATGGTCAATTAATCTATGACAAAGGAGGCAAAACTGTACAATGGAGGAAAGACAGCTTCTTCAATAAATGGTGCTGGGAAAACTGGACAATTACATGTAAAAGAATGAAATTAGAACATTCTTTACCACCATACAGAAAAATAAACCCCAAATGGATTAAAGACCTAAATGTGAGACCAGCTACTATAAAACTCTTAGAGGGAAACATGGGCAGAACACTCTCTGACATAAATTGCACAAGATCTTTTTCAATCCATCTCCCAGAGTAATAAAAATTAAAAAAATATATAAAATAAACAAATGAGACCTAATTAAACTCAAAAGCTTTTGCACAGCAAAGGAAACCATATACAAAAGGAAAAGACAGCCCACCAAACGGGAGAAAATATTTGCAAATGATGTGACCTACAAGGGATGAATCTCCAAAATTTACAAACAGCTCATGCAGCTTAATATCATCAAAACAACCCAATCAAAAATGGGCAGAAGACCTAAATAGACATTTCTCCACAGAAGTCATACAGATGACCAACAGGCATATGAAAAGATGTGCAACATCACTAATTATTATAGAAATGCAAATCAACACTACAATGAGATATCACCCCACACCAGTCAGAATGGCTGTCATCAGAAAATGCACAAATAATAAATGCTGGGGAGCGTGTAGAGAGAAGGGAACCCTCCTAGATTATTGGTGGAATGTAAATTGGTACAACCACTGTGGATAACAGTATGGAGGTTCCTTAAAAAACTAAAAATAGAGTTACCATGTTATCTGTCAGTCCCACTCCTGGGCATATATCTGGAGAAAAACATGGTCTAAAAGGATACATGCACCCCAATGTTCATTGCAGTTTATAATAGCCAAGACATGAAAGCAACCTAAATATCCATCGACACAGGAATGGATAAAGAAGATGTGGTACATATATACAATGGAATATTACTTAGCCATCATAAAGAATGAAACAATGCCATTTGTAGCAACATGGGTGGACCTAGAGATTGTCATACTGAGTAAAGTAAGTCATACAGAGAAATAGAAATATCATATGATATTGCTTATATGCAGAATCTAAAAAAAATGATACAAATGAGCTTATTTACAAAAGAGAAACAGACTCACAGACTTAGAGAATGAACTTATGGTTACCAGGGGAGAAGGGTGGGGGGGGTAGATAGTTAGGGAGTTTGGGATTGATATGTACACACTGCTATATTTAAAATGGATAACCAACAAGGACTAACTGTAAGGTACAGGGAACCCTGCTCAATATTATATAACAACCTAAATGGGAAAGGAATTTGAAAAAGAATAGAAACATGTATATGTATAACTGAATTACTTTGCTCTACACTTGAAACTAACACAACATTGTTAATCACCTATACTCCAATATGAAATAAAAAGTTTTAAAAAATTACTAATTAACCACATTTAGAAATTAACTCATTTGATCAAGTCAGCAAACATTTATTGCATGCTACATTTAAGTCAATGATATTTCAATGAGATTGATTCATGAAATTATTTTGTCTTCAGTTATTATATGCAGTATGAATTGTATTTCTCCCTTCACTCACCCCTTTATTTTAGTGAAAACTAGGTATAAACAGACATTTTGCTCTGCTAAGCTTATGCATTTAGATAAGTAGTTTTGACTGTTGATATAGATGATCAAGCTCTGTATGAAACTCATAATTATTCTGTGAATCAGGTTGCCAATTAGCTGTTAATAATTTCTGGAAGTCTCTGTCCTTCCCATTCTCATTATTGTCGTTCTCTTTAGAGAACTGGAGAAAGTGTTTATTTTTGACCTAACTTGCTATAAGACTTCATTGATTTTTCTCCTCAATATTAAGAAATAAATCTGATTTTCATCAGTTGGCCCAACTAAAATATGGTACAGAAGTCAATGGTAGATTCAATAGAAGTAATTTAGAATGTTCAATAGCAATTGCATTGATTTCCATCATCTTCTTTAGCCATGCATGTGACTTTGTGTAGACATTTCTGCATATTGCTCTGAGTTGGTCATCCTCAAGCATAAAGACTATACAATATATTTTATGATATTTTGATGTTTTCTAATCTAGTCAGGTATGATTCCAGATGGAAAAAGAAATGATCTAGTCACCATCTGATGCCAGAGCCTTGTCATTCATTATCTCGGGGGGTGGAGTGGTCTTTGCTCTTTTATGGATTTGTCTACATGACAGCAACTAACACTTTGGAAATTAATTAATGTGAACATATGGAAGTGGGTGTTAGTTTCATAACATACAAACTGGTTCAGTTTTACAAAATGTTTCATCCAAATATTTCTTCCATTGTAGATAAAATAGGCTCTTAGAATCATTTGGAAACTTGAAGGAAAATGTGCCTTAGTGATTCAGACTCACTAATTTTGATAGAAGACAATGTGTCTTCATGGAAATCTTTTCTATTTTTGAAATTAAATAGGAAATTCTAAGACAAAACTAGAGTTTACCTTGAATTACCCAGATTTGTTTTCTTTCATTTTTTTATTAAAGTATATTTGATTTACAATGTCATGTTAGTTTCAGGTATACAGCAAAGTGATTCAGATATACATACATATATTTTTTTTTCAGATTCTTTTCCCTTATAGGTTATTACAAAATATTAAGTATAGTTCCATGTGCTATACAGTAGGTCCTTGTTGGTTACCTATTTTATATGTAGTAGTGTGTATATGTTAATCCGAAACTCCTAATTTATCACCCCATTTCTCCTTTGGTTACCATAAGTTTGTTTTCTATATCTGTGGATCTATTTCTGTTTTGTATATAAGTTCAATTGTATCATTTTTTCTTAGATTCCACATATAAGCGATATCAAGATATTTGTCTTTCTCTGTCTGGCTTACTTCCCTTAGTATGATAATCTCTAGGTCCATCCATGTTGCTACCAATGGCATTATTTCATTCTTTTTTATGGCTGAGTAATATTCCATTGTATAAATATATACCCAGATTTACTTTTATAGACCAATTCTCAGTGTTTATACTGATAAATTCTTTTCATGGCAAATAATCTAAATTTTGCTTTTGTCTATTTTAAATAGTCAAAACTGTTAAACTGAATTAAATAAAATATTTTAAACTTGTGAATTAACTATGACATATTTTTATGATTACATATTTCCAAATAACTGATTTGATTAATTTTTCATTTGGGCTGGGTATTTATTGGTGAAATTAATAAATGTGCAAATGATAGCATTAAAGTTATAAAACCATCATAGAATATAATTTAATTGTACACCAGTTCTGCCTGTAGTACAGTTAGATCCAATTTACCCACCAACCTTCCTTTGAAGTGGGAACCAATCAATATGATACCTCTGCATGAATCTAAGCTACATTTCCCCATATTGATCCATGGTCTGTCCAAGACAAGCTTCGTAACAAAGATTGCACTAACATGATGTTATTTTCAGATAGATTTCAGAGATTTGTGCATAAAAATATAAAATTTTTAAATGGGATATATATTGATACAGAAATTTGTTTTTTAAAAAATTCATTACTATCTTCATATATTTTGTGTAATATACTCTTTTAATGTGTTTTCATTTGAAAATAGAAAAACGTGTTTTTTAAAGTGGCTATTTTGTCTCAGAAGTAACATATTTTAAGTTCACTGTTAGGAAAAATGTTTTTCATATTAAATTCTAAAATCCTAATTTTTTCAATGCCATTAAGGATGAACATAAATAAACAAGCTTTAAAAAAACTTTTTTGACACTTGATTATTTGTAGCTACCACAATCTGTGTAATACATAAGAATAGTAGTATAAGTAGTACTGGTAGTTTTCTAGAACTATCAAAAATGGGATTAATTTTAAAGTAGTTAACCTGATTTGTTTTGTAGGGTATGCTGTCTTTTATGAATAACAATTCTGTAATTGTGCATTAATAATATACTTATCTCTCATTTCATATAAAATTAATGTAACTGTTGCTGCCTGACCAGCATAATTATAGCAAATTGCTGCCCCAAAAGGAATTTTCAAAAACAGATTCATTTTTGTCATAATGGTGACACAATGAACCTTTAACAAAGGTTTGGTCCCATAATCACTTTCTGTGAGAAAGAAGATATATGTATGTAACAAAATGGAAATGCAGGTTCCATTATTAAGGGCAAATATCATTGAGCACATTTACCAAGGAAGAATAATTAAAAAGATGGGGAAGTACTTATTGCAGGTAGAACTCCCTTACTATTCTAAAGCTGTAATCTGATGGACTGCAGGACACCAAACCCTGGAGCTTCCATTTGTCCTAGACTGAGCATATCTGCAGAGACTGGAGGAATTTATAACTGCAGTCTGCAGTCGGGCAGCATATACATCACTCTACATTTCAGATACATGCGTATCTTCTGTCTCACTCTATTCTCCCCCATTTTGTTTTAATTAATTGTTAAATGCTGGTTGTGTTCCTTGCTGTAGATCAGTACGTACATACATAGGCATATATAAAACATACTATTATTAAGCAAATATTTCTACTGTGTATTTTAAAAGTCGTTTTGTTTGAAATAAACTTTATTGTTTAGCACAGTTTTAGATTTACAGAAAAATCGAAAAGATAGTACAGAGGGTTTCCATCTACCTCACACTCATTTTTCCCTATATTAACATCTCATGTTAGTACAACATATTTGTTACAATTACTGAACCAATACTGATACATCATTATTAACTAAAGCCCAAGCTTTTTTCAGATTTCCTTTATTTTTGCCTAATATCCTCTTTCTCTTTCAAGGTTCCATCAGGGATACTTCATTACATGCAGTCATCATGCCTCCTTATGACAAGTATTCTTGGCTGTGACTTTCTCAGACTTACCTTGCTTTTGATAATGTTGACAGTATCAAGGAATACTGGTCAGGTATTTTGTAGGGTAGCCCTGTATTAGAATTGGTCTGATATTTTTCTCATATTTAGACTGGGGTTATGGGTCTTTAGGAGAAAGAACACAAAGATAAAATCTCATTTTTGTAACCTTATATCAAGGGTAAATTCTGTCAACACGATTTTCACTACTTATGTTGACTTGATCACTTGGCTGAGGTAGTGTTTGACAGATTTCTCCACTGTGAAGTTACTGTGGAGTCATTTTACTCCACATTTTCCACTGGAAAGTTAAATGTCCCATTTCCATAGTGTACTTTTTGGAAGAAAATTACTATGTGTAGCCTACATTTATGGAATTAGAAGTTATGCCATACCTCCTTGAAGGTAGGGTATTGAAATTATTTACAGTCCTTCTGCATGGGAGATTTTGTTTCTTCTTCTGTGATGTCCTTATTTATTCAATCATTTATATCTATGTGGACTCATGGATATTCATTTTATCTTTGGGTTATAAATGAATACTAATTTATCTATTTGGTTGTTCAAATTTTTCTGGCTGTAGACATTAGCAGTTCTACTCAGTTGTCTGCCTTTGACATAACACCGTCGATGTAGAATAATCATGAGTCACGGTGATACAGAAATTATTGAATAAGTAAACAAGTGAGGGAGAAGAGACAAACTTCCTGGTCAGAAGAATTCAAAATAATTCATATGAATATCTACCTTCAAGGAAATGCAGCATGAATCCTCAGTTCTTAAGTATGGACTGTGAATAGTGACTTCCTTCGAAAGATTCACTCTGAAAAAGGGAATAAAACTAATAATTTTACCATGGAAAACCTGAAAACACTACTTCATCCAGATAACTAAGGTCAACATTAACAATAACAAGTAATGCTGAATAGTATGTACCCTTGAAATTATATGATAAAGACAGTACTTTATTTCTGAAGTCCTCCTCCTCAAAATTTATAACCTAGGTCTGAACATGAGAAAAGCTTCAGATAAATTCCAATAGAGGGTCATCCTGCAAAATACCTGACCAGTATTCTTCAAAACTGTCAGTATCATCAAAAATAAGAAAAGTCTGAGAAACTATTGCAGCCAAGAGTTGCTAGCCTATAGAAACATGATGACTAAATGTAATATCTCATCTCAGATGGGGTCCTAGAACATGTCCTTTAGGTATACGATTTACCTAATATACCTAAAGGACATTAGTTTTTACCATGTTTTTCAGTTAATAATGTATCTACATTATTTCATCAATTGTAACAAACTTTCTCATGAAAGATATTAATAATAGGAAAAAGTAGTGTGCAAAACATGAAAATTATATAATAAATTTTTTGTATAAATATAAAATTTTTCCAAAAATAAAGTTTATTTAAAAAATAATACAGTGTTCTTTAGTCATAACAGAGTTAACATAGAAGTTTGAAATAAACTGATACCTGAAAATTTCTTAAATATTTGGAAATTTAATAACATACTTCTAAATATGATTAAAAGAGGAAATCACTGAGGAAATTAGAATATATTTTGAATTACAAAATAATTGAACACTCAATGCATTAAAATTTGTAGGGAGCAGCTAGAGACCTGCATAGGAGGGTATTTATAGCACTCAAAATTCATATTAGAAGAAAAAAATGGTGTCAAATCAATAATCTAAGCCTCCACCATGGAAATTTTTTTAGAAAGAGCAAAATAAACACAAAACAAGCAGAATGAAAGAACTAGTAACTATAAGAATAGATTTCAATGAAATTCAAGACAGAAAAACTATAGAAAAAACAATGAAACTGAAACCTGAAGTTGTTTTTTGTTTTTGTTTTACTTTTGGTGCTGAAACCTGGGATTGAAAGAAAGCTGAAGTTTTGAAAGGATCAGTAATACTGATAAGCCTACTCAAACTGAATAAGAAAAAATAGAAGCCACAAATTACAAAAATCAATAATGAAAGAATATATATTTTAAAAGTATACATATTTTATGTATACTTAAATATATATAGAAATATAACAAATATAAAAATATATTTAAAAGATATAAATAAATAAAATATATATTTAAATATATAAAATATATATTCATTCTGGTATATAGTTCTGGTATATAGCTCTGACCAGAAGCAGGTTAATTCCCCTTAAGAAGCTGATTAAGTCAACAGATGTATAGGGTTTTTCCCCCACACTGACTGATTCTCTGACACCAGCTGGGTCTCCTACAATTTATTTTAGTTCTGACACTATCTACTTGCATCAGATCCCACAAGTTAAGGAAGGGCTCAGTCCCACAACACTGCCCCCACTTCAGATGCCAGTCACGAGTCTCAGGTTGTCACTTACACTTTGACTGACTAGGTAAATCCAGGTTCCCATGACTCCTTCCTTGAGTTCAGTCATTTGCTAGAATGGCTTATAGAACTCAGAGGAAATTTATTTACACTTATCAATTTGTTATATAATAAAGGATGTGATAAAGGATACAAGTGAGAAGCCAAATGAAGAGATATATACCACAATATCATTAGCTGTTGGGAAGATAAAAATTTTTTAAAAACATCACAACTACTTCAAACCTATGAAAGGGGCTAATACACACAACACCAAAGGATGATCCATAAAATAAATAATTGATAAGCTGTATTTAATTGAAATTGATAACTTTTGCTATTCAATAGACATTAACAAGAGAATTAGAAGATAAGCCACAGGCTGGGGAGAAAATATTTGCAAAAGACACATTTAATAAAGGACTATCATTCAAAATAAACAAAGAACACTTAACCCTAAAATAGGAAAAGAGACAACCCAATAAAAAGTGGACCAAAGACTTTAACAAATACCTCACCAAAGAAGATATACAGAGGCAAATAATCATATGTAAAGATGTTCCACATTACATGTCATTAAAATGCAAATTAAAACAATAATAAGATGCCACTAAACACTCATTAGAATGGCCAAAATCCAGAACATGGACAACACCAAATACTGGCAAGAATACAGAGCAACAGGAACTCTCATACATTGCTATTGGGAATACAAAATTGTACATCCACTTTGGAAGAAAGTTTGGTGGTTTCTTACAAAACTAATCATACTCTTACTACAAGATCCAGCAACCACACTCCTTGGCATTTATACGAAGAAGTTGGAAACTTATGTCCACACAAAAAACTGCACACAGATATTTTTTTTTTGAATTTTATTTTATTTTTTATACAGCAGGTTATTAGTTATCTATTTTATACATATTAGTGTATATATGTCAATCCCAATCTCCCAATTCATCCCACCACTACCACCCCTCCCACCCTACTTTCCCCCCTTGGTGTCCATATGTTTGTTCTCTACATCTGTGTCTCTATTTCTGCCTTGAAAACCAGTTCATCTGTACCATTTTTTCTAGATTCCACATATATGCATTAATATATGATATTTGTTTTTCTCTTTCTGACTTACTTCACTCTGTATGACAGTCTCTAGGTCCATCCACATCTCTACAAATAACACAATTTCATTCCTTTATATGGCTGAGTAATATTCCTTTGTATATGTACATACCATATCTTTATCCATTCGTCTGTTGATGAGCATTTAGGTTGCTTCCATGACCTGAGTATTATAAATAGTGCTGCAGTGAACACTGGGGCACATGTCTCTTTTTGAATTGTGGTTTTCTCAGGGTATATGCCCAGTAGTGGGATTGCTGGGTCTTATGGTAATTCTATTTTTAGTTTTTTTAAGGAACCTCCATACTGTTCTCCATAGTGGCTGTATCAATTTACATTCCCGCCAACAGTGCAAGAGGGTTCCCTTTTCTCCACACCCTCTCCAGCATTTATTGTTTATAGATTTTCTGATGATGCCCATTCTAACTGGTGTGAAGTGATACCTCATTGCAGTTTTGATTTGCATTTCTCTAATAATTAGTGATGTTGAGCAGCTTTTCATGTGCCTCTTGGACATCTGTATGTCTTCTTTGGAGAAATGACTATTTAGGTCTTCTGCCCATTTTTGGTTTGGGTTGTTTGTTTTTTTGATATTGAGCTTCATGTGCTGCTTGCATATTTTGGAGATTAATCCTTTGTCAGTTACTTCATCTGCAAATATTTTCTCCCATTCTGAGGGTTCTCTTTTTGTCTTATTTATAGTTTCCTTTGCTGTGCAAATACTTTTAAGTTTCATTAGGTCCGATTTGTTCATTTTTGTTTTTATTTCCATTACTCTAGGAGGTGGGTCAAAAAAGATCTTGCTGTGATTTAAGTCAAAGAGTGTTCTTCCTATGTCTTCCTCTAAGAGTTTTATAGTGTCCAGTCTTACATTTAGGTCTTCAATCCATTTTGAGTTTAGTTTTGTGCATGGTGTTAGGGAGTGTTCTAATTTCATTCTTTTACCTGTAGCTATTCACACACAGATATTGATAGCAGTTATATTCATAATTGACAAAACTTGGAAGTAACCAAGATGTCATTCAGTCAGTGCATGGATAAACTGTGGTACAGCCAGACAATGGGATGTTATTCAGTACAAAGAAAAAATGAGCTATCTAGAGATGAAAAGACATGGAGGAACTGTAAATGCATATTTCTAAGTGAAAGAAGCCAATCTGAAAAAACTGCATACTGTATGGTTCCAACTATATGACATTATGGAACAAGCAAAATTATGGAGATAGTAAAATGATCGGTTGTTCCAGAGGTTGTGAGGGGTGTTTAGGATGAATAGGTAGAGCAGTCAACTTTTAGGGTAGTGAAAATACTCCATCTGACATTACAGTGATGGATATATGTCATTATGCATTTGTCCACATGCATAAAACATCAAGAGTGAACCCCAAGGTAAACTATGGACTTTGGATGATTATAATCTGTCAGTGTTGGTTCATTCACATAAAAAATGTACCATTCTGGTGAGTAATGTTGATAATGGGGGAGGTTATGCATGTGTGGGGTGGCAGGAAGTATGTGGAAAATCTCTGTACCTTCTCCACTCAATTTTATTGTCAACCTAAAACCTTTCTTAAAAAAGTAAAGTCTGTATAAAACAACAACAACTCCAACAAAATGACTGCAAAGTACATTATGCTGAGAAAAATAACTTTGTTAGAAAGTGCTAAAACTTGCAGTTTTAGAGACCTTTAGCTCACAGACATAGTAATTAGAAATGCTGGTGTTAATTATCTTACTAATGTTCCAGATATTCAATGTCTGACCCAGATCCTTTGATAAGCACTAGCAGTAATAATAGGTGAATGACCTTTTCAATTTTGGAGCCACTAGTAAGATATAAAATGTGAAAAATTAATAAAATATATTTTAATGAGTACCTGATTGATCATGATTATTTATTTAAATTCAGATTTATTTAAATTTATGTTTGATAATGTAATAGAATATAATAAAGAACTTATTTTTGCTAGATTTTTAAATTAATAGCAAACAGAAATTACAGGAAGGAAAGAATTATTATTTTATCTTTGTTAACTTCATCTTGTAATACAATAGCTCCTTACACTTTGACTATATAGACATAATATATATTTATATATTATATATAATATAAATCTATATTATACATTTTTTATTTCCAAAGCCAACCTTACTCCTTTTGTCAACAAAGCCATGCTAAGAAACACTTTCTAATTTATGAAGTTGTATTTTTCCCAATAATATTGTGACACCGACACCAATGATCAATTGAATTGCTTACCTGAAAGTCATTTTAAGAATTTTATTTCCTCAAAAAATTGGTATTATAATATAATATTAGAGAGTGTATGACTACCATAATAAGCTGGATTTTAAAAGGCTACTGCTTATACTGATAAAATAAAAAAGGTAATCTACCTTACCATAGCTACCATAGCTCTCCAGAAATTATTCTAACATCTTTAAAGAAAGATGGCTAACACTAAGGTCAAGAATACATTTTTGAGGGCTTCCCTGGTGGCACAGTGGTTGAGAGTCTGTCTGCCGATGCAGGGGACATGGGTTCGTGCCCTGGTCCGGGAGGATCCTATATGCCACGGAGTGGCTGGGCCCGTGAGCCATAATTGCTGAGCCTGAGCAACTGGAGCCTGTGCTCCGCAACGAGAGAGGCCACAACAGTGAGAGGCCCGCATACCGCAAAAAAAAAAAAAGAATACATTTTTGACAGTAGACTATTATCATTTTATTTTTTTTTCTTTTTACTGATCTTTTAATGTTAAATCCTCCCTTTTAAATTCATGATGACAAAAGTAGAAAGTAATTTGAAAGAACCTCAATGTCATTTTTAACTAAAATGATAATTTACTTGAGTTTTAAAAAGTTGTTTAAAATGCTCAAAATATTATTAGGCATATCATTTAAAGAACTCGAACTTTTAAAGTGCTAAGCTTATGAGATTTGCAAAATTAACTTTGTAATTACTGTGTGTCATAAAACACAGTGTTGACAGGCATTTTCCAACTGAATGAAGCTCACCTTAAAGCATTGAAAGCTATGCACAGCAGAATATCAGTAAATAATTTTGTCATCACCAAACCTTGTTTGTATGAAGGCATCAGAAAATAAATATTCAAAACTTTTGTATAAAATTTATAAAATTTATTTATTACCTGATTTGGTATTCCTCTGAAATATCTACAGTAATTAAATCAAGTTTATAATGTGTTCTTTGAATAACAAAATTAATTTCATTTCCTTTTTGAAATTTATTTTTATTTGAATTATGACACTAAAACTGTCTCTAAACATGCTTTTGTCTGTATTGATTAGTGTATTATTTATTTATTAAGCAAATGATACAAATAAACAATTACTGTTAAATGAAAGTTTGCTTCACTACTGTTTGTTTAATCCTGTAATAAACTTGAAGCAAACAAAATATTATAACTTGAAAGGTAAATATTTTATTCTTTAATACATTTTATTGTTTACTGAAAAACAAATACCCACTTTTTCTATATCATTGTGCAATACTACTTATCTTGAAAATGTCATAATAGAAGAGCTATTTTCCTATTTATAATCTTGATTTCTAATCTTATAACCTTACATATTAAAATTGTAAATCTAATAGCATGACATGAAAATAATATAAATTTTAAAAATTAGTCATGAAATACAGTTCAAACTGGGCTATTGAAGTGAAATAAAGTAATTAAACATTATTCTGAAGACTCAACTTACTTTACCTTGCTTTATTTATTATTTATTTATTTATTTATTTATTTATTTATTTGCTGTACGCGGTCCTCTCACTGTTGTGGCCTCTCCCGTTGCGGAGCACAGGCTCCGGACGCACAGGCTCAGCAGCCATGGCTCACGGGCCCAGCCGCTCCACGTCATGTGGGATCTCCCGTACCGGGGCACGAACCCATGTCTCCTGCATCGGCAGGCGGTCTCTCAACCACTGCCCCACCAGGGAAGCCCCGCTTTATTTTTGATGTTTGAAAATAAACTGTAAAGAAAGTGCTCTCCATCACATATTTTTCACTATCCATTTCCTCCTAATCAAGTCGGACTTCATATTTTAGTAATGGTTGCTAACATAGGTAATACCTTTAAAATAACCTTCAATTAAAGTTTATGATATGAGCTCTGTAGGTGTGTTATGTGATCCTGAAAACTTTAGGTATCGGAAGGATTGAAATAAGATACTGATGGGTAGTTATCATGAGAACACCATAAATAATGCTATCCTATCCTGACTCACATCAGAAAAATCCAAATATACCACGTCTTTCACTAAAAGCTCAAGGCATTTCTGGAATAGAGCAATGTGCCTAATATAAAAAGACTTAAAATATCCTGACTAAAACTTTAATTCCTCAGGCTTTTTCCATTACTCCTTGGCATTTACAGACCTAAACTTTTGTAATTGGTATAATAATGATTAGAGGTATGTGGTTCAAAACTGAGATAGCATAGGGTTATTCTGAGTATGTAGTGTGATTTTTCTCTGGCTAAAATGTACGTCTTATTTCTTATGTAAAGACGACTGCTAAAAGATCATGTTGTTCTCAAGTCCACAACCTGCACATTCAAACAAAAGCATGTGGAGAAAAGCTATATTTTCAAAGGGGGAAAAAGACAGGTGGACATTGTTTATTTTATGCTTTTGACATAAACATACATGTGTTCTCTCAGTGTGTGGCTCTCCCTACATTTTATAAAATGAAGTTCCTTTTGACATATGCCTTTCCACTAGGCAATAATTACCTCTAGGGATGTTTTCTTTAGAAAATACTGCTACAGAATGAATTGAATGAACTGTAGAATTAACTAATTTTAAAACATTCTTCTAATTCTTCTATTTTCTCAAATCCTTCTATTTTTTGAATAAGCCCTAACAGATGCAAAGTTGCAAAGAAATGTTCTTCAAATAGATCTATGCAAAATTCAGTGACTGAAACAGTAATTCATCTACTTAGAGAAACTTTTTTATTACTTGAGATTTAAAATGTGTTCTGGGTGGTTCCCTTCAGAGCTGCTGCTAGGACCGGGACTCAGGAAGACTTCTACAAAGTCAGAAAATGTGGGTTAAGGAACAGAACTTATTGAGATGGGAGAAAAATCACAAGTACAGAATCAGCAAGACAAAGCAACATGTAATGCCTCAGGCTCCACATCATTCAATAGCGTATTGTACCAAGGCCAGAGTCTCAGCTGCAGTCAGCCATGGAGGAACCCCATTTCCCTCTGTGTGTCTCCTTTTAGAGTGTGAAAAAATGGCCTACATGGCTGATTGGTGCCATTTAGTGTGGATTTCTTTTTATTTTTTAACATCTTTATTGGAGTATAATTGCTTTACAATGGTGTGTTAGTTGCTGCTGTATAATAAAGTGAATCAGCTATACATATACATATATCCCCATATCTCCTCCCTCTTGAATCTTCCTCCCACCTTCCCTATCCTACCCCCTCTAGGTTGTCACAAAGCACCCAGTTGATCTCCTGGTGCTATGCAACTGCTTTAGTGTGGATTTCTTGCTATTTATAGGAGTTGTCTGGGAACTTGGCTACAGTGCATCTAAAGAACTAGGCCCTGTGGTGCTTGTGTAGTGTCATAGCCCCACCCATGTTAGCATCCTTGTGTAGTGGTGGGGATGCACAACTGCGAAGATGTAGCGTTGTGCAGACCACCCAGGTCATTCTTAGGCAGTTCCACTCCTGGCATAATCAATGTTTTTCCACAGTTGACTAATTAATGCAATGACTATGTTGCAAATTGGGGCTTCTAGGGCCATTTACTACGACTCTAAATTTTAGTTAAGAAATTATGATTCATGAGTGACATCATTGCAGTTGTATACATGCTACAACCCCTGATTCGGAAGTCAGCATTTCATCTGATACTCAGGGCGCCACTGGTGCTTGAAACCTTTCTTAGACAGCATATCCTCCTTCTTTTACATTTAGATTAGTCTCTTGCTCTGCTTCTTTTCTTCCCTGGACAGTAGGTCTGTTGGCTCTCCATGTACTATTTGGGCCACAAAGGAGCTGATGCACACCAAAGCGAACAAATTAGGCCACCTTTCTGCCTGGTCATATTAACTGCACTATCACTTCCTGGAACTCACCTGCCCAGAAGTCTCTGACCAGAGACCCAGGTCAGGAGTGGGCTGGGAACTCCTCGGCCTTTCCAGAATCTCCTCTTCTCTTTTTGCTTCTCTCTTTCCTAAGCACAATATATATATTTTTTCTTTCCCAGATCTCCCTCTATGCCTTTAATATGCTCTTAAGTCTTGAGAATTTTTTCCAAAGACTTTAATGAAATGCCAACGTTTCACATGCACTTAATAGAAGCAGAAAAAAAAAGTTAGGAAGAAGATCCCAAAGTTGAATTATATTTCCTCTGATAGAAAAACTCAATTTAAGAGAAGTCAGAGAAAAATCCAGTCTGGTCCAATCATTTTAAATTAAAAAGAAATGAAGAACTAATGGGTCAACTTCATCAGAAAAGTAAGAGATAGGCTTGAAATCTATGACTTTTTGACTACAGGACCAATATTTTTCCCTGGTTCTCAAAAAGTTCTAGGATCACAGTATAGGGAACACACTAGTAATTTCCAGTAGGGAGAGGGAAGAAGGAAGGGGCAATGTAGGGCTAAGGGATTAAGAAGCACCGACTATTTTGTATAAAATAAACTATGAGGATACATTGTACAGCGCAGGGAATATAGCCAATATTTTATAATAGCTATAAATGGATTATAACCTTCAAAAATTGTGAATCACTAAATTGTATACCTATAACTTATGTAATATTGTACAGCAGTTATACTTCAATAAAAGAAAAAAGTTTGATAGAGTATGCTAATAAAAAATATTTTTATATTTAATTTTAAAAAAAGTTCTAGGATCCTGTAGACTATGTAGATCTCAGGTTAGTAAACGTTTGGAAGACATTTATATATGAAGTTTCAGCTAAATACATTCCCACAGAGGTGAGCATACTTAAAAAAAAAATGCTTAAAAAATGCTTTGCAAAGGTCGTGTGTAGCATTCTGAAGTTAATATTTCAAAAAACAGCAACGAAATCCTAGGCAACATGACCAGAACAATGGAAAACTGGAAAATTCATGGGCATCAAAGGAAACCCATTTTTCTCTGTTGAGAAATCAGAACTCTAGAGCCTTCCCTGGTGTGGGAGGCGTGAATGTTTTCACCATACTAGTAAAGTAAATAATGAAAAATCCGTTCTTACCTATAAGATTGCAGATGTATAAGCCTTAGCATTAAGTGCAAAATACTAAAATTCCAAAAAGGAGAAGCAGTTAATCAACAACACATGTTTTCTCACACTGTTTTTAAAATCTCATGATGTATTGTTCATTCATATTTGAGAAATGTCCTATCAAATATTTTTTAATTCTAATAAAATAAAAACTAAGGTATATAATTATATTAGTAGTAAAATACACACTTCACATTTTCACTCCTTGGAAAGATTTTTTTTGGTTTCACAGTTTGACATATTCATAATTTTTTTATTCCTACTAAGATCCATTAAAATCCATAATTGTCTCATTTGAGCTCAGCATGGTTACCATGTAAAAGCTTTTTTTTTTAAGGTGTCCATACTGCTCTAGTGCATAATAAGCTGTATGCAATCTTGTGATAACATGATGAGATCCTCACTTGAGCCTAGAATGATTGCATCTTAGCTCGGTATGAATGCTGTAATGATGCTTTGTATTTCATGCTTTGAAAAGAAGAAACAATAAATTAAAATAGCAATTGAAACCCAATATATCATTTCAGATTTCAAACCAGAGGTGCTCTATGTGCCTTAGATACACCATGCTAATTGAAAGCTTATTTCATGTGAAAAAATGATGTAATTAGAACATGTCTTTCATTAAGACATTATAGTTATTATTTGGTTATTTGGTTTAATCTCAAGTAATTTATTGGTTATTCAGTTAAGTATATTTGAAATGTTAACTGTAGTTCCAGAGTATTTTAATTAACTTTTTCATGGAATTTCAAAGTAAGTATATTATTAAAACAAATACATGTAGTTAATGAACTGTGATAGTAAAAAAAGTATTTTGTGTTCCCATATATCATTATAGCTACATATTGGTGTCATTTTATTCATCTATATTTTAAAATAATTTTAATTTTTCACTAAAGTATGATTTTCAATTCAAATAAATTTCTTAAAGTCTATTTCATTTTAATCAGTGATTTAAAAAAAAACCCTTTTTTCTGTATAATTACTATTCAGATAGAAAAAATGGGCAATGGGAAAGAGCATATTCATTACTACTACTTTTTGACACCTTTTAGTTTTGTAGTTGGCTTGTGTTTTTTGAGTACATACTTTTTCAGAATAGCAATATCTAAAAGCACCTAAATAACATTATTTTAAGACTATGTAAAGATGTCATACAAAGGAAAAATCAGAGTTCATTATTTAATATATTTCTTTTAGATCATTAAAGTGAAAAGTAAATGGAGCATCTATTTAGGTAACTTTCTTTATCTGGACCTTATTCATGGTATGACTCAGTGCATAACTAAGAAAATAAAGATCACCTGAGGAGGCTTATTTAACCCAAAGGACTGTTTTTGGAGAGCATGTATTTGTCTCATACAAGCACAGAATATAAAAAGATACTTTCAAGATATAAATTTACACATGTAAAAATGTTTCAGCTTATCAAAACAAGAGTATTTAATCTTCTGTTTTAAGATATTCAACATATTCAGTAATTTGGCATACCTTTATACTGCATAATACATCTTTTTCTCCTTTAATTGCCTGATATTTACATTTTTATAACTCATAATTCACTCATCCTCTATTGTACCCCTTGTCTTATTCATCATTAGGTACATATAACTGAACTCTTCTTATTTATGAGACATGTAAAGTGCTAAAATCAGTTATGAGGGGAATCTCATTACATAAGTAATTAATAGTTGTGGTTCTAAACTATAAATAATCAAGTGATATTTTATGAAATATATACAAATAGTATAGGGATATGTTTTGAAAGTAATTTATAATCTAAAATTTCTGAAGGCTAAGGATATTTAAATGAAAGGAATACTCTCGTACATTTTAATGGAAAAAAAATTAAGATAAATAGTAGTAACCCATTCTTACTTTTCCTTTTTTTCTTTTCAAAAGGTTGCTGTTAATTTAAATGCAACATTGAAGTACTTTTGAAAATTATTGAATGAGACTGTACATTTTCACTCAGTGTGAAAATAAAAGATGCTTCATTTAAATTTCCCTTGCAATTTCAAAAATGTTTATAATGGTCTTCATTCTAAATTAGAGATCACATTGATTAAGTAATTGTTTGACATTAATACTAGAAGTATACAAATTTTAGTCTTTCAGATACGTAAGTTGGACCACAACTTAAGAGATAAAAGGAAAATAGAGTTTAGTTAACATTCTTTCAAAATACATTGGTAGCAAAAAAAAGAGACATTTTACTATGTAGTGGTTGACTGTATTTTATCAGGGCGTTTTACAATCTTGTTTTCATTAAAATCTGTTGACAGTAAAACAAACATGTCATTATTTCTGAAAGCAACACTAACCCCCAAAAATCCATCAATATGCTCCAAGCACAAAGAACCTATTTGCAGGCATCACTTGAAGTTTTTTTTTTAAAGAAAGTGAAATTAAAAAGAAAACCAAAATTTCAGATGAAATTGAAACAGAAACATTTCTTGTTTCAATACCTTGTAAGTAGAATTATTGTCATTTTCGTGAGAGCAGCTCTTATGATATATGAGTAATATTTAAAATGAAATATATTATTAAATTATTTAAGACATGAAAAGTTAAGACTTTATTTCATAAATTTTGGAAACATTTTATATGTGTAAAATATGTACATACAATAGTTTAGATGTCATATTTTCCAATGACATCTCAAATAAAATAAGATCATTTTTAACTACATGACTCATTATGCAGTTTAATTTCAATTTTAGTCCACGGTTGGTGTGAGTTTCTTACTGTGTTGCATACAGGATTAAACTGTATACCACACACCAGATGTAAAATAGCATTTTTCCTCAATAAATCATAGTTTATATGCACATTTTATTTCCTGATTAATGGAGTACCAAAATTACTATGCAGAATTTCTGCATAATATCTACAATTATATTATTGAAATGTAACTTAATTCCATTTTATGACTAAAATAAAATATAATCCAGTTATACCAGTGGGAATAAATAAAACTACAGATATTACTTTAGGTGATTTTAGAAGGGATAGATTTATATAAAGTGATATTAAAATGTATATCTATATTTGTATTGAGAAATGTTTTTTGTTTGTATTTAGAAGTATATATCAATAAACCAATTTTTCCATCAAAAATGAGATGCCCCCTCCAGTTAGGTTTTAATGGTTGGTTCAAAACTGTGTTGTGCTTTTTTATATCCCACAATTTCTGAAATAACAACATGTAGTTACCCAATATCTACACTTGGAATGGGTGATCATTTTCTTTTTAAAAATACACAAAATGAAGAATATTAACTTTAAATTAGAATAAATAATTGTAAGCAATTATTTCCAGACTTAGATTACTATTTTTATGTCTTAAAAATAGCAATAGAGCACATTTTTAAACAAAAAATCACATCTATTTTTTATAAATATACAACACATAAATGATAAGTTATAACTGTAACATGTATCATGACATAATACAGATTTTAGAAAATACCTTTGTTATGCTTTCTTACATTAAGTGGAGTTGCATTTTGAAAAATTGGATAAATGCCAATTTAAAAATTATTTAGATATATGAGAAAACTGTTAAAAGGATTCTGCTTCCTGATAAGTAAAACAGAATAAAATTAAACTGAAGTGAGCTGGCAAATTAAAATTGGTTTCTTTCTGGTTTTAACATTCTATTTTTCTGAGAATAATGAAACTAAATAACAACCCAAATTATTTTACTGTTGGTGTTGATTACTTTCAAAAACATATCAAGTACCACTCTGAATCCCCTATTACGTGATCTCTGTTTAGTGTTCTACACTGTTGACCATTTTCTCCATCTTGAAATTCTTAATTCCTTTGAT